>NC_071552.1:4145455-4745455 GCF_026979565.1 Vidua chalybeata | reverse complement strand
TTTTCCATCAAACTTCATCTCTGCTGTTACTGCTATGTGGAAGAGCTGCTTTGTTTTGAATCAGACAAAGGTTATTTTGAATGATGTTTTCCAAGGCCAAATTTCCAGCTGGCCAAGCCACGTCAGGACCCTGCTTGCTCTGCCAACTTCCACAGTGTGGGAGTCAGGGCAAAATGTGTCAGCGTTGGGAGGGAGCAGTTTGGAGGTTCCTCATGGTGTGTGTGATGTGATTTAGTCCTCTACAAACACGAGGAGCCAAAGGTATCTTGTTGACCTGGACCAGTGGAATTGAAGAGTCTCTTCCCTCTCTTGCATTCTGTGGCAGGGCAGGATGTGGGGGTCGGTCTCTTCTCACGAGTAATGAGTGATAGGACAAGAGGAAACAGCCTCAAATTGCACCAAGGGAGGTTTAGTTTGGATATTAGGGAATATTTCTGTACCAAAAGGGCTGTCAAGCACTGGAGTGGGCTGCCCCAAGGCAGTGGTGGGGTCCTCATCCTTGGAGGGATTTAAAAGCCACATGCACGTGGGACTTGGGGACACGGGTGAGTGGTAGCCTGGGGGAATGGTTGGAGTTGATGGTCTTAGAAGTCTTTTCCAGCCTGAACAATTCGGTGTTCAGAAAGTCAAAGTCCCATCCTGGGTGGTTATTGCTTCGTCATGGAGGTGGTTGGTCAGGGGAGACGCTTTCACTGGTGCATGTCAGCTGGGCTCCTAAATTTCTCCTGTTGTCCTTGTCTCCTGGAGGATGGCAGCTGCAATTTCCTTGCTGGTTCCAAGCCAGCAGCTTGCAGACTGTTGACATTGCTCAGCAGACACGGGGCCTTCACCTCAGACACCTCTGTGAGTCTGAAAACAACGCAGACATTTTTGGCCATACAGAGGTGCTCTTGGTGACCTCCATTCGTTCAAGTGGCACTGCCTGAAATAATCTGAACTTCTGAAGGGATCACAGGATGATCAACATCCTCTTGGTCCTTCTAGAAAAGGCTGCAGGTTTGGTGGCTGTGCATTGTTAGGAGGAACTCCAAGCACCTTGATGGCTCTGACTCTCTGGTGTTGGTGGGAGCTGCAGGATGATCCCCTTGCAGGACTGGTGGGAAGGGAAGGAGAGAAGGTGATGCCCTGAGCTGTGCCACCCATGCTGGAAAGGGAGGCTGTTGAGAGGCACCGTGGGGCTGCCGAATGAGCACGCCGGGGACGTGTCAGCTCTTCCTCTCAGCTTCTCTCCACAGCGCCAACTGTCAGTAATTTAACGAACGTTTTGTAAATAAATGTGGCATTCGGACAGCTGTCACCGTGCCTGTTATAAACACTCCCTTTGTCACTAAAAGCTGGCAGTACTGCTCCGTTTCCCCTGCAAAGGCAGCCACCACTGCCAGTTAGCTCCCGAATCCAGGGCTGTCAAGGAATCACATGCTGGGCGGTGGCTGGGACACCGTGGCTTCGCACAGGGAGCCTGGTGAGGCATTGCCAGGGCCTGGTGAGAAGGCAGCTTTTGCATCTCGAAAATAAATAAATGGCCTGAGCAGTGAGCAAGAAAACCCATCTGAATTTGGCTGTGGGGCTGGTTCCCAGCCAGGAGCCCGGGCGGTCCAGCTGCAGTGTCAGTGGTGGCACTTGGTTCTGCTGCCATCCCATCCCGGCTTCGTGGGAAGCTCTGATAGGATCAGAGGGGGAGCTCAGCCAGACCCAGGATCTGATGTGCCAAGGGAGTGATTTGGTACCAGCATTGTGAACGCTTTTCACTTTGAGCAACCTGCTCTAGTGGAAGGTGTCCCTGCCTATGGCAGGGAGTTGGACTGAGATGAGCTTTAAGGTTACTTCCATTATCCAAACCACTCTGGGATTCTCTGAAAAGTGGGCTATTCACTCATCAGGATTTGGTTTTGGGAAATTTGGAGTCTCTGGGACTGGTTGGATTTGAGTGGTGGGATCAGCCCTTTGAGATCTGCCTTCTGTCCATTGGTCTTGCTCAACACACCTGTCCTATCAGGAGAAGATTCTACACCTCCAGGCAGTCAGGATGCTTCTCCCACTAATGAACAGGACTGGCACACACATTGCCCAGAAAAGTTGTGGCTGCCCCAGCCCTGGAAGTGTCCAAGGCCAGCTTGGACAGAGCTTAGAGTAATCTGGGATAGTGGAAGGTGTCTCTGCCCATGGCAGGAGGTGGAATAAGATGATCTTGAAGATCCCATCCATCCCAAACCACACTGGGATTCTATGAACCAGGAGAAGGGATGCTGTTAGGTTTCTCATTGCTGGGAATTCTTGATTTTGTACTGCTTTTCTCCTCTCATTTTTCTGGGCCCTGCAGCTCCAAACCCCCTTTCCCTGGATTTTCTGTTCTGGTGCAGGGTGTTTTAACTTCCAGCTGTCAGCACCTAAGGCCTGGCCGTGCTGCAGCACTGGGTGATGCAGACAGTACAGGAATCAGCACATGACATCTCTCTCCCTCTAAGCTGCTGTAAAATTAGCTTCATCTCAAGTGGCAGAAAATGATCATATCCTCGCTTGAGGGCGATGAAGAATATTCCTGAGTCACTGCTAGTGATGAAACAGGCAGAAAATCCAGAGTGATACACAGCTGCCCACTCAGTTCTAATCGCTGAGGCCATTTGCTGCTGCAGAGCCTTAAGACACAGCTTCCTCCTTGTCTCCCTCCCTTTCATCCATCACTCCCCATAGAGGCCGAGGCTGCAGATCCCAGCAGGAGCAGAGCAATTTCCTGTCCCACCAGCGAGGCTGCAGGCTGTGAGCAGCGTGTCCTCTTTCCCTGTTCCTCTGAGACGAGAGGAGGGGGTCAAAGCTTCCCTTTCTTACAGGAATCAGAGGAAATATATGGAGCCTATTCTCCTCAGGTCTCCTCCTTCCACACTGTGATCCTGCAGTCTGGGAAAAAGTCTTCTCTGAGCTCAGCCTCCTCTCCACAAATTTTCCCTGCTGTCTCTGAAGCAGCTGCTATGCCCACGAGGATATTTCCTTTTTGTCTTTCTCCTGCATCAGCTTTAGTTCAAAGCCATCTCCCTGGATTTTTATGTCTTGGATAAAGCCACCCTCTTCCCTACAACTGCCAGCTCAGTGCTTGGGAAACCTCTTGCCAAAATTGCTGGCGACTAAGGCCAAAAAAACCCTTCAAAACAGGGATGATCAGAAGCAAAGTGCTGTAATCCTTCTCTTCCTTGCATGTGCTCCCTGGCAGCATGGTAACAGGAAGGACTCCCTGAAGGATGCTTCCTGCAAACCCTGCCCTGCCAGCTTCCCCCAATTTCAAATGGAAGCCCCCCACGCTCCAGGGGCCGGCTGGAGGTTCTGAATTGCCTCCTCCTTCTGGTTTTCCTTGTGACTCTATCACCTGGTTCAGCAGCGTTTAGAGGGAAAACCATAACAATCCTCCAGTTCATGCAGGTGTTTGAATGAACACTCTGTTCTCCAGTCAGGGCTTGTCAGTATTTATCCCTTAACCTGGTTTTCAGATGTTCTCTATCCTGCAGATTTGCAGGATATGCTATTCACACAGAACTCTCCTGGTGTCAGACTTCTGCTAGGATCGCTTCACCGCTCCCGCCAGCCTGCCACAGGAATTAAGCAGCGCTGGCAGCAGAACAGGGAAAAATGTGTCGGAGCAGGGCTTCTGCCAGTGTCAAATAAAAATATTGCACGAGCTCGCTTCGCTCCCGGAAACTGCTGCACCAGCGCGAGTTTCCCGCTCTGGTCGACCAAATCTGAGCAGTTTTCTGTGGATCCTGCTCCCTTCCATGATCCCAGAATGCTCTGCATGTCAGGCAGTTATTTGTCAGCACAAGCAGGTGCAGAGCTGCAGGACATGGGCTGAGCATCTCACTTTGGTGGTTATTCCAGCACACAGCCGCTTTATCCTCCTGTCAGGCAGCACCAGCAGCTTAATTTCCTGTTTTCCTCATATCTTTCCCCCAAAAAACACAGTCTGGATGGTGTGTTTTGGGTCAGGTTCAGCAGGAAAGCAGGAGAGCAGTGTCAAAATGAGTATAGGGCTGGGAATTTAGGGGTTGAGTGTTATAACAAAACACTCCCTGAGCACAATTCGTTCTGCGCGTGTCAGCCATCGGCACACGCAGAGACCAAATTTGTGTGTGTTTATCATGGGATCATAGAAATGCTCGGGCTGGAAGGGGCCATAAAGATAATCTAGTGCCAACCCCCAATATGTAAATAAACATCTATATTTATATGCAAAAAATGTAAAACATATAAAGTTTTTTTTTGTTAAGATAAATATGTATTTATATTTAGATACCCTGTGAACAAAGGTACAAATGGGAAGGAGTAATTCATGCAGATACCTGGTGAGAGAGGCAGTACACAGGGATAAAGCCAGGGGAGATAGAGCAGCTGGCAAGCCTGGATGCCACAGCTATACCCTGGAAAAGTGTTTCTGTGGAAAAGCAGCACTGGGGGCTCCTTTTGGGAGAGCTGAGGGGACAAGCCTGTTGGTAAATGCTCCAATCTTTTCTCCTGGTGCTGCCAACTGCTGCTTGTTTCCCCTGCTGCGAGTCTGAAACCACCCCGCTAACCTCTGGCAAAAATCAGGGGATAACAAGGATGGAAGGCTGACTTTGTTTGTGGCATTCAATTATTTATTTTTTTCCCTGGCTTGGAAAGGAAGAAATAAAGTTGGATTTCAAGTGGGGTTGTTGCAGTAATGGAGGAAAATGAGATCTGCTCGTCAGCTGCCTTCTCCTTCCTCGTGTCCCCATAAATAACCTCATTCAGAGGCAGCTCAGCTCCTACACAGGGGACAGAGATGGCTTTGGGCTCCTGTTTTTTTTTTTTTTTTTTTTTGCAGTGGCTGGAGGGTTCCTTCCCTTTCCTGCCTGCAGTTCCCCTCCTCAGAGCCCCCTCCATCCCAGGGCTGCTGTCAGGTAAAGCAGTTTCCCTTGCCTGATGGAGCAAAGGGGAATGGCTTCCCACTGTGAGAGGGCAGGGTTAGATGGGATATTGGGAAGAAATTCCTCCCTGTGAGCGTGCTGAGGCCCTGGCATGGGTTGCCCAGAGAAGCTGTGGCTGCCCCATCCCTGAAAGTATTCCAGGCTAGGTTGGATGGGGCTTGGAATAACCTGAGATAGTAGAAGATGCCTCTGGCAAGGGGATGGGACTGGATGACCTTTAAATTTCCAACTCAAACCATTCTGTGATCCCATGATTCCAAGGATTTTTGGCTAGGTTTGACATGCAGTTTAGCCTTGCTGTCTGTAGCTCATCTCCCTTAAAGTCATTCACACCTTCTTTGTGGATTCATGGAAGAAATGTCCAGGTGTCCCTTTTCCCCTTCACCATTCCTGCTGGCTTTTGTGAATCAACTGCCTGGTTTTGGTCAGGTTTTACATGGAGGTTACATTCCTACAAGTCCCATGAAAACAGTAAAGCTTGAGAGACCTCATTATTCCTCTGAAGTAATGACAGAACGAGCTCAGCTCTAGTACGAGACACCCGAGAATCCGTGTGGGTGCTGGTTATGTGCAAAACTCAAGCAAAGAGGGAGCTCCAGCCTGGGCTTGCATCATTTAAGGTTTAAAATGTATAGGAAACCACACGTCTTCCATGCAATGTGTGGAACTGCTCATTAAATGCAGCAAGGAGTGCAGGTGGGGAGGGGTTGAGCGCTCCAGATTGTGCGTAAGGAAAACTGCAGAGCTGATGTTGTGTTGGTGGAGAGAAGCTGCCATCCTGGTGTCAAGGAGAAGAGACAAAAGCTCAGGTCTTTGTGTTTAATTCTCCTGCTCTCAAATGGGGGATGCTGCACTGAGCTCGGCTGAATGGGAAGACTGCAACAGCTGGTGGCTGTGGCATTGCTGGAACAGGCTGGCTCACCCTTCCCTCCGCTTAGGAAAAAAAAAAAATAAAGGCAAAAAAAGGCACAAGAGCACTGACAAAAAAATAATAAAGCCGGCAACTCGCTTTCCAGAAGTTCCTAATGCTGCAACAGGCAAAGCACTGGAGATAAAAGAAATATAAAAGCGAGGGAAAGAGGGGAAAAAATGCATTTATGAGCTCTCAAACTAACAGCATGCAACTCTCATATTATTTTTCCTCCTTAGCCTTTGAAACAGAACAACGGCCTGGAGCCTTCTCGGCAGATGGACAATGTGCGTGCCTTAACCACTTAACAGCCATTAGCCTAATTTCACGTACTGGAGCCAAATTAAATAATAAGTAAGAGGCTATGAAAAGCTGGTTTGGAGGCTGCGTTACTGCCTTTCACTTGATAACCTTCTCATAAACAGATGCTCTCTCTCTACCCTATTAACCTTGTCTGAGAGTGAGGAGGGGGCTTTGGTGAGGCAAACAAGCCAGACCTTGGTGGGGAGGGGGGACATGAGCTGGAGGGGCCAGATGTGGGGGCCCTGCCTGTTTTGGAGGCTCCTCTCGTTTTTGTCCCCGATGCCCCGGCCCTGGAGAGGGCCCTGAGCAAAGAGCCTGTTCTGCGGTTGCGCCCGGGTCATTGGAACGTGCCAAATGATCCATCTTGATCAGCGAGTCCATCTGTACCTGCTGGGCGAGGCTGCACCACCCGGAGCTGATTTTGTGGACAAATCTGCTTTACTTGGAGGAGAGGGGAGATGGTGCTGATAGACACGAAAGGGGTGGTGGCCACGAGGCTCAGTGCCTAATCCCTCCCTGGTTTTGGCTCGGGGGTGCTGCTGCCTCCTCCGTCCTCGCTGTGCCACCAGCTCGCCCTTTCCGATGAAGTCATTTTGCTGCTCTTTGCCTCCTTCCCCCCTGCACTGAAATAGAAACAAAAGTACTTGCCTAAGCTCTGGGATTTTGGGAATATTAGTTTGCAAAATGCTTTTGACGCAGCTCTAGTGCTGGGAGGGTGAGGCATGTGCAGGTGTGTGCAGAAAAGGTGTTCTGCATTTCTTTCTGGCTGTAAAGGTTTGGGAGTGGCTGCCCTATTTCCTCACCACCCCCCACTAACTCTTGCTCTGTGCTTTGCATCTCAACTTTAGACCTTTAGAAGTTTTCAGGGGATTATAGATGACCGTGCAGCTATTTTTGGTGAAAGCTTTTATTTATTAAAAAGCCATCTTCCCTCATTAAGAAGATACATTGATGGGAAATAGATGAGCGGCTCTATTACTGGCGTCTGGCGTGCCGGGTGAGCCCGGGGCCCCTGAGATCGTGTGTTTTGTGCCCTCCCTTGATGCAAGAAATATCTTGAATGGAGCCAAGAAAAATTTGGTGCAGGAATCACCTAAAATTTGCTGCATCAGTCGTTCCCTCACTCCACCTGCAGCATCTGAGGCCCTTGGATGGATGTGGGAAGGTTTGGTGCAAGATTTCCTGCAGTTCCTTGGTGCCGGCAGCAACTTGACTTTCCTTCCGTGTTGGTTTTCCTCCTTTGTCTGAGTTGTCACACAGGCTCTGATTTCATATGCAAAATCCATCCTCTGACTGGCACGGAGGCTGATAAAGCTGGGGTTCTTTTAAGTTTACTTCATTTTAATCCAAGTAGGAGTCAATGATTGCTGCCTGTGGTGAGGACGTTTGGAAAGGCTTTGTGCTGAGTGGATTCTCTGAGGTTCAGATGAGGATGAATCTCATTTTCCTGTGGCCTTTCCCTCCGTGGGGCACTCGCAGCATCCCTCTCCTGTACCTGGCTGCCTATCTGCACTAGACTTGCAGGTACTTAATGTCTTTGAGCCATCTGTTCCTCTGTCAAATTTAGTTAAAATTGGCCAAAGGCTTCACGAATTATTGGGGAAGATTGCTAGACAGAGGTGTGCAGGTGAAAAGCACGATTGAATAAGCTCATCCCAGTAGGACTCAAGGCTAAAAATGTATGAGGGAATGTTGTTTGGAGACAAGGCAGTTCGGAAAATGGGATCCACATCCAACTTTTCCCCAGCATGAGAGATATTAGATTTGAGTCTATTTTTTGGTGCTGTAGAAAGCTCCTCGGTGGAGATGGACTTTGCCTTAGGTGGGATATGGTTCTTTATATTTTATTTCTGGTGACGCATGGCTTCCTGTCCAATATGAGCCCCATCCACGCTTTTCCAAAGCTCTGATCCTTACCCCAAGATGCTGCAGCCGTATTTTCAGGCAGCTCTTTGCTGAAGAGCTCCTCCATCAAGGGCTGGGAGGGCTCTCTCAGCCTGGATAAGACTTTGGGAGAGCAGTGTGCTCCTGTCAGAGACTGCATCATTCGTGTCTTAAACCAGGATGCTTTGATTCTGTCATGGCTGTCGTGATTCTGTGCTCCTAGTTAGATCCATCCAGAAATTTTGGCATCCAGAAATTAGGTATCACTTCCCAAGCAGGTCTTGGGAAGAGAGAGGGACCAATCCATCTCCCAGAGTCCTGTCTCTTGTTGACTACAGGAGGACATGGGCTAAGGGGGAAGAGAGAAAAAGGAAAGGAACTGACAAAAATTCTGTCAAAAACTTGGTCTGTGAGCATTTCCATAGGAGCCCAGAAAAGGAGGGGCAGTCTGGGATACCTGCTCCTGTAACTGCAAGTGTCTGAGATGATGGATGGCTGTGTCTGAGCATGTTTTTCCAGTCCCCCTTTGCAGCCACTGGGGAGCAATGGGCCCTTTTAGGGTGCAATTCATCCCAGTCTAAGGCAGGTGTCTAAAATAGGTCGGACAGACTGTGTCCTAGCAGTGCCTCTTTCTCTCCATTTGCTATGAAACAGGGTCCAAATGGCTGAAGTTGCCTGGTGAGGTGATAAATCCCAACCCCAGCATTTAGAGGAAGTCACAGGATCAGAATAGGAAATATCTAACATTGATCAGGTGTATTAGAGTCTCATGAGGGTGTTGAGCAGCAGGCAAACACCTGGTACTGCACTAAGCAGAAATAGGGGAAGAAATGGCTTTTTTTTTGGTGAGTTGTTGCATCCTGAGTCCATTTAAATCTCATCCCTGCAACTTCCAGGAGACTCAGCTAAGCAATTCTGCATGTGGCTTGTCATTAGGTGCCTCACCCAGCAACCTGCAAGTTCATTAGTATTCTTTTTAGTGCTAATGAAATGTCTGAGCTGCATCTTTTCTGCATGAGAGGTTGAAACAGAGGCAGTAAAGGGAAAAATCCAACTCCAGCTCTACGGAGACCACCCAGAGCGGGTCCCTTCTGCCAGCAAAGTGCTGCTCGTGTCAGTGTGGCAAAACCACAGGAGTACAATAAAAAACTCAACCCCAGAAGTAGTTGGGAAGAGCATTTTAGCTTTATAATTGCATCTGCAGTGGGGTCTCTGCCAATGTGGCAGTTTGAGCCGAGGATCTTCCCACCCCAGCACAGCCGTTGCTGCAGAAATCCATGGGAGTGAACATCTGCAGGTAAAGAGGCAGCGTGGAGGATTAGATTTCAGATGCTCCTGTTTCTCCTGCCTCTGTGGGAACCCATAGGGCTGCTTGGCTCTGCTTCCCAGGCTGGAAAATGTGGATCCAAGCTCCGTTTGTGGGTGAGGAGAAGGCAAAGCAGCACGAGGGCCATGGCTGTGCCCTGCCTGCCTAAGAGGCTTCATTGATTTTTCTTTTCTTCAATGGAAACAGAACTGACATCCATTAACCAACCTCCTGGCCTCTCCAGAGCCAGCCACGGAGACAGCAAAGCCTTTATTGCTATTTTATTTTTTACTTTTCTCTTAAGCTTGTGGGTTTCTCTCCTATTGCTCCTTGCTAATGCTCAGCAGCTCTGGCTGCAGCCTCGGGGATGCAGAGGGGTTTGAGAAATACGGGGTGGAAATGCAGCTCCCCTAATCTGACTTATCTCCAGTGTGTTTTGGGAGACCCCCCATGTATTTAACCAGCTTAGACACCCCCAGAGAGCTCTGTGAAATTTCCAGGGGGGAGATGGATGGGAAGAAACATCTCCTCTGGCTTTATTTGGCAGCTCAGATGCTTTTTGCTCCCTTGGGAATGGAGCACAGCCAGGCTGTGAATAGTGGGGTGCAGTGTGGATTCTTGGGGTGTTAGCAGGCTCTGGGAAATGGGATTCTCCTCCTTCAAAGTGTCTAATGGGTTTCATTCCTCTGCTTGGAATGAGCATCTGTTTAACAGAGGCTGGAGGTGAGAGCTGAGGGGCTTGAGGTAGCAAGAGGCAGGATCTCACTGCAGAGGTGGGATGCTGGTGATTTCATCATCTGCATCCTTCCCATCTCCTGGGGATTATCCCAAATCTCTGTGCAGTTGTTCAGGGGAAAAGACATTTTCCTTTCTCAGAACCTCTGGCAGGTGAAGAGAGCAAAAGCCATGTATGGATGAAAATACAGCTTTTAATTTCAAGTTTTGCAAAATAATTTAGCATTGTGTCTGTCTATATGATGTAGATTGATGAGCCTTATGTATATTTTATCCATACACATTTGATCTTAGACAATTAATGTCTCCTGAGTTCTCAGCAGATTTTTTTTCCTTGATATTTCCCTTATTTACTTCTTTTCCCCCTTACTTTGGGTGGGTTTGTTCCTCATCACTGTCACTGTGCAGCTCACCAATAACTATGTTTTGTATTCAGCTGCAGAGTTTTCTTTGGGGGGTTGGTTTTTAATATACAGTTTATGAAGAAGCCTGATTTTTGGGAGCCATCTATGTTTACAGCAGAATATTTCTGCAGCAAAAGAGAAGGTCTCAGAAAAACAAAGGAACAAGGGGGAAAAAGAGATTATTGGGTCTTTTTGGCCAGTGAACACTACAGAAATACCTTTGACATTTTCCCAGACTGATTAGACAGGTCTCGAGCTGACTCAGGTACCCGCTTCCCAAATGTCTCTGCCCGGACCAGACCTCAGCTGTGGATTTAATGGCAAACTTCTCATTACAATCCTAGCTGTGCTGTTTTTTCCCTGCTGGAAAAACTGTCTAGGCTCTGGATTTTAATGAAAGAGTTGTTAATGCTGTGGTGCATGGAAAGCTTCCTGTTTTGTTAGGGAAAGACAGGAGCTTCCTCCCTCACCTATCCCCATGGGCCTGGAAAACACCCACAGTGCCCATGCACATCGATCCCATCCCAGTCCTAGATGCTGGTGGAATGAAGTTAATGAATTCCTTCCAAATCAGGAGCCTGTCAAGGATGTGCTGTCCTTGGCTTTCTGGGTGGTTTTTTGGTGTTCATCTCACCAGCTGCTCCAGAGACTTGGTGGGACATGTGGTTGTGTGGAAGCACTGGGAGTGAATGTCCTGAGCTGGAAAATATTCACATGCTGGAAATGGAAGCACTGGGAGCTGTGGGCTTCGTGCTTGATTGCCTTCCTGATTGGTACTATTTAAAAAAAAATGCATTAGAGAAAGAATGTTTGATTTCAAGAGTGCTTGGGTGCCGACATCATCTCTGTTTGTTTTCCTTCCTTTAGCAGAAACCTTGTAAAATTTTTATGAAGCATTAATGGAACAGAGATTTCTTTTTCCTCAAGAAAATTTCTTGAGGTGAAGGTAACCCCCACAAGACCAGCCCAGTTCTGCGCTCTTGAGAAATGCAGGACAAGGAGTGCTTTGGGGTAGTTCTCAGAGCATCCCTGATGTACTTCCCACCTGGAATTAGGAAGGGAAGGAAGGGTCCATTCTCATCCTGGTGTGTGTGGTGATGTGGTTCTTGGCCCTGGGAGGACAAGCTGCTGGGAAGGATGAGGAGAAGGTGCAGGGTGTGTTGAAAAAGTGAAGGGATGCAACTGTGGATCTTCAGGTCAGCATCATAAACTAACCCTGAACTTGAGATTCACCTCTATATTCACCTCTCACTTTGTGGGGAAGGACATTTGAAGGTTAGTGAACATCAAGGGGAGAAAAAGTGAAATATAACACCCCAACCATCCTCTCCTGGTATCCCTTCCGCATGCTAGAAATGTGCTTGCAGGCAATAAACTGGTCAGAAGTGATGGATAAGAGGATTCTTCTACTTCTTTTTTTTTTTTTTTAATTTTGTTGTTTATATCTTCTGTGTTGAATACTGTCATCTTCCTTTGGAAGAGAAAGGCTAAGCTGGGATCAGAGCAAAAACTCAGAGGTTGTGGTTTCTCTGTCCAGCTCTGCCAGGGATTTCCAGCACGACTGGTGGTAGACAGCTCATTTTATAACAGTGCCTCAAGCCATATCCCTTCAAGAGTTAGCTGGGTAAGGAGAGCAAACAAGCCCTGGCAGCAGCCCTGCAGAAAAGCATGGAAAACATCCAGCTCTGAGGAGCTTAATGGGAAGTTATTAGCTGGAATATCCTCCTTATTGTGGAGGCCGGGCTGCCTTATCATCCTGACAGCCCGAGTAATTGATGTCCCTTCAGAAGGAAGGTGAGCAGAGGATCTGTGGCTCGGTGGGAGCTTTTGCTCTGCTTGACCTTCCCGTTGGCTGAGGATTGTAACACTGACGGTGCAGCTCCGGGAGCTGGGCGTGCGGCACTGGCCAGATCCCTGAGGCACGGGAAGGTCGGGATAGCAGAGAATGGACTGAGGGCAAACGAGGACACCGATGGCTCGTGGTGGACATTTGGTCCCATGTGGAAGCCTGGGCTCAAGTCCCACGGCAGAGCAGGGGGCATCCTGACCTGGGGAGTGGTTGCTCAGATTTGGAGGGGTGGAGCTGTCCCTGGAGTTTGCCTAATTTGCTAAATGATGGAGCTCAGAGCCCTGGAAAATTCAGAGCCTGGGCACAGATGAGTCCCATGATTATGGCTAAAGGATATTTGCAGTTACTGTAGGTAATGGGACATAAACCTGCGTCATCCCTGTGATGCTGAGAACACTGGGCAGGGGCTGCTCCACCTGCAGCTTGGGACTTGTGGTCAAAGAAAGTTTCACAAGTTATTACAGAAATGGTCAAGACTTGTGTCAGTGGTTCTGGAAGGGCTTTCACATCCTCAGGGTTTATTTTGACAGGAATGAGAAATAAATCAGAAGCTTCAAATGTTAACTCTTTCTGTTCTGGTCACCATATGGCTCTTTGTTAAACTACCCTGTCTCAGGCATTTTTTTCTGCACTTTCTTCAAATATGCAGTAGCAATCAAGGCAATTAACTATAATTGCAGAGAGACTACCTTGTGAAGGCGGGCCGCAGAAATAGGCAGGTAATTACAAGGAGTTATAAATGGATGGTTATTTACATCAGGAGTGATGCATGGGGATTTAGCTATCAGAAGTGGTGATTGAAGCACAGGACAGTTGTCTGGGGTCATTTGTCCGAGATCCTGCTGTGCCCAGGCACCTGTCTGGTGTTGATCCCTGTGCAACCCAGGGACTGTGTGCCCACCACCTCGGGATCATCAGCAAGCTGTCAGGGTCTTTAAGAGCACTCTGCCGTCTTCAAATGAAATGAAAAGATTATTTAATTAGGCACATCTCTGAAGACATGCAGGCTTTGAGGGCGAGCTGTTAGATCTGATTTCTGAGCGATGCCTTGCTGGCTTCCTGCTCCTCAGCAGCTCAGGGTGGGCTGATGGTGAGCACTACAGCAGCACCCAGAGCTGCCCCATTGCTGAGCTGAGCTGTGCCTTTCTCCTGCTTGCAAGGTCCTCACCCCTTGCAGTTGTAGAGCTGCCTTCCTGTTATGGGACATAAAAATGCCTTTTAGGTGTTCTTTCCCTTGGGGAATTCACGGGGCAGAAAGGTCTGACTGGCCCTCCATGCTCCTCGTGCTTTAGGAACGTAGCCTAGTTCCTACAAGGGCCAGCCACGTCCGTGTAGCTGCGTGCTGTGCTTTTGTAGGGCTGACAGGAGCCTCGTGTCACCCTGCTGCCACTTCTCTCTGGAGAAGCACTTTGTAGGCATCATGCTCTACGCTGAATGATTTTTTAAACCATATTTGAGAACGCTGTTAGGAATCAAGGAGGACGCCTTTCCCGTAGTAGTGACAAGCACCCTGAGGGAGGAACCACTACGGGAATGGCTCCAAGGAGCAGCACAGTCAGTCTCGTTTCAGGAGACAAGGTTCTTTGGTGGCAGGACATCTTGTGAGTTGTGTAGATTTCCTGGTCCTGGCGTCCCCAGAGAGGTTTAAAACTTTTAGTGCCCTCTTGCTTGGAGGTACTTAGCAACAAAGAGATTTCAATTATTTAAAGGTACAGGAAGACATGAAAGCCATTAGGAAGGGACCTGGTGCCCTCAGGAGATGTTGCTGCCTTCTCCTCCAGCTTGCAGGACTGGCTGCAAACCCCAGCACTGAATCAGGGGATGAAGTGAAGAGCAGATGAAAACCACCTTGGAATAAAGTTGGAGTTGGGTTTGGGTTGGAATCATTGGCTGGTTGCAATGAGGGCCTGCCTGAGCTGGACCCCAAAAGGAGAGCACCAAAGCCTCTGCAAGGTGGGGTGAAACAAAGAGATCAGGCAGCAGGGTGCAAAAGGTAAAGATACGGTGTCACTTGTGTTCATTGTACCTTGAGTAGAGATGGGACTCGATGTCCAGGGGTGGTGATGCCATGCACAGAGAGGAAGAGCTCAGGTATGGATGAGCAGGTGGGATGGAATCCTTCCAGCCCCTCTCTGGGTCTAAGGGTGGCTTGGGCACAAGGAAAGGCTCACTCTGATGCCCAGGGAGTTTGAGGCAGGCTGCCTTCCAGCCCTGCTGCCCTGGCAGAGCTGGCTCTCTCCAAAGCTGTCACTAGCCCAGTCACAGAGCTGGGATTTAAACTGGGCATTAATGTGTGTTCTCCCCAGAGCACGGCGGGTTTGTTGTCCTCGTGACAGGTCACCCCGCTGCAACGAGCTGAACCCGAAGTATTGAATGCTGACCACATTCCAGAGAGCTGGGGTTTATTTCTGCTGGCAAAGGCAATACTTTTGGTGTCCTCCAGACTTGTTTCTTTCCACATTCTTCACTGGTGGCTTTCTGGGACTGTCCAGAATTGCCACTCAGGTGGCATCAAGTTGTTAAACTCTGTGACTTCCACCCCAGACTTGGCTGCGTTTCACTGCCGAGTGAAGCAACTCATTAATTACCATGTGTTGCTAGATCCATCATGAGGGAAGGAGATGCAATAATAGCAAATGGATTTAATTCCAATTTTAACAAAAATTAAACCATTGTGATCAGAGATACAGAGCAGGGAACTCTGTTTGGGCTGAGGACATGTAAAGTGGGTACAGTGGGTGACCAGCAGGTCTTCCCCAACTGCAGAAACTCTTCTTCACGCAGAGCAAGTACATTTGATTTATTACAACTGGAAGTGGAGACAGTACTAGAGCAGTAGGAGAATTAAAAACATGCGTGACATGGATATGATACAGAATAACTAATCTTTGCTGACATTTACTGCCAGTCATGGCTAAGGAGAAGATAACTAACTCTGCCTCTCATGTTCTGTGGTCTGCTGTCTTCAGTCATGAAGATAAATGTCAGGCATCAGCTGTCCTTGTGTACAACCATATTCTGTTTTCAACAAATTCTTATGCTGGAATGGGAATATTTGTGGAGCCCAGATCCAAATTCCTGGTGACTTTTTGGGAAAGGTTGTGGTCCCAGAAGAGGGACCCGAAGTGACCCCTGCACCAAGAGCTGCCACAGTGGCCTTGGTGCTGATGCCCCCATGAGCCACACGGAGCTTGGAGGAAGCCCTTGTGCTGCTCTGATTTCCCTGAAGTGTTTATATCCTACATGGATCTGCCTTTACAGTCAGTCAGACATGGGATCACTTTTCCCATGGCAGCCAGACCAAATTCCACGTGCATTTTCCCTGTAGAAATAATAATGCCTTTTTAGCCATCTGAAATAATTTGCCCATTCATACAAGAGCTCTCAAGTTGTCCGGGGGAAAGGGAAAGCAGGGAAAAATAAGCCAAAAATGGCTCTTTATTTTCGAGTGTGTCATTTGAAATCAGGGGGGCCAAACACACAGCTCTTGTTGCTTTAATTTGAACTGCTCGACTCGGGGTTATTTTGGCAGGCGTGTGAAGTGGAGGAGGTTCAAGTTCAGTCACAAGGTGGGAAAATATATTTTGGGGCTTGTGCGAGGAGATTGAGTTTTCTTTTGTGTGGGGGTGAGAGAAGCATTTATTCAACTTATATCCTCCATGGAAAAGAAAGATGGAGACAGTCACGAAGTCCAGAGAAGACAAGCAGGGCTGTGCTCCTGTTGTTGGCACGGGGAGGGAGCATGGTGTCCATAGGGAATCTGCATATGGACACTTGCAAATACTGTTTCCCTCCTAGAGGTGCCTACAAGGGCAGAGTTAGCAGTATATTATTAATAATAAATAACATTAGGATGGTAAAATGTTTACTTAAATATCCTTTGTCATTCAGTGCATCTCTCTGTGCCGAACAGGGGAAAATTGTAAGCACGTGTGAGAAGGGTAAATATGAGACAGGGAGGCAGGAACTGGGGGGGAGATAAGGTGGAGATCAGGAGTTTTTCCCTCTTGTTTTTTTGAGGCTTTTTTTTTTTTTGGTTTTTTTTTTTTTTTTTTTTTTTTTTTTTTTTTTTGTTTGTTTTGTTTTGTTTTTTGGCTTATATAATGATCCAATTCCCAGTTACGCAGGTGCTCTTTAAGGCTAGCTGGTCATTTCTGCATGCAGGATGAATCCAGGCCGGGTGAAAAAGTGGAAGGAAAGGTCGTGCAACGTTCTTGTCATACAAAATCTGCTGGTGATGGGGGGGGCGCGGGGCTATCGCTGTGTGAGCTGCAAATAGAGCTGTTAGTGTGCCATCAGATAGCTGCCGGCCATCGATAGCACCGTATCAATGGGATAAAGATAAATGCGAAGATAAGAGAGTCGGGTTTGCCTTGAAATCCACTTGTGGTTACCAAAAGGCTTTGTCTTCACGTTGATTTCTTCATCCCGCTCCTGTGGTAAATGCCAAGGCTTGAAATCTTATTTATGGTGACGCTAATGAAAAAATGTCCAACAGAGCCAGCGCTTCACCCAAAGGATATGAAGATCTTCTGTGCTGTCTTAATTAAGTGAGGTAACAGGGAGACTTCTGAAGCCACCTGGCAGTGCTTGAATGGCTAATTCTCTCCAGCATTGCATTAAAAATTAGGAACATTTAATAAGCGGGGTTAGGTGCCCCCTGAGTTATGGTTTCAGCAAGATGCAGTTAAGCCCAGTCTTTTTGCCGGTTTTTGAAAGTCTGACTCATCTTTCCCAGCATTTCTCTGGCAGCTGTGAGGGCACGAAACTTTTAGATCAGAGATAAGATGCATGTCGTAATCACATGATTGGGGAGCTGGCGCTTTAAGGGAAAGAGTGCTAAAAATAACCAGAATTGGTGACAAGATAGTAGCAATTTTGGCTTTTTCTACCGTGAAGGGCTGGTTGCCAGCTCTAGGGAAAGAGTCAAGGGCTTCATTCTGCAGTGGGGCTCCAATATGTCATTGCGCCCGTGATAATGTGGGGCAATGAAAAAAAGAGGAAAGGATAGGAATACAAAAAGATGGAATGGATGTGAGAGTAAGTAAGGGGGAGATTTAGAAGGGGTAAATATTGCAAAATGAATAAAAACTGGGGGTGGGAAGCAGGGCACATCTTGGACTAGTCCTGCATGGGCTCAGATGGTGTTGGAGGAAGACAAAAGGAGTGAGACAGAGCAAGAAGCACAATGACTTTAATTTGTAGGCAGAGACTGTTAAGAGAGAGAGAAAAAAAACGGTGATTTGAGTTCTTTTATTCATTGCTAACCATAAAAGGCCCAGACTGTGTTGCCAGTGGCTTTAAAATCCAGGATCCTATTAAACCTTCCTTGATAGTAACTCAGCACTTGGAAACGGAGTTAAAGAAGGAGCAGGCGAGAGGGAGGAGGGATGGGGGAGCTGGCTGAATCCAGGGGAGACTTAGGGTGACTTAGGGTGAAGGTCTCACCATTTTCCTGGCAGTTTTTTGGGACAAGTGCCTGCTTTTTCGGGGAACCATGACAGGACTGGCAGCATCCTGATACCCTTTGCAAAAGGTTCGCCCCAGCTGCTGCTCCCTAGAAAAGGGCACTGCTCCCCATTCCCAGGTATTAAATCAGGCTTTATGCTGCTGCTCACAAACCAGCTGCAGCTCCGGGGAGGCTGCACGGAATGCGAGATGAGATGGGAGAGATCAGCAGATAAATGCGATGGATAAAGCCAGCAGCAAAAGGTTCTTTGGATTAAGTCCCTGTATGATAAATAGCAGCATGTGTCTGTCTGCCTGCCTGGAGTTTGACACCGGGGTGAGGTGAGGCTGGGCTGGATCAGGAGAGTGCCAAGGCAGGACTGGGAATGTGCTGGGAGAAATGGTCAATTCTCCCTCTTCACCTCCAGCATCACCAATGGTCCCTGCACACCCCCAGGGACTGTCCTTCCCGGTTTCCCATCGTGCTGCCAACCTGCAAAGCCTGCGCCCAGCTCAGGGGAGAGCTGTAATTAAAAGAGCTGTTCCCTGAGACCCAACGACTTATTGATTTTGTGTGTGTGCGGGGAGCGCTCGCTCCTCTCTCCTCGGGGAAATAGCAGAAACCATTCATTTCTAAGCCAGACTCGCAGCTGACATGCAGGGCTGTGCCACACCACGTCCTCAGCTCCCTGTGACACGTGCACAGCAGTGCAGCCAGGCAAGGAAATAGCTCCCATGGGAGGTACTCGAGGGGATCTCATCTCCTCCAGGATTTTCCTTCCCTGCTGGAGTTCTGGTAGCAGTTGGAATACAGAGATGCTGTATTTCACCTCTCTCCACACCTTGCACTGAGCATGTCCAAGCAGCGAGCAACAGGTTTGGGGAGCCTCCACAGCTCTGACAGAGATGTCACTTGGCTGGGAAAGAGGGAGAAGGAAACGGGGCTGAGCATCCCTTGTCTGAGTCAACACTGAGAATCCGGAGAGGCACAGGGAGCTGCTGCTCCGGTTCGTGAAGTGGGTAATCAGCCCTTTTTATGAAGTCTGACTCCAACCTCTTTGAATTTCACTCCGTGTTCTTCCTGTTGTGGAATAGAATTGACCGATAAAGGTCTTATCTGGTCACTGTGCTTGAGGGAATCGGTGCAGCTGGAGGAGCGGGGCTGTGACCGGAGCCTCGTTGGGAATGCAGCGTGCAGAGCAGGGCTGGGGGATGGAGGGCAGAGAGGCACTGAGTGACCCCAACAGCCGTGCTGAAGTAGCCAAGAGGGATGGTGCAAGGAAACGGAGTTTGGGGTGAATCCCTTTCTGTGTGGAATTTGGGAATTGCCTACTGTAGCTACCTTTGCCTTTCCCAGAGGGGTGCGGTGTGTTTGCAGATAGCTTCTTTGTTTGCTTCGTAAGAAAAGTGACAAATTGCAAAATTAACCAGAAGTAGAGGCTTCTGTCATCACTTTCCTTCCTAATGGAAATCCAGAGGATCCTGCGTAGTAACTAATCAGTCAAGCGGAGGAGTAAGATGGTTAATGCAGGAAAAATACTCCTCTCGGTGCCTTGTCTGGGAGAGACTCGACAGCTTCATGCTCAGTTATCAATCTGAGCAGTGGAAGGAGACACTGGCAGCTCTGTGCTGAGGAGAATATCAGGGTGGGTGGATTTGGGCATTTGAATACCTGAAATAAATCCTGCAACAGAATAAGGAAATCCTCAGCACCTTTTCCCTCCTTAGAATTATAAGAAGAACCAAAAAAATCCTCTAGTCCATGAGGTCTCCCCCTAAACCAGGCATTTCTGAAGGGGCTGAAAGGAGAGGAAGGAATCTCATTAGCCACCCTTTGGAAGCTTAATTTCAGAGAAGCCTGCCAAAGTTCCATCACCCCTCAGACAGGAAGTGTTGGAGAGCTCCAGCATCAGCTCTCAGTGTCCAGACCGGCCTCAGAGAATATCTTTAAGTATTATTTGAGGATTTGGCCAGCTGGAGCTGGGCGAGCTACAAAATCCAGATATTGTAGTTGGCAAGAGCATCTTGCCCCTTGCAGAGGGTGAGGCTTTGCCCTTTGCTAAAGCCTGAACAAACTTCCATTAGGAATGAAGCAGAGTCCTCTGCATTTCAGCAGTCTGGGATGGCTTCCTTCGTGTTTGCCCTGCTTAGCTCGTGAAATTCTGCAGAGCATCCATTTTCCTAGAAAGCTTTGCGCCCATCTGCTCTGTCGACTTTAGTAATGGAGTTAAGACTCCCCCTCCTGAGCCAGGGTGAGGAGATTATCCCTCTAATATAATTCAAGGAAACCCCTGAGCTCCCAGCTGGCTCAGGCAGTCGCTGGGTGATAGAATTCACTCCAGAAACAAAAAACCTGTTCAATGTGGCTCTAGATGGAGTGCCTGCAGTTGGAGATGACTCTGGAAGAGGGGGTTAAACAGCTCCACCAAAGTTTTTCTCATTTTCTCTCAATTTTGAGGCTGAATGAGCTTGTTCACTGAGTACACTGGTGTTTTGTGGAGAGGTTTAGGGAGGTAAAGTGTCTTTTTCCAGTTTGTGGACTTGATCCTCTAACTAGATCAATGTATAGGGGCTCTGTGCCTCTCTTGGGCACAAAACCTCTGCTTTTCCATCACCTGTCTTGTGATTTTAGACATCGTGGGAATGGGATTTGGGGAAAACTCGAGATATTGAGTGTTGAGGAGAGGGAGTGATTTACAGCATCCCTGTTCTAACGGGTGTCCTGCAGCCCCCAGCGATGCTGGCTGAAAACTTCCCGTCATGCATTTGCCATAGAAACATTCCGTGTGGAATTTTGCTGTGTTAAAAAACACCCTCCTAACAGCAAAACCAAAAAAGAAATACAAACCCATAGAGACAAAAGAAAAAGATATTGATTTTTAGTTTGGATCCTTCCAGAGGAGTCTGTGCAATCATTGGTCCCTGTCTGTCTGCCTTACCCACTCTTACCCCTCTGCAGCTTCTGAGCCCTTTGGCCAATTCCTGGCCAATTTCTACCCAATTTGACAGAAGGAAAGAGGTCTCAGAGATATTAAATTTCTATAAATTTCATTAAAAGAGGTGGTTGGGTAAAGGAGCCCAGCTATTACAGCAGCCCCATGAGACTGGGGTTCCAGCATACGCAGAGCCTTTGTTAGACAGCACACACTGGCTGAGGAGAAAGGCTTTTCTATATAAGCAATTTCAGGGAGGAAAAAATCACCTTTGACCAGCCTTTGCACCTTCAGAGCCGCCGGGGAACGTGGCTGGAGAGGCTTGAAGGCCGTGTTACATTTGTTCCGCTGCCTGTGGATGGTTGTTCATTCAGAAATGAACTTGTAAGTCCTCAAAATAGGTCACAAGCGGGATGGAGGCAGCGTTCCGGCCTCGTTCGGGCATCTCCACACCAGAATAAATCCCAGCCACGGAGATCTGGCTGATTTCTTCCCCCACCCCAGCCCTTCTCGCTGTTTTTTTTTCCGCGGTTGAAATTGCTGAGCTCCAAATTGGGAATTGGTTCCGAGCAGAGCCCCGCGCGCCCGGCGGGGAGAGGATGCGGAGGGGTGGAAGGAGGCAGCCGCGAAGGCCGACGGAAAGCTCGGTGTTATTAAGATTTTTAAGATATACAGTTTTGATAAAAGCTTGCAAGTAGCAAATTTGCTATCAAGCCTAATGTAGCATGGCAGATTTTGTCTGAGCTAGCAAAGGATCACATTTGCAGCTCCTCTGAGGCGGGGAAGTGGGCTCAATAGGCTATTTTCCACATCCATGCTCTGTTCCTAAAAAAAATATAAAAAAACAGGGAGGGGGAAGAGGGGAGATGGAAAGGCAAATAAAGACAGCTTCTCTTTTCTTCACTTTGCCCTGATTTTGCATGTGTTTGCCCTGAATGTTAATTGCAATAACCTGCACGCTCCACACCGGCTTTACCGTGGGATTTGTGTTTTGCTGGGTGTGCAAAGTTGCTTAGGAACACTTCCAGATGGGTTGCAGAATTTTGGCAAGTCTGGCATGTTACTAATCTGCTGGCATTTTTGTTTTGACCCTTGTTTTGTGGAATTAATACCTCACTGCATCTTCCTGCATCCTGCTGAAGCTTGTAAGGCTGCCGAAGGGATGGGGGGAGGTGGAGACAACATAAAATATCCATCGAAAATTGGATTGGTTGGATATTGATATTAATCAGGACCTATTTTCTGCCATCTGAGCTTGGGTTATATTAAAAAAATGAGAGTTTTGGGAGAAAAATGGTTAATTCAGCTGCCCCACCATCACCCAGAGGGGATCCTGATACAGACTGAAACTATTTGCAAGGGCTTGGAGGGACAGGACAAGGGGGAATGGCTTCAAACTGACCGAGAGTGGGGTTAGATGAGATATTAGGAACAAAATCTTCCTGGTGAGGGTGGGGAGGCCCTGGCACAGGTTGCCCAGAGAAGCTGAGGCTGCCCCCATCCCTGTCCCTGGCAGTGGACAGGTTGGACAGGGCTGAATGTGTGACCCAGGCAGAGATGGGATTCCTCAGTCACATTCTCAGTGCAATAAAACAGATATTTGGATGTGGCCTGGAGGAGACTGGGTGTTTTCCTGTGCTGATATACTCACATTTTTTCTCATGCATGAAGCAACTCTTCTTGTTTGAAGAGACTGTGGTGTATTTTCCTGCTCAGGAGAGCATGGGGAGATGGCTTATTTTTTTATGGGATCAGGCATGTGTTTTGTTAATGCCCTCTGTGATGTGCAACTGGTTTTATTTACATCATTTACTGTCATTCTGTGGCTTAGTGACCCAATGTGATTCTGCCCTGGCTCCCAGCACCAATCCTGAGCATCCTGCAACCTCTGGCCACATTCCTGGATCTTGTATTATCCTTTTGCCTTTCTTTCCTCTGTTTCTGCGTGCATTTGGTACCTCGTGCAGTTTATTAATGCTTCTTTGTCACTGCCTGCCTGGTGGGTTTTCTTTCTGCCTCCCTGCTGCATCCCTAATCTTCCAGTCTTGGCTTCATTTAAGGGGGAGAATCAAAACCCTACTGCTTCTGCTAAATCAAGTGGTGTTTGTGTTGGGAAATGAGAGAGTGTGATGCCATCAAACTCACTTATTCCAGAGCTCCGCTAGGATTGCGTCCCGGCTGCTTGCAAATCACGTTATGTGGAGCCAGGGAGCTCGTGGCTGGGCAGAACAACTCCCATGGCTGTGCCCTGTCTTGACAGGAGGGAAACTGCTTATTTTCCCCCTGTATGTTAAGAAAAATATGGGGTTTGTGTTTTTAAGGGTGATGATGAGGCTCTGGTGCTGCCCCTCCTGCCGTGTCCTCCCCAGCAGCAGAGCTGCGCC
This sequence comes from Vidua chalybeata, assembly GCF_026979565.1. Taxonomy (NCBI): domain Eukaryota; kingdom Metazoa; phylum Chordata; class Aves; order Passeriformes; family Viduidae; genus Vidua; species Vidua chalybeata. The sequence continues at coordinate 4,722,368 of NC_071552.1, read as the reverse complement.
TGGGTGACGTCCCCCAGGGCTTCCCTGGATTCAGCCAGCAGATCTTGTAAATGTACAGGACCATTTAGGCTTTTAAGACATCTGAGGTCACTTTTCATCGCAGGCTGGGCCGCTGCACAGTTTTACAGGGTCATAAAAGCCCTGACAGGAGTCATAAAAGCCTCCAATTGCACTGCACAAACCCGCGGAGTATATTTTAAGGGCCCCTGAGTTTTCATTTTGCTGCTTTTATGGGAACTCATAAAAGCCTCGATGAGCACAAGCCCTGATTGGCTCCTCAGCACGGAGGTAGTTAAAATTACAGCCGACGACAAATTGTTCCAGTCTAAATAAATCAGGGGTTTGCATGGAATGTGGGAGAGGAGCCCCGCTCCCCCTTCCTGCGTGCGGGGACACACGGGTGCTCCTGGTGTCCGTGTGGGCACCATCCCTGGTGACCTGTGTGCTCTGCTGTCCTTAGGGACACGTCTTGCCTGTCCTGTTGGAGGACACGGTGCGTGCTGCTGAGCCCTGTGCTGCGCTGGCCTCCCCTGGGCTGTTCTGCTGCTTCCCTCACCCTGCACAATCACACCAGCCCTGCTCCCACCTTCCCTGCTCCCACCAAACGCTGCCCCATAACCCTTCTGCTCCCTTCCAGCCCAAACTACCCTGTCATTCCAAGGTGATTCATGTCCCACACTCAACCCCCAGTGGCACTGCAGGGCTGTCCCTGCTTTTTGTGCACAAGCAGATGTCACCGAGGCAGGGACAGCCCCCTGTGCATGGCAATGGTTGTGACTGGAGGGCTTTGGCAGCGTTTTTGGACTGCATTGTATTTCTAGTGAGCAATGTCAGTTTGTCAAGAGGGAAATATTTCACAGAAATAGCTTGTTGTGGTGTTTATTTTTAACATTACCTAGCTAGACTGAAATAAATAAGAGCAGTTGAAATTTAAATGTGATGCTTAGAAACTACAGAATCAGACCTCTGGGTGTGGTGTGACCTGAAAATGGGAATGCTTGGGATGAGTTCCCTGTCTTCCTGGGGCAGGGGAATATTTCTTGGTTCTGGCAGTCTCACCTGGGCTGCTGTTGTGATGGCGAGAGGGATGTGGTGAAGGTCAGTGCCATGGGAGGAAGGAGGCAAAGCAGGTGCTGTGGAATGCTTGCAGCAGCACGTGGGGTGTCTGGGTTTGTCATGGAAATTTCCTTGGCTGTTGTCCTGCTCTCTGCACCGAGCTGGGAATGGTGAGGGCAGGTTTTGGTGGCTGGGTGTGCACTGTGCCTGAGCCCTTCCCTGCCTCTCATTCCCATGGGCATCTCCTTTTCCTCTGGGCTATTTCTAGCCTTCCCCTGAGCCAGTCCTCACCACAGGGAGCAAAACTCCGCATCACTGGCCTCCTCCATTGCTGTGACCTCCCCTTTTCCCCGGCTCTGTGCCCAGGGCACTGCCCGTGGTGTGACCGGCGGGAGCTGTGCTGGCTCCCAGGGCTCAGACAAGCAAAGCCAAGCCCAAGGGACCAGGCTCAGGTCCCACAGCCCCTCGGAAAGGGACTGGCCAAATCTCAGCTGTGTGACCTTCCAGCCTGGAATCTGCTTGTCACAGCTTGGGAAAGAAAGGAAGCGATCAGAAAGGTTCTCTTTGCTCTGTGAAGATAAATGTGTCTTATTTCTGTCTTGCTGTAGCTTTATATAGTAATTATATCAACTACAGCTGATCAAAGCATTTGTTAAAGAGAAAACTATCTCTCCTTTGCTTTTGTTACTGTTTGCAGCCAATTTGACAGGCTTTATATCTCTGACTACATTTTCTCTTATTTTCCACGCTTGATTTCTCTTTTTCTCTTCCTTCCCCCTTGTTGGCACCTGGCACATAGATGTATCGCCCTCCCCTCCTCCCCTTCCCCTTCCCCCTCTCTCCATCTGGCTTAATAAAAAGGTTTTTTAAGCCATCCCAGAGACTCTGGAGCAGCAGCAGTCGTGCAAGAGCTCAATCTACCTGGGCCTTGTGTTCTGGCAGAGGTGGGAGCGGGGAGTGAGGTGGTTCAGCCAGGCACGAGAATGCCCGGAGCAGCTCCCCTCGCTCCTCACCTCTCCTGGTTTTCTATTTTCCAACATTATTGTTTCTTCAGGTGTTTGTGAGGGTTTAACCTCTCATCTCAGAGTTTTTCATGAGACTGGCATGAATGGGCTGACCTTTTGTCCGAGCCAGATCCACAAATCCCAGAAAGCGCATCCTTGCTGCTGCTTTAATATTATTTTTTTTTTCTTTTTTAGGATTCCTTCTTTTCTTGTTGACTTTCCATCTTTCTTTAATCTCATTTAAAACCTCCCTCTCCTCCAGTGTCTGTACTCCTTTCTCTCTCCCTCTGTTATTGGCTTTATGGCCAAATGCTTTAATTTATTTGCCATACAATATCTCTTTACCACCGTTCTGGGGATACAAATTGTTTGAAAGACGTTCTAATAATATCCAGGCTTGGCACATCTGTTTGTCAGTGCAGAGCTTTTCCAGCTCAGCCGCTCAGGGACGGGTAGGAGGAGGGTATTTTCCTCTGCTTGAGCAACTGGGGAGATTAGATGTAATTACCTGGGCTAAAACTTAGCTGGGATTGGAGTTCCTAAGACAAAATGTCCTGGGAAGCTGCTCCTTCCCCAATATCAGCGCTGTGGTATTGACATCAGCCAAAATGATTTGTACCCTGGTGCTGGTTAGTGACAAATTCACTCCTTGCACAAGAAAAGGCTCAAACTGATAACTGGGGGAAGAGTTCTTGGTCAAAACAGGGCTCAGAGTGGGGGCATTTGTGTTCAGACTGCTGGGGCTGGTTGGGAATTTGTTGGTGCTGGGGCTGGTTGGGAATTTGGGGCTGGTGGGAATTGTTGGGGGTCTGGCTCTATCCCTGCTGACAAGGGTGTGGGTGCTCTGGTGGCTTTGCACAAAGGTCACAGCAGCAGTGGGGACAGGAGCTGTCCTTATACCCAGCTGGGAACGGAGCTGCAGAGGGGAGAATGGCGTGGTTGGATTTGCAGAGGGTCTCCAGCAGCCTCAAAGGTGATTTATTCCTGCTGATTCCTTTCAGCTGTGAGAACCTCACAGTGATATTAGCACCGTGCTCTAACCAGTTCTAACCCAGCTGCCTTGGGCTGGGCTGGGCTGGGGGCAGTGCTGTTAAATCCCCTCTGTGCCTCAGGCAGGCAGCAATTGCTTCCCCCGTGGTGTTTTTAGCTCTCCTTATCAATGTGCTTCATAACTCCTAATGTACATTGATTGCTGTCTATTCCTCTTTTATTTTTGTGTTATGCTTGATTGCTGCTTTAGCAATAAGAATAGGGCTTTTAGCCAAAATTGTCTTTTTTGGATTGTGGAGTCCTGACTTTTTGGCTCTCTAATAAGTTTTGTGTTACGAGCCCACATTTCTCTGTTGACATTTTTCCTTCCAGCCAATTTCTCCCATAATTTTCCCCCGCGTTGGAAATGAGTCCTTTTGAAGCCCTGAGTATATATATTACTGATTGGGGCAAGCCTTTATTATCCATTGTGAATGTAATCAGGTCCTCATCACTAGTTTCTTGATAATCACTGAGCACCAGTTCAGTCATTAATTTTGTCTTTATCCATCATGTCTTCTTTCCACGTTATTTGCTAAATAGCTCGGACGTGATTGCGCCACTTGGCATCTGAGCTTGTAACTCTTTGCTTTCTTAATGTGTTTACATTGTCAGGGTAATGCTGTCCCTGCTGCTCAGGTCTGGGGTTTTTTACTGTGAAGGATGCTCAGGCAGCTCCAGCATGGAGGAGATGAATACTCCTTTGTTGGATCATCACCATCAACAGTCTTTAGACCCTGAGGTTTCAATACAGCCTTGCCTGCAAGCTCTAATTTATTCTCCCCAAATCAAGCTCCTCAGAGCTGTTTGTCTTCACCCTCGTTTGCAGCATGGTGTAGAAATTCAACCTGGTGTGTATTTTTCCTCCTGTGCCTGCTCAGGTCGATCCATACGTATCCAATAGGTCGAAGAGATCAAAAGCTCTAAAAGTAGGGAAATAAATGGATTATAGCAAAGGTGGCCCAGTCGTTCTGATCACTTGGTAATGCCAATAATATCTCCTCACTTCTTGTCAAAGAGATTTTCCAATTCGTGCTGCCTCTGAGGACTTCCTGTGACATGGATGGATTTGAGGAGGGAGTGAGGGAGGGAGGGGTGGATGGAGAAGCAGAGGATGAATGGCTGCTTTGGGTGGTAATTCATAGAATCTCAGAATGGTTTTTGTTAGGAGGGACCTTGAGGTTCAGTCCCACCCCTGCCATGTGCAGGGACACCTTGCACTACACCAGGTTGCCCCAAGTCCTGTCCAACCTGGCCTTGAACACTTCCAGGCATGGGGCAGCCTCAGCTTTGCCATGGATGATTGATTTGCTCACTGAGCAGTCTTGGCACTTGTGCCCTGCTAGTCTTTTCTGGGGTACCCTCACTGAACTACCACCCCGTGCTGATTGCAGGGGTTAATTAGCCAGGACAGGGCTTAGTCCTGCCATGCTCGTAACTTCTGGTGACCAAACCAGCTTCTTTCACCTGCTCCGAGCCTCTCCCTGCTCCTTCTGCATTGTGCAATTTGGGACCCCTTCAGTGCCTTTTGAGAAGGTTTTCAGACTCCTCTGAACTCTGCCAGGGGAAGCTGAGGCTGCAGGCATTAAAAACCTAAACTTCCAACTGCTGCTGATCGCTGCACCGGTGTAAAATGAGCTGAGGGATGACAGGGGCCTCAGGGGGGAAGACATGGTGACTTGCAGGATTGAGCTGTGCCCTGCAGACACCTCTGCTGCCCTCCTCCTCCTTCCCCAGCCAAGTGCTCTGCTCACATTTTTCCCTGACAAGCTGCCATGCTCCCTCCTGGCTGCTTCTGTCTCATGCCTTCCCTCAGTCTGCAGGGACTGGGCACTTAACACAGGGAATGAGACCCTCTGTGATTACATTAGGCTTGTAAAAATTGGAAAAACAAATGCAAAAGGGTTTTGAAATCAGTTCAAAGCCACAGGCTGGTTTTTCAGTCATGAAGGTTTGTAACAAATGTCCCCAGAAGTGGTTGTTTGGTGTTTCTCACTGCGCCCTGCCTGGGTGGCAGTGGCTGTGACAATCACCCTGTTTTGGGGTGGCCAGTTTTGTGTCCACACACTCTCATTTGGGGTGTTGGAAGGTGGCATCAGGGCAGGCATCTGTGCCTGTTTTATACAGCACACAAGGTGCAGCACCAGCTCTGGTTTTGTTGCTTTTCTGATGGAGTGATGGAGTCAGCAGGATGCACTGGGAATTTTCACAGAATCCTAAAATGGTTGGGTTGGACATTGTGGATATTTTAACTCCAACCCCACTGCCATGGCCAGGGATCCACCTGCTAGATCAGGTTGCTCAGGGCATGTCCAACCTGGCTTGGAGTTTTGAAGAATGTTGTTGTGCTGCCACTTGGATCAAATTTCAATTTATTCAAATTAATTTAACCAAAACATGGATCTGTAAGTGGTGAGTACAGAGATCCTCAAGCCCTTCAGGGATCAGCAGAGAGAATCTCCAAGAAGAATTTATCCCAGCCTGTGCCTGATGCTCAAAAGAATTAGGAGAACTCATGCTAAAGGGCAAACTTAGACTGGGATTTTTTTTTTTTTTTTTTGTCTTTCCAATTGGAAAGACAAATTCAGGAGGCAATGGATGCCACTGGATGGTGGCTGCAGCATAGGTGAAAAGCTCAGTGCCCTGCCTGCTAAAGGAGCAGCCTGGCAGCTCTCAGTCCATGGAAAACTAAGCAGCAAATGGATTTTAAAATCCTTGATGGTGTCCTTCTTGATGGTGTCCTTTGTCCCTCTAATGCACATCTCGTCCATCGGTCACCTCTCCTCGTTCTCACTCATAGTTTCAACTTTCCTTTCTCCAGAGGCATCAGCCCCTCTGGATAATGTGCCCTGACAGCTCCTCTTAGCAGAGCTTTCAGCCTCGGTGTGCAGGGCTCTGTGGAAATGGAAGAAAATCCACCTGGTAAATGCTTCTATGGGCTGAAAACAAAGTGCACTGAACACCCAGCCAAGGCAACTTCTGCAATTCCCAAAGCCAAGCAAAACCTCGAGGGGCTTAAAAATGAGCAGCGGCTGAGCTTTGGGATTTTCCTCCTATTTTCCTCCGCAGTTGTGAAAAATGAAGGATGTGGGAGATATTTTACAAGAGGAAATCAGGTAGTAGGGAATTGCAAAGACATCCACTGGGGCTTGTTCCTCAGTCCATCCCCACCTCCCTCAGCCCTTCCAGAGCAGGGAAAGGAGTGGGAGATCTGGGAGCCCCTCGTGCTCTTGGCACGGGCACGGATGCTGTGCCAGGACATGGCTCCCGTGTTCAATTCCAGCTGTGCCTCCAGGATTCCTGGCGTGCATCTCAGCTTTACCAAATCCCCATCATTTCTGAAAAGATTAAAGCTGTGCTTTCAAAAATCCTATTTTTTGATCGTTTCTTTGCTTCTGCCCCCCACCCCCCTTTCTATTTTCTCTCCCTCCATCCCCCCACTCATCCACTGCTCCTTGCTGTCATCCATCTCCTCACTGTACACTCATGGAGAGGGTCCTTTCTGTGGGCCAAGCCTTTGGAGCTTCCTTTTATTTTAATTAGGAATGAGTGAAGGCAACAGAGGGATTTGTAAGGGGCAGCATCCAGCTGTAGGATGCTGGGTCCTGCTGGAGAAGGAGCTGGATATGTTCTATTTCTTTGTGTGCTTTACAATTTCTTCTATTGTTTTAGGATAATATAATTTACTTTGTTTTAAATACAAGGGCTGCATAAACCGCCATCTGTATTATTTTGTGGACCCTGACATAAATTTCCATTATGGTGCTTATTAAAATGTCTCTTTAATGCCCAGAACATCGACAGCGCTTTGCAAATGTGTGGTTTTTTTTCCCCACTGCCTTGTGAATTGACTGGATTTATCCCTGCCAGGAGTCTTTTGGAGGGTGATGCTCGGGGGGAGGGAGAATCTTTTTTATCACATCCTGTTCAGTGAAGCTTGTGCCCCTCACAGGGGCTCCCAGGCCACCTCAGCGTGAGTAAGTAGAGGGCAGCAAGTCCTGCTGGGACAATGCAGCCATGAAATGCACCAGGATTAAAAACTGGAAAAGCTTTTATGAAATATGTGTGTCTCTTTCTTTTTACCCTGCCCCCAAAATCCAAATATTTCCTGCAAGTACTGCTGTTTTATCAGAGCAGGGCTTTTCCTAGAAGAGATCTTTTTATTCTGCTCAGTGTTTGTGCAGTGTCTAGCCAGGCAAAGATCCCGTTCTCCATGTGTTCCTAGGCATCTTTCTAATAACCGTGGTTAATAATGAATGACAACCATTAAATCACTTTAAATATGTACGAGCAGCACGATGGAGACCCTTGTTTCCCGGCACTGGTAATGCCAGTCAGGTGTGGATAAGCACGTTGCTCTCTTGTGCCACGGCCACAAAAGGGGGGGACCCTGTAGAGAACCGGGGTAATTTGCCTGCCTGTTGCTTTACTTAGCAGGAAAAATGCCTGGAAATGGAATCAGGAGAGACATTCCCACGTGGGGGTCGGGGGGCATCAGTTCATCGTGGCGCGGCAGAGATTATGTGAGGCGGCAGCTGCTCTGCCTTCATGGGCTTCACGAGGGTAAAGCTCGTTTTGTGGCAGCTTGATTCCTGCAGGCAGGAATAATCCAGATTAGAGGGACCTGCTGTGCTTATGGGAGCTGGTGAACAGCCAGCCAGGAAAGCCTCTGTGCCCATAAACTTGGTGTCTGATCAGAGGCTGTGCTGCATCTGTCTAGAGTTGTAGGGATTGAGGGATACAGAATGTGCCCCTTCCATAGTCCCCACCTTCTGCCCTGATGTTGGACCATCTCCTCTGGCAGGATCCAAGGGATGCTTTAGCTCTCTCTCCTTGAGTCTGTGTTGCCTCTGCTCCAACAACACGGGTCTCTGCCTTTATCTGGTATTCTGCCTTCATCCCACATATCTGCCCGTATTGATGGCAACAGGACGAGGGACAGATTTTGGCAGAGCTGTCAAGACCCCTCCAAGGTTCAATCAGCCAAGGGGGACCTCTCGCCCAGGGAGGTTTGGCTTCCATCCCCATCAGGGATGAGGTGCCTCCACACCCTCTCCAAGCTCCCTGCACCCTCACAGAAGGCAGTCCAAAATGAATCAAATGCTCCCTGTTGTGCCCACACCAGCACAAACAAGAGCAGAATTTGTTCCTCTCTGCTGCTCCTCACGTGGCTGAAGCCAGCTCTGGGCTTTTCCACTGCCCTGCACCTCGTCTGTCCCTCTCCTGTCATCACGCTCGCTCAGTCCCAGCATCCTGCTGCAGTTCAAAGGAGCCTTTGGAACACAGGGATGGTGCCCAGATGTGTAACTCACGGTGGCTTTGGAGTTGTCACTCGTTCCTGGGGAATTGTGCAATGACTGCACGGGGCTGGAGGTGGCAACAAGAAGCTGTTTCTGGCTGCTCAATGGAGCAGAATGACATGAAAAGCTGTCCTGCTGTGATAAATTCCCCTGGTCATCATTCCTGACCTGCTGAGGTGGGGCAGGAGGAGGAATGCTGAAGCATGCTTGGGAAATGGGGAGGGAAGAGCATGAGTGTGGAAGAAGAGTGGATAAATTATTTAAGATACGATCATTAGAGCCATGAGAGGGAGAAAAAAGTAAATTTTATTGCCTTTTGCTTTGCTTGCAGTATTGAAAATGGGGAAAAAATCATTTAGGATCAAGCTGGAATTCAACCTTAGTAACTGATGGCTGAAGGGAAATAAGGGGATTGATGCTGGGTTTGACTGTTCCTCATTCACTGAGAGTGGAGAAAAGCTTTGCTCAAGTCTTTTCATAGTGAGACAGGCCAGAAGGCCAAGGGAGCAGCAGATCCTTTGGGATTGTGCCTGGAGAGGTCTGCTCCTGCTGCTGTTCTTGGTCAGGAAGATCAGAGAGAAGAGAGGGGCAAAGCCTTATTCCCCCTGCACTGAATGGCACCGCAGGCTTTGCATGGATAAATCCCACAGGTTTTGGGCAGCATCCTGAGGCATTCCCCCTCCCCTGGGATGGGGTGTGCTTTCATCCCTGCTCCATTGCTGGTGGGATTCTCTTCCCTGAGTCATGTAGCTGGGCTGGCTTTCTCCTTCTTTCTCCCAGGCCATGGTAGCAATGTCCTAGTGAGACATGGCTCCCTTTGCTGGGATGAAGCTGCTCCAGTCTCCTGAATAGGACGTGATGCTTCTCCCCAAGCCCTGGCAGAGGTGATGCTGAAGGCTCTGGACAAGTGCTTTTATAGTCTTTTAAGATTTCCAGAGCCACTCTTGGAGGACCGTTAAGACCTTCAGCTGGTGATAATTGGATTTGTAAGACAGTGCAACATGTGATAAAGTGCTCTTGTTGGACAGGATCCCAGTTTTCTTCTATCATTCCTATTAATGTGATAAATGTTGCTGTCTCAGCTGATAGGGCCGTGTTGGATAATAAGATTGGAATCAGCTTTGATTTCTCCAGCTCAGTTCTGCATCACGGCTCGGCAAGAGAGGCAGGAGAGACCTGGCTGAGGTGCCCATGGCTGAGGTGGGGGTTTGTGTCCCTTCACTCCACGCTGATTCCTGGCTGGCAGGACAAGGGACAAGGAGATGGATCCAAGGCAGTGGCTGCAAGCCTTCGAACCCCTCAGCATGGAGTGGGTGAGGAAGATGGCCTTGGAGGAGCTGGAGCAGAGGCTTGGATGTGTCAGGCAATGAAACTTCTCCTAATTAAAGCTGATAGCAAACAAATGCAGGAGTGGGAGGACAGCTGGGAAGCACAAGTCCAATTTGGAACTGAGCAGCTGTGAAATTGGACCCACTGACCACAGCTGGGGCTGGAGGAGGAGGGAATCAGGACTGGGAGAAAACCATTATGGCTACAGTGATCCTATTGCTCCCTGCATGTCTTGATGCACCACAGTCTATAGGACATCCTGCTTTGCTCCTTGGCAGCTGTGGAGCTGTCCAGGTCCTGGACTATGGACAAGTAGAAGGAGAGGTGGCACTTTGGTGGCCCAGTGTGCTCCATCTGCTCTACCCCAGTGGTGCTAGCCAGAATGAACAAAATCTTTCCTCCAAGACACTGAGCTGAGGCAGAAAGAGGGGACAGAGTGAGGTTTTTCCATGTCCAACCTCCAGTATGTTGGAGAATTAATGGTTACCCTTTGTGTGCCTAGATAAAAGATGTCTTTTACAATCAAACAGTCTCCTAAGCTGGAGATGTTTCCCCCCTGTCCTTCTCTTTGTGTCTCTCCATTTCATTCCTCTGAAGATGTCTGTGCTTCACTGGCTCCTTGGGAATGGGATGTGTGTGCTGGGGAGGATAACGCTGCAGCAGCAGCCCAGTGTGGGTGAGCAGTAAATAGTTACGACATCCTGCTCAAAGCTTTTCCTAGGACTTGTGCTTTTTCTTGCTAAACAAATGCCAAATTAAGATGCCTTCCTCTTGGAGGGTGGTTTGAAGAGGCAGCTGGAGGCACCAGCCTTTGAAATTAGGTGGCAAACTGAGCCACTGCCTCTTTCTGCTTGATATTTTGTGCAAGATGAGGGCAGCAGGAGAAGAGCTGTGTCCAGCCTCCTGCCTGCTCCTTGCAGAGTGCTTGGCCATGCTGCCAGCTGTGGCTGGGGCCAGGGAGCTGCTCTGGAGCCTTAAAACCTCACTGGGGTTTGGTGTGGAGGGAGGCAGTGGCCAGGGAAAGTCATCAAACACCCCCTGTGTTTAAAGTTGGACTTTGCCAGCAGTGCAAGCAGAAATCACAGTGCTGTGAGGCTGCTGCAGGGATCATCCCAGTGTTATTATCCTCAGGTTCCCTTCCTCGGGAGCAGCTGCACTCAAAGGGAAAGAGGAGCACACACTGTTCAAAGAGCCAGGCCAAGTACCCTGGGCCTGCTGAGCCCTGCATTGGTAAATGTTATTTCCCATCTTCATTGACTTCCCGGCGTGTCCTTTCCACTGGCTCTGATTGCTCCTCTCCCACCCCGAAAGCTGGGTTTTGTCCTTTTCTGTGATTCCAGCAGGCAGCAATGAAGAAAATCAAAATTAAAGAGAAAAAGTATTCATAAATAAGTATTTCCAGGCCCCGAATGATCTGCCCTGTTTGTGCCATTTGCAGCTTGGAAGTGAAGTATTTGAGAGCTTGGTCTGAAGCTGAGCAGGGTTGGGAAGGATGCAAAGAGCAAGAATTGCAGCAAACTGCTCCTGGTCAGGGATTTGGGAGGTTTACTCTGCCTGGAGGATGTTTTAGTTGTTGGGAGAGATCTGTTGAATCTTGCAAAGGCCCCAAGAGCTGCTAGGGAGAACGGAGGTGTTGGGGACTCGGCAGCATCAGCGTGGTCTGATGTGTGTTTGGGTAGGAGCTAAAAGACTGAGAGAGGAAACTTTACCTCTTCCTCCTTATCTAGTGGAAGGTGGATACATATCTTGGACATGCAGCTGCTTCCCACGGTCCTGCTCCATCACAACAGGGCAGCCGGAAGGATTTGGAGTTTGGATGTGTGTGGCATTCTTCTTAGTTGTGGTTTTGCATTGTGCAAGGGTATTTAGGCTGGAGATCAGGGAAAGGTTCTTCCCCCAGAGGGTGCTGGCACTGCCCAGGCTCCCCAGGGAATGGGCACGGCCCCGAGGCTGCCAGAGCTGCAGGAGGGGTTTGACACTGCTCTCAGGGACAGGGTGGGATTTTTAGGGTGCCTTTGCAGGACCAGGAGCTGGATGTGGTGATCCCTGTGGGTCCCTCGAGCTCCAATTCTGTGATTCTGTGTTTGGACCAGGGACTGTCTCATTCTGTGGCCAAGCACAACCGACCCTGGGTCTCTTACCATGCCAGGCTCTTATCTCTGCCCTGCTCAATGCTGTCAGCTGTGGCTGCTTCTTCCTGAGGAAGGAGTGTCAAATATACCCCAAAATGTGCTCTGCAAGGACGAGAGATCCCAGAGCAGAATCCAAAAGCAGCTGCTGCCTTATTACACCTGGCCTTGTACGTGGCGAGTCCATCATCGCCTTGTCGGGACGGTGACACTTGGTGCAGCACAGAATTCCTGCTGGGCATGGCCCGTGCCAGACAAGCAGGGGATGCTGCCCTGCTCTGCCTGTGGGGTGGCATCAGCAGAGATGGCACAGGGCAGCGTTTCCCAGCCGCTCCAGAAAGGCCAGGCACAGCAGAGGTGCTCAGGGGCTGTGAGTCCCCTCTGCCAGATGTTTGCCAGTGGTTTGCTCCCACCCATCATTATTAGCACTGAATTCCCTGACTCCTCTGACTGTGTTTCCAAGGCTGCAAATGCCCAGCTGCCTGTGCATCACCAGCTTGGTGGCCTGACCCTCAGTTATCCCCTCTTTTAACTTTTCTGGGCTCTGGTGTGTTTTATTGAAGCCCTGGAGCTAAGGAGTGCTCCTTCATGTAGCATTTTATGTGCCACAGTGCAGTCTTTTTTATTATTATTATTTTATTAAATGTTGTGTTTTTTTTTTTTTTTTTTTTTTTAATCTGGAGAGAACGGATATTTATAATTTACCACCCAGGGCTTGGTAATTAATATTTGTGTAGAGCTCTCAGCGATGTCTTGGATGTGAAATGTATTATATAAATAAAGACTGTCTTACAAGCAGCAGGGGAAGAGGGGAATTAAATAAAAACCAGGTTTCTGCGATGTTCATGGGAAAAGGTGAATCTGGGAAGGGATTCAGGATGCCCAGCCCTGAAAAGGCTGTGGGAATTGTCACCTGGGATGTGCCTGTGTAGGTCAGGGGCTCCCAGTGCTGCAGGCCTGGTGATCTGAGGCTGCTCAGCACATGTGGAATGAATTTGTGTCCTCACACAGAGCAGGAAATGCGATGAACTCGCAGGAGCCTTGAGAAACATTGGAAATATCTGTATGGAAATACTGATATGGGGTTAGATGGGCTGTGGGGATGGAGCTGTGGTAGGAGAGCTGCTGCAGGGGGACTGTCACCACCCGGGTGCTCCTGGGATCAACGGGTCCCTTGCCCCCATCCCCTCATCCCCCTGAGCTGCAGAGGGGCAGGGGATGAGCTGTGGAGGAGCCAGCACCCCTCAGACTCCGTCACAGGGATGTGAACCCCACCGTCCCTAGGAAACCTGCCCACTTCAGATTGTCCTGATGGCACCAGGAGTGAGGATGAGGGAGAAAATCCCACTGCCCCTTGTGGGGTCACCAGCCCCGGGAGCTCTTTTGTATCAGAATCCCAGAATGGTTTGGGTTGAAATGGATTTAAAGCCCACCTTGTTCCATCCTCTGCCATGGGAACCTCCCACTGGACCAGGTTGTTCCAAGCCCTGTCCAACCCAGCCTTGATGACCCCTTTTGGGAGGCATTTGGGGCCACTGATGTCTACAGGGGGTTAAAATCCTTCCCAGCAAACTCTGCCTATTCACAATTTGAGCTTAAAAGAAACTCATGAAAAAAGCTGGAAAAAGAAAGGGAAATAGTTGCAAACCCCTCTCCAATACCCTGCGTGTCTCACAGTTGTGCTTAAAAATTCCATCTGCTGCATCCCATCACAGGTTTTCATGGTCATAATACGTTCCCTGGAAAAGGCAGGTGTGGGTTGACTGGAATTATTACTGAACAGAGCTCAAACCACCGATTTTGGGTCAGGGAAAGGGAAAAAAAAAAAACATCTAGAAAACTTGTTTCATTTTCCAGAAAAATATTTGTATTTTTGTTTCAATTACTGGTTTGGGTTTTGATTTTTTTTTTTTTTTTTTCCTAAATGTAACAAACTGTGGTTATGAAGGTCAGAGAAACCTGCTACCTAAACCAGAAAACACCTGACAATGAAACAAAACCTTTATTTTCTGGTTGAACAAAATATTTAATTTGACTCAAACAATTTTTCACCTGATTTTTCACTTTTGTCATAAAATCAATTTCCTGCATAGCTCTGTTCTCCCACGCTGCCAGCATTGTGGAGCCAGGGAATCTTTTTCCTTTCTTTTCTTTGTATTATTTTCTCCTTTCCCTCCCTTTCTTGATTTTCTTCTCTTTTTATTTCTTTTCCATCTTTCCTTTTTGTTTGAATTTTTCTCTTCTCCTTTTGTCTGATTTTTTCTTTCCCCCTTCTTTTTCTTGCCCTCCTTTCTTTCCCTTTCCCCCTTTCTTTCCCATTTCCCCAGTTTTCTTCCCCTTCCCCACCTTTCCTCTTTCCTTCCCCATCTTTCTTTTCTCTTGCCCCCCTTTCCCTTCCCCACCCTTTCCTCTTCCCCCTTTTCCTTCTCCCCTTCTTCCCCTTCCCTGCTCCTTCTCCTCTCCTTCCCTCTTCTTTCCCTCTTCTTTCCCTTCTTCCTTCTTTCTTTCCCCTCCTTTCTTTCCTTATCCTCTTTCTTTTCTTTTCCCCTTTTTCTTTCCTTTTCCTGCCCTTTCCTTTCTCCTTTCTTTCCCTTCCCCTTTCTTTCCTTTTCTCTCCCTTTCTTTCATTTTCCCCCTTTCTTCCCCCTTCCTCCCATCTTTCCCCTTCCCCTCTTCCCTCCCCTCCAGTTTTTACCCTTTCCTCATTCTTTCCCTTCCCTTCCCTTCCCTTCCCTTCCCTTCCCTTCCCTTCCCTTCCCTTCCCTTCCCTTCCCTTCCCTTCCCTTCCCTTCCCTTCCCTTCCCTTCCCTTCCCTTCCCTTCCCTTCCCTTCCCTTCCCTTCCCTTCCCTTCCCTTCCCTTCCCTTCCCTTCCCTTCCCTTCCCTTCCCTTCCCTTCCTTCCCTTCCCTTCCCTTCCCTTCCCTTCCCTTCCCTCCCTTCCCTTCCCTTCCCTTCCCTTCCCTTCCCTTCCCTTCCCTTCCCTTCCCTTCCCTTCCCTTCCTTCCCTTCCCTTCCCTTCCCTTCCCTTCCCTTCCCTTCCCTTCCCTTCCCTTCCCTTCCCTTCCCCCCTCTTCCCCTTCCCCCCCTTTTTCTTTTCCCATATCTTTCCTTTCCCCCTCCTTTCTTTCCTTCCCCTTCCTTCCTTTTCCCTTTCTTTCTGTTTTCCCCCTTTTCTTCCCCTTCCCCCTTTCTTCTCCTTTCCACCCCTCTTTCTTCCCCTTCTCCCCCTTTCCCCTTCCCCCTTTCCCCTTCTCCACCCTTTTTCCTCTTTCCCTCCTTCTTCCCCTTTGTCCCCTTCTCCTCCTCTTTCACTTTCCTCCTCTCTTTCTCTCTCCCCCTTTTCCTTTCCCCCCCTCCTCCTTTCCCCCTCTTTTTCCCTTCTCCCTGCCTTCCCTTTTCTTTTCCATACCCTTTTCCCCATTTCCCCTCTTTTTCCCCATTTTTGCCCTTTTTTTCCCCTTCCCCCTTTTCTTCCCCTTTCCCCTTTTCCTTTCTCCCCCATTTTTCTCTTTCCTTCCTTTTTCCCTTCCCCCCTTTCTCCCCTTCTTTCACTTTCCTCCTCTCTTTCTCTCCCCCTTTTCCCTTCCCCCCTTTCTCCCTTCCCCCTCTTTTCCCCCTCTTCCCCCTTTCCCCCTTCTTTTCTATCCCCTTTTCCCCCTTTCCTTCCCCTTCTTCTTTTTCTTCCCCTTCTCCTTTCTCTTTCCCCTTCCCCCTTTCCCTTTTCCTCTTCTTTTTCCTCTTTCTTTCCCTTTGCCCCCTTTCTCCTCCTCTTGCACTTTCCTCCTCTCTTTCCCCCTTTTCTCTTTCCCTTCCCCTTCCATTCTCCCTTCCTCCTCTTTTTCCCTTCTCACCTCCCCCACTTTTCTCCTTCTTTCCCATTCCCCTTTTCCCCCTTTTTTTCCCCTTCAATCTCCTTGCCCTGCACTGCTGCTCTGGCAGCCCTTATGTAACTAATCTGCAGGTAATATTGTGATTATATATCGGGAGCCATATGGTCCTGTGCAGTCACTTCCCGTGTTGTTAAACTGCTGAAGCGGATAAACTCCATGTCCATGCACAAAGTAATTGCACAAAACTAATTTGTGTTTGCAAACAGAACTGAAATTAAGTATGTAAATAAGCAGAGCTGCAGACTAAATATTATAGTAGGGAAGGAGGGAGCGGGGGGGAGGAGAAAGTGGAAACAACTTCATAACTGCAAAGTACAATCCATGCAGGAGATGGGAATGGGAAGTGTTTCTAATGTGCAGGGAGCTGATGCTGTGAACAACTGTTGGAGGGTTTGTGGTTGTAAATCCTGCGTGTCTCCAGTGCAGGCCCTGCCTCCAGCTGCAGCACCAGCTCCGTCATCCAGGGGGGAATAGAGATATGTTATAATTTAATGGGGTTTCTTTGCTGGGAAATAGATCTAGTTTAACCCCGTGTGTCATTTGGTTAGAGGCTCTATTTTATTTGAAAACTTTTCAGGATGAATGTTTTATAGCACGGGGTGAGCAGCGTGAATAATGGATGTGGGATATGCTTTGGAGATGCATCCATTTGAGGTTGAGCAGCAGCTCCCTCTTCCCCAACAGGCAGAGACCCCCCTGTCCATGGGGTGTGAGCTTCTCCCTGAGCCAGGGGAGAGGCTGAATTTGATTCTGGGGGCTTCTGGGGGGTCTTGGTGCCAGTTCCTGTTGAGCAGTAGGTGGGATCTACAGGGATGTGTCCCAGGGAGATGCAAATGGATTTTTGCAATTGCAAGATTTGGGCATGGGGGTGGATTTGCCACAGGTGCACACCGCAGAAAATGGAATATTTGCAGACTCTGCACGCACTCAAAATGCACTGGGGTATCTGAGAAGATCGCAAGTGATCTCTGTGCGTGCTGTGATCCCAAAGCTGGGTGAAGCAGAGCGATGTTGGCTGCTGCAGAGGAGCTCTGAAGGTCCCTCTGTCTCCCAGCCAGCAATGGGAAGGTTCCCTCTGCTGGCAAATGCCAGACTGGCCCTGGAAAAGCTCTCGGTGATTACACCGAGCCAGCGCTAAGCCAGAGAAAGGCTTTAATTGCGAGATGCTTGGGAAAATGTCACCGCGTGTACACACATGTGACATCCTGTATTTATCGGGAGAAAAGGTGCTGGCAGCGCTGCATCCTATTTATAACCCTGCTAAAGCCTTGTCTTGGGACTGGAAGAAGAGCTCAGCTTCTCTCTACAAGTTTTTACTCCTAAAATTAGCCCCGTGTTTGGCTCCTCTGATGGGTGCTCGCAGGTGACTGTGAAATGGGTTGAAATCTGCCAGCGGAGGCACGAGGCGAGTGCAGTGTTATTATTCCTGCTATCATCATTAATGGTGATGTCCTTGTCATGGAATTGTGGATTTCAGCTCTGTTAGAAACTGAAAAGCTTTAAAAAAAGCCAGGAAAATAAAAGAGAATGGCTGTTTACCAGATGGATAAGGGGCAGAATTGCTTGAGGGATATTATGACTCCTTGTTTTCAAGATGGCGCAAAAGCACAAGGTAAACTAGATACATTAATTGATAAATAAATAAATACTCCTTGAAAACAGATGGGTCCTCTTGAGCCCAAAGCCATCTCTCTTTGTTTCTTTTCCAAGCTGGTACTTCAGAGCAGTGTTGGAGTGTGCCCGGCACACTGTGCTCTCCTCTGCCGCAGCGTTCTCAGGGCAGGATCTGCACCAGGTGGGTTTGCCCCAGGTAAAACATCTGAACTGGCTCCAAGGCTCCCATTTCTCTTTGAATTGCAGGGACAATCCCCCCTCATCCGTCTCCATACCTGCTTCTGCTTGGACTTCCTTGCCCTGCAGCCAAACTCTGCCCCCTCCACAAATTATGAGATTCAGCAGCCTGGGGGGGACCACGGAGCTGTTTCCCAAAGCTCTCACAGAAGGAATGTTGTTTTTACAGTGGGATGTGCTCCTGGGAGCAGTGGTTTGATGGGTCATGTCTAGGATGGATGGCTGCTCACCCTGGGTGACCTGTCCAGCTCTCATCTCCTTGTGGGGAATGAGCAGAGAAGGCTGGGAGGAGTTTCCAGAGCTGTCTCTCCAAAGGAACCCATGGGATGTATCCCAGCAGCAAATCTCAGGATTCATCCTAACCCTGTGCACCCTTTGGCTTGGGAAAGTTCATCCTTCAGCAGGTGTGAGGCTGAGTGGTTGAAACCAGAGGAGGGTTTGATCCTGGAGGAACTCGGGGAGCATCCTCAGCTTTAGCTGTTGGGAGAGGTGTTCCCTCTTGCTTGTGCTATAAAGACAAAGTTCCCACCTGACCTTTGCTGTCACTCTGAATCACTGCACATTGCCCAGGCTGAAATCTGGCTGAATTCAGGACTCTTGTTGCAGATTTGCAGCTGTAGGATGGGGATTGGACCCTTCCCCTTGACCTAAGCTCAAACCCAGCCTGCAGCAGGCAAGGCTTTGGGTTGGAGAGATGGGAAGGTAAAATTTCCAGAGCTGGGAGAGGCTGCTGGGAGGCTGATTCCTACCCTTAGCCATGATCATTAGGTTCTGTTGTTGTGCAAATGTTTTAAAAATAACTAGGGAGAAAAAAAGATGCAAGTGCAGGGGGAAAGCACTGATAAACACAGCCTGAAATGCTGTTACAGGCAGACTTTAGAGCCTGAAATCACCTCAAATGTATTCTGAATTACCTTGAGCATATTTAGACAGATCTATTTTTCATTGCAGGACATTAATGTACTGACTTGGGGGATTTTTTTTCTCTGCACAAACATTTCTGTCGCATGCTGGGAGGAAGGAGTAATAACCCTCCTTAGCACCAGGACAGGAAGAAAGACTTTGCGAGGGAATTGCTGGGGAGACAGTTGGGGGCATGGCTGTGAATTTGGACTCTGAGGAGTTGTTTTTTGCAGTGCAATCCAAGGAAAACTGGAGCTTTGGAGCTGACTTGGGCTCTGGAGTCTTTTCTGATGAGGCTGAGAATTGATTTTCTTACCTATCATGCACAGTTTGCGAGGCTGTCGTGCTCCGTGCAATATTTGTATCCCTAAAGGTTTGTGAATTCCCAAGATATCCTTTTGGCAGGTTAGGATTTGAGGAGCAGGTTGTATGAATTAATATAAATGGCAGTAAATGAGCTTTTTCTCCCAGGATCTGGGATATTAGGGCACCATCCCTCTGCCAGGTAAGGGCTTTGTGCAGATCTTGGGATGAATTAAACAGGAGCTTGAGCATCCTGAATCCCCAATCCTGAGTTTCCAGCTGGATAAGAGGGTTGGGGTTGTTGCAGTGCCTCCAGCTCTTGCTGTGTCCGGCGGCGGGAGGACGTGGGGATGGAGATGGTCTGCAGGGTTGGATGGAGGAGGAGGCACTGGAAAAATCCAGTGCAGCTGGTGGCCTGAGCCGGGCGGGAATGTCTGTGTGAACAGCAGGTGAGGGGCAGGAGGAGCAGCACGGCAGATGTTGAGGGGTTGGCCCGGGAAGGTTTTAGGAGAGGAGGATGTGAAGGCACGTGGGCTCCTCCCCGTGCAGCCTCCTGCCAGGCTGGAGCTGCCGTGCTGGGAGGAGCTTTGCAGGGATGAAGAAAGGAGGAAGACTTCTCCCACTTCTGGTTTGGTAGCTGCAGTTCCTGGGTTTGTTGGGGCAGCTCAAGGGAGGGGATGGAGCCTGGGATGTAGTCAAAGACTTCTCTTGGCTTCTGGCATTTCCAGGATTATCTCTGAAGGCAAAAGGGGTCTCATTTTTCCCTCCTCCTCCTCCATGCCTGGCTCGCTGCCTGCTTGGAGGAACTGTAACCCTTCCCTGTGTCCTTATGATTAATGACAGAGGCAAAGAGGCACCACGGCTGCTGCTCAGCTCCTGTGGGCAGCAGCCTCCCACCCAAGCTGTGCCCGACCCTGGGGAGGGCAGCCTCTGCTTGGATAAGGGACCTGGGCTTATCATATCCTTGGAAACCCAGCGGCATCCCTTGGCATTCCTGGGAAGGAGGTGTTGCTCTTTCCAGCAGGGATTTAGGTGTGAAATCAGGGCAGTCCCTGCAGATGCTGTCAGGGAAAAGCTGGGGGTGAATGCCTTGGAAAATTTCTTGGAGCTTCCATGCTGTCCCCAGTACTGGGCAGGAGTCCAAGCAGATAAAATGGGGCAGAAACAAGGTGAAATCTCTCCTATTTTCCCCTCCCCTGTTGCTACTCCCTCTCCTGATGCTGAGGTTGTATTCCATTTCCAAAATTCATCACCTATGGCATGGCTGTGTCCTGTTGTCCTTCATGTAATTGCTTGGTTGCTGCTTGTGGGCAGCTAAGAAGAACATATCAATGGCAAAAGTGTGTGAATTTCCCCTTATCTGGATATTTTTTCCTATCAGGAAGGCAGATAGAGATGTAGAGCAATAGGTAGATTTAGAATTCTGCTACTAAAACTCCTAAAAGTGGAGTCTTCCTGCAAATATAATGTAAAGAGAAGATTCTAAGAGGATTTCCCATATTTTCCTCAGTCATAATGTACATTTGCCAGGGGTTTTTTGTCCTTGCATTGCCCTTTTCTCCAGCATTTCCATGCATGAACTTCCAAGGCTGGTCCTGTTGAGCTCAGCCCAGTTGTCATCTCCACAGTGTCCCATCCTTGGCAAGGCTATGGTGTCCTCTAAACATGGCAGTGATTAACTACCAGAGCTATTGGATGGGGATCCACCTCGCTGGCTTTGGGACTGCTGGTCTGAAACAGGCCAGCAAGAAGTTTGTGGATAACCTAGAAACCAAAAAAAAAAAAAAAAAAAAAGAAAAAAGATTAAAAAAAAAGAGAGATTTTATTTTTTTAATTAAGTCAATAAAGCCTGGGTTGTCAGAGCAGAGCATGCCCTTAGCTGGTGACCTTGGTGTTATCAGTGCTGTCAGAGATCTTTATTGCTTCCATCTCACTCGCCGGGGATGGAGTTTTCCTCGTGTTGGTGGTGTGACTGCTGGGACGTGACTTGTCTGGAGAGGGGACAAAGCACCGAGCAGGGATTTTGGAGTGAGGTTTGCAGCTCTTCCACACAGCTGAATCCCCCAGGGCAATCCCTGGGGACAGCTCCATGTCTAGCAGAGCCTCTTCCCTTCATCCCTGATGGAAGGGACAAGATGAGGTCAGCTGGGCCAGTCTCCCCCTTAGGGACTGAGGAGGGGCAGGAGGGAGGCCTTGGTGGGAGGAGATTGATAGCAAAGGAATGTGTCGCAGCCTCACATTTTTCCCAGCTCCCCAGTTTTCCTTGTGGGAACTGGCCCCTGGAATTCCTGCCTAAAGAAGGCAACGATTTGTCAAGTAAAAGGCAAAGAAAACAGCAGTGATGGGAAGACAAAAGGGAACATTAAAAAGCCCCCTGCTCTTCCAGGAGAAAGCAGTGCAGGCTAAAGAAGGGTCCCTGAAAAATATAAGGCATGAGTCCGAAGGAAGGGAAAGGGGAGCGTGCCAAATTCCCCTCTAATCCCCTCGACAACAGCCAGATATAATGGGTTGCCAGACTTTTCCCTGAGCTTATTTTGCTTTGGGACAGAGATTTTTACAAACTCTGGCATGTTGGGAATTTTAATTAGGGCCAGAGCCTTGTTAGTGGTGATGTTTATAAATGTGAGTGGAGGAGAAAGTCCAGATTTTGCCCTTAAAAAAACCCACCAAGAAAACAACAACAACAACAATAAAAAAAGCAAACCAGAAAAAAAAAAATAAAAGGGAAGCTTACAAGCTGTTCCCATCCTCATTCTGTCCCGGCTGATGGAAAATCACCAGCACTTGCCTCATGTAAATGGCACTTTATCCACTGGAAATGTGAATGCTGTCACCAATGGCCAGGTCTGTCAAGCTTATCAGCTGAGCTGGTGAGACAGAGAGATGCACCCAGTCCTGTTCATGCCAGGAGAGTGTGAGATAATAACATTTGGAGGGGAGAAAAGGCAGCCAGGCTGATGGACAGGAATTAGGGTGTCCTGTGGAAGTCTATCGCTTATTCACTCCTGATTTCATATTCAGGAGAATGGTGTTTGCTCTCCCCTTAGTTTTCTTTCTTTCATGCTTTTGAAGAACAAACCCAGCAGGATTAATTCCCTTCTCCCCTGCTCCCCTCTCTGCATGTGTCATTCCTCATTTGCACCTGGAATAGGTGCTGGTGGATTTACTTTGGGGGCTTTGGGTGCTGAGAAAAACAGGGATTTGGGGATTTTCAGGCACGACAAGTAGCGGTGTGGGAGCAAGGAATGCCCAAGGAGGCATCTGCCATGGGTGATGTGAATCCTCCCCCAGAAGTGCTGCTCAGGCAGAGGTGTTTGTGCTGGGTATTTGGGAATGAGGGATTGCAGCCGTGAATCTGCTGATGGAGGTACCATGGAGAGCTGTGCCATGACAGAGGCTCCAGCAATGGCTTTGGAGATGTTTTGGGTTAGGGAGATGTTCTTCTAGCCCTAAAGGAGGGTGTACAGGAAGAAAGGGAGTCTGGAGATGGCTCCTTCTAAAGCAGGGCAGCTGGGCAATGAAGCCAAAAATAAAAGAAGTGCAAAAGTTGGTTTTGTGGGAGCTAATCATCAACTTGGCATCAGTGCATGGGGAGGAAAGCTTCACTCTCCTGGGAAAAGAACCTCCAGGAGAGCTGTGGGATCTCTCCTTAACCAGCCCCAGCCTCGGAGGGACTATTAATGCAGCTCAGAGCCGTGTTCCATATGTATGATCCTGAAATCTCTGCTTGCAGAGCGAACCCCAGGCACGAGCGCTATCATGTAATGAGTTAAACTGCTTGTTCGCAGTTCCACTAAAAGCAAATGGACTGGGAATTTGTTTTAAAAAACTGGACAGAGCTTTATCGGCCAATTAATCAGGATGTATAATGGATAAATTAAAGGGCAGAGTCAAGCGAGGCTGCCAAATAAAAACCAATAAAATGCAATCTGCAAATGGACATGACATTATGGGATGCTGAACAACAGCAGCAGGGGGGATCAGCACATGGCCTTAGGCTCCCCAGGTCCCTTTGGTTTCCCAGTCCATATCTTGGAGGAAAACCCATCCTGTGTGGATTGTTGTGCTTCACAGCAGGAGAAATGTTGCTGCTTGAGGGGTATCACCATATCTCTTTGAAACTGGAAGCTGAACAAGCCACAGGCTGGATTGAAGGTGGTTGGAGAGTTGGGAACTTCAGAAATTCAGATTAATTGCGTGCAGCCCCAAGGGGTGAATTTTGTAGCACCCACGAGAGCATCTTTTTTCCCTTTTTTATTGACACTGCCAGAAATAGCAACATTCGGGATCCCTGGATAGTACAAGAACTGCTCCACTGCCTTTATGGGCAAAGGTTTTCTAAGGAGCACAGGCAGGGGGCTAAAAGGAAGAGCTGGCAATGGCAGGGATGAGTTGGAAGAGCTCATTTCCTCCCAGGCTGTGCAAACTCTGCACAGCTGATCAGGCACTCGAGGAGCTGCGTGCGGCTCCCTCGGCAGCACCGACCCCTCTGCCTGTGAGCGGCCCCGGGGAAGCTTTGGGGGCAGCAGCTTGGCAGATTGATGACCCTTCTCCCTACATGTCTCCATGGATGGGGAATTTCCTTCCCAACAAATAAACCCGAGCAGTAAATTGACTTTGCTGGTAGAGTTGGGGGGCTCAGCAGTGGGATGGGGGGTGCTCAGCTCCAGGCTGAGCTCCCGGCTGTGCTCATGCTCCACAGCCAAGTTGTCCTTTGGGTTTAAAAAAATAAATGGATTTGCTTGGTGCCTGCCATGACCGTCCTGCTTCCTCAGGCTTTGTGTCATGGCAGTTATAAAATCACTGGGAGCAATCCTC
Source organism: Vidua chalybeata (assembly GCF_026979565.1). NCBI lineage: Eukaryota > Metazoa > Chordata > Aves > Passeriformes > Viduidae > Vidua > Vidua chalybeata. The sequence continues at coordinate 4,698,756 of NC_071552.1, read as the reverse complement.
TCCAGGTGACTGAGGCTCCGTTGGGCTCCCTGGGAAAAGGAGGCGGCATCTGCTTCTCCAGCACTGGGTATCATGTCACAGCTCCAGCTGGGGCCCCTTCCAGGTCACTTGGCACATCACAAGTGTTTGATGCATCCTCTGAAGGGACAGCAGAGGTGTGAACCTGTCAGGAAGAAAAGTCACAAACAACCAGAAAGAGATTTTTAGTTTATATAAATTTTTTTTGGTAAATGAAAGTGTGAAGAAAAAAAACCCAACAAACTTTTTTTGGTTCTTTGCTAGAACAAAACCAGCAGGGTAACAACACCGGGGCACTACAGGCAAGGAGGGAAAGATATTTTAATTATATTAAGCAATATTTAGTTAATGGAAGACAGATCTGATGGAGAGGAGGTGTTTAGAACGCTGGCCATGCCTTTTCCTTGGGAGCTTTGGATGCCAGACCGATCCCACCATGCATGTTCTGTAGCGTTGCTCCCTGTGGAGAAACTTCCATAAGGAAATCTTCTAGTTGAGAGACGAGGCCAGATCCTGACGAGCATATTGTTTGTGAGCAAACACCGACAGCTCGCTCCTCAGCTGCTGCAGACACGGCCATGTGGCGACTTCCCCCCAGCTCTGCAAATCCCTGCTCCTCTCTGTGTTATCAGAGGATAACGCAGGAATAGGAAGGAGCTGTAGGAACGTGTTGCTCCCAGTGATGATGTCACAGATCGAGGCAGGGCTGTGTTTGTGGGGTGCTGGTGGAGCTGAGGGTCAGCTCCAGAAAGACTCTCCCCTCTCCTCTGACTCTCATGCTTTTGAAAATCCCGCTGGGTGCCTGCCTGCTTTTCCAGGGCCTTAAATCTCTGTCTTCTTTCTTGTTTTTGCCCCCAAAAGCCTCAGGGAGTTTAAGTTAAGCAGGGATTTCATTGTGTGTGTGTAGGACCCAGATTTCCCATCAGCAGCATGGATAAACACTCCTTGTTCCTTAGTTGGGGATCAGGGGCTGAGTGTTATCTCAGCAAGGAGATTGGGATTAGGTTTGGGGGCTGTTTTGTCCATCAGAGAGTCTTGGAGCTGAGGAGAGGCGGAGGGCAGGGCACTGTCCCTCTGCTCCCCTGTGCCAGCCATCCCCTTTGTCCTTTGGAGGCTGTGGCATCACGGCTTTTGGGGGGCTGCAGGGTGAGGAGGGAGCTGGGCTGCCTTTGGGATTGCAGCAGGGAAGGGAGCTGGAATCCCTTGCAGAAACATGGGATGTTGGTCTCTTCTTGGGCTGAGTGCTTTGTCTCCTTTTTCCTGCTGTGGGCTGTAAAGAGGTTCCTAAGTATCCTTAAAACGCCTCTCCCAGCCCTCCTGGAGGTGCTCAGAGCGTGCTAGTGGGGTGTGTCCTGATGGATGAGCACCCACATCCCCTGGGCATCCCCCCCACAGGCTGACTCAGTGCTGAGCTTGCTGAATTGGAGCTCTTGGGATTAATTTCCTTCGCTGGCTCTGCTTCCAGAGGCTCAGACTCAAAGAGGATTTGCCCGGCGATGGAGCAAATCTTACCCAGCACATTTGTTTACTTGCAAATCACGACTGTTCCCGTGCACCCAGGCCAAGCTTCGCAGCCTATTTGTGGGCTGCAGAGACCAAGAGAACTTGCTCAGCAAGGAAAAAGCCCTGTTGGGTGCAAATATCCTTCCTCATTCCCACAGGGAGAAGGAAAGCGCAGGGAGGCATTGGGTGGTGTTGTGCCATCTACTGCTCGTGGCAGAAGATGTTTATTTTAAGGGATGGGCCTTGCAGGGGATGCTCCTGGCCAGGGATGCTCCTGGCCCACTGCCTCCCTCTCCTGAGGAGGGAATCACTCCTCACCTCCCCACGGAGCCTCTGCTGCAGGGTGGGAGAGCTGACGGCTGCAGTGGCAGGAAGAGCAGCGTGGGAGAGGGTTGGAACCTAGAAAATCTGGGCATGTTGTCTTCTTTTGGACAAATAGCTTATTCTCTGAAAAATTCAGTTGTGGGTCGGCCAGCGCCATCTGTGAAGCCCTGCCAAACGTGGTGAAGAGTTTCAGCCAAGAGTGAAAGAAAAGGAAAAATTAAAAAACCTGGAAAACTTCCATTTCCAAAAGCACTTTGCAAAACAAACATTTCAGGTCTTTCTGTCCAAATTATGTTCCCTGTTGACATGTGTCTGTTTAATAATATATACATTTTTCTAAGGTTTGGAGAAAAGGACCTCAAGTACTCAGGTTATTTGATTTGTGGCTTCTGTGTGGGAAATGTTTTTGCTCCCTGGACACAAAGCTATGGGAAGAGCAGATCCAGACTGCTCAAGGAGCTGTTTGGTGCTTGTACAGTGATTATTGCAGCCTGGCTTCATTCACAGACTGCTGTACAAGTCTGCGTGGTGGGATTGACTTTTCTGGGGAAGGGTGCCAGGTTTGGGGTGCAAACAGCCCAGCTGTTTAACAGGATGTTAAAGATTGAATGTAGGAGCCATGGGGTGTAAAAGTGACCTGGTTTGCTATTTCAAAGAGACTTGGCTTTTCTGGAAGAGCAGAGCTACACCTACTTGTGTTCCCACTTCCTCTTTCATATCTCTGTTCTCTGGTAGCTTCTCTTCTTCAGCACTCTTGCTTTCCCATCTGTGCTTATCCAAGAGCTGTGACCCCCAGATCAGTGTCGCCAATCCTTTCTCATGATCAGATTTTCACAGAAAAGAGGAAATAACCGTGGGTGGTTGCCAACATGGACAGATTCATGTAATAATTTAAGTCTGATTAAACTTCTAGGACATCAACTGGTTGAACCTTCTGCTGATGTGGAAATCACATTCATAGCACTGATGTTATCACAGAATCCCAGAATGGTTTGGGATGGAAGCGACCTTAAAGCTCATCTCATCTAGGGACACCTTCCACTATCCCAGGGTGCTCCCAGCCCATCCAGCCTGGCCTTGGACACTTCCAAGGATGGGGCAGCCACAGCTTCTCTGGGCACCCTATGCCAGGGCCTCCCCTCCCTCACAGGGAAGAATTTTTTCCCTATATCTAATCTAAACCTGCTCTCTTTGAGCATCACACCTTTCCCCTTGTCTCTCAATACATTCATTTGCTTCATGCTTTTAAAACTGCTCCAGCTGCAAACCACCAGGCATTCCAGTAAAATATCCTCCAGACCAGTGGAGGTCTGGAGTCATCAGCTTGCTAGAGCAGTTTATTTGGCTAAATATGCCATTGATTTGTTTGGGCTGCGTTCCAGCCGTGTGGGCTTTGTAAGTCAATACAGCTCCCGTCCTCCTCTCCACGCTCGGTAATTGCAGGGTAGCAGATTCTGTTTAAAAAGGACAATGCTGTGTGTGTGCCCGAACAACAGGAGATGGGAGGGTCAGCACCAGGAGAAGAGTGGGGTCAGGACTTGTGGGGTGTTGGACAGCAGAAGAAGAAGGAAGCAAGTGAGAGTACCACATTTCTAAGTAGCTCAAGGAAGAGATGAGATGTGGTTTTGCCATGTTCCCTTTGCTCCTGCTGTGCATGTCTGAGAATCTCTGCTTTTGAATGTCCCAGAACTGGTCAGGCTGGGAGGAATCACAGTGGCTTCAACCTTCCAGGGTCATGTCAGAACACATGGCACAGCATTGTGGATGGTTCTGGGATATCTCAGTGATGGAGATTCCACTCCTCTCTGGGCAGCCTGTTCCAAAGTGTGGTCACCAGCAGAGTAAGGAAGTTCTTTTCATATTACAGGTTTCCATCAGCCTCAGGTCTGTCACCCCTTGTTGTGCCCATGAAGGTATCACCTGTCCCTCTCTTATTTTTTAGTGCTGGCTGGGGAGGCACAGAGCATCTGGTGGAGGAGACTGCCTGGAAGTGAAGAGATGCAGGCTCCATCCCCACTTGCTGTCCCTTCCCTCCATCGTGCTGTGACGAGGTTCAATCCCTGATCCTGGTGTTGTTCTGCTTCCCAGCACAGATCCAGTCCCAGCTTAGTGGTTACCACCGTGAAAGTCACTGTGATATGTGATTATAACACTTATTAGTGACCATAACACTTATAAGGGACTCTGCTACCCCAGAGTAAAACACTCTGGGTGGCAAAGGGGTTAAACAGCGCCTGCTGAGGCCAAGGGCATGGTCGAGTGAGATTGGCTTTTCTTTTTCCTTTCTCTCTGAAAGCAGGCAATTTTAAACACACAATTTCCCCCTAGAAATGTGGGTTTATCATCAGACACTGCAAGCCCGCCTCCCCAGCGTGACATCAAGCTCCCCAAAGCAGAACTGAGGCAGAAGGATTGAAGAGAGGTCCATTTCTCAGCCAGAAATCAAGTCTTGCATCCAAAACCACCTTGCATGAAGACCAGGCACACAGGCAGCTGGAAGTGCTCCCCTCCCTGTGCCGATGCTTTTTCCGAGCTAATCACGAGCGTAACCTCGGTGTCCCTGATTGCAGGTGAGGTCCGTGCTGATTTCCCAGGGAGCCTCAAGGCACTTTAATCTCCAGTCTGGTGCTCCCAGGGAGCCCCCCCAAAGCCAGCCCATCTCCCCATCAGCAAACACAGCACACTTGTTAGGACACAGTGCAGCCGAGCCTGCCACGCCAATCAAGGCTCATTCATGTGGCCGTGCAGGGTCTTCTTGCTCTCTCCAGTGATGAGTAATTACTGTATATTTAGAATAACAAATTCCTGGCTTGTGGGAGGGATGTATTCAGTGTCAATTCTGCCCCTTATTGGAAGGAGGGTGTTGCATGGATGCCTTTTCCTGGGAAAAAGGACACCTGAACAGGGAGGTTATTCCTTTTGTGCTTGTTCAAGTGGATTTGCACGTTGAACTGCTGCTCTGGGAGCTTTACCTGTGCCCTCAACACACAGGGCTTGTAAAGGCAGTGGGAATCTTTGGATTTTATGTGCCTTTCCTGCTCTATTAACACTGTACATGGAGAGCTTTGCCATGGGATGTTGTTCGATGTGGCTCTTGTCCTGCACAGATGCCAATTTACAGTGCCTGCACCCACACATGGGTTTGTTTTTAACGCTGGTATTTATTATCTGCCTTCCATCTAATGCCACTGTCACTTCCATGTCTGCCACCAATTGCCAAGGAATAAATACAATTAAATCAGCATCTCCTTAGGGTACAGAGAAGGAAAAAGCAATGTGTGTGCTGCATCTTTCCAGTCTTGCTGGGCTTTCTGCATCCCATCTCCATCCCAGCAGCTTCCAGCATGTCTTTGCTGAGGCTGGAGCACAAATAAAGCAGGGAACAAGATTTTTCCAGGTCCCTTGGAAACACAGAGGGAAGGAGGCGATAGCAGTCAAAGGGTGGAACTGTCAGACTTGAAGAAAAGCCATTTCCAGGCAGGGAGGAGGTGCTAATTAAATTAAATTTGAGATTTCTGCCACTCAATCCTGAGCAAGTCTGAAAAACACCAAACAACCTTTAAAAATAATTAAAAGTTAAAACAAAAAAAAGAGAAAAACATCCAGGTGGGGAGAGGTTGCTGACTGCAGGGTTTGCTACTGTTATTCACCTCCTGGTGCCTCTCTCTGAGTGCGTGCAGCTCTGCTGGAGCCCTTTAGAGCTGCCTTCCTTTTGATGCTGTGATTGATTTCCCCCAGGGATGGGAGAACACTACCTGGGGAAGAAATTTATGATTATTTTTAGCTTTGTGAGCACCGAAGGGGATTCCGCAGCAAGGCTGAGCTCTGCGTGCCAGAACCTCTCCCAACCCCGCTGCCGTGGGTTTGGTGGGAGGATGTCAAAGCTAAGAAAGCAGGATTACTGCTATAAAATTAGGGAATCCTTATAGCTCGGCCTCCTCATGCACTGGCACAGAGAAATTGTGGCTGCCCCATCCCTGAAAGTGCCCAAGGCCAGGTTGGACACATCTTGGAACCTCCTGGTCTAGTGGAAAGTGTTCCTGCCCATGGCAGAGGGTGGAATGAGATGAACTTTAAGGTCCCTTCCAACCCCAAATATTCTGGAATTTTAGCACTTGGAGGCAGCAATTCAGAGCAGGAGGAGGGATGGAGGAATGTTGCTCTTGTAGAGGGCAGAGCAAGTAGCTTGGAAAAGGCAGTTGAGGTTGGAAGTGGTGCTTGGATTGATGGTATTAAAAAAAAAAATCGTTGGGACTCGGCTCACGAACGAAATGTTTCAAAATGTCAGTGGATTTAAAATCTGAGAAAATATTCTGACTGGATTTCACTCTTTTGCCTCAGCAAAACCCAAGAAGTCTGGTGTTTGCTTTTGAGCTTTCAGATTTGTGGCTGATATAAAGCAAATGTAAAGGAAAGGCTGCAGGGAAAGACTGTTTTAAACAGAAGAGTTTGGAGTTAAAATCCAGAACAAAAAGTGGGTGAATTGATGTGTCCATGGTGCTTCTCCCTTTGCAAACCCGGATTGAATGACAAAAATAGCACTTTCCACAGAGCATCTCATCCATCCCTAATGATGAGATGGAGGGAGGGAGCCAGAGCTCCTGGGTGCTCCTCCAAACTGCGGGAAGAGCTTGGGCTGGGATTTTGGATGGGTTTTTGAGCTCTGGGCAACCAGAGGGGAATGATTCCCTCCACGTGGTGTGATACAGGAGCACAGGAGGAGAACCACGGGCTCATGGACCAGGCTGGCAGGGGAGAGGCCCAGCTCCAGCCCCCCTGCACTGCTCTGTCTTCTCTCCAGATGGATTTTTCCATCCTCTGGGCTTGGCCTTTGTGGTGGTGAGGCTGCTGATGGGGAGAGCCAGGGTGCTCTAATTGGCGGGGAATCGGTCCTGAAATGTCACAGAGATTTATATCTCTGTGCAGCCTCTCCAGGTGCTAATTGTGCTACAGGCCCCTGGATAATGGATTCGGGAGAAAATAATCCCAGGCTCCCCTGCTCTCTGGCCTCTTTTCTTCCCTTTTTATTCTCTTGGTGGATCTGAGGGCTAGGAGGGGTGAGTTCTTGCATTGTCCCCCACCTGCCCTGCAGGGAGAGGGAATTCTGTCCACAGCAAAAGTGGGAGCAGGTTTAGTAGGAATGGGGAATAATACAAAATGTCACTGCAGATGGCACTTGGGTGGAATGCAGCTCTTCAGTGTTGCTGACACAGGAAAATTCCTGGATGGATTGCAATTGTGGCTGCTGGGAGACTTCCTGCAAGGTCCTGCTGTGGGACATGGAACTTCACAGCCCTGGCAAGAGGAGAACCCCAAACTTTCTCCCTCCAAGAGAGGAAAAATCTCACTTAGGGTTTTCCCCACCAGGGTGGCAGTAGGTACTGGGATGAGCCAGCTGGGATGGTTTGTCCTCTCCAGACCGACCCAGCCAGCCTGGTTTGGGCAGTCCTGAGCAAGGTGCAGGTAGATGGGTAATGATGTGTTTTTGTCAGACAGGACAAATTTTTTCCTTCCCCGACTGAAACAACAATATTGATCTATCGTCTTGGTCAGTTACATAAAGACCATCTGCATTAATCTGATTTAATGGGGATTTAGCTGGCACAGGAGGGAACCTGTTACTGTTCTAATCTCATTTCAGCAACACTGCTGCTTTTTTAAATACTGTTTTCCTTTCCCCCCATTTCTGCTGTTCCAGTCTATTTGGATCAGACTGTTCCTGGATGGTTCTTTACTTGTTTTGCAGCTTTTCCATGATTTTTTTTGCCATGCTGTGTGTTGTCCCTGGTGTCCCAGCCATCCCAGCAGCCCCAAACTCTTCTGGGTTTGAGTTTGCACCCCAAAATTAGGACTATGTTGATCTATTTCTCCACAAGGGCTGGGTGCTCCTGCACAAAGAGGAGGTGCTGGTAACTGCTGTGGTCATGGGATCCCTCCATGCCGACCTCTCCTTACCTCAGTCCTTTCCCAGAAGCTGCTGGACCACGTGTTGAGGTCCACAAATTGAGCCTCTGCTGCTGCACCTCCAGAGGTGAGACTGAGCTGGTGTTTGCAGCACCAGGCCTCCTGATTATCAGTCCTGCAGCAGAGCAGGGAGGCCTGATGGGTTTTCCCACCTCCAGATGGTGAATAGGATGAGAAGTACACGAGTACCAGGGGAGGGAAGATCAAACATCATCTTCTTGGCACTTGTGCTGGAGGCTGGGGAGTTGCTAGGACCAAGCAGCGAGAGGCAAATTAAAACCTTGCATTAATTCCATTAACTATGATCATCTTCTCACCAGGGATGAATTTAACTGCTCGCCATTAGTATTTTTATAGACAAAAAGTTGCGTCGAGAGGCCCACGCACCATTAACTTGACCCCACGGTGGGGATGGTGTGATCCATCCTGGATGTTCACATTCCCTGGGTGCACCGTGAGCCCACAGACCCTCCATCCCTCCTCCCGCTGCCTCCCCGGGAGGGAGAGCAGGGAAGGTGTTAAAAGGCATCCCGAGACACCAGTTTAATTAGCCAAGTGACTGGCTCAGTCCAGCTGTGCCATTAGTGCCTGCACAGCTGGACCACTGTGCTGGTGGCAGCCAGGGCTGCCCGCCGAGATCTCGCTGTAGAACCAAGAGGAAATACATCATAAATGCTCAGCTGCCTTTTGTAACTCGAGGTTCTGTCTCGTGGTCAGAGGTGGTAGGAGCTTTGGGAGTTTGGGTCTTGGCTGAGCTCGGTTTCTGCAGTGGGGGAGGTGGGAACAGTCCCAGTGTGGTGGCAGCAGATTCCTGCTGTGCTCTCAGCTCTTTGTTCCATTCTTTTCTTCTGGAAGGGTGGTCAGGACTAATGGCTATTTCCAAATTCATCCCTAAGGCAGAGTGAGGCTTTTCCCAGCTTGGCCAAGACACCAATGATCAGAGAGTGCACCCAACCCATGGCTGAGAGGTTCCCAGACCTGCTCTGGGTGTAGCACGAGACCTTCCCAGAGCCAGGAGGCACCATGTGGTTGGGATTTCTGACTCCAGAAGCAAAGATCCATCCTCAAAGCATCCTGCATTGCTGTACCTGGTGCCCACCTGCCCTCTGGCACTGGTCTGAGCTTCCTTGGCAGGTGTTTGCACTGAGCACATCCCTCTGCTCTGCTGGGAGGGGGTAGGCCTGGCATATTCTACTTTTTTGGGCTCAGTTTTGTTTAAACCCTTGTTTTCCCTGTTGCCCTGGAAACACTGCAGAGGAGAGGGATGGGAGAAGAGAGTGCACAAGGGGCAATGGGAGCATCTCATGCTGTGCCATGGGAGAGCTGGGGACACTTGAGTGAGTGGTTCTTTGCAAGTTTTAGCAATTTGTGAATTTCTGTTAGGACAGTTCCAGCCGAGGGGTGGAGGATGAGGGGACAGAGAGGTCCAAAACCAACTGAACAAGTGCTGGCAAAGGAGAAATGGCTCAAAAGGAGCTTCCTCCTGGAAAGTTGTCTTTCCCTCAATGTCCTCCTTGTCTGCACCCCTTGTCCAAGTCCTGCAATGAGGGCTGCATTTCTTGCTGCAGGGCTGGGGCTGGTGGAGCAAGTTTTCTGGTCCATGCCACCCTAGGTTGAACATAAACCTCCTCAAATCCACCTGAGGTCTTTCCTGTCCTTTCTGGGATGTCCTGGAGCCATCATCAGTCTCTGCACCGCTTGTGTAAAGTCTCTCAGCTCCATTGGTCATGTCCTCATTGTCAGGATGGTCAAAACATTGACCATTGCAGGGTGAAATGCCTCAGGACCCCGCTGGGACATGCCCATCCCAAGCCAGGTCCCCTTCTTTGGCTTTGCATCCATCCTTCTGTAGCCACCCACAGCTCAGGGTCTGCAGTTCAAGCTCGGGGCTGAGATGGGACAGGCAACAGGAGAGGAGTGGATGGGGCTGGTGGCACTAAGAGCAGCAGCTTTTTTTGCTCCATGCCCCATGGCTTTGGGGTCAGATGGAGCTCTGCTGAGGGCACACAACTTGTCGGGAAGCACTGGAGAGTTCGTTGGCAGCAGGTGATTTTTCCTCCTCTTTTGCATGGATTACACTTGTTCTCTGCTTGCCCTTTTCAGCAGGGAGAGCAGTTTGGATACACATTACCTACATGGCAAAGTGTGCTCTAATTGGCCAAGAATTGGTCCTAAAATGTCAGGAAAAGATTTATTTCCCAGTGCAGCCTCTCCAGGTACTAATTTTTCTATGGGCCGCCAGATAATGGCTCCAGTGCACAATAGCTCAGTTCCTAATCAGGATACAGAGCTGTAATTGGGTTGAAGGGATTTAAAATCATTAAAGCCACATTCAAGGGGAATAAAAAGGAACCCCCCCACCTCCTTTCCTCCCCAAGACTGAGTGACTGTGTTTAATGAGCAACTCCTGGCATGTCATTCGTAATAGGCAGCAATGAAGTTGCAGCAAGAAGTCCAAGGGCAATCAAGAGAGACTTGTGGCCTTGGGATGACTGGTTAAGGAATCAGGAGCACAAGCAGAGCTCTCCTGCTTCCTTCCAGTCAGAGGGAATGCTGAGGGAAGAAATGGAAAGAGCCAGCAGATCAGTACCTGGCTCTGAGCCTGGAATCATGGGCAGAATTTGGGGTTTTTTGGTCTCCACAATGAGGTACCCCTGCCTCAAAGGATCTCTGTGCAGGGGTCAGCAGAGCTTTAAACCAGATTTGAAGGGGTAAAGGAATGAAACCAAGCTTCAAGATAAGTGTGCAGGCAGCACATCAGTGTTGAAAACAAGAAGACCTAGAGGAGGTCACTGAGCATCCAGAAGTAAAAAAGTCTCAGGTTGTGCCATTTGGATGATTTTTCTGGTCTAGCATCCAGCCCTGCCTCGGCAGTGGCAGCTCTGTGCATCTCCAGGTCCCTCCTTACTGCTGCATCTCAGTGTCCTCCAGCCTTGGGTGCAGAGTGATCTCAAGGTGCTTGTTCCCATTTTATGGTCCTGGGTCCATACCAGAGTTCTGGTGTTGTCCTATTACCAAAATCAGTGCAAAGTGGTAAAAATCACTGGTTCTGCAGTGGGCAAGGAGTGGCAGGTAAAGAGCTGAGCAAAAATCTCCCACACTGAGCACAGCAAAATTGTTTGGTCTTGCTTTAATTTGCTTAGACTTTTCCTTTCTCATTCACTGAATTTCGTCTTTTTCATGTGAGACCATATCTTGAAGTGTGTTGAGACCTTTTAAATTCCAGACCTGTCCCTCCACACCCCTTGCAAACCCATCGGCTCGGTGTCACCCACCCCCCAAGGCCACATTAGCACAACTCTGCTGGAACTGCAGTGGCTTTTGTCCTTCAAGCCGTGCCCTGCGTTGAATTCACGCCATTATCTGGCCTATTACAACTTCAGGTATTCATTTCCCCTAAGTCTCACTTTACAGCGCTGCACCCTCACTCCTCTGCAAGGATCATGGGGAAAGGTGACGTCAAGAGACTCGCCAGTGATGGGGAAAATACGATGTCCAGGTTTAATTGGCAGTGATTGTTTTGTCTTCTGTACAAAAGCAGCAAATCCCCAGAAGCTGGAGAGGAGCACAGCTGTTTATGGCGAACAGAAGCCGCTGCTTATCTCCTTGTAGCAACCTGTCTCCAGGAGATCACGGCTTAATTAACTCGCGTGTTATCGAGAGCGAAATTGTACAGACATTGTTAAAAAAAAATAATATTAGAAAATAAAAACTAAGAGGAGATAAAGCGGGAAGGAAGGAGGTGACCTGGGAGCCAAGTGGAGTGAACTGTGTAGGGAGCCGAAGCGCTGGAGCTGCTGGAGGCGATGGGTGAATTTGCAAGTGATGGATGAGCTGGAGAGGGGAAAACAATTCCCTGGCCACAAGGAATGCGATTCTCAGACAAGGTGTGGGATGGATTTGGCCAAAAATGCATACCTGGGTTTGCACTGGTGGGGGTTTGTCATTAGGAAGGGATCACAGTGCACAGCTGGAGCCTCCCGGGCAGCCTGCACATCAGCACGGGGTTCCCACCTCCTCCAGGCTACAGGAAGGAAAAGTGCAGTGCTGCTGCTTCTGGTCTCTCCACCCCATGGATTTGGGGATGGACCACACCCCTCAGCCTCTGATTTCCTAATCACAGAATCACAGAATGGTTTGAGTTGGGAGGGATCTTAGAGATCATCTCTTTCCACCCCCTGCCATGGACAAGGACACTTTCCACTCTCCCAGGTTGCTCCAAGCCCCATCCATCCTGGTTTTGGACACTCCCAGGGATGGGGCAGCCACAGCTTCTCTGGGCACCCTGTGCTGGAGATCACTAATCTCACAGGGAAGAATTTCCTTGTAATATCCAATCTAAACCTATTCTCCTTCAATTCTAAGCCATTTCCCCCTTGTCTTTTTGACAAGGACAGAGATCCCAAATGACTGAATAGGGCGGTTATTTCCCACCAGACTGGAGTGCACAGGCCAAGTGGCCACTTGCAGTCGAAGGGAGGGGAGAGCTGAGTCCTTCCCAAAGATACTTTCCTCTGGGCAAACCTCATTCCTGGCTCTTAGATCCCAAGTTTGTCAGCAGCCTCATCCTGACTTCAGCAAGCTTTCCATCCATCCCACCCATTGGCCCCATCCAGGTGCTGGTGCTTTGTCCCAAACAGTTCACCCCAGAACAAGGGGCATGGCCTTGCTGGTGCAGATCTTCCTGAGGATGTAAGGAAAGATATTGCTGGAGGAAATTGTAAAGCAGCCTCTCAGCGAGGGCTGTGGAGTCACTTGGAGAGTGGTGCAGAGGGAAATTTGACAACCTCTCCCATTCATCGCTCAAAGTGCTCTGCAGATCAAAGCCAGAGAGACAATAATACATTTTGAACTAAGAACATTCATTTGTATCCAGAGCATTTTAATAAATAATTTTTAAAAATCCAGTTCAGCCCTGTCATCTCAAGCCAATTCCATTTAATATCCAGCCCTTCGACTGACAGATTTTTAACACCATAATTAGCATGTATGGCTCTTAAAAGCCTTCGCTGGTATTCTCAGGCCTTCTCTACATTACAGCATCTCCTCTTCTGTCCTCCCAGCCCCCTTTTCCAATATTGTTATTCCATTTGTAGTTGTTTATTGTGCCTGCTGCGGCAGATTAAAGACAGGAAGGAGCCAGAGTTCTTCTTAGGGGCTCTTGTGCAGTGCAGAGTAAGCATGGCAGAGCTTAAGGATTCCAAATCCACACTCTTGCTTTTCAAACTGTGTGCCTGGTGACTGGAGGTGGTTTTTGAAGGATTTCATTGTTGCTTTGTTGGGTCGTTTTTGTTTGATTTGTTTTTTTTTTTTTTTCCTGTGGATTTATATATTTTTGAATGGGAAGAGTGAGGAGCACCAAGGGTTTCTTATATAATGATACATGAGTGAGAGCTGGGGCTTAAAAGGAAAATAAGAAAGGTTATGGAATACTTGGTCGTATTGTAAAGTTTGGCAGCACCAGGAAATATCCTCATGTGTTATTGCATAGAACAAAGCTCCTCAGGCTCCATCCATCCAAGGATGAAAGCAGGTCCAACAGAAGCCAAACACAGCCCAGTCCCCAGTTCCCTCCTCAGAGCCTTTAAGTGGGATGTAAATTGTCTGCAGCCCAGACACACTTAGATCTGGGTCTCCTTCCTCCAGCAGAAATTGCTGGTGAGAGCTGGAGCCGTTTGCCAGTTCCCATTTTCACGTGGGATCTGGCACACAGAAGGGGCAGGATTTTATTTTCCAAAGCCACCAGAGTGTGTGAGGGGGGGAACCAGACCTTGTCCAGAGAAACAGAGACACCAAATGCTTTCTTGTAGTGATTTTGTTCTGCTTCACTCTTGGCTGAGGATGGGCCCAAAGCAAAATCCCAGCTCTGAGCAAAAGCCTGAAAGCTGAACCTGCTCCCAGCCTGCAGCAGCTGCTTATCTCAGTGATAGGAATCAAACCTGGAAACCTGGGGCTCTGCTCTGTGGCTGCACCTGCTCTTTGGAGCATGCTTGCCCTGTCCCACAGAGGTGTGTAAGCCTTGGGGGCATCCATCTGTCTCTAAATCTGAGCATTTCTGGGCTGGAAGATTTCATGCTCTGCAGTGAGCACTGTGTAACCCCCAGTCCCTCCAGTTACCTGGGAGCAAGGCAGGCATTATCCTTTAGGTTTTGCCATGGCATGAAAATCAAAGCAAGGCTTTGAGGCAAAGCAGTGCCAAACCCTGTTTTGCCATTCAAGACGTGCTAGTGTTTTCCACATTCCATGAGGAGCTGGTAGGGAGAGCTTTGAGGCCAGCATGGGTCCAGGATGCTCCCCAGCACTCAGCAGGGAGCATGCAGGATCACAGAATCATGGAATCTGCTCAGCTGGAAGGAGCCCATGAGGATCACTGGGTCCAGCTCCTGTCCCTGCTCAGGACCATCCCCAAGAGTCACACCCTGTGCCTGAGAGTGTTGTCCAAACACTTCCTGAGCTCTGTCAGGCTTGGGGCTGTGACCACGTCCCCGAGGAGTCTGTTCAGTGCCCAGCCACCCTCTGGGTGTCAGACTGCCCAGCCCCTGGCAGACACCCACCCCCCAGCACAGTGTGGGCCAGTGCACTGAAGCACAGAGGAGCCAGTTTGGGCTGCAAAGCCCCATCCCTCTGCCTGGCTCTGGGATGCCCAGAGCTCATGCAATGCAAATCTGCAGAAAGCAGCAGCAAAGCCCTCGCTCTGACTCATTATTCCGACACAGCAGATGCTTTGCAGAGGGACACTGCCTGTCCCCTGGCCGTGGCATGGGGCCACCAACCCCGGCGTGCCACAGCAGCCCTGCCAGCTGACGGCTCTGACAGGATGATGAGCTTTGGCACCTTCCCATCACCAGCTTGCAGTTGGCCCACGGTGCCCTCCTGGGTCCAGGGAGGCTTGCAATAAACTTCAGGGCTTGTGCCTGGCTTATTGTTGGCACTTGATGCTTCTTCTCGCTTCTCTGGTGATATTTCTTGTCCCTGGCTTGTGGCTGGCTTGCAGCTGCAGTGTGCTCACCCTCATGCTGAGGGGAGAAATTACTCTACAAGCCCCCAAATTGATGCAGAGTTAATTCCTTGCCGCAATTTGCTAAAATCCTCCCTCCTCTGTGCTTTCTCTGTTAAAGATCACATGGAGTGGCTGGGTTTGGTGCCTGCTCTGTGGGAGCCAGCTGCAGTCCCTCGTAGCCTTTTGTTTTCAGATTGCCTTTTTGGAGAGATACGAAAATCCACTGAGGAATGATGGGCGAGCTCTGCTTTGTAAAGCTTCGCTCTCCTTTCTTTCTGGAGTCCCTGCAAAATGTCAAACGCTCTTTTCCTGCCTCCTAAGTGCACACATTTACCCAGGTTCCTGGTATTTTGGGAACAATCACATTTACTCACAGGCTGTGTAGGAGGCACTGGCAAAGGCTGTCCAGAGGAGCTGTGGCTGCACCATCCCTGGAACTGCTCAAGGCCAGGCTGGATAGGGCTTGGAACAACCCAGGCTAGTGGAAGATGTTGAGGGGGTTGAAATGAGATGAGTTTTCAAGTCCCTCCCTTCCAACCCAAACCATTTTGGGTTTCTGTGATTCTATGCCTGATTCTCAGTGCTGGTCTGGAGCACTTAGAAAACTGGAGCCTTAGACGTAGAAATTGCAAAAACCGGTGATTTTTGTGCAGTGGCTGGGATGAGCCAGCGTGGTCATCTCCATTCCCCTGCCTTTTACCCACTGCTCTCTTTTCTGTTACTGTGAGCTCAATAGGAGATTTGGGCACTTTCACTGCAGGTTGTTGCCTGGTGCAGACTCCATCCGCAGTCTCCTGCTGCCGGTGTCACTCGTGGCTCGTGTCCCTGCAGCAATGAGCCACACAGGGTGAAGGTGACACTTCCCCTTAATCCCCAGTCCCAGAGGCTGAGCTTGACATGGGTCAGCTTTTGTACAAAACAAGGGAAAAAAACAAACAAGCAGCTGAAAGTTGAGCAGAACAAGGAAAGTTCAGGCTGCTCTGTAATGTCAAGGTGAGAAAGGCGATGGCATTTACGTGTGAGATAACCGGGACTCAGGATCTGGGATTAGTGTCAGCTCTTCTGTGGCAAGCTAAATTAGGAATGCAGAGGCTGTCTCTGTTTATGATACAGGGTTGTTAGGTGCTTCAGGTACTGTCATTCTTATTTAAGGATATATTTAAGGATTAACAGTAAGAAGTCCAGCATTAGCAGGAGAGAAATGAATGTTAGTGAGCTTAGGCTTGGAGGGCTTATTTTTGATCATCATCATGTGAGCTGCTTTAGGAGAGATGAGCTCCAAGATGGGGAGGGCGGGGGGAGATTCTTGTATTTTTGCAGGAAAAGAAAACGTTTTGCAAGTTTGAATAGAGCTCAGAACTTAGCAACAATGACGGCTGCACGGGTAAAGCTGCATAACTCCCCGGAGCCGGTGTCTTTGCTGGGCTGGGGAGCTGGCTCACAGCACCCAGCCTATTTTTAGCCTCTATTTTTTTGGTGTTTCTTTCTTCTCGTGCAGAATATGTGTGATCAAACAATGTCCACGGATTTCTTTGTTGTTTGAAATCATTCTGTGTTTTTAATTGGCAGCTTTTCTGTTTCGCCTTGATCGTGGTTGTCTGCAAGTAGGTTACGTTTGCTCTGAGCTGTCTCAGGCACCTTGGGCTGGTGTGGAGAAGTTCCCTCCTAATCCTGCTCCCTCCAACTGGGTGTAGCACAAAGATTTTCTTGCTGCCAAACATTTTCTTATGTGTAAACGCCGCGTTTTGCATCCCCAGGCTTTGGCTTTGATATTTGCTGCCCACAAGCACCTGGTGCTAAGGAAAAGCTGCTGAGGATTCACAGCTCTTGACATCACAAGATTTTCTTATTTTCAAGGCTTTTCTTAGAGCAGAAATGGGTGAAAAGACTGGTTCATTTGTGCAGTGGGTTAAGTCAGCTCTGATGGCTGAGATGCAGGAAGGGGGAGGTCTCGCTGTCCTCCCACCTCTGTTTGAAGGAGTAGCATAAAATGTACATCCCAAACTCCTGGTTTTGACATTCCCATTTAAATAATTTTATTTCTTATCTTTAAATATTGCAACTATCAGGTCCAGCTCATCCTTTGGTGTGAGTTGGGTGTGCTGTGGGCTGTGTTTCACCCCTCTGCACTGAGGCCTCTGCAAACCCTTGCTGGGTGATGGAGTGGGCACCCCATGACTCCAGTTCAGCACTTCTTGGGTGCCAGAGAAGAGGGTGGCCAGGCTCAAGTCAAAAATGCCCAATTTTGTGTTAAAAGTGCTTAACCAAACTGGACAACTCCTGAGAATCCACTACTTCTGTGCTTCCTGAAGCTGAAACAATTGCTATTATCCCCCATCACATTGCATGACCTACATTTGACTTGAAAGCCTCTTGCTAATAATTAGTTTGAATTTTGATTTAAAAATAAACACATTCATATTCTAGGTTTCAAAACTTGAAGAAATGAAGCCCCTGGATAGATGAAATCCCCCACCTTTCTCTCCTGATCCCTCCTTTCCCTGATTTCCACACGGGCAGTGAGGAAGGAGTGAATTAGCTGGGCTCGGTGGAGGAGGAGGGTTTGGATATAATGAGACCTCTGGGCATTTTCCTGGAAAACTGCAGGAGCCTCAGCGCTTGGAAGATTTGGGCCATCTGGATAAAGAGGGTCAAAGTCGGTGTTGGCAGGGATGAGGCAGCGGGGGCAGAGGGACAGCTCGGCCTCACCAGAGGAGCTGTGGAGAGCACAGAGCAACGCTCAGAGCCTCCAGCAGAAGGCTCAACCCTTCCCTTCCCTGGCTCTCCAATCCTCCAGCATTGTGCTGCTTCTCCTGCTCCTCGCTGTCCCTCTGCCTGCCTGGCGCTCCACAAGGAGCATCCCAGGGCGTGGAGGCTGCGCTGGGTCAGCACCTGGCACTTGGCAGGGATCGTCAGTCACCCACGGGTCGGGTGTTAATTAGCACTTCTGGGAGGGGAGGACTGCACCTGGTGGAGATGGGATCTCTCCCAGAGAGGAGAGGTGCAGCTGGGCTGTGTCCCACTGTCAGCTCCAGGAGATGGATGCGTGTTCCTGGCAGGGCTCGGATCCTGTCCCATGGGATGCAGCCATGGCAGCATTCCCGTAAGTGCTGCGGTGGTTGTGGCAACACCTCATCATCTGCTCTTCTCCACGCACCTCAGGGCTTTCTGCTGCTGGAGGTAGAAAATGCAGAAAGCTGTCATGGTCATAATGCTTGTCCAAAATCCCAGTGTCCTCATTCAGTCATTCCATGTCCAGGCTTTCCCCCGTGTTTCTTGGCATCCGGTCTCCTTTTGTCATGGTGTGCTACCATGTGCACGTGGGTGTTTTTTGTGCTTTTAAGAGAAAACGTGGAAGGTAGAACAGCCAGAAAATGTGTTTTTGGAGATGCATCCTTGCCTGGACCAGGTGCTGCCTTCCCACCAGGTACCTGTCCACACCCACCCCTCTCGCTCTTTTTTCGGCAGCACTGGCCCAGTGGGTTGGAATTTTGGAGTGTGCTTTTATAGACAAATCTCACAGCACACATGGCTGCACCTGGGAGAAAGAGCTTGGCTTTCTGCTCAATCCAGAAATCCCCTAAAGCACCGGATGGCACCGCAGGGTCATTGTCATTCCGAACTGATGATGTGTCCATGCCTTGAAGCATGACAATTCCTGGTCCTTGTAATTCCTTTATGGCAAAAAAAAAAAAAATCTAATCAAACTTAATAGTGACAAAACCAAGAGGATTCTGTGGAAATTCTGTGTGAAATCCTATAGAAAAGGGGAAACAATGAAGCATCCCTGGTGGGATCCCACAGGTGAATTTTTCCACCCATGGGAAGGGTTTTATACTCTGGCTGCTTCGGCAGCACTTGCCCATAAGGTGTAATCCTAAATGATGCCACTTCAGGTGCTATTTTTATTCAGGAAAATGTCAAATCCTTTCTCAGAACTTAGTGACTTGTTGTCTTGGTAATTTCTTGCAGAAACAGGATCTATAAAAATCCCCTATTTTCTTGGCACTAGGCTTTTCTTGTCTATTTTGGATGTAAATATTTTTTACAATCAGGGAAAAAAAAAGGGGGGGCTGATTTAATTCTACAAGCGGTGTAATTTTCCCCTAGAATGTCTCTTGTAGGACTGTGCACTCAGATTTATGGTCCTGGCCCAGTGTCCTTTGAAGCACAGTCCTTGTACACGCAGATTGTATCTGCCCCGTTCTCTCCATGCACTGATTCCTAATCCGAATCCCAGCTCTTGGGAAGCTGGAAATCCAGTACTGAGCAGGGTTATATCCATTTTGAGTTGAGTGTGGCAGCAGGGAGGGCAAACTATGCTGTTTAGTAGGGATTTTCTTCTAAATTTCCAACAAAAATGACATTTTCAACAACAAATAATCACTTTGGCAATGAATAGTTTCCAAATTTTGGCAACTACGAGTCATTTGCAAATTAAAAGAATAAAATCAAAGAGTGCTTCTGACAACGCCGAGATGTTCTGCACTCAGGGGAGCCTGGGGCTGGTTCTGCAGTGCTTCAGTCAGAAATCTCCTCCCCAGAGAGGCTCCTGCCTGGTGGCTTCCCAGTGAAGGTGACTGGCTCTGCCATGTCCTAGTGGGGTTGGGAGCTCTGGGCAGGCCTGGCGGACACTTTCATAGAATCAGAAAGGTTGGAAAAGACCTCTAAGGTCATTGTGTCCAAGGATTAAGCCAGCACTGCCAGATCCACCACTAAACCATGTCCCTGAGTCCATGAAGTGGTGATGGAGGAGGAAGAGCAGAGCCTTTGCTCCCACTG
Source organism: Vidua chalybeata (assembly GCF_026979565.1). NCBI lineage: Eukaryota > Metazoa > Chordata > Aves > Passeriformes > Viduidae > Vidua > Vidua chalybeata. The sequence goes on along the minus strand of NC_071552.1, from coordinate 4,679,165 downwards.
TGATCAGCTCTGACATCAGAGTTCACGTCTTGGGGTTTGCTGCAAGAATCTCTGAGGAAGGCAGGGGGTCATTTCGGGATATTCCTGCCACCCTCCAGGCTCCTGGGCTGCAATGCACTTTGAGTGAGATCCGAGGGAAAAGCAAGGCAAGAGCTGCACAGCCCTGTTTGGGAGAGAGGGAGATGATGAACAGTGTCTTTCCAATCACAACAAGATCCCCAGAGTCCAAAAGGAGTGAGGCTTGGGCATAAAAGCCAGAGCTGCCCTAATAAAACATTTACTGGGGTTTGGAGACCTGTGCGCTCCGACACGGTGCATACATATTAAATGATCAAAGTTTCCATGCCTTCGGAGGAGCCCGCTGCTAATCTAATGCAACCCTTGGGCTTTGCTCACCACTGACTCTGCATGAAAGCAAATGCCGGCTCTGTTTTCCTATTTAAAAGATTTCCGAGCTAAGCCAGGCGGGTCACAGTTCAGGAAGCAATAGGATCTGGCCTCTTCAGGGCTTCGGCAAGGCTTGTTAGGGTTGAGATGGATCCGGCTCCTTCTCCCCAGCTCTCTGTGCCTCTGACTCCTGCAGGCCAGCTTGGTGCTGCCATGGTCTCACCCCCTCCTCCTCCTCCTCTTCTCCTTGCCCCTCCCTTCCCTAAATCACTCTGTCCACATCCCATTGCCCCGCTCTGCCGGCTTTTCAGCTGCCAGCCTGAGAGTTAAAGTGCTGCCGTTGGATTAAACCCAAAGCAAAGGGAGAAAAAAAACCCAACCCAAACAATCCCACTCCCTTCGAATTTATAAACCGAGCGCACTCGAGCTGGAATGTGCCGAGGAGGAAAAGCAAAACACAGAGCCCCCGGGGTGCTGTTTTTCAAAGTGATGCAGCCCTTTATTTGCCTGCCTCCACTTGTTTTAGCTGTGCAGGGAGGCAAGCAGGTAAAACCCTGGCTGGGTGCTGGTTCCTGGCGCTGGGCTCCCTCCGCACGGGGCCGGCTCAAACCTCTGCAAACCTCCAGCTCTGCCATCATCTGCTGCTGCTGCAGAGCAAACACTTCACCTCCTGCTCGTCACTGCTCCAGTGGTTTGGGACAGATGGGTTTGGTTTTTCACTTGGTTAGAGCGTTTCTTCTGCTGCTCAAGCGTCTCCCATGTCTTTCATGTAATTCCTTAACTAGTTTCCATTTACCGGCAGTCGCTTTCTTTTAAGGTACTTGAATCTGTTTGATCATCAACAAATTTCTCTTTCTGTTCCTCTGATAAAAAATTAAATCTAGGCACTTTTTGAAGGCTTCCTCCCCACCCCCTTTTCTCTTCCTCCATCTCTGCTCAGTGGGGAATCAGTCCTTTTCTAGGAAATGAAAATAAATAAAAATTAGAGTTCAAAGTGTGATATCTCTTAAGAAGAAGAGGGGAAGAAGAAGGAAAAAAGTCCCACCATATATTCTTACAGATGTGACATCAAAATGGAAAACTATAAAGGACATGTTTTCAAAGGCTTGTACAGGGACTGAGTTGGATAAGTAGGAAACGGGCAAAGTCTCTCTGGGTGCTTTGAAATCCTATCCCCAAGCCACCAAAACTGTTGTTTTAGCTGGAGTGCTGGTGTTTCTCCACCTGCCAAAGCAGCTGGGTGGGGAGCAGAGGCTGCTGCGGGCCCCGTGTCACCACAGAGGGGTGGGGGTGTCTGTGGGACAAGAGAGTGACATCGTGGTTGAGGGCTGGCATCCCCCGCATCCCCTGTGTCCTTGTGTCACCTTGGCACCTGCATCCATGTCTGCCAGCAGAGGCATCTCCTTCCTTGCTCACTGCAGAGGAGCTTTTGGGCGTGATGGGAGATGGAGCAGTGAAAAAGGATGGCCAGACCCTTGGGAAGGGCAGGACAGAGCTGTGGGACATCAGCTCCTTCTGTGTCTTGGGGATGGCCACCACCATTCAGGCAGCAAGAGCTGCTGACTCTGCTGAGAGCTGCCGTGGCTGGGGAGGGGCTGCATCAGGGCAGGGCTGAGTGTGGGGTCACCTCTGGGTCCCCACCCAGCCTGGAATCGGGTCGGGAAAAGCCCCGTGATGCCGTGGAGCTGCAGTCTGCTCTGGGGGCTCCCCGGCAGTGCAGGAGCAGCTGGGCAGTCCTGCGGGGTGGCAGATGGATTAGCAGCTCACTGTTGCCCAGGTAACTGCCTTTCCTCCCCTGAATCCTGATTGTTTGGTTTCTCACCATACGCCCTGGGGCCCTGCGACTCATTCCATCCTTCCCAAACCCACTGGTGCCGTGGCAGAGCAGGTTCCCAGCTCAGCTCCCTCCCTCCCCAAAGGGCTTTTTACCCTGTGGGCACAGAGGAGGCTGAGCCACCGTGTCCTGGGACCCTCTGAACAAGCCACTGTGGGGCTTGGAGCAGCCAGGATGTTCCTCAGGCGTCTCATCCAGTGGCTCTGCATAAAGGGTCCGGTGTGCTGGTGGTTGTTTCCTGCAGGCAAAGGCTGTTGAACTCGATAGGCAGCAGTTTGATTGCATTAATAGAAATTACAAGAGTTTCCAAGTGCGTGTGAAACCCCTTGGCTGCCCCAGGATGGAGGGAGCAGGGTCAGGGTGAGGCGGTCGGGTGCAAACCCAGCTCAGCTGCAGGTTTGGGTGTATTCAAGGTCAGCAGAGCATCTCTGCTGCAGGCAAATACCTGTGGGAACACGGACCTGTTTTAGCCTGGAGAAGAGGAGGCTCAGAGGTGACCTTATCACTCTCTACAACTTCCTGAAGGGAGGTTGTAGACAGGTAGGGGTCGGTCTCTTCCATCAGGCAGCACTGACAGAACAAGGGGACACAGTCTCAAGCTACGTCAGGGAAGGTACAGGTTGGATATTGGGGAAAAAATTTCACTGAAAGAATAAAAAGTACTGGAACTGTCTTCCCAGGGAGGTGGTCCAATCACCATCTTTGGATGTGTTTAAAAAAAGACTGGACATGGCACTTGGTGCTGTAGTCTAGTGAGGTGTTAGGGCACATAGGTTGGACTCGATGATCTTAGAGGTCTCTTCCAACCTCATGATTCTGTGATTCTGCGATTCTGTGACCGGCCCTGCGCTATCCAAGCCTGGATTGTGCAACTCTGTTTTCTAGGGAAGCTCATAACAGCCAGGAAAATGTCCCAGAGCTCCCAGCAAGCAAAATCTCCCCGTTGCTCTAGGCAGGTGACTTGCACAGGCACAGGAGGCTTTAGGAGGTTGAGTGATGTTTCAGACAGCAGTTCTTCATCTGTCACTTCATCTCCTCCTGGACCTTCCCTGAGTTATCCTCAGCACAAACTCCTTTTCCAAAGATTTTCTCCAACAAAACTCTCTCACCCCATCACTTCCATCAGTGCTCGTGGAGCATCCTGGCTGTCCAATGTGGAATACAAATGTCTGGTGCCCATGGCTGTGACATCCACGTGCTTTCAGGGACAGCACAGACACCTGCCTGATGCAATCGATTATTTCTTTTGGGGAGGAGTTGCTGCAATTAATCTCTGCTTGTCTTTAGTGCTTTTTGTTGTCTTTCTGGCTGTTGAACTGCTTGTGTGGAAGGAAAGATGTACACCTAATGGTGGAAGCCTTGTCTGGGGAGGAGGCACCAGAAAACTCTTGGCTTCTGGGATGTTCCTGCTGTCCAATGTGTCTCTGGTGAGTGAAGAGGGAGATTTCCTGGTTTGCAGATGGTTTGGCCCACAGGGTGGGCTTGAGCCCGATGATGTGCTGAAGTTTTGAGGCTGATTGCCTCACTGTGAATCCCTGGCTCCTGCTCCATCACCTTGGATTAATTACAGTACAATGCAATATACATTTATATGGTGTCTGCACAAGTGTCTCAGGGCTTCTGCAATCTGAAAAATCTAATTAAGGTGCAGCCTCCAACATGAATGCTTATCACCGGGATGCGTGCAGCCAGCCAGGGGCAGCTGCCTCCCCGCCTCAACCCCGAGCAAGATCCACACTCTCCTGGCATTATTAATTACTCAAAGCTTGGTGTCCGAGACACGATCGATACTACGGCTCTGCAGAGAGAGAGACTCTGAGTGAGTGTGAGGGAGCTGGAGATAACCATCAGCCAGAAACGCCTGTTCCTGGCCTGGGAGGAGGAGGAGGAGGAGGAGGAGGAGGAGGAGGAGGAGGAGGAGGAGGAGGAGGAGGAGTCTCTTTGCTGAGACGAGCACGTGTTTCCCAGTGACTTTGATGCTGGGATGTTACTCACTGGTGGAGAAAAACGTGGCTGGATATTGAATCTTGGCCTGGGGAAGGTCGTGCCTTGGGGGTTGGACTGGTGATGGACACAGCAGCATTACTGCAAAACTTACTGGGCATTTTTATTTTGTCTCAGGAGTGGCAGCAGCTGTTGGGAACACCCTGAAGGGAGGGAGGGAGCACCACAAGTGTGATGAGGATGTAAATAACCAGGGGAAAAGGGAAAGGAAATGTGAAGTGGCCCTTTAAATATGAGCCTCCAGAGCCCAGAGCCCAACTAGCTTTCCCTCAAGTATTCAAATGAGATTGCAGCATCAGATTGGTATGCATTAGGCTGGTCTCAATGAAAATTAACATGTAATTGCTTCAAATGAAGTAAGTGAGGAGGTAATCTGTTCTTAAATTGGATTCGCAGGATTTTGTGGTACCATAATGCAGCTGTGAAATGAAATATATTTTAAGGATGATGTCCTCAAGGGGAGAGGGAAGGATGGGGGGTGTCTTTACTGGGAAGGGTCCTTTCCCTCACTGCCTCTTTTGTTTCTGGTCTCACTAGTGCTATTTTATAAATGAGGAAAGGGCTTTGGTGCCATGGCATGGCTGGAGAAGGTCCCATTGCTTTGGCTTCATCATGTTTCCTTCCTTGACATCCCTCCTGCCCCTCCCTTCCACTTCCTCTGGTTTGCCACTTGCCTTGCTATGTCAAAGCCTCTCCAGCCTCTTCTTCAGGCACAAGTCCCCACCCCATTGTGATGCGTCATGAGACGAGCACTTGAACTTTGTTTATGTAGCAAACCACCTTCTGGTTAGGTAGTGGGAGAAGATCTGGCTCTGTGGTGGGGTTTATGTGTCTGTGAGAAGCTGTGCAGGTTCTTATTAAGGAGCTGTGTTCTCTGAGGAGAAACATCAGAGCAAGAGGCACAGTTTAGCTTTTTCTCTCAACTACTTGTGCTCTTCTGCCAAAGAAGAATCACCCTGTGACGCAGCACAGCACTGCAAGGCTTCAGGATTCATCTCCAAAAGCTTGGGATGCCCCACTCCTCCTACTCAGCTTTGAGTTGCCAGGACCACCTCTCTATTTTAATTTTAAGGATTTGCTGCTTGTCCTTGTTCTGTCTCTCCCCATCTCTCCCCCTCTGGCAGCAGAAGCATGACGAGCTCGGGTGTCGTGGTGAAGATGCAATTAGGAGCGTGAGGGAGAGCTGGTGTAGGAAGGTGATGTGGTAACCTGCAATTATTGCCAGGCTAGAATTATAGAGATGGCATGGTATATATAGATAGAGAATATATAGATAGAGAATATATAGATAGAGAATATATAGGTGGATATATATAGATATGGTATATATATATATGTACAATAGCAGCGTATTTTGCTACATGAAGTCGTGGCTGCCCCATCTCTGGAAGTGTCCAAGGCTGGGCTGGATGGGGCTTGGAGGAACCTGCTCAAGTGGAAGGTGCCCCAGCCCATGGCAGGGGATAGAACAGGATGATCTTTAAGGTTCTGTCCAACTCTAACCCTTCCATGATCCTACATAGACCCAACTGGTCAGCAGAAGGCAGTGACAGTTCAAGCTCCCCCAGCTCCCCAGAACACCTCTGCCAGTGCCTTGAAAATCTGATTCCTGATCCTGTGCCCTTCCCTGGGCAGATTTCCCTGTGTTGACCCCATCAGTGCCCTGCAGCCCACTGTTTGCAGCACCTTTCCCTCCCTCTCGCCCCCTGCTCCTCCTCACAGAGCCCCTGGACTCACAGCATTCTCCAGCAACCTCCAATTCCCTCCTCCATCTCTCTCTGCAGTCCTGGCAGAAAGCGTTCACCCCTCACCGTTCCTGTTTTGTGCCTCAACTTCTAAGGAAAAGCCACTTCAGTGATAATTTCCCACTTGTGATAAGTTAAGTGCATGGCTTCCTTTGGAATACATTTTCAGTGCAGTTAAGCTCAGCAGTCCCTTGCCTGTGTGCATAGTTAAACGCGCTCCTTTGCAGCCCGTTGGGGTGGATGGCATCGCTTTATTCCAGGGCCATTAGTGTCACTTGGCAAAGCAGAACCAGGATTTATTCCGGGGCGCAGTTCGTAATTGGGCGAGTTCAGCGCCGGGGATCGGCACTGGCTGCTGGGAATGCAGCCTGCAGGAGGAGAGCAGGAGCTGCCGAGGGGCTGAAGGATGGGGAGTTGGGGTGCCTTGAGTGGCTCAGCCTGGGACTAGTAGCTGGTAAAGAAGCATTTTTTCTAGAGAGAAATGCAGAGCAAGGAGAGAAATCCTTGTTCTTTTGGAGGCAGAGAGAGAAAACAACTTCTCTGCACGTCCTCAGATGAGGAGACCTTGTTTTCTAGGGTTTACACTGCTCTGTAACGTTTGAGGGGAGAGGATGAGATCATTTTCTTCTCGTGGCATTTTCCACACCTCTATTTGAAGCTGCCAGAGCCTGGTCCTGGACTGGGCTGATGGAGTGAGGATCCTTCTGTAGGCAACCCTGGAAGACTGCCAGGGGAGGGGTGGCTTTCAATGAGGGCTGTTTGCCTGCTGGCATCCAGGAGCCTCCTGTTCATTACTTGGGCTTGGGGAATGCAAAAAAGGAGAAAACCCTGAGGAATAACTGTCCCACAGCTCAGCACAGGATCCCACCTCTGGGTTCCCTGGTGGGACCCATGTCATTTGTAAATGTCATTACCCGTGTCATTGACACCGGCCGTGTCTCCACACAGCTGCCCACAGGCATTTTGGTGCTGGTGTCACCCCGTGCCCGGTGCCATTAGCACTTCTGGACGGGAACCCAAGCAGATGGGCCAGGAACTCACTCCAGTGGTGCCCCTTGGAGCCAGCCACAGCCGGAGTTAGGGACACGCTTCCTGCCGCGCGCTGCGAGCCGCTGCCCTCATTGATGTTTTGTGGCACGCTCCGAGATGCCGAGATGGAAGATGCTATAGGTGTGCTGAGCCCTGTTGTTAGCAGAGACAATAGGAGGATAAATAGAAAGGCTGGATGAGCCGGGCAAGGGACTTGGAAAGGTGCTGGTGCACTGCTGCATTGCAGAGAGATAAAGACTTTTCCAGACGAGCTGTTCCTGCCGGCTGCATCACGATATGCCCACTCTGCACCAGCCCTTGGGGCCGGCACAGGGATCTCCCAGGACTGTCAGGATGCAGGCAGAGGTATTCATGGAATCTGTGCCTGCTCCCCACCCTGCCTGATGCTCAGTCAGCAGGAGCTCCAGCTCTTTTTGCAGCTCTTCTTCCCTTCCCAGTCCGGTTTCCTCCTGTTTCCTTGGCATGTGCCAATAACCGTGTCTAAGGCAGCACACTGGGAGTTGTTTGCAGCTCTGCAAATCCCGGGCAGTGAACCAAGGCGGATCTTTTTGAGCCCAGTATTATTATTAATGTAATTAGTGTGAATCATTTGCATGTATAAACTTTCAATTGAGGAGATCAGGTACTTTATAAACATGAGTTAACTCACACTCCCCGGCAAGGAGGTGCCAGATATCTTTAAAGCCTTGCAGAGGGCAGGAATGAAGGGCAGGAACTTGCATGAGCCAGTGGGAAAGGCAGGACTTCCTAGTCTAGGGCCCTGACTCCCTCTGCAACAACCAACATGGAACTGTCTGGGCAGGGAAGAGAGGGGGAAGCACAAAGGGGTTTTATTTTCCACTTCTGAGCATTCCTTTTGACCAGCTCAGTGTTATTTTGAAGAGGCGCTGGGGTGGCAGCTGATCCAAGGGTACCTCCTCACTCTGCAGCCTTTGGAGAGGGGGGACGGGAGGAAGGCGCCAGCCCCAGCAGGGACCCCCCTTTCCTGCCAGACCCCACTGCTGAGTTAATCATTGGGTCAGTTCCTGCCTGACAGGAACCAGGCTCCCCATGCAGGGAAGAGGTTTCCTGCTCCTGTGAGCCACTCTGTGCTGTGAAAACCTCCTTGGGCTGTGTCTTTGGTGGTGTCACATCAGTGGGAGCTCCAGGGATGCCCTCCAGCCAAACTCACAGTGAGGGCGAGGATGACTGGGCTGGTCCTGGGGAGCAGGTGAGGACGGGAATGCCAAGAACCTGATCACAGCCACTCACCCAAGCAGGGCTGAGCCTCCAGCCCCCATTAGAGTCCCTGACTGAGCACTGGGGGCTTTCAGCAGTACCAAACCTACAGACATTTTAATCCAACAATTCAACTTCCACTGTGAATGTCTCCTGCAAGGAGCCTGTGACCGGCGCATCCAGCCTTGCCATCCAAGCTCCATGGTCTGAGCTGGGAGTCCCTGCTCCAGCAGAATGGGATTATTGCTGGAGGAGCACACGCTGTTCCCCACGTGTGTGGGTGCACACACACTCTCAGTGTGTGCTGTGTGGGGTTGGTGTGCTGGGCAGCACTGGCTGGCCCTGTGGATGTGAGCAGACGGTGCTGCAGGGAGGGTGTGTGAGCAAACACAGGCTGGGTGTGCATGGAAAGGGAGCAGATGCTGTAAATCCTGCTGGAGAAGGGCTGGACTGGGAGAAATTGCTGGTGCGTGACTTAGCCCAATGCAGCAAAGAGAGCGAAACCAGACTGGGCTGTAACAATGAGAGATTTGGCTCGATATTTATTAGTTGAAAAGCTTCCAGACCATGTTCTATGTGATAGCCACACCTCAGGCTGTCCATGGAATGGGCATGCCAGCCTTACAGGATCGTGGGCAGTGCCTGTCCCAAGGAGCATGGCGCAATCTGGCCCCAGCTTTCCTTTTGCTCAGGAATTGATGGCCAAAATTCTCTTCTAGACATCATGGGAAAGTCTGTGAGACCGTGCCTGACTGGGATTGAGTTGTTCACAGCCCAGCCTTTAATTAATCCTAATAAATAACAATAAAATGTGATAATCACAGAAATAAATCTGAAGATGTGGAGCTCTGCCTCCGGCGGCGGGCTGGTTTAGTTGATCATTTATAGTTCGGCTGACGGTGCAGAGCCTGGAAGGTGATGTCTGGGACATGAGAAGCTGGGGACAAGGCAGGCCCAGAGCCTCCAGTCATCTTACCCAGCCTCAGTGGGAGCATTTGCACCCAATTTTAAGATAAACCCCAAACTTATTCCTGATCTCCAGCTTGGTTTAGCTCATAGCAGAGACAAAACATTGCTGGTGTGAGATTGATTAAAAATCTGGAAGTGTGCGGGAACGGCTGAGTTAGACAGGGAAGAAAATGAAAAGACATCTGGGGATGCTTGATGGTGAGTGTGGCACTCAGGGACATGGTTTAGGGGTGGGCTTGGCAGTGCTGGGTTAATGCTTGGACTCAATGTCTTAAAGGATTCGGATCAATGCCATTGTGAAATTCCATCAAGTGGCCAGGATTTAGGAAGGTGGTTTCTCTAGGGTAGGCATGCCATGAAAATTAGGGGGTGATGGGAGGATAATTGAGCCTGGGGAGGGTCGGTTTGGTCACAGCCCAGGCTGGGCCTCCACATTTGCTGGGGTGAGCCAGGCTTAGCCCCATTCTGCCTCCCCATGATGGAGCTTGTACCTTGATAATTGCAATGAAAGCAGCAATCAGGTTGGTAATTTTGCTGAGCTCTTTTCAGTTCTAATTAACATTATTCATTTCTTGTGTGTCCTGCTGGGTTGAGACAATCTGTGCTCTCCAGCCCAGCCCTCTGGAACACCAGCAATCTGCATAAGAGGCAACAAAAAAGTGTTGTGTGCCAATTACTACACTTCAGTAATTAAAAACCTCCTTCCCCCCACTGCCTGCCCACCTCCTCTCATGTCATTTTTTTGTGTGCAAACTCGAGAAAGCAAAGAGAGAAATTCAGGAGGGCATGTCACTTCTGGTGTGTGCCATCTGTGTCTTCTCTGGAGTCGCAGGGAGGTGCTGGGGGCTGGGTCAGCACAGGTGGGATCAGTGGTCAGGGAACTCAGCATCAGCACCCTGCTGCTTGTTTATTCCTGGTACTTGTTTATGAGGCTGTTTTGTCCCCACTGATGCCTTTGTTGGCATTTCCAGCCCAGCTCATCTTTGTGCTCGCTGGCAGAATCTTTGTGCTGTTGCTTTCCCTCTTCCAATTTGTCTTTGAGTGCTGTCCTTGCAGCCAGGTGGGCTGTTGGCTGCACCTGTGGGGCCCTTTGGATGCATGAGCTCAACCCTCAGGCTGTGGAAATGTTTGGGAATACCACTTTGGGGGAGGGTGGCCAGTCCCTAATGGACCAACTTGATAGAACAGGGTGGATAACAAAGCCTGGAAATTTTGGCTGTGGGAGATGTTGACAGATTTGGAAGGGGCAGCACCAGCCTATATTCCTTTGCACCCACCACATGTCATTAACTGGGGAGTGCAGGGCAAGGGATGAGCAGGTGGGTTGGGGCAGGTGGGGAGGACAGATATTCACAGCTCTCACCTTTGCTCAGTGTGTGTAAGTGTCTAAAATGCCCAAATTTGTGCTCATTTTGAGGTGCCCTCGGAGGCCACAGGGAGCAGAGGGTCTGGTGCAGCATGAGGAGCTGCATCTCCCTATAAACCATCCCTTCCTGCCCCAGGATGATGTAGCAGTGGTGAGTTAGGCAGTGTTCACCTCTCCCAGAGGAGAAACCCCGAGGTCTGGGACTCTGGGTTTATTGGGAAAGAAACAGCAGAGAGAGGCAGCAGTATCCAGCAGCATCATCTCCACCTTGTGCTGGCACACAGCAGTATTTCATCTTCCTGGAGGAGAAATCCTTGCTGTCTGAGCAGGAGTGGAACAAGGATTAAAGAACTTGAGAGAGAAAATTACCTCATCTGTGCTTAATTGTTTTTAGATCATCTTTTTGGAGGCAAGCACTGCTTTCCGGCACCCCAAGGACCTCTCCCTCCCCTCCTTCCCTGGCACATCATGGGGTGAGAGGGAAAGTGAGAGCTTCCAGCAAGGTGGAGGAAGCATCCCAGGTCTTTGCACTTTGCCAGGAGCAGGGTGGGCAGAGGGGAGGCTGTGGGCTTGGCGGTGGCTTTGCTCTCCACCTGTGCCTGGAGCGTGGCTTCCTGGCCAAAGCCAAGCTGCCTGTGTGTGGGAGAGGAGGCTCCCTGTCCCTGCGCCGGGCTGCTGGAGAGAGGAGCTGCTGCAGGAGGGAAGGAGGAGCAGATGGAGGGGCTGGAAGAGCATCGGGTCGCTGTGACGAGCCTCGGCCACGGCGACCCCGACCGGTGCTTGTGCGAGGAGGAGGAGGAGGAGGAGCAGAGTGCTTGGGAGCAGCCCAGGAAGGAGCACAACTGCCAATCCCTAAATAGCCCAGTGCATCCAGAGGTCAAAAAGCTCTTTCCCAGGAGCTGTGCTTTATTATACATATATATAAATATATATATATATATATATGTTGGCTCAGGAGCTTTAAGAGGCAGGGAAGAATATAAAGTAACAGCTTGAAGCTTGCCGATCCCAGGGACAGGGAAGCATATCTGGATGATAAGGAGAGATTGTGTCCGGGTGCTGTGAAGGGCGAAAGCACTTATTTCACTGTTGCCTCATGCGTTACCTGAGCCCCGTTGCTTTTCAAAAGCACTTAAATGTCCATATGATAGAGGGAATGCTTGGATTGCACACTGTCTGGCTCCATTATTATCCAAGGATCTCCAAGCTGATGCATTTCATAAAGAAAACTGGTGTGGAGAAGGAGAGAGGAAATATATATTTTTAGTTCAGCCTGCTTACAGTTCCTCAAGGTAACGTCTGCAGAGGGGACTGGTTGAGAAATTCAAGTCATGTCTGGTTTCTCATCACCCAGCCCTGGACACCCCTGTGTTAGTGCAGAACCACCACCACAGGAGCCTATTTCATGGTACCAGAGCCAAACACCAAAAAACCACTTCATTTTATTCGTGCCCCATAGGTCTAGCAGCAGAGCTGAGATTTGGAGTTCAATAGACTAAACCCATCCTCTGGGAAGAAATCTCCAGTTTAATTCAACTTGTGCAACTAAACTCTCAGGCCTTTTACTCAAGTTGTAATGCAGCTGAGAGCAAGAGCCAAGTTCTTGGTGTTCAGCCCAGACTGAATCTATTGCTTTTTTTAATGTAGATCATAAAAATCTGCTCACATTTAATTTATTATTATCGTAATATCATTATGGAACAGTAGTAAAATTGTTTAATTTATTGGCTGTTTTTCACACCAGGGAGGGAGGATGGAGCAGGAGTTGGGTACTGGCAAATCAGGGGTGTCCTGTGCTGCAGACAACACATCTCCTCTGTCACCCCCAACCCCCAAAATCTGAGTATTGAGGCTGGGTGGGTTATTTTGGCTTCTCCTGTAATCACTGGGGCCAAAGAGGTTCCAAAAAGAGGCTGAATGAAATGAGGCAACTTGTCCCCTGTGTCTTCCCTGGCATCAGGAATGGACACAGGAAGAGAAGTCTTCCATCACAGAGTCATTAGGGTTGGAAAAGCCTCTAAGATCAGTCCAACCATTCACCTGTACTGCCAGGTCTTCCACTAACCCACGTCCCCACGTGCCACATCTATGTGGCTTTTAGATCCCTCCAGTGACTCCAGCATTGCACTGGGCAGCCTGTGTCAGGGCTTGACCACCCTTTCAGTGAACAAATATTCCCTAATATTCAATCTAAACCTTCCCTGGTGCAACTTGAGGCCATTTCCTCTTGTCCTATTACTTGTTACCTTGGAGAAAATGTGACTCCCCACCCAAAGGGGGCTATAGGGACCCCCAGCAAGGAGACAGCTCAGCCAGAGGAAGGACACACTTCCTAAAGTGTCCAGAACAAGTCCACGTGCCACAGATACACCCACCCTTGCCATTACCTCCCCTCTCAGTGCAGTCTGGCACATGGAGCCCATTAAGTTCCTTACATTCCTTGAAGTCACCCTGAGTGAGACGTCCCAGAAGCTGCCAGGCTCCCTCTCGGTGCCTCTGAAGTTAATTTGCATCCCAGCCACTGCACAAGTAATGAAGTACTTTGGGGAAGAATATAAACAGTGGATCTTATGCTGAGTGGTTTTATGCAGGGACATTATGCTCTGGAGCATCCAGCAAAGTGTGGCTAAATCCCGATGGCTCCGTAATCCCAAAATTTCTCAGACAGAAGCAGGGGTTTAGCTGGCTGTAGGGGCTGCAGGTTTCTGCTGTTTAGAGAAGGTCTCGATGCTTTTCTTGTGGCAATAGGAGGATTCAAACCTGGCTTGGGAACATGGGGATGGGGGGGTCACAGGACTGGCAGAAACTTTTGGGAGGAGCTAGACTGATCCCAGGTAATGTTGACAGGAAAATAATCTCCTTCAGGATCAAAATCATTTCTAGGTTTGCACTGTGTTGTCTCCAGGGCGAAGTCAGGTGCTTATTGAGGCTGAATATAGAGGATTTCCACCTCCAAAGCATCCCTGGATAAGTGAAATGCTCAGCTCAGGTGAGGTGCACAAGTGAGGGAGGTACAGCGGTGCAGGTGATGGGTACAGAAGGAAATGTTGACAGAGGGGACAAATGGTTGGATGCTCAAGGTTTCTCTTTAGAGGTGTGTGTCAGAGCTGGCTTTCTCCAAAGATAAATTTTCCTCACTCCTTTGTGATGCAGCACAAGATTTCCCAGCACCACTTTGCATCTCTTTGTGTGGCTGCAGGGATGTGAAAGTCTGCAGAGAGAATGACAGGTGATGGATTTGGGCAGGAAGTAACAACCTGCACCTCCAAGTGGACTCAAGATGGAGGTTTGGGCTCAGCTCTGTTTGTCTGGGAGTTTGCAAAAGAATAAATTGGAATGGAGGACTGAAAGGGTGGTGCTGGGTGGCTCTGACTTCCCTGCATCTGAAAACTCTGTGAAGCTGTTGGTCAAATCTCTGGACCCACTAGTTTAGATGGATATTGGTGCCCTGAGCACTGCAGGGGAAACGCTGACCTTGTCCTCTTTGGACACTGAAAGCACTTGGTCTCTGAAAGTGCTGCTGACAGCAAAGCTAAAAATAGTGCCAGGAGGACCAGGAGGGCTGGAAGGGAGGGAGGGAGAGCGCCCGAGAGCAGCACACTGATGGGTCACCTCTCTGCCTCTCCCCAGGTGCTCCGTGGACAACCGGGTGACCCGAGTGGCCTGGCTGAACCGCAGCAGCATCCTCTATGCCGGCAATGACAAGTGGTGCTTGGACCCTCGGGTGGTGCTCCTGGCCAACACCAAAACCCAGTACAGCATCCAGATCCAGGATGTGGACGTGTACGATGAGGGCCCCTACACCTGCTCCGTGCAGACAGACAATCACCCCAAGACATCGCGTGTCCATCTCATCGTGCAAGGTAAGAAGAAGAGAGTTTGTAGAGGGCTTGGGACTTTGCTTCCTGTTCCTTTTGCCCTGATGTCTTCTCCTCTCATTGCTCCTATGTTGAACATTTGACACAGCTTGGTGCAGAAGTAGAGGCTGATCCACAAGCTTGGATCGTCCCAAGCTGGGTAATGACTTTCACAGAATCAGAGAACTTGCTGAGTTCTCTGGACCCAGAAGGATCCACAAGGATCATGGAGTCCAGCTCCTGGCCCTGCACAGCACTATGCCCAAGAGTCACACCATGTGTCTGAGGGTATTCTCCAAATTCTTCTTGAACTCTGTCAGGCTTGGTTTTATCCAACTTTGCTGACATAATCCCCGGGCTCTGATACAGGCAGCTCTGCCTCCCGACACAGTCACTGGCAAACCCGCAGTGCTGTTTATTTTTGTTGTTGGGTTTTGATGTTTTTTTGTTTTCCAAGCTGGAGGCAGTGCTTGAAGTAAAACTTGTGTTGGGGGAAAAGAGAGAGCTGGCAGATTTGTGTGCTTTGCGGGAGTGTGTGTATGCCTAGCAACAATATGTGTTTGCATGTTGAAATTCTGTACTTTTGGAGGAGGAAGAGGAGGAGAAAGACCAGCATAGGGTGCCTTCTTGAGAGGGGACAGACAGGTGTGGCCACATGTGATGGTCAAGCAGATGGACATTCATGGAATATCGATCCTTTGCACATGTGCCTGGGCAAGAGCTGGACAAGGAGGAGCCTCTTGGAGGGACACACGGAGCCTGATGAGCTCTTAGCCTGGGGGAAGATTAATGGAAAATTTCTAATCCCTTGCTAGCAACCATTTTTTTCCATGCTGCTTCTTCTGTGATTTGGCCGGGAGCCCTCTTAACATGACACACCAGCTTGAGTATTGGAATCTCGTCTGGGGCTAATTTTCGAATGCTGATGGGTGTATTGATTTGGAAACAAGCTGGGTTAAAAAGGCATTGGTCTTGTACACAGAGTCGGGTTGAGCTAAGCCACCGTCGATATTCCAGGCCTGAGCACTATTGACAGCCTAATGAATAGAAGTGGGGGAAAAACCCAGACACAGGGCCTTTATTTCTCTCTCTCTCTCCCTTTTCATTTTCCTTTTCCTCTTCAAGCAATCAGGCTGACTAACCAGAGCCGGACTTTCTCCATCTCCATTAAGTGCAGAGGGGAAGCGGATGCATTGCCAGCCCTGGTTCTGGCTGTTTATCTTGCAATCTCTTATTACCTGCCTGAATTTCTTAAGCCAAAGTCGATCACCAGCAAGTTCTGAAGTCGCTATCAGATGCTGAGGTGATGCAGGACAATTTCTATCTGTTCTCTTCTGATTCCCGTTTCCTGACCTAAATTTCCTGTATCACCAGACATCCAGGCCCATCCCTCCCGTGTCTTGCAGTATCATTAGGAAGAGATATTTGGGTACTGCAGGAAAAGGTCAGAGCTTAACTCCTTGCAGCAGTTAAGTATGGGATGATTCAGTGATGGGCTCAGTCCTGTAATGTGCTGGAGATTCTCCTGCTGCCAGCAGAAATTCCAGCTCTGGAGAGCGAGCCCCCTAATTTGAAAAGCTGTTCTTTGGCTCACCCAGCCCTTTCTCAGAGCAGGACATGAAAGTGAATTATCATGTCCAATTAAAGGGAAACCTGCCTTAATGACCTCGATGAAAATTGGGCTGTGGTGCCAGGATTAACTCTCCTGCCTTGGAAAATGGGCCCTATAAATATGTATTCTGGAATAATCCTGTCCAAAACAACATTCAGCTTATGGGAGGTGGTGCTTATTCCCCCTCCTAGGAAAGCAGGGTCGCCCAGCACCAGATTTCAGGGATGTGCCAAGTTCAGCACACGGCCCTGCGACATTTTGCCCCTTCCTGCAGCTTGATAGGAAAGGAGAGGTGATTCGAGGAGGTGGGAAAGGGGGTGTCTCCTTTTTAACAGGTTTAGCCAGGAAGAGGAAGGTGTACAGGTTGCTCTAAGCAGGTCCTGAGTTCCCCCTTGCTGCACCAGGAAAGGGCCTGGGGGCACGGCTCTGGAGACAGGAGCACTCCAGCCTCTCAGGATGCAATTAAATCATGCCCTGGGGCAGGCTGCGCTCTCCAAAGGGACTGGCTGCCGGGGGACAAGGAGCTCTCCCCCTTCCAGCCAGGATCTCAGCAGCCCGCTGCTCCCCAGGCAAGCAGGATGGGTGCATATCAGCCAGGCCCAGACACTCTGAGCCCATTCCTGCATCCCTCCTCCTCCCCAGGTTTAGGGGATATCTCTGGGAAACAGCCATGCATGGAGGGCATCTGTGGTTTTGGCCAAGAGCTGCTGGAAGGAAGCAGAGCTGTGGGAGAGGGGAGAGCCAAAAGCAGGAGAGGGATAGGGGTGGGAGAAGGGTGTTCCTTCAGGGTACGAGGGTCAGGAATGATCCCCAAGGAGACAATGAGGTAGGAACACCCGGAACTGAGGATGCCCACACTGCAGCAAGGGGCGAGCTGCACATTTATTTCTAGGTTGGCTCTATTGGATGGCCAAGATCCCAAAATAGGTGGAAAAAAGGCACCTCAAGAGCTAATTTATCCCGTCCCCCTGCAACCAGGCAGAGACCTCGCTGCCAAGCACATGTGAAAGCTATTCTTGAAAATCTTTAACAAAGCAGGTTCTTCAGTCTCCCCAGCCAATCTATTCTACTGCTTTGCTACCTTTTTAATTAGAAAATGTATAGCTAATATCTAACTTAAACCTTCTTTGTTGCAAATGAAGTGGAGTTTTTCTCAGCCTATTCCCAGTGGATGTGGGGAACAATTGATCAGTGTCCTCTGTAATAACCTTTTGCTTTTGGGAAGGTTGTTATCCTAGTGCCCCTTAGCAGCCTTCTTTCTGAAACCATCCAAGCTCTGTTTTTCCCACCTTTCCTCATTGGCCAGGCTTTCAGAAACACTTGTCAGTCTTGAAATCCTGGTACAAAAGGGAAAAGGTGATTGCTGCTGATCCAGGAATAGCAGGTCGGTGCCTCTGTGCTAGTGTGGGGCAAATGAGCTGAGGAATGAGACAGCAGACCCTTGGCACCGAATGCACCAAAGTTCAGACCTGCTATTTTGGGGACTGCTCTAAATGGGGTCAGGCTGCTGGTGCCAAGCTGATGTCAGCCAACAACAGAGCTGCCAAAGGCACAAGGAGGTTCTTAGCACCTGGATCTCTCCTGGACAAATGCATCCAGATTACAGACAGAGCTAAAATGAGCAGCACAGGGAGCATCTCTGTCATCTGCAGGGTCTGGAAGGTGCTCCCATTCCTTCAGTACTCATTCCTTCTTAGGAGGAGTTGCCATAAGACCAGACAAAGCACCAAAAAGCAGCACTGCCTGTGTTTGCAGGAGTCTGCCTTGGCCCTTGGGGAGAGTGAGATGTTTTTGGGAGTAAATCCCAAAGAAGCAAAATCCAAGGAAGACCCACATGCAACAGGTAAGCTGTGAACTTGGAGTGGGGCAGAAACCCAGAGTAAGAAACAGGATTTAGGTCCCACTGACCTCTGAGGAGCGATGCTTTTCCTTCCTCTCCTCTCCTCTCCTCTCCTCTCCTCTCCTCTCCTCTCCTCTCCTCTCCTCTCCTCTCCTCTCCTCTCCTCTCCTCTCCTCTCCTCTCCTCTCCTCTCCTCTCCTCTCCTCTCCTCTCCTCTCCTCTCCTCTCCTCTCCTCTCCTCTCCTCTCCTCTCCTCTCCTCTCCTCTCCTCTCCTCTCCTCTCCTCTCCTCTCCTCTCCTCTCCTCTCCTCTCCTCTCCTCTCCTCTCCTCTCCTCTCCTCTCCTCTCCTCTCCTCTCCTCTCCTCTCCTCTCCTCTCCTCTCCTCTCCTCTCCTCTCCTCTCCTCTCCTCTCCTCTCCTCTATCCCACTCTGGTTTCCTCAGCAAATCCTCCTTCTTGCAGCAGCATCTCAGGCACAGTCTCCCCTTTCTCCCTGCTCCCTGCAGGACATTTCAGCTATTTAAGCCGTTCTCCGGGTTCCTGGGTTTAAAGGAGAGAGGCGAGGTAGGAGGAGAAGGACGATATCTGCAAAGCTGTTATTTGTATTGATAATAAGCCGTCTCCAATGCGTGCCTGCAAAACACTCCCACTGCCTTGTAAGATGCATTAAGGGAAGTTGGCCTTATCTCAGTGCGGGAAATGGACTTGGGGAAGGAGGCACGGAGCCTGCCAGAGTTTAATCTCACTTAGGCAAACGAATTTGCATGATAGAAAATGGTGGAATTTTAGTGCTTAAAAAGAAAGAAAGAAGGAAAAAAAAAAAGGCAAAAGCAGGCAACTGGGGGGATATTAGCCCTTTCCCTGCTTCTTTATCACTTTCCCTGGCCCTATCTGGCTCTTGCTGTTGTCACTGGAGAAACTAATCACCCCTCCTCTTTTGTTTGGTGTAAATGAGTTTTCCCCACTCCTTTCTGAGGCCAGGTTAATCTTCAAATCCCCGCCTTTGTCTGGGAGTTAATTACCTGCTCGGCAGAGTCGGGGGGCTGTGGCCACAGGTGGCAGGGGGGCAGAGGTGGCAGTGCTGGTGGCACCTGTCCCCACGTGGGGAGCAGCACTGCCAAGGTCTGTGCTGGAGAGATAAAGCCACCGGTGGGGCTGTGGCGCCCAAGCCGACTTTGTTTCAACCACCAAACTCTGCCCAATTAATTTTCCTTTGATGTCACAAGCCCCTTTCACTCGTGGGACATCAAGGAGAACTTTTTGTTGCTATTTTGCTGCCTGGGTGCCTGCAAAGTGCCTTTGCTGGGAGGAAGACTCAGTCCCTGTAGTCATCATCACCTTACCTGTGAGGCTGAGCCTGTGCCAACAATGCCACCATTGCACATTCCCGGTTATGGGAGCAAGGAGGGAAAAGGGATTTGCCCACCAGTGGCAGAGGATGTGCAGACATTGGTCACGTTTGAAGCCATGGGCTGGAGTTTCACACTGGGCAAGATGCTCCCCTTGCTTCCGGTATGGATTTACTGATGTATCCACACATTTCCCCCCGTGGGAGCAGCTATTCCTTCTAGAAGCAAAAGCAGGTTTAGGTAATAACTCCTAAAAGGTGTGGGGGAGCTGGGAGAGCCTCCCCAGAGTGGTGGAGGGGAGGAAACCAGCAGCACGAAATGGAAATCCTCCCTCGCTTCGCCTGTGCTCTCGGCTCCTTTGACTGATGTGTTCCTTCCCCGTCTCTCTTTTGTTGCTGATCACCGTCCCTCTGTCAAAGCATCCTTGCCTTTTGTATCAGGGCTGTTGTGGAGGACTGAAGGTCTCCCACACGCTCTCACGCACTGGCCTAGTTTTTGGCTCTTTATCCTCGTTTTGCTCTGCCCTCGGGGAGCATCTCTGCAGGTCCCACATCCATTACTGCCCCTGGATCTCTCCATCTCCCCCACACCCTCAGATCCCAGCCCTGCTTCTCTGGGATGTGCTTGTCCATGTTCCCCTGTGGAGTGGCCTCGTACCCGGCCAGGCTCCTCCAGCCTCCCCAAAGTCACTTGACCTCTTTGCAAATCAGTTTAACATCTGTGAGGCAGAGATAATAATTGTCACCTACTTCACAGGGGGGTTGATGAGGATTAATTCATTAATGTCGACAGAGGTCTTTGAAGATGGAAAGCGCTATCTGAGAGCTAAACGTTATTATTAATTAGCAATTATATCATGGGGTGGGAGCAGGGAGGGAAAAGAGACTCCAGAGTCTGTACTGTGGAAGAGTTTGCTCTGGGCTCACATTCTGCCCTTGCTGCAGCTTCAGGCTGCCCCAGTTTCATGTCCCTGCTGCTGCTGGAGAGAGCCTGGCATGCTGCATCCCACTGGGGGTGTGTCCCACCATGCTGCTCCTTCCTGGAGCAGTGGATGAGCCCACTGGTGTAAAGAGAAGGAGAGATGGAGAAGTGAACTGTGCTCGAGTGAGTTAACATTGTTGGAAGGAGGGCAACTCGGTAATAGGGAGTTTAGGATGAAGGGAAGTAATGGAATCCCAGAGTGGTTTGGGTAGGAAGGGACTTTAAAGACCCCTTACCAAGGGGGGTCCAAGCCCTGTCCAACCTGGCCTTGGACACTTCCAGGGATGGGGCAGCCACAGCTTCTTTGGGCAACCTTGGCCAGGACCCCACCATCCTCATTTTAAAAAACGTCCTCCCTGTATCTACTCTAAATCAAACTTTTTCAATTTCAAACCTTTCCCCTCCAGGCTTGCCTGGCACCCCAGCAATGAAGTGGGCCAGGCACTGCCAGAGTCATGGGAGGATGTATTTTGTTCCCAAGGAGAACTAATTGGCAGGAGACTGGAGCAGAGGAGAAGGGAGATCCAGTGATTCACAGGACACACAGACTGGTTTCATTTCCTTCCTGTTTTTCTCTCTCGTGTACATCCAGGCTGTGGCTAATTCCTGTTTGTGTCCCCAGTGAAGTGCTAATGCTGTAGTCCTGTTTGTCACTGGGTTCCCTCAAGCAGCACTGACAGAATTCTTTTGTGGTCCCCTCCAGATGTCCTGTGCCTCAGTGCTGGGGGCATTCCCACCTCTGACATCCCCACGGCTCCACTATTTCCATCCTCCCTGGCTCAGCTGTGTGCGCTTTTGTGGCAGCGAGGAGAGCTCAGTGGAACTCTTTCTGCTACTCCCTCAGAGCTGCAGAGGTCACGCTCGCATCACCCCTCTTCTAGAAAACAAGAGTCTGCTCCTCTTTGAGCCTTTCTGAGCACGCGAGCTCCCAGCAGCCCCGTTCAGCCAACCTCTCCAAAGGCTTTCAGGAAGAGGTCACCCGCCTCACCCAGAGCCATTCAAGAGTGACTCCGCTAATCCCTTCCGTGGAGCGGGTGAATCTGGGAGGCCAGCGGCACACGGTGCCAGCAGCTCTCCAGGCAGGGAGGACTGGAGTTGTGTGTGGCTCTCCAGATGTGCAGCACGTCCCCTTTCTTCCCCATGGATTTACCAGCCAAAGGGGTGGCACAGCAGCACCCAGGATGTGCGTAGGGCATCTCCCACTGCCGCGTGCGGTTTCCAGACGAGCGCTGTGATAAAGCCAGTGGGGGTTTAATGAGGTCACTGCAGTTTAATGTTACTGCAGTAATCTCTTTTGTTTTACTACATTAAAATATTTGTGGTGGAACGGTTGGACCACTGTAATGCGATAACGCTACCTTAATGTTATTGTTGCCATGGCAACACTAATGGCAGCTCAATAACATTATTGCAATTTAATCTTACGACAATAAAATTAAGGGTAGAACAGTGAGACCTCGGCTCTGTAATGTTACTACAGTAACAGCATTGTTATCGTAACCGCGGGAGCAGAGTCAGCCCAATGTAGTGTAACACTGGTACCGCCGCTTTGTTGTTACTACAGGAGCACCGAGCATCTGCCGAAAATCACAGCAGGGGATGAATGGGAGGAGACGTCACCGGTGCGCCGGTGCTACTGCTACCCTGGGGCTGTCAACATGGGGAGGTCATGCTGTAATCCCATCACTTATTCATCTAATTCCTCAATTGTGGTGTTTTTATCGGGGTCTGTCCTCTTCTCCCTCTGTTGCTGGAGCTCTTTGGAGCAGGTCTGTTGTTTTAGCGGCAGTAACTCTGCAGGGAAGGATTTAAAGCACTGCCTCCATCTAGTTCCAGATCCTTCTGCCTGGCGTTTTATAGCATGTGGCTGTTATGGAGTGATAACGTTTTATATTTATATGTCATCTTTCAATGTGAAGGATCCCAGCACAAGCTACAAATTACTGCCGTGCTGCAGGGCCAGGCAGACAACCCAGCACACGCAGTGTGCCAGAGGAGGGGTTTCATCCAAGGGCACTGATTCCTGTGCAAGTAAGAGTCTCCTTTGCCTAGAGGATTTATCCCGAGCCCCAGACTTTGTGAGGTGGGGCACAGATCTTTGTGCACCCTAAGCCATGTACCCCAAGAAGCACCTGCCATCGCTGGCATGGGTATGGGCAAAATTCCTCCTTTCCTGGCTGGCAGCATTGTATCAGGGCTGGAAAGGCAGTGGTGGGGACAAGGCACAGGTGACACCTCTGTGCCATGCAGGGACTCGCTGCAGTTTTCTTCAGCCTCCAGGGGAGGGAGGCAGAGCTGCTGATCTGTCCCGAGCACCGCAGAGCTTCCCTCACCCTTCCCAGACCCAGCGCTCCTGGGGATGCACACTTGCCATGCCCAGGGATGTGTGCTTTTGGCTGAGGGATGTGCCCAGGGATTTATGCTTGTCATGCCCAGGGATGCACACTTTCTGTGTCCGGTGATCCATGATTGTTTTGCCCAGGGACGAGCTCTTGATGTGCTCAGGGATGTGCATGTTTTGCCAAGAGATGCAGATTTGTTGTGCCCAGGGATGCAGGTTTGCCACGGTCAGGGATGCACTCTTGTAGTCCCCAGGGATGTCTGCTTGCTGTGCCCAGGGATGCAGTTGTCATGCCCAGAGATGCCCTCCTGCCATGCTCAGGGATGCAGGCTTGCTTTGCCCAGGGATGTATGGTTTGTGCCCAGGGATCCTGCCATGCCCAGGATGTGTGCTTGCTGTGCTCAGGGACGCACATTTGCTGTGCCACCCCACCTGCCAGCCATGCTTACTGGCCCAGTTGCCCACTTACCCACCTGAACTATCCACTTCCTCTCCTGCTCAGCAGGCAGGAATTTTCCCTCTGCTTTTAGCCCTTGTGCTCCCTCCCAGCTTCTTATATCTCCATCCCCAGGCAGCTCTTTGGCACCTGAATCGGGGGGTGTTGCTGCCTGCCCGCGTTCCTCCAGCCCAGCCCCAGTCTGGGCCTGCTCAGTGCAGCAGCTGCTCGGCTCCCCTCGTGCCTCAGCATTTGATCCCTCTCCATGAGTGTTTGGATTCTGACCACCACAGTAATTCCTTGTTTGTCCTTTAGTAAAAGACCTGTGAGCTCCCCTTGACACCGGAGCTGGAATCACTGGGACCTGGGGCGTCTTGTGTGCCAGCTCTTTGTGGCAATCTGGTTCCACATCCATCCTGCCAACCCTGCTCCTCTGGGGGTTACATGTTTGAAAACATGAGCAGCAGCTCATCTCCCATTCACTGTTTTTCTCCATCATTTGCTTTATTAAATATTGATTTTCTGTTGCATTATTAAACCTTAAGTCCTGAGCATAAATTCAGAGTTGATACTTTAATCTGGCTCTTCTTTTTGGCCTTTAGAACTGATTTTTCTGGCCAATCTCTCTGGAGGCAAGTCCAGAAGCAAAAACCTGTTGCAGAGGCTTGGAGAGACAGAGGATGAAGCAAAGGGCTCTTCCCAAGGGATTTTTTGTCTGTTTGGTGTAGTCTTTGCCATGAAGGTGGCATCCATGGGGATCCTGGCCTGCAATCCTGCACAGACCTTGAGTGAAAGGATGGTGGGGAGGAATCAGCCAATTTTATTCAGGGAATTTTGTACATGACTGGCTGCCGGAAGGATATAGCCCTCTCTCTTTTTGGTAGCACAGAGAAATTGCAATCTGGAATGGGAATTTAGCCTGGAGCCACTGCGTGGGCAAGGTGGCAGTGAGGCATCCAGCCTTCCACGTGCCTGGCTCTGCTCCCTAGGGTTTGCTGCCTTGCTCTGCCAAAATTGCCCTGCTTGGGAGCAGGACTCTGCTGAGGACGGGAACCACAGATGGCAATGCCTTGTCCTAAATGGTTCCCAGCTCCGGAGTGATGCTGCACAAATATGTGCTATTTTACCCTACAAATCCTCTGCAAAACCAAAAATGGCCTTGGCCACAGCTGCAGGCAAAGTCAGATGAATGTGCATGGTAGAAAGCCACCAAAAAGCCAGGAGCAGTGCAAGTGGCCACCAGCACTTCCTTGATAGCCACGGTGGGTAGCTCTGACCCCCACCGTGATCCCTGCTCTCCCCCCCTTCCCTATCGGAGAGCTGCACGCTGCCAGCTGCTGCCAAAGCCCATGCTGCCAGCAACCAGGTGTCTGAACATACTTCCAGAGCCAAGAGAGCTCTGCAGCCAAAAGGGAGGAGGGGAAAGCAGTGTGGCAGCACCGGCAGGTTCAGGAGGATTAAAAAAAAAAAATTAAGAAAATTATAGAAGAAAAAAGGCAGAGGGAGGTTTGCAAACGGCTTTTGGATCCCCTATCCAAATGGGGCATGGAACCTGTGCCTGGCAGCTGCTGTGCTGAGCAGTGATTTAAAGGCAGACTCCCAGCAGCAGGGAAAGAGGCAGAGGGGGAAGCAGATGTGAACACAATGCTGGAGATAAAGGAGAGGCCAAGGGAACAGCTGCCAAAAAGCTGCCCGGTTCTGCCACCTCTGAGGGCTAGAGAACCTCCAGCAAATATCTCCAGGCTTGAGGACAGGCTGGGGGGAGGTCACTGGGGCAATAAAGGGGGAAACTGGGTGGAAAATGTGGGTTTCTTCACACTGCTCTTGCTTGGGTTTTGAAGGTGAGGGGGAAAATGGGAAGGAGCTGCATTGAAACATGGGGAGAAATGTGATTTTGTTTTCCTTTCTGTTCTGGTGGTGCAATTCAGAAGAAAGAGATTTAGAAAGACAAGGAGAAGCAGGAAGTGGAAAACAAATAGGCAAGGATCTTTGTAAAAGATGTGGAAATGTGGCTGTTCAAATAAGATATTGAAATGTAGTCTTGAAATATTTCTGGTTTGGGTTTTCCATGCCTGCTGTGAGACAGCAGTGAAACCACCTCTGTCCTCCAGAAAGGAGGTGATTTTTTTCCTTAGTCTATGTCTGGATTCCTGGAAGGGATCAGCAGGGCCCCACTGCGTGCAGGGGACGGGGTGGGGAAGTCTTGTTGTTTTAGGTGTATCCATACCCTCATACAGAAGGAATTGTGCCCTGTGAGGGTGCTGAGGCCCTGGCACAGGGTTCCCAGAGCAGCTGTGGCTGCCCCTGGATCCCTGGAAGTGTCCAAGGCCAGGCTGGATGGGGCTTGGAGCAACCTGGGGTAGTGGCAGATATCCCTGTCTATGGCAGGGGGTGGGAATGAGATGACCTTTAAGGTCCCTTTCAACCCAAACCATTCTGGCATTCTGTGATTTTTCAGTAGTAGAGATGCCCAAATGATTTCAGCTCTCCTTTTTGGTAGCATCTTTTATCATTTCCTGGGTAGGATTTGGGACGAGGCAGGAGAGGCCACAGACCCTGCGCTGGTTTGCTGTCCTGTGTGAGATAAGATGAACGGGTCTCAATCCACCCTCCTCTCTGCCCAAGTCTCCTACCCACTGGGCCCCCACAGCCAACAGACTCCCCAGTTTGTGCCCCAGGCTCTGCTTGCCTGGCCCAGCATTGACACAAGGCATCAACAGAGATGTCTCCTCCATGGTTTGCTGTCCTTGTAATCCCTCCTCCTCGCAGCCAGCCCGAGAGCTTCAGCCTTTGATCCTCTTCCTCTTTTGCAAACACTTCTCCCTGCTTGTGAAATTAAATCTCTCTCACAGTGATTTCCTTCCCTATCTTTTCTTTTTGGCCGAGTCTGTCTGAAATACTCTCTTTTTTTTTGCTCCTTCAGCAGCAGGGCTATATAATTGATGGCCTCGCCAAGCTTTCTGCGCTGAACATTAAACCCTTCCTGCCTTGGCTCCGACCAGAGTTCATTACTTTCTGAAAAGCTCTGTTGTCTGTTTGTGCTCAGATGATTGTTGTTGTGGAGGGGAGGATGTTGTCGGCACAGAGAGAGGAGGAGGGGTTGGATTTGGCCAGGGCTGCTTTGTAATCAAATCTTGCTCCCTTTAGCAAATTTTTAAGTGGAAAAGACCTCTTTTAGTAAAATTGAAATATGGTACCCTCCTGGAGCAGAAGCACAAAACTCAGGGTCTGAATTAGTGCAGCAGAAGCTTGTCTGGCTCTTGGGCCAGTGGGAAAACACTGCTTTGCAATATACCCCTGCTCAGCACTGGGCAGGAAGGAGCAGGAGCTGCTCCCATCACCACAGGCTGATTTCCTGGGTTAGGCATTTCCCAGGAACCTGCTGTGGTCATTCCTTCCAAGTTCCTGCATCTCAGGAGTTACCCTGGGAAGGATGAGCCCTACAAAGTCCCTCCAGCACCGTGGTGTCCTTATCCTGGAGCTGGGGGTCACTCTGAGTGTGTGTTTTTACGTGATGCAAATCCTTCCTGCACATTTTAGCCTTTCCTGGCAAGACAAAGTGGTGCTTTCTGTGCTTTGCCCTACGCCGACAACGCTCCTGGCTCCCCGTCTACCTCCGTGGGCTTTCCGCACTTAAAACACAGCAAGGCTGAGGTGATTACAAGGATTGGAGATGCAGTGACACTTCCCTGCCAACAAGTAATTGATTTATTAAAGACATTACAATACATTCATGGTTGAGCGTGAGAGTTTCCTTTGAACTCGCTCAGAAATCCGAGGGGATTGTGCCTGTTTGTGAGGACCGCGGGCAGAATAAATCTGGGCTCCCCCATCGCCTCCCCCCTGCGCCGCCACAATTTCATTTCCCTTTGACTGGCGCGAGTAAATATCACAGCTCGACAACTCCGGTCCAGTGACTGGTGTGATCCAATTTAATAGCATTTAAAAATTCAAAGTGATTGTTAGCCAAATGGAAATGTAAGATTTCATACCCAGCCTGCCTTGGGGAGGAAAGGGAGAATTAGGGAGGGTGCGGGGGATGTAGACAAATGGACTAGATAAAAAATAATGGAAAGTAACTTAATTAAGAGGCTCGAGTCAAGTTAAAAACAGTAATGATTTTGAATCGGAGAACCACAGGTATTAAAAATGAAAGGGAAAGAGGAAAGAAAGGAAAGGAAAGTGTGGATAAAAAGCCTCCAAAATGATTAAATGGGAGGAAAAAGAGGCATAGGAAGAATGGGGTAAAAATAGTCCATCCATGTAAAGCAGGAGCACATGGGGAATAGACGGTGCTGGTGATGAGGCTGGGCATTAGGAAGACAAATAGGGAAATTAAGAATGCTCTGGCGGGGATAATTCCCTGTGGCTTTTCTGGCATTCTCGGAGGCACGAGTGTGGCCGAGAAGAAGGCTCGAGGGCTTTGTTTGGGAGAAACAGGAAATGAAGGAGCAGTCCTAATGGGAAAGGAGAACAGCCCCCGCGTTCTCCAGGCGCATCAATATCCTTCCCTTGTGGGACCATCGCTCCCTCCTTTGCCTTTGCCTTTAGCTCTCTAAAATGTTGCTTGGTTGGGTTGAAGTTGGGGATTGGAATTTTAATTGCCCCTTTATGTACAGGGATACACAGCTGTGTCTCAGTGGCCTAATGACTGATTCTTAACTGTGGAGCTCTCATTCTGTGCAGCCCAATGGAAATACCTGCCCTGGCAGCCGCCCTCACTCTCCCTGTGCCTTTTTAACGTGGTTTTCCAAGCTCCACAGAGCCTGAGAGGCAGGTGCTGCAGAGCGTTGATCTGAACAGGCACTTCTGTCCCATTTGATCTTTGGCTTCCATTTCTCCATCCGTGAAGTGGGAATAATAATGCTTCCTTATCTCCCAGAGTTTTGATGATAGGGATAAACCACATTTGAAGGTTTAGGAAGGACATCATCCCACAGACTCTGGATCATCGGTATTTGCACTCCTGCTTGTTCCTGGCACCTTTGGCCAAGCTTTGAGATGATCCCCTGGGCTTGGGAAAGCTGTGAGTGTGCCTAGAAATGTGCCTTGGGATAGGATGAGGGACCAGAAATATTCCATGGGAGGGGTAGGAAGGCTGGGGGGCTCTTGGAGCCCAAGAAGGACAGCCTGAAAAATCAGGGATGTAAAGAAATGACAAAGAGGAGTAAGGAATGGATCAGGGCATCTTTGGGATGTTAGACCTGCCTCTGTTGGAGTGATGGATGAGTCACAGGAGATGTGCTCCCACGGGGATAGGAGGAGTGGCAGCACATGGAGGCATGGATCACCTCACCTGTGGTTCATTTTGAGCTGCTAGACCTTGCTGACCTTCCATTTTATGAGCTTTGTTCTCCCACTTCACAAGCTTTGTTCTCTCACTCTGCTCTCCCAGACAAGCAGAGTCTGGGCATAAGTAGCAGCCTCCAGACCACCTAATCAGACAATAACAGGGCTGTGCTCCCTGCCTGATCCATTAATTTTTTAACTGGAGTCAAAGGCAAAGATGGGAAGAAGCCCAAGCAGAAGTAAAAGCCCTGTCTGAAGCACGAGGGGCACCTGGAAGAACTGGAGCTCAGGAAGGATGGGAGGAAAGGGGCTGTCTGGGAACAGGCAGCACTGACAATGGAGGGATGTAAATAGATAAATGAGACAAAAAGGGCATGGATAGACTCAGAAGATCCAAATAAACTCAATCAAAACTTGGGGCTTTTGCATGGCTTCACATTAACACCACAAATCCCGATGGCTTTTGAAGTAAAGGCACCGGGTGCAGAGCGGCATTTGGGGAAGCACAGCTCATCCTCCTGCAGGGGTGGGCGAGCCGCGCGCTCTGCCTGGGCACGGGCTGGCAGCTCCTCGAATTAGCTGAGTGTCAGGGTGGAAGTGTAATCACAAACACTTACTTTGTGCTCCAGCCCGGGGAGAGGGAGCACAAGAGCGAGAGCGCAGAGATAAGAACAAATATGCAATAGCATAGTGTGTTTTTAATGGAAGGGAGATTTATTTCTCTCTGTGTCTTTTTAAGCCTCTAGATAGATCATAAAAAAACCCAGCCCAACCCACACACAACCTGTCTGCCTGAAATAGCCGAAATGTAATTTAAAGAGCATCATTTTAACTAATACTTCACTTCAGAGACACCTGCCCTATATTCATTGGAGATGCAGGCTGCTTTAGAGCATCTGATTTATCTTTGGAAAGGATGTTTGAGCTCCTTTGTTCCTGTCAGGTCCCTTTTGAGGAGTGAAGTGGCACAGGGGTGGTTCGGCAAGCTCAGCCCTTGGCGTGATGCCCACTCTGCATGGACAGAGAGCTGGAGGGGACAGGGAGAACCCCCCCTGCTCTCCAGCAGCAGAGTGGGGAGCAGGAGGGTGGGGCATGGGCACTCTGGCTGGTTGTGGGGAGGGGAGCTGGGGGTTTGTGCAGAATGTAGCAGGACAGAGTGTGTTGATGGATCAGATGAGCAATAACATGGATATTTGCTGTCTGTTGGAACGGGAGACTCCAGATTGACTGGGAAGGGCTGTTTGCAGGTACATCCACTTGAGACCCACGTCCTAAACTAGATCTGTGCATCTGTCCCCATAAGGAAATGCCCCCACATCCAGTTCCTGTGGCCATAGGTTCTGGGTGTCTTATTATTTCATATGTTGTTGTCTTTTTCATGAGCCTGCAAGGATGAAAAATTCTTGTCATTACATTGATGGAGAGATGGGACCAAATGAGACCAAGGGTTTTGCCAGGAGCACTCTGGCAGAGCCAGCATTCATCCATCCTTCTCTGCACTTATTGACCCACAGCAAGGATGCTTTTCTATGATTAAAAATAAAATAAAGGAAATTCCACAAATCATGCTTTTCTCCCAGGGTGGAGGAAAAGATCTCCTGTTGGCCTGTGTCCCCCAGGTCCCAGGCTGGTCCTAATCAGCCCCAAGCTGGGGTCACCTATGAAGGACGAGGGAGTGTAGGGATGAGTGTGAGGAAACATGGGGAGAGGAGAGCTGCTGTGAAATCCCTCGCTCACCCTTTCTGATCTGAAGTTCACTTGTAATATTTTCCCCGACTCGGGTTGCTAATGCGTTTTGTTCTCCAGAGTGTGCGTGGCCCGACTTCCCGTGCAGCCTTTAATTAGTTTCTGGATGATGACATCTCCGCTGAGAATCATCTCTTCGTGTCCCTCCGATCTTGGGGGGAGATAAAGGAATCTAATAAAGACATTCAGCATTTTGAGGTGATGAGTTTGACAAGCTTTGTATTAAGCACAAGTCGTGTTCAAACTTTCTGGGGTGCTGTCAGCACACTCTGGCTCGTCCCAACACAGGGATTTTCCCAAGGGTCTGATGGAGATTTCACTGGTACCCAGTGGAACGAGAGGAACTGGGGACCCTGTGTCCCCTGAGCAGGGTGTGACAGAGTCACTGTCACTTTGATGGTCACCGTGGAGGCAGTTGTGAGAGAGGCTGTCATGCCTTGAGGAGAGGTGTCAATAATGCTAGAAAAATGATGCAGGTGTCTTAAGGATTCGAGATCCTTCAATTTTCTGCCTTTCATGAGGCGTTGCTTGGCTTACAGGGGAAATCCCAGGTGGCTCGGGGTGCAAAAACTGGAAACTAGATCCATGCAGCGTGTGTGGAGTTGAAAATGAGATCTGTCTAGACAGGGAGCTGAACTGCCAAACACTCCTTGTTTGGCTGCATTTCTTCAAGGATAATAATGGAAAAACTTTGTTTTTTATATATTTTTTTTTGTTTTCTTTTCACTCAGCATCATTAGACTCATTTTAAAGAAGGCAACGAAGTCCAGAGCAGTGCCACGTCTTCCTTCAGGCATTGTAACATGAACACAGAACTCTCCCAAATCTGAGGGAGGGATTCTGCCTCCTCTTAAAGCTGCTTATTATTAGCCACGCAAAAAAACTCTGGTTTGATTCCCCACAGGTGTGGGGCTTGGTGTTAGGTGTTTTCTTCTTTTTTTTTTTTTTTTTTTCTAGGAAAAATGATGCAGATCCCTTTGGAGTCTTGAAAACAGGAAAGTTAATCTAGTGAGGCAGCACCCTGACTCCTTAGGGAGCTGCTTTTGATCCAGGCTCGTTCGTGACCAGGACCCATCCAGAAATCAGAGAAAAATCCTTGTGCTTGAGCCCCGACTCTCCTATTGTGCCACGTTTATTGTGGTGTATCCCTTGTTGACTGCAGTAGTAGTGCTGATTTATGCTGTCGTAAGTGGAATCAGATTGGGCTCCCTTTTGGCACTTAGCTATAAAGTTTGTCTGCAGAAACCCTGCTGTTTATGCGGTGAATTATACCCGCGTTCACAAATACTTTACTAATGAATGATTGGGAACGTCTTGTTTCCCCCTCCTCCTCTGAGTTATTATGATGCTGTGCTGTATAACCTGCTGCAGAGACGGGCGTAAAAAAATCTCGTGTCCTCCAAGCTTCCCTGCAACAGGAGCCGTTACCTATTGGGGAAATCATTTAGACACATTTCGGTGCCGTATGACACATCTCATTACGCCTCGCCTTAGAACGAGCAATTGTCATTAGTTATTTATTAATTGCTTATTAAGGTCGTTATGTATGTCCTCTTTGTTTCCAGCCGTCTTTCTTCATGGCTTTGGCTGCTGCCAGGTTTGTGAAGAGGGTGATCAGTCGCTCAGCGAAGCTGTGCTGAACCTGGGAAGGGGGTAGTGGTGCCAACCCAGGGTCCAGGCAGCCCTGGGAAGCAGGATATGCACCCACAAGGGGTTTGTGTACAAACCTTTGTGACTGAGCAGGCTCTGAGGCTGTGTCTGCCCTTCCTCACACCTTTGGACAGGCTCAAAACAGCTCCTGATATGATGGAAGGATGATATGAAGGAAGGATGAAATGATGGAAGTATGATATGACAGAAAGACAAAGCCCTCTCTGCTTTTCTCTTAACTATAATTGTGTTAGAGCAGCACAAACTGATTTAAAAGCCCATTATAATACACCTGTAATTGAAGGCGCAGGGCTCTCAATTTGCTCCCTGGAGGCAGAAAGCTTTGGAACACAAAAGAGGGAGGAGGCACCACGGAAGTGCCTGGCGCTGTGGCAGCCAGCACTGCACCTTCTCCTGACCTGGCAGCTACAAAACGCTCTGGTTACAGCCTGGAGGAGTCCTGGGGCTGGGTGTTGGGTCCCTGCCTTTGGCAGACCCTCAGTGTCCAGAGGGTGGGCTGGGTTTGACTCAGCATTGCTGGGAGCAGGGATAGGACAGCCAGGACTCCCCCTCACTGAATCCCAGCGGCAGAACCCGTGGCAGCAAACTCCGTAAAACACAGGGAAGTCTGAGTGTGACAGCAGTGAGAAGCTGTTACAAAAAGCAGGAGCAGCGTCAGGCTGATGCTCAGGAAGCTGCCAGTGCGCATCACAGATCGCCTGCAGAACACAAGTCTGACTCTCCCTCTTTTTCTTTCTTCCAGACACTTTTATAGTTGTTCTTTGTTGTTTCCTTTGATCTGGAGCAGATGTTGCTCGTGCTGGAAGATGAAGGGGAAGCAGGGCTGGGCTTTCCAGGACAGCCACTCTCTCCCAGGCTGTGCCAAGGGCTGAGACCCCTTGGCTGGGGCAAGCACCTGCTCTACTTCACTCCCACACCAGAAGGTGTTTGCTGGTCTGGAAAGGTCACAGCCGCATTTCTGCACTATATACCCCAAACTGGGTATAAAGGGGGTGCTTAAGGCAAAAAAATGCAATTACTCCTTGAAGAAGGAATAGGCAACCTGATTTGAAGTCCCCTTGCCAGTCCGAGCTGGAGAGGTTGTTCCAGATGCACCCTCCACTCAGCCTGATGCGTGGCTGAAATTTGGGGTGCTGGGGTGTCAGGAGACAGAGGTGGGGGCACGGGGTCAGGGGGAGGACAGCACAGGCAAGCAGCACAGTCAGTACATGCCAGGAAGGTGGGTGGGGAGGTGATGATGATGGAAATGGAGGTGGCAGGGCCCAAGCAAGGAGGCAAAGCTGGTGATGTTTATGCAGTTTGGGATGAACTATAAAAGGCAGCTGGAGGAATAATCAGGGAAGGCCTCAGAACTGCAGTGGGTGCCATGGGAGAGGCAGCAGAGGAGGTGGCAGAAATGCCTGGGGAGCCCCACCACATTCTCAGAATGTGAAGATCTGTGTGCAGCACTGCTGTGGCATCAGATCTGTGAGCTGCACACCTGTTCTGGCAGGAACGGGTGTTTGGAGGTGAAAGCAGAGCAGGGATATCGTCTGTGCCAGTGGCAGGAGGGTGTCTGTGCGCCAGGGAATAGATGTGTGTCGGCAGGCACATATGCTCAGATCCAGAAAGACATCTATCACCTGCCTGAACACCCTCAAACGTGGAGCTCACCATATGCTTTGGTTAAATATTTAAGCAAGCTGCTTTCTGTCCTGGGGACTCCTTGTGAGCAAGTGGGCACCACACTGGGGCAAGCTGGGGGCATGCCCTGGGAACCTGTGGGGGGCTGAGAGCACCCAGAGACCTTTCCCAGAACTGTGGCAAAGATGAAGGGGGAAAAAAGAAAGAGTTGGATCAATAAAGCACCAGCCTGTGGGGAAATCTGTGCAGTGTCACCGGAGCAGCTTGGCCAACACTGCCATGTTTAATCACTTCTGAGCGAGAGAGATGCTGAACACAAAAGGACTGCCCACAAGGAGAGGGTTCCCGCCTGGGAAGCCTGCATTTACTTAGCTTTATTTATTTATTCATTCCCAAAGGGGCACAGCTCCATCTGTGTCCTGCTTTCGGCAGAGGAAATGTCTCCTCTGCCCCACTGCTGCAGAAATGCCAAGTGCTGGTGGAAGTCCTTTAATGCAGCGGGAATGGAAGTGCCAGTGGCTCTTAAATAATATTAAATATATACTTGGATCATTTATTTATTAAGATTTCCCTCCCTAGTCTGGCAAAAGCCTTTCAACACACCTGTTGTGTCTCTAGAAAGGCATTTGGAATAGTTTGTGCAGTAAAATATTCAAATATTTAATTAGCATACAATAACGACCGTGTTAAATCCTACCACTGCATAGACAATTCCAGACTTAGTTAACAGCTTCAGTGACGTTTCCCTGGTTTGCTTCCCAGATGTTCTTGCCTCCTCTCATTCCAGATGGGGCACAGTAAATTGCATCTCCCTCAAAGTGTCCTGAGTTTGTCTGAGTATCGTGAACTTTTCCCCTATTGCGTTAGCAGTTTGAACTGCTTTTTATAGAATTATGGAAAGATTAGAGTTGCAAGGGACCTTAAACACCCACTAGTTCCATCCCCTGCACTGGGCAGGGACACCTTTCACTACCCCAGGCTGCTCCAAGTCCTGTCCAGCCTGGCCTTGAACAGTTCCAGGGATGGGGCAGCTGCAGCTTCTCTGGGCAACCTTGGCCAGGGCCTCACCACACTCATTGTAAAAAACTTCTTATACCTGTTCTAGATCAACCCTCCTCAGGTTAAAGGCATTCCCCTTTGTCCTATCAATCAAAATCAAGTTTAAATTGTTTTAATTATGTTTTATAACCTGGTCAGTTGATTTTTGTCTCTCATCTGGGTGGGTGCAAATGGGTCTGTGCAGTCCCAGAGCAGCAGTGTAAAGTCTGACCTGTTTTTTTTAAAGCCGCTGCAAAACAAGCTGAATTGGGTCGATGTGGATTCAGCAGTTAAAAACATCAGAAAGGTTCCTCTGTGATGCAGCAAACAGCGCATTAAAGATGATGGATACTGCTTTCCTTTTTTTCAGGACTTAGAGCTGGAAGCTCTTGCTGCTTCCCAGGCAAAGGTGGGCGACCACTGCGCCTCCGCCTGGCTCTTCCCACCCCTCCAAAATGACAATGGTAATACCCCCTTGGCCTATTTTTGTTGTGGAGGCCACACGCTCTGTGTTTTTAGTGCACACACGGATTTCCTGGCTGGCAGTCCCAGCCTCAGCAGGAACACAGTGGGGAAATCATGATGATGTTGTAATTAATTGCATCTCCTCAATGGACCTGGCCATGGGCAGAGCATTCCCAGCTCTGAGTGGTCCCATGAGGAGTGTGCTGTCCCCTTAGTGACACTGAAGCATATTAATATTTCTTTAGGTGTTGTCTTTGTACCCTCCATTGTCCTGCCCCAGAGCCCCCTCTGTTTGGGAGCAGCTGATCCAGAGTTGTTCTCCAGTGCATGATTAGCAGATTAGCCATCGTGCCCAGAGCAGCAAAAAAATGAACTCCCAGAAGCCCTTCAAAACAGAGAATAATTCATTACCCACCTTGATTTCCACTTAAAATGTACTTTAACTACACTTCCAACTACAAACCCTAAATCACCATCATGTTCACAAAAAATCCATCACTTTTTATTTTATTGCACGGCACTGGCATGACATAATCCCTTCCAGAGCGTCTTGGAGTGCTTTACGGATCAATAAATTACTTACCTGCGCAGCAGAGGCATTGCGTGCAAGGCCATTGCAGTCATTCTGGCTTGGCGCAGCCCGGGAAGGTGTGGGAGGTGGGGAGAGGCAGGGAAGGGAGGCTCGGGAGTGGGGTCCAAGTCAGGATTTGGGGTGTTGGGCTGCAGCCCCGAGTGGGGTGATGAATCTGGCTCTCCCAGCAAGGGTGGAAGGTGCAGGTGATTTGTGGCTCTCCTGCAAAGCGCTGCAGCCGGGTGCCAGTGCCTGCTAGGCTCCGGAGAAAGCCTGGAAATAAACCTGGGAAGGTGACAGTCTTTATTATATTCTGCAGGTGGAGGCTGATAACAGCAGCTGATGATTTTCCATCCTACATCCCCACCAGAAGATCTCCCAGCCCATGCCAGCAGCCACATCATGTCCTCTGCTCACACAGCAGCAGGAGCTGAGTGCTCCCTGCTTGCTCCTCTTCCCTTCCCAGCCTCCTCCTCATCACCCCCATCCTGTACCTGTGTCCCCTCCCGGGGCCTGGACCCCCTGTATCTGACTCACTCCTGAGTGCTCTGGGTGGCAGTGCTGATGCAGAGGGATGGCTTTCATCCCCACAGAATTTCCCTCCCTTAGCAGGGTTGTTGACCCTAGAGGCTCCACAGCAGACTCTCTCTTCATGCCCAGATCCTCTGGGTGCTCCTGTGCTTATAAGGGCCTGGCAGAGAGCCTGCACAGCTGCAGGAAAAGCTGCAGGAGTTTGAAGGGGGTGACTCGTGTTTTCTTGGGAAGATGCAGCTCTACTGGGAAGGGTTTGTCATGGCTAGGAGGACACAAGGAATGCTGGAAGTGGGGTAGGAAGAAATACTGTCTCACACCACGGAGGAGTTTCTCAAGCCTCCCTAAAATGACTGAATCCCCTCTGGCTACAGTTTCTTCCCACTTCAGCTGTGTCTTCTCTGCCCCCTCTTTTCCCTGTTTGTTCCTGCCAAGTCAGATGAGACTGATGGGCTACTGCAAAAATTGTCAAAGCAGAGGGAGGATGGAAATTCAGCCTCCTTCACCCACAGTCTAAGATTTGAATTGAAGCAGAACCAGTTTCATTTTTCTTCTCCTCTTTGCATCATTGCAGTGTCTCCAAAAATCACCGAGATCTCTTCTGACATCTCCATCAACGAGGGCGGCAACGTCAGCCTCACCTGCATAGCCACGGGCAGGCCAGACCCAACAATCACCTGGAGACACATCTCACCCAAAGGTAAGAACCAAACCTTACCAGAAATATTTTGGGAAGGGCACAGCACTCTTTGTGAGTGTCTGGGGAGGGGTCGGTGGCTCGTTCTGTTGCCAGGAGAAGGTGAAATGCACCAAAAAGATGTGACTCAACACAGGACTTGGTGACTTTGGTGGAGGAATATCCATCCTGGTGGTTGGGAAGAGGAGCTGATGGTTTTGGTCCTGCAGAGGACTGGCTGTAGGTGCCAGGTTGGGTTTGTCGTGCTTAGAGATTTATAGAATCAGGGAATACTCTCTGTTGGAAGGGACACACAAGGATCATGGAGTTCCTGCATGGGGCACTCGCATTGCACATTGAATGTGCTTGTTTGGCCATGTTTTGAAAATTTTTCAGGCAATTCTTACAGGTTGCTTCAAAGGAGGATTGTAAATAGTGCAAATGAGCAGGAAAACACATGAAGCATTAATTGGTGGCCTTGTTAATTGGTAAGCAAACCCTCAGCAGAACTGTGTGGGTGTGACTGCTGGGAAGCAAATTCCCAGGCGTGCAGGACCGTATAATTTCAACCCCCTTTCCCAGCTGCTTTTTGGCATTTGCTTTGCGTTTTGCTGCCCTGTTATTCCCAGGCGGTTGCGAGGTTCTCGTGGGTGAGCCGGGGGTGAGATCCGGAGGCTCTGGGTGGGATGAGCCGTGCGGCCAAGCGGCAATGCCTGGCTCTGATGCTCTGATCCTGTCTAAGCGCTTCAGTTCCACCTCAGTCGTGTTTCCCCTGAGGTTTTACCAACGTGGGCTGTTGTTCCAGACAACTGCCTCAAGCTCTCCTCGGGGACGCCCAGCCAGGCTGTCCGGCAGCCGAAGGAGCCGCCGCAGGGGCGGATGGCGCCGTGGCTGCTCTCCCTGCTCAGCTCCTGACGAGGGCTGCGGTGTCTCACTGCAGCTCCATTGATTTTTTGCTATTTGTCTGTGCTGGAGCGAATGGCTGGGCCAGATCCATCACTCTGCAAAGCCCAGGCAGAGTGAGCTGAGTTGGTGGCATCTCAGTCGCTTCCCTTGACAGGAGCCTCTACAAACCATTCCCCCAGAGCTTACTTATGTTGGCTTATCCACTGCAGGTGGTCTTGCTTCTGAGCTGGTGGCTTTGGTCAGGGTCTGGGCATGGATCCATGTGCTCCTCCCCATCCCTGAGCGTCTCTCTATGGAATCAAAGTTGCTGTCACTGTGTGTCACCGTCAGGCAGCATTTATGGTTGAGGCAGCCCATGTGTTTCCACCTTGAAGCTTCTTCTTCCTTCCCTTCCCTTTGTCTATCCTGACAACATATTTTTGTTTTGCTCAGCCTCCTCAGTACCTGTTTTCAACAAGCATCTTGTTTTTCCACAGCCCCACTCTCCTTCCTACATCCCCTCCTGCTCCCTGGAACCCTTGTCTCCCACTCATGTGCCCCTTGCTGCCTTCTCCCACATGCCATCCATCCTGTCCTAACCAGGCTCCCAGCTCCTGCTGCCTCTGTCTTTCACAAGGGCTATTTTCTGTGTTTGCTGCCATCCAGCAGGTTTTTTTTCCCCAGGGAATCTTTACATGCGCTCGAACCAGATGTTTCCATTTTACTTAGGACTTAGCTGCTATGGAAACTGAGGATGCACCAGGAGAGGAAGAGTGAGCTAATCAGAAATTACCTGTGGCGCTGTGTAATTTGCAGCAGCAGCTCTTTCCTGATTTTGGCCATGATTAGGCATTCTGCTTTCAAAACTCAAAGGAACAAATGATCACAGAGATTTACCAGAGCCTGGTCTCCTGCTGATGGAGGGTGATGAGCCCAGAAGTGGCCCAAGACAACTTCCATGGCTGCCCATCTCCATGGGCAGCTCCTCCGTTTCTAGGTCTGCCAAGCCACCGAGGGGAACCTCTACTTCTCCATTTTGCATTCACCACACAGAGCAAAGATGAAGATCGAAGTGTGAGGACTGAAATGAGAGCCAGAGAAAATGCATAGAGGTGCTATAGCAGATCTGGGATGTAGGATACATTCTAATTCAGAGTGCCAGGGGCAAGCAAAACCCAAAGCTTGCTGCTGGCCCCTCTTGGCTGCTGTTCTTCTACTCATCCCATGGGAAGTCTCAAGCGAGCTGCCTCCTGTTCCTTCTCACCATCTTCCTCCATCTCTCTTGAAGTGGTGGAGAAAAGGGATGAGGGAGAATTGTTTGAGAGAATGCTGGTGCATAATTTAAGGTTTTACACAGCGGGTGGGGAAGTGGCTCTCAGCAGAGCTGCTTGGGACAGGCTGTGCCAGCGCTGTGTGTGCCAGGCACAGCCGCACCAGGAGCTGAAGGACGAGTGCCCGAGCTGACACTGCTGAGTGCTGCTCTGTGCAAAGGCACTTCACGGGTTTTATGATTTCCTTGGCACCTGCAAGCACACAGTGCGCCTCTTGGTGGGAAATGGAGAAAATAAGAGTGTTTTCTCACCAGGGAGTGCATGGGCAGGCCTTTCAGAGGATATACACTGAGAGCAGCCCAGCTCCCTGGTGACTGATCTCACTTGAGATCCTTTTCCAGCCACTCCAGGCTCCTCTGACTGCTTGGCTGTTCTGTCTCTGCTCCAATGAATTTGAATTCAGTGGCTTGGGCTGGTAAACTCTGCTGAATTTTCCTGCCTGCAGCTGTTGCCATGTTCTAGGAGTCATGAAGACCATTTTGGAAGCTCTCTTTGGTTTGGGGGCTGGAGGAGTTCCTGCAGCTAGGATGAGTAGACCAAGTTCATGGTATAACTCAAGAGCTCAGTGACCATTAGCAAGAGAGTTTTCTGCTTCTGATTTTGTGAAATGCAGGCATGCTGGCCCTGTTGGTGCCTCCATCAGTTCTCAGACCTTGGTCCTATCTGTGCCCATTCTCATCCTCCTGCATGAACAAAAGCAGGCTGCTGGCCCTGGAGAAGAGCTTTGTGAGCCTGTGGCCAGTCCAAATAAGGTGTGATACAGTCTGTCTTCTGTCCCTCTGCCTCACTTCTCTCTGTCTTATTTTATTTCTCCTCCAAGTAATGCTGTATTAACTCACAGCAACTCCTGTTAATGCAGCTGAACAGATCGAGGTGGAAAAAGAAGTGAAGCTGCTGGAGTCACAGCTTTTTCTGCCTCAGCAGAGGAGGCTCAACAGCTTTGAGGCTCTGTCCTGGGCTTGGATGCTCCAGCTGGCATCACAAGTACCAGCAGAGCTGCCAGGCACTGGGGCTTCAAAACTCAGCTCTCTGAAATTGCTGTGAGGTGCCAAGATCTGGCATGGGATGGGGCAGCTCAGACTTTTGGGATGGCAATTAAGAGAAGCATCTTGAAGGTGAAGGGAGGGAGCAAAAGAGGGAGAGAATTACATGGATAACAGTGGCCTGGATGTAACACCTGGCATGAAGGCCCAGAGGAGGTAGAAGTTGCATAGACCTGGACTAAGAGGTCTGAAAGGCAACGCTCTTTGTGCCTATAAACATCCATTTTGCACCCTTAGGTGCCAAGCACGTCTGTGTTTCCAAGTCTTTGGCTGGATTACAGTCCCCAGCCTCAGTGCTGAGGCTGTCTGTAAACTGCGGTGAGGTCTTCTAGTTAATAGTCTGGTTTTGGTCACTCAGGTGTTTCCATAGTTACTGGGCTTTTTATTTATTTTTGGGGGGTAACTGATGTTGTCATGGCGATTGTCATATTGTCAGGCCAGTTTTCATCTCTCGGTGGATGAAGGCTGAGATTTCTTGGCTGGGAAAAAGCACAGCACGCCGGGCCATCGGGCTCAGGGTGACGCCAAGGCACTGGCAGAGAGAGTGGCACCACGTTGAGCTATCCAGGGGATATTTATCTGTGCTGCAGACACAAAACTAGTCATGCCTCACATTAAGCTTGGGAAATGTGCCAAGGAATTGAAGTGAGGGATCTTCCAGGAGGAATGGAGGCTAAGCAGCCTCTGTCCCAGGAGAAGCAGACGCAGTTTAGCAGTCATGATGGGGAGGGCTGTGTGGGCAGACAAGTGGGGTTATGACAGGGCCAGGGGCACAAGGAAAGGGTGTAAAACTGGGGGTGTGCATGTGGATCCCTCCACTGGCTCATCCAGCACCGCTCTGCCACACACAGACATCCCGAGCCAGAGGCTGCATCCA
Organism: Vidua chalybeata; assembly: GCF_026979565.1. Taxonomy (NCBI): domain Eukaryota; kingdom Metazoa; phylum Chordata; class Aves; order Passeriformes; family Viduidae; genus Vidua; species Vidua chalybeata. The sequence goes on along the minus strand of NC_071552.1, from coordinate 4,638,430 downwards.
AGTCGTCATCCTTAATGACCCTTGATGGACTTTTCTGCCATGGTTTTATCTAATTGCTTTTTGATTATTGCTGTAGTATGATGGATTCTGGTGTGAGGCTTAAGACAGTGGCTGCCAGGGTAGGAAAACATTATGGTTTGGCTGATGGTGTATTTACTAGTAAGAGGTCTGATCGAGAGGTCTGTGTGGTGGGAATCCCTCATTAATCTCAGGATTAAGCTGGGTGCTGAAAGCTGGATCCCGTGCAAAGCTGGAGTCGTGAGCTGAGGCTGAGCTGTCATTTGTGGAGCAGGTGATCCCTCAGTGCTACAAGGTAGAGACTGGGGAGATGCTCAGAGGATCCTGATGTGGCCACATCCAGGATATCCCCCATGATCAGCCTGTTTAACCTCCGCAGCCTCCCTGGAAGAGGTACAATCGCAGTCCCTTGTCTCACAGAGCTGCAGGAGGATAAACACATTCCAGACGTGAGGCACTCAGATGCAGCAGTAATCACAGCTCGTATACACACTTAAGATAGATGAGACACGGTGGCCTGATGTGGCAGAGGTCTCATGAGATCATCTGTCTATACATCAGCAGCAAACCAGCAAAGGGACTCTGGGAGAAGTCTGGTATATTTGGATATATTGATTCTCCCTGGCTCTTGGCAAGGCTTAAAACAAGAGGACAAACATCTGCAAAAAATATCTAGCTTGAAGAGGTGCTTGTCCCTGGGAAGGGGAGACATCCTCCCATCTCAGAGGTTTGTCCATTAAGCACATTGTCTGCTATCTTCGTCCTCCCTGGAGAGGAGGCAGAGGATATTTATAGGTTGGACACCAGATCTGGAGCCCAGCTGGGAGGCACAGGGAGACGGGGGATCCACTTGGGTGGGAAAATCTCTTCCTGCTTCTTGCTGCCTTTTTCCTGCCCTGATCAGCTGCACGTGCTGTGAGATTGCTCCCATTAGCCCGGCCTCACGTCACCTCGTTAATGGAAGACCAGAGAGCCGTGTCCTCTCCTGGCCCTTTTAGCAGGGAAATACCTCTCAGAGGGAGCAGATGGTTCGTGTAAGGCTCCTTCTGTGTTCATCCTGGGTCTTGTGTCTCTGCTCTGCCTCTTTTCTGCTTTGAAGATTTGCTTTGAGCCAAGATGAGTGATGTGTCAAAGGAGGGAAGTGAGTGCTCCTGCTGTGTGATGGAGCTCAGAGCCCAGCCTGAGCTGCTGGCTCTGCTTGGGTTGGGATGGGATGGGATGGGTTTGGATGAGTTGGGTTGGGATGGCCACCATGTTGTGCATGCTGTTCCACCTCACTTTACTGCATCTGTCCCTCCTGTCTTTTGGGGTCTGGGTGACTCAACAGAGGTTCAACTGACACACTTGATGGCCAAGCACCTTGTCCTCCTTCCTAGAGGCAGTTGCAGGCCTGGGCTCCAGTGTATTAACTGGAGCATTTCAACTGGCTCCAATCCTGTCGGCAGCTCAACCGTCCCCTTGTTTACTGTTGAAATAATTACTGCTTTGCCATAATATTAGCTCTGAGCCGTGACTCCATTACCATTATCGCCGGAATATTACCCATTTATTATCTCCCAGCAACCCTGGAAGATGAACACTAGGCTTCAGAGACCAATTGTTTTACAACAGACAGGATCTTGGTGTGCATTGTTTAATGAGGTAAACTACATTATAGCTGGCATTAATTTGGCTGCGGTGCTCTCCACTAATCATTGTTAACCTGTAAATCTGCCACCACTTTTGATACTCCTTTAATCAACATGTGCCAGATGGAGCAGCCGGGCAAAGGGTCAGCAGTGGTCCAGCTCTGCTTGTATCATGTAGGATATACAAATAGGAGAAATAAATAGGGTGAAGTGGTCATGGACTTTGAGATGGACACTGTGTTTTTTGTGTGGTTGTGGTGATGGAGGCAACTGGCTTTGCCATGGGTTGCTTGAGAAGAGTGTGGATCCATATGACCACCAGCAAGATCCTGACAGGGATCAGGGGACATATTCAGCCTGTTGAGTGCCAACAGCTTCCCCATCAGCTCCCATGGGAGAGGGATCTGACCCAGCAGGAGAGAGAATCTGGTGGAATCATGGCATGGGCTCCAGGTTGTTCTTTCTCCAAGGAATGACTAAAACTTGGTTAGCGTGACATGTGGAGAGCTTCTTTTAGCATTTCCCTTCCTGATGCACCCTAGTTCCTCCTGCTTCTTCAAAGCAATGGGAAGATTATGTACTTTTATGTGTATAAAAGTAATATTTTTGGTTCCCTGCATGGTGGAAATGAACTCTTGGAGCTGATTTTGCATATTTGGCATATCTACCTCTAAAATATGCAGCTTGGTACAAAAATAACAAGACCTCTTCCAGCTACAAATGAGGCAATGTCTTTCCCTTAAGAAAAGGGGGGGAAAAGCCTCTTGCTTTCAAGACAGTCCCTAAATGCAGCTTTGCAATGTCACACTTTCCCAGTTTGCCAGAGGCAGAGAGGGATCTGCTCCTTGTCACAGTTTGGGGAAGAAACTACCTGCTACCCTAATAGGGGGAAAAAACAGGAAACCTTGCCTGCATCCCCAAATATTTTCCTGTGCCTTATACCTTTGAAAGGTGGTCTCTGACCACCTTTCCCACAAAGATGAGACCCACTGAGGAGTTACAAATGCCCTAAACTGTGCTCTGCACGACATCTCCCTGCAGGAAGAACAGGATATGTTAATGGCGTGGTGGGACAAAGCAGACAAAACCCAACACACCAGCAATGTCAGCTTGCTGGATTTTCCATCTCTTTTTTATTGCTGAACACAACTCCCTATTTCCCCGATAAATGTGTGGCTTTGTGTCGCTCCCTGCCTGGGACTCCCCTTTCATTCAGCTGGGCTGGGGAAGAGCAAGGGACAGGAGCGTCTGAGATTCCAGAGATCTCCACGCAAATTAAAACCTTTTATCAGCCCCTAATAGCTGTGCAAACTAATTATATTTGGGCCAAACTTTGCCAGCGACTCCCCTGAGGTATTATTATAAAAATCTGAGCTGTGGAAATGCGTCCCCATTCTGTCAACACCAGGTCGCTCCAGCTATAGAAAACTCTGCTCTGGCTCCTTTTAGCTCCCGTGATGTGCTTTGCATAAGCTGTTGCTGTTGTTTTCAGGAAGGAGAGAGCCTGGCTGGGCTGGGTCACACGTGGCCCAGGTCTGCTGAGCCAAGGACAGGGCTGTGTACTGGGTAATAGCACTGAAATATTTATTTCTACAAGTCCTGCCGGCCTGGCTCAGTTTGTGGCCATCAACGTGACTTTGGGGCTGTGGGTGCACAAGTACTTCCATCCCTGGAGAAATGGGATGTGGTGATCAGGGGTGGGAAGGATGCTGGAGAGATGGGGATGCTCAAACACAGCAGGCAGGAGATGGGAATGAGCAGCCCAAGGAGAAAGCACGTGGGGCTCTCCATGGACGTTTTTCCCAGTGCCAGTTCCTTGCTGGGTGGCTCCTTGTGGTGTTGGACCTGATTTCCACCCAAATTTGTTCTTTCTTTTTCCTGACATCACCATTTGCTCCATTCTTTGCCTCATAACCTTGTTCCCAAGCTTGCACGGGGTAGGGCACCAAAGATAACCCCCATGTTCGTTCACCCCCACTGTCCATAGATGGAGGCAGCACAAGAAAATGCTTTGAGCCAAACTTCCCAGTGGGAAGGAGGTTTTTGGCCTGTGCCACCATTCCCCCACCATCCTTGCGCTCTTCCTGGGGCGCAGATTGCCGGCTAATGGGGCGGAGCTACTGCAAGCACTCTCCATTAATGGAGCAGAATATAAACAGAATAAAGCCTTCATTTCCCGGGCTGTGATTTCATTATTAATATACTTTACAGTTCACAGGTTGTTCATTTGCTTCCATGTTTTCTCAGCTGGTGTAATCTGCTGCACGGAGTGAGAAGAGTCATAAAATTTCCATTTCCAGTTGAATGTGCGTCCAATTCGCCATGAAATGTTTCTCTCTGTCGTGAATATTAAGTGCCCAAGGAGTCAGTGGCCCCGGGATTAAGCAGGGCAGGTTGCCAGCCCCTCTCTGTATCCCAGGGGTGCAGGAGAGAAGTGAGTGTAGAGAAGGAAAGGTGACAATGCAAATTGGGGGGACTGAGGGAAAGACCATATGTCAGAGGGAGGAAGAGGGAAAAGAGGAGGAGAGAAAGTGAGGATAGAGGGAAAGGGAGGAAATTGAGTGGCAAAGAAGCTTCAAGGGGGGATGTGGTGGGCAGAGGATATTCTGACAGGACTGACCTACACTCACCTCCTCGTTTCCCTGTTCTATCACCTTGGCATTTGTCAGGGAAGATGTTGCACCAGTGTTTGACCCAGTTTGTAAATCAGTTGTTGATGTCTGTGTTCGGTCACTGCCAGGGGCCTCAGGGCGATGCCCTTCCCCTGGCCTGAATATGGGTAGAAAAAGAATCTCCTTGTCTCTGGTGAGGCTGAGAAATGCTGCTGTGCTTGTAAGGGCAAGGATCTGGAACGTGCTGGCCAGCCAGAGTGGCTCAGCTGCCCCGTACCAAGCTGGAGAACAGCAGTGAAGCTACAGCCACAGAGCTGTAGCACCATTGCAGACACAGAAAAAGGATTTTTCACATGCATTTCAGAAGAAAAAAAAAATCCTGTTCTGTTCATGTTAAACAGCCAGCAGGAAATTTGTTGTGTATTTAGGGTATTTAATGGCTTGTAGCCAAGCAATGGGTTTCTGGGACAAGGAAGCAGAAATTTGGGTACTTGTGGCAGGTGGTCATGCCCCGAGGCTGGGAAGTGGTGGGACCAGCAGTGCCATGGAGGGGTGCCCACAGCTGCAGTGCTACTGGCAGTGGGCACATCTGGTGGTACATCTGGCACGTTGATGCAGCTGGAGATGGTGAGAGATGTGTGCCCTTGTTACCCCTCCCCGGCCTTGCAATAGTAGCACGGGATGTGCTGTCACTGCTGGGAAAGGGGACAAAAAGGCAAACCATGGTGGCATGCCCAGGCTGTGGGAGTAACTTGGGCGCTGCCCCGAGCCGATGGCATCATTTCCTTCCAACTCTTTGCTGAAATTACTTCAGCCACAGCACTCCTCACTGCAGGGAAAAAAAATGCCTCTTCCTTTCCCATCTTCTCTCGGTCGAGTCAAGATAATAATAGTCTTTTTCTGATCCCCTGAACTTTCCCATCTGCTTGGTAAAACAATGGCAATTCTTTTTCCTCCTGGCCTCTCTCTCTCTGTCTTCCTCTCTTTTATTTTTATTCTTCTACGGTATAATTTAAAGCCAGAGCAATGCTGTAGCCCATGGGTTTTTCCCCTTCCTGTGACACACTGCTGTTATTTAAAATGGCATTTCCCTTGCAGAGCAGTGCCTCTCGCTGCCCTGCCAGCTCCTGTAGCAGGGCCAATACCTACACAGAGGCCTGAGGAGGGGATGATGGGCTCCAAGGAAGGGCCTCAGCCCAGCCTCCAGTCCCCCAGTCTCAGCCACCCAGCGTCACACATCCCTGAAATTCCTGTCACAACCACCCTATCCCCCCTCTCCAGGCCCAGGGCATCCTCACCAGCCCCCCAGAGCCCCAAACCCATCCAACTCACCACCCCTGCATTTCCCTGGCTTTTCTCAATAAACCACAATATTGTGAGTGATCCTGCAGAAATGGAGACATCAGTGCCATAAAACACAAGGGACAGAGCAAGGCCACTGGGCTGGAAAATAGCGTGTCTGAAAAAATAAAGACGGGATAAAGATGATGGAGAGGCGACAGCGAGTCTCACCCTGCCATGATTCAGATGACTCCGGGGGCTGAAGAGTGGTCAGGGGGTCCCAGGGGAAAAAGAGGGATGGAAAAATATCCCCCATTTGCAGAAAGTTGTGGCAGCAACAAAGTCCGGGCTTGCCATGAGCTGCCTGCTGGGATATGTGTGGAGAAGGGAAAGTTTCCCAGATCCCCATGACTTCTTGCCAGCACTGGAGATGGATTTAGCTGACACTTGATGCTTATTTTTTTACTCTAATGCCATTATGCCACTTGCTTCCCATCTGAGGGATATTTCCCTAATGCGGCTGAAATACGGCTTAACCGAGGTTACAGCCATTTAATGCTTTGCATTGCAATTGCTTCTTAAGAGCTTGTCCTGTGGAGAAAGCCTTGGGGTTTAAATTTCCAGCCAGAGGGACCCTTCGGTCCTGGCTGCCAGCAGCTCTTTTTCACACAAATCCAGAGGAAAGCAAGGTGCCTCGAGTTTGGCAGGGGTTGGGAATGCTTTCTCCTGCACAGCAGTGTGGTCACATGGAGTTGCTGGGAAGGGATGTGGTGGATCTCCCATGGAATTTTTTCAGGTTCTTTGCAAAGCACCTGCAGATAAACAGGCAGGAGCAACCTTGGTTCTTGCTCTCCTCGCCAAGCCCTGTGCACCATCGCTTCTCCTAGAGCCAGCGAGGAAGCTGCCAGAAATGGGATGAGCTCCAGAGGAGCCAAGTTGCGACAGGATTTAATGGAGGAGCAGCGTTCCCACAAACAGGATGCGTGTTTGAGCGATTTTCTCCAGCAGCATCTGTCGCTCTCCAACATCTTGGTAGCATTGCAACAAATTATTTAACCACTACCCACTGTACCCCATCTGTTAGGCAGCCCCTCCACATGGATGGGGCCCTACTTCCCACCTTTCCAGAGGAACTCACCAGCAAAGGCTGAGCGCCAAACAACAGGACAAATTAAATCAAAAGCACAGCTTCGGCACCCAGGGGGAAAATGCACATCAGCTTTGACTTATTGCATGGCGCACGCTTACAAGAGAGAAGCAGCGGCTTTTGTCACTGCAAGGGGCCATGAAAAATGAATTAGGGCCGCTGCTGGGAGAGGGCATGCAGGAGAATCTTTCATTCCGGCAACGCTGTCCTCTCTCACCTTGGAAGCAGCTACGGGGAAAAAACCACAGGGAGGAAGGAGGAGTGAGGAAAAGAAGGAGAGAGGACTTTGTGTTGGGCACCTGACTGAATGCTCTGGGCTGTGAAAGAGACCATGGGAGGAAGAGTGGTGCCAGGAGCAGTGTTGGTGCCCGGGCAGGAGCTGCTGGGAGATGCTATCTCCTCAGGAGCTCTCTGGAGAGGGCTTGGCTCTGTGGCAGCCTCAACATTGATTTTCATGTACCTTTTGCATTTGTTTTTGCAAGGAGGCAGAAAAGCTCCATGGGAAGTGGCTCCATGCCAGTCACAGCTTCTGCTGAGCATCAGTCCCTCCCAGTGTCACCACAAGGGTCACCCTTGCCTTTCCAGGGCCAAGGAGAAAGGGATCCAGCTCATGCTGGTGATAATGGGTGTCATTAAGAACAGCAGCCCTCTAATGAGCCCTGCACCCATCTTTGCTGCAGATCTGACACTATTTAAGGTCTTTGTGAACTGTAGCCATTGCTAATTTGCTCGAACAGGGTAATACATGCCCTCTGGACCTTTTCTTGGGGACAGTGTCCTCCTCCCAGGAGAAGGCAGAGGCTGGGAGAGGCTGAAGACAGTCGCTGCCACTTTGCCGAGCCTTGAGCTGCCTCTGAGCTCTCCCTCTCACTGAAATAAAAGAGCTCATTCTTTATTCGACTCATTTACTCCTGAGTTAGAGCCTCGTTCAAGGGTGGTTGGTCCCTGAGTTGTTTTGTTTTGTTTCTTTAAATATTAATTTCCATAATCCATTTATTTCCCAAGGAACTACTTCTTGCAAACAAAAGGTTTAATGCTCCTCTTTTATTCCTGGTAACAAATAAGTTGTCTGAGACGTGCAAAAATCCCGGCAGCAGCGAGCCGTGCGCTGGCTGATGCCACAATCCACGCTAAGGATGCACAGGGATGGGGGAGACACATCCCTGAGGGATCACAGGTGCCACAGAAGCATCTCCCTGGAGGTGCTCACCCAGAGAGGGAGGGCAGCAAGCCCAGCCAACGCTGGGAAGCCCCCACAACCCGGGATTCCAATCTTTTGCATGGAGGCGTCTCTGACATGCCTTTTTGAGATGGAAGATTTGAGAGCCGAAGGCCAGGAAGCACAATAGAAGATAGACTGCTTGTACCTCATTGTCTGGAGAATAGATGGGCTGCAGGCTCCCAGAGAATAGGAGCTGCCACTCAGGTGGCTTTAATAGAACAGGCGGCAGATAGATTTCAATAAAAGAAATGAGTATAAATATTGTTAGCGGAGAATAGAGGGAAAGTGAAAAAGATCTTGTTTAACGAGTCACAGTGGGAAACTTTCAAGGACTTTTAAGCTAAAAACTCTTCACAATGGTGCTGTAATGGATGGCTCAGGCGATTTGGCTGCTCTGCATAGCATCGGTGGGGCGAGCAGAGTGGGCAGGTGTCCCCAGAACACCGCAGGGAAGGGCACGGCAAGGAGTCAGAGACTGGTTTGGGTTGGAAGGGACTGTGAAGACCATCTCATTCCAATGCCCTGACATGGACAGGGTCACCTTCCACTAGACCAGGTTGCTCAGGGCCCCAGTGCCTTGCTTTCGCTGTCCCTGGAGTTAATGCCAATATATTGACTCTGTGTGACCACAGGCAGAGTGACCAGGAGATGTGGTGGCATCTGGAATGTCTCTGCAGGTCACCTGTCCCTGTGACTAGTGAGATGTGTGGCACGTGCCCACCTAATAGTAAATATCAGAGTTGTTGTATGAGATATGATCCCCTCCAAGGGTGATCTCAGAGGCACACTGAGCAAATGGAGCCACAAGTGTGGGTCCTGTCGTAGCTCTAGCTCTGCATTGAGCAAGAAGTTGAAGAATGTCTTTCCTGCCTTCTTGACGCCTCCGTGTTGGGATGTGCCTGTCAAAATCCCCATGTCCTGACCCTGTGGTCCCAGAGATGGGACCTTCAGAAATAGTCACCTGTGCTCATGTCAGCACAAAATCAGGCCTGGGCAGGTCCTCCCTTGTATCTTGGAACAAAACTCAAGGCACCCTCAGCTCACCTATGCCCCAAAATGTTGGAAGGGAAAGAAAAGCCACAGTACTGCATGGCCACAGGCAAGGAGAGGCTCCCACAGCCCCAGGGAGGAGGGGACACTGATACCAGTGGAGGAGAAGGACTTCATGTTAAGGATTTTATGGCCACCCCTCTCCTTCAAAACCTGTGCTGCCGTGCACAAGGAGCTGTGAGAGTTCCCCAAACCCTATGTAATAAAGGGTCTGAGTAAGGAAAACATGATGTTTTCTCTCTGTTTGGTGACACCAGACACAACTGGTGACGGTCACCACCCCTGGGGCATGAGGATGAGGAGGGACCTCAGACTGCAGCAGTGGAGTGAGCTCCTGCCAAGCTCCCACATCCCTGAGTGCTGTGCAGTGCCAGACAGCGAGTGCACCATCCCCTGGGGCTTCGCACAACATCAGGCCACGGAAACATGCTAATTAACATGGAAAAGCATGTCAGAGGAGAGATTTCCTTCCTTGTCATCAGGAAACTTCAAAAACAGTGGCTTGGCCCTGTGTAAGCACGACACAGACTCTGATATGCTGTGTGCCCGTTTCTGGGGAGACGGTCCCGCTTCTGAAGGCTTGTGAACATGAAGAACAGGAGGTGTGTACCCCGTACCTCACGTAGGTGTGCTTCCTAAAAGGGCTGCTCAGCTAAGGGGGGGTCACAGATAGAAATGGGCTTGAGCCTGAGGTTCAGAGATGCAATATTCACAAGAGGAAGAAAGGAGTTTGTCTGGGTCAATAGGGAAATCTTAAAAAAAAATCATTTTTTGAATGATTGCGCTGGATGGTTTCCAGCAGGTTAATTATCCCTAATCTTTGTCCACTGGAGCGTGGCAGCTTCGAGCTGGCACAGGGGGGCTGAAAAGAGGGGGTGCATGGAGGAGAAGCTGCCCTAGCTGGGGTCATTCACCTGATCAAACAAAAATGGGGAAGGGAATTTCAGAAATGCCTGAACTTTGTTCCTTACACGTTAATTGAGCCATCAGGAGAGGGTAATAGTGGTTAATAAGAGGTGAAGCAGGTGCATCCCCCAGTTTGGCTGAGGCATGTACTGGAGGCAGCCTTAGCTCTCGTTTACCCACCCACCTGGGGCTGTGTCCTGCCTCCTTTGAGAGGGATTTGGGGGCATTTGGGATGGTTCTCTTCCCTGCCCACTTCCCCATCTGCTCTGATTCTACTCAATCTCCAATCCTGCACTTTTCCTCTCGCTGCTGCATGAAGGAGAGGTGAAGCAGGTCTCAGGTGCCAACAATTCTCTTATTACCTTTGTGTGTTTTATTTATTTACCATAAACTGTTATAGGATGGCTATCAGCGCCGCATCGGGGTGACGTTTGAAATATATGGCTCTCGGGTTTAGTGCGTCACTCGGAGCCAGGAGTCTGCACAATGTTAATTTTTATTGCCAGAAGTAGCCATAAATTGATAGTTGAGAATTGCTGTAGGGACTGTAATTAACTAGTTACTATTTCACCTCCAAAAGGAGCAATGTTTCACGCTCTTACTTTTACTTATCTGGAATCAGCTGCTGTCAACATCCGCTGAAGCCAGTATAAAGATTTATAGACCTTGGAGGTAAATATTGACTAATGGGCAGCTTGGCTTAATGTTCACCTTGAAGGACAATAAATTGTGCTATTGATTGAAGTGAGATGTCAATATCTGCATTGTTGTAAACATTTTAATAAAATTATCTCCATAAAATATTCTCTTTCTTTGGCTCATCCTGGCCACTGGGATCAGTGCCTGGAAAATGCAGCAGCACAGTGTAGAGGGCAGGGCAGTGCTTTGGGATCATTGGTGAGACTCTGAGCACCCAGAGACCAGACCTGTTGTGGGATCACTGTTAAGCTTGTGCCTTAGGGCTTTAGAGGTGAAAATCTTGCAGCCCTGGGTGGCTGGGCTGGCTCAGCTTGATCTGAGGTGCAGGGAGTTGGTATGGACACAGGTAAGAGCTCCAAGGAAGCTTTTTCAATGGCATCACAGGCAGCCTTCAGCCAGGGAAAGCTGTGAGCAGTGTCCTAGAGACCTGAACACGGCTGCAACAGTGAGCCAGGGGACAGTGGCATGTAATTAATTTGGGAACATGTGTTCACTTTCTGGTGAGTTATTATCTAGTCAGAGGCTCAATGAAAGCAAATGGGGAGGAGGAGTCAGAAGGGAGATGAGTCAGGATGGGAAAACAAGGAGAAGTGAGGGAAGGAGAAAGGCATGGAGGGAGGAATATGGATGCAGGAGGCATCTGCCCACACCTCATTGCATCCATGCTGTGTGGGACCCCAAGCACAGCTTGGCCATCTGTTGGGCTTGCCTTGGTGCTCCGTGCCACAGGACCTCTCCTCTGTGGCTCCTCCACTGCCGTGATGGTCAAACTTCCCCTTCCCTGAGGCTTTTAACAGAGATCTGCAGAGCAAGTCCCAAATAGTGAGGGGTGGTCTGTGTGCAGCCTCCTGCTCACTGAGCACAAGGACTCAGGCTCTGCTTTTCCATCTCCCCGGCTCACACTGGGTTAGTTCATCATCCTTGGCTGATGAGCAAGGATTACACTTATGTGTCGTCCACGGCCATTCCATTTCTAGCCTGTATTATATTATTAGTATTAATAATAATAATGATGGGTGCTGGCTGTGCTGGTTTTCTAGCTCCCGAGGAGATGAGAGAGCTCTCCATTAATTCCTGCAATATTTCAGCTCCTAATTGTGCCCAAGCAGAGACAGCCTTGAAAGTTCTCACCATCAGTTCAGGCAGAGAAGGACTGATACCTCTGGCAGAGCTCCTGGAACTGCAGGGCTCTGCTCAAGCCTTGCCCTGAGCATTCTCAAGTTCCAGGTGCTTCCAGGGTGTGGTCCCACAGAGTGAAGCAGCTTTATGGATCTGGTTTTCCTGCAAAGCCACTTGTATAGGAGGTGGCAGAGGAGTGTTGTCTTAGTCACCTGGTGTCACCTGCTTTACGAGCTGGCAGGGGCTCTTTATGTCACCTAAATATTTGAGATGCTGTAGCTGGCACTAAGGAGGCATCCCTGGGCCAGAGCCTCTTGCAGGGATGGTATCCCTAATGCTATTGTCATCTGAGCATGACTCACATCAGGTTGTGCACAGGACAGAAATAGGAGTTGTATCCAGTTCAGAGCATCCTGTCGCAGTCCAGGGCAGGCTCTGTTTGGCTGCAGCCAAATTCCCAGGATGCCAGACCCTGAGTTCCTGAACTTCAGGCTCTGCCTCTCCATCAGCTGATTACCGTGCACATATCTCAGACTTCAGTGCAACGCAGGCACAGAGGAAACCTTCATCCCCCAATTTCCTGAGCTTTTGCAGGTGGAAATCTGACCCTCACAGTTATTTTAATGAAGTCTTTTACTGGGGAACAAAATGCACTCAAGCTGCTTTGCCCCCTGATCAAACCAGGCACACAATTATGGCTTGACTATGGCAAAAGCTAATTCTTGCCATGTATGAGCTGACTCTGGAACTTGGGAAAGGGCCTTTGGTGAGTTGGGAAGCCGTGTTATCTGAGCCTTTGCACAGCCCAGAGTCAGATTTGTGCACAGAACTTCTGAAGGCCACCAGCTGTGTCCTTACTTTATCAGCAGGCAGCGCTGTGCGACAGAGAAGCCGATTCTAGGTCAGCCACGAAAAGGAATTTTTTTTCCCCCTCTCTCGTTTTTTTTTTGCAGTGCTGCAGGGCCGCTGGATGTAAAGCTGTAATTTTTTTGTCTCTAAAGGATATTGATTTTGGGGTAACGCCTTCATATCTCACCCTTCAGTTGCACTAAGTACTGATGAGCTCAGCGGTTTGCACCACGAGCCACTCGGGTGGGAATTTCAGCACAGGGCTGAGGACACTGGTGGATGTCAGCAATTCATCAACAGGAAAAGTCACTTCACTCCTTTGCAAAGCTCATGGGGCTGCCTTCCCAGTTAGGTCAGCCTGGGAAGGTAGGATACACATGTGCATGCATGGGGTCCTTGGTTCAGGGAGCAGTGGACACGCAAAGTCCTGGGGATGCTGTGTGGAGGTGGCAGCTGCGAGTTCTGGTGCAGGGAGAGAGAGCCAAGGTGGGATTTCATCACGGCTGAGCATATTTGCACTAGTTTGAGTTGACAATAGTGGCACCTGGGATTGCAGCAGCAGGATCCTGGCAGATGCCTGGGGTGCTCACTGTGTCGAGCTGTTCCAGGGCATTACAGGAACACCATCAGTGCTGGCTCGGGTCTTTCCATGGTGGGTGGTGGAGTCTGACCACACTATTCCTGCAGTGTGGGAAGAGATGCCATAAAAGCATCAGCCCGTGGGATGCAGCGGTGTGTGCCCCGCTGGGAGCCTCCCATGTGTGGATTTGGCATGCATTTGTTAGGAGCAGGATGAACACGGTTGACCAGTCAAGCGCAGCGAGCTGTGGCCCATCAGGTCACGCCGGCACAGACAGCAGTATCCGGGTGGGAAGTGAGGGCTGGCCGAGCTCACGGCATCCCCCTGGGGACCAGGGACCTGTGCTTGGCCTCTCTGCCATTGGCACTCACTCCCAGAAACAGCTGTCCAGAGCTAATTTATTTCCTAATGCTGCAGCAATGTTAATTTATAAATTACACTGGTAATTCGAGCTATTATTAATTTCAGATGGTGTAGGGCAAGCCTAATTAAAATATGACACCAATTGCCACACATATGTACCAAGGACTACCGTTTAAAATTTATAGGAATATTAAGTGTGACACAGGGCTTGGAGATGCTCCGTGCAGTAATTACAGCATCCTGGCTGCAGGAGATCCAGTGGGGAGATGTAAACAACAGGAAAGGGAGAAGTTGTCCCTGTTCTGGGGCTGTAAAAAGTAATTTTTGCTGCTTGTTTGGGGGAAGAACCTGGGGAGTCTTGTGCCCCAACCTGCTCCCGGCCAGACAAGCACTGTATGTTTTTCCAGGAGTGTGTCAAAATAAAGAGAGCTCCTGCAAGGAATGGGGCTGAAAGATGCCAGAGTGAAGGAAATGACACTGATTGCATCTTTCTGGCTTTGAGTGAAACAAGAAGTTGGAAGTTGCACAACAGCCTGGATGGGGAAGAGGGGGACAAGTGCAGCGCCCCCCCCCAGAGATGAGCCTGGGTGGCACAGGGATGAGGTGATTCAGCTAAAGGGAGGTGTTGGCACCACCACTAATGGGAATAGACTTGCTGTGAATTAACTGAAGCTGAAAAATTAGAGAAGGGTGTTTATGTGAGCTGAGTTAGCCTGGAGGTATCTCCCAGCAGGGGGGATGTGCAGAGATGAGCTCAGGTCATTTTGCAGGGTGCAGGTTTGCCCACTTTGCCCACCCTGAGCACCCCAAGGACATTATCTCCAGCAAGTGATGCTCTCAGTGAGGCCAGAGCTGCTGGAGCAGTCCAGTGTTTGCGGAAACCTTTCTGGCAATGATTTTCTTGGAATGGAGGGGCACAGGCACTAGGGCATTCTGGGCTGGGAGCGGCAGGCTGGGTGTCCTAGTGCACAGTGACATGCTCACAGATGGTGACCAGCCAGTGGGCACAGCTTTGTTGTGCCTCCCCATCACTCAGGAGCCTCTGTCTCTGCCTCTGCAGCCGTGGGCTTCATCAGCGAGGATGAGTACCTGGAGATCACGGGAATCACGCGGGAGCAGTCGGGAGAGTACGAGTGCAGCGCCTCCAACGATGTCTCAGCGCCCGTCGTGCAGCGAGTCAAAGTCACCGTCAACTGTGAGTCCCAGGGGGCCGTCAGGGGACAGGGGTGGGGCTGGAGAGGGTCACCATGCTGCCCCACAGGGGAGTGGCACTTGGAAGTGAGGCACACAAAGGCCGCAGAGCGAGACAGACGGCAGCAGTTTTTCTGAGCAGGTGGTGTTTTGCCCTATTTTCCTCTTCTTTTCGAGCTCCATTTTTTTCCACCACCTCCTCCTCAGCTGTCTCCATCAACCTGGGTTTTCTGCCCATGGAGAAATGCTGTGCTGATAACCTCTGAGGAGAGGAGAGAAGTGAGCAGTAAATAGAACTTTTGGTTTTTCTGTTAGAAAAAATGAAAGAGAGGAAGAAGGCAGCATATTTCATGTTCAGACATACATGAAGGCCCTCCTAAGCCCCTCTCTGGTCACTCCATTAGCTGGACATGTAACAGTCATGAGTTGGAGTTCTGTTGTGTTTGGAAGAGAACCCCCATGAACCTGAAAACCTCTGGACAGCAGGACCAGAGTGGCAGGAGCTGAGCATGGGCTCAGAGATGATTTTGGCTCCTACCCACGTGCAGGGAGAGAAAGGAGATCTTGAGGAGCAAGGGGAAGGGATAATGCCGTAGTTGTTGTTTGTTTGCTTTATTACACATACTAGTAAAGAACTGTTATTCCTATTCCCATATCTGCCAGCGAGCCCCTTGATTTCACGATTTTAACAGTTCAGAGGGAGGGAGGGAGGGGGTTTACATTCTCCATTCCAAGGGAGGCTTTTTCTGCCTTCCCTGGCAGACACCTGCCTTGTAAACCAAGACAGATAGGAGTCCCAAAGGCTGCTGGGTGTTCACCCCAGGTTTCCCCTCTTCACGCAGACCCGCCGTACATCTCGGATGCGAAGAGCACCGGGGTGCCGGTGGGGCAGAAGGGCATCCTGCTGTGCGAGGCCTCCGCTGTCCCCTCCGCCAACTTCCAGTGGTACAAAGATGACAAGCGGTAAGAGCCTGGGGGGCACAACAGGGGGGAAGACACTGACCCCACTGCACCCAGTGCAGCAGTTTTGGGTCATAACCCTTGGCACAAGTCTGGTTTGAATACTCAGGCAGGTTGTGCTTGTCTGGGGCAAATCCAGGCATTCCATCAGGCAGCCAGCATCCACATCTGGAACTGCCACCACCCAGGATCTATTAAAGGCTCTTTATTTAACTCATCAAATTTGTGGAAGGGGATTTTCCCAGGAACCTCTTTCAGTCCCCACTGGGGGAGGATTGTTGCTGCCCGTGCCTCTGTTTGAAGGTGTTGTGGTAAATCCCTGCTTGGGTGAAGCATAATGTCCAAAATGGATATTGGCAGCACAAATCCAGGCACTTAAGAGTGGATGAAATCTCTGTCATCTCTTTAAATGCTTTGGCCAGAAGGCAGCTCTTGGAAAAGCAAAAGAAATGTGGTGTCAGTCAAGAGACCGGGTTTGCTATGCCCCAGAGACAGCCTGCCCTGCTTTGGGGTGAAAATGGACCTTTTAGATCAACCAGCAACTTCTGTGTCCTGCCAAAGCAACAGCACAAGGACACAGCTGGGGAATGAGGAGTGGAGCAGCACAGCTGAGGGTAGGTTCCACTCTGGAGAAATTGCCTCTCTCTGACCCCAGGCAAAGGGGTTTTAACCAATTTTTGTGTTGATTATCCCCGGAAAGCCCAGAGGGGCCATGGTGTGGCCAAACAGAGGACAAGCCACAGTAGTCACTGATAAGGAGGAGTATTTTGACCAAAAAAGATGCTCCAGAAGCTGGAGGGAAGTCTGGGTCTGCTGCCTCACCCGGTTTGAGAAGAAAGGAGCAGCAGAGTGTACAAAGCTGTGGATGTTTGTGTGGCAGATGAAAGGCTCCGCTCAGAACTAGGTCAGATCACGAGGGCCTGCAGAGCAGCGGCAGGAGCGGGCTCAGCCCGCCTGATCAGCACCCAGCGTGGATCATAATGGGAATCCGGCACTTCCCATGAGGAATTAGCAAGTAAGAGCTGCAGGAGCTAAGCAGGACAGGCACACCAGTTCAGGGAAGCCCAAGCACTTGGTTAATGCTTCAGCATTTGTGCTGGCTGAGAAACCTCCCTGCTGTGATGGGTGCTTATTGCAGCACTCATCGGGGACATGCAGGGATGAGAGAAGAGGAAGGTCACAGAAGGCATTCTGCAGAGCAGAGAGGACTGAGGACATGAGAGGGAAACCAGGCTCTTGTGTAGGGTGGGAATGAGCCTTTCCCACATTCCCTCCCCAGGCATGGGAGCATCCCTCTCTCTGCACAGCATTTGGCAGGGTCCCAGCAACATCCCATGACTCTGCAGCAGTGAGGATGCCTCTGTTCAGCATGGGGGTGGTATGGGCTGGCAGCTGGAGACCCAACAGAGCAGCATCCATCTTCCTTATCTCTCCCAATACCTTCCCCTCTCCCTCTTCTCCCAAGCTCCATGTCCCCACTCACAGGCACAACCAGAGGATAACTGGGTATGGAAAATAGCAGACACTTCCCTTCCTGACGTCAAACCAGTGACCTCCCATTCCTCTTTTCTCCCAGACTGGCTGAAGGACAGAAAGGGCTGAAAGTGGAGAACAAAGCCTTCTTCTCCAGACTGACTTTCTTCAACGTCTCTGAGCAGGACTATGGCAACTACACCTGCGTAGCCTCCAACCAGCTAGGGAACACCAATGCCAGCATGATCCTCTATGGTGAGTAGGGCTGAGGGAATCAGCCAGGAAGGGGGAATGGCTTCACAGTGACACCACCGATGGCAGAGACATGGGAAGGGTCTCCCGTGTCTTTTGGGGGAGATGTGTATTTGCTGCCGATCCTTTCTGCCCTTGACATGTGGGCTGGAGGTTGTGGTGAGTCCTTGGGATGGGGAGAACCTCCAAAGATGCCTCCTGATTCAGGTCCAATGTCTCCCACCATTCAGAGGTGTTTGTCACTGTGTTTGGGATCTGCCATGAATACCAAGTTAGGAGCTGGCTGCAGGTTTCCATCTTCTTGCTGTGATGAGTACCTAGAAGAACCTTTGTGTGAAGGCATCCCCCCTGTGTCAATGGCAGGGAGGAGAGATGCTCAGTGTCACTGCTGCCCCACTGCCATGTGAGAACAAACAGGCTCCCTGCTCCATCACCTTCCAGGTCATGTTTTCTGCTCCTGCCAAGCAGATATATCCTTATTGGAGGTGCCAAGGGAGATGGGAAGGTGTGGAGGGCAGGAAGGAGGAGAAGGTTTGTACCCTTGTCCCAGGACTGTTTCCCAGGCATGCTGGAGCTGGGATGAGAGCAATGCTGACACTGCTCATGGATGGGAAGGGCTGTGATTGATTGACGTATTTGTCAGACCTCTTCAGGTGGCAGCAAAACCAGAGTGGGGGCTATGCTCTCGAGGAGTCAGAAATTGATGACAGATTTCATCCCTGGGCACTGCCTGGAGGTATTTTCCTGCTGGGGTATGGGGTCTGTGGTTCTTGTAGCTGAACCATGCAGGACAAGTGGGGACTGGGGACCTCCAACCTCTCCCTGACATTGTCCTCCTCCTTGCCACCCAGTTGTTGTGCCTGGTCATCTCCTTGTCTCTTGGTATTGAACGGTCAGAGGGAGCAGAGCAGAGTGACAGATGAGCCTTCCTTGTCCCCACGTCCCTCAGGGCAGTCTGTGCCCCAGCCATACAAAGCATCTTGGGATAGGGAGCAGTTCCACAGTATGTTCTGGGTTCTGGAGTGTGCTGGGGCAGTGGGAGGCATGTGGAGACCCTGGGAAGTGCTGTCCATGTCTTGGGGAGGGGCTGGATGGATTCCAAGGGAGCAGTTTGTTTAAGGATGGTAGGGGATGTCAGGCTTTGCCATGGGCCACAGCTGTGGGGTCAGGGTGGCATCACAGGACAGGCTCTTCCTCCCCTGCCACTGGTACTGGCAGCTGTGCCAGGCTCCCCTGAGCTGTTACAGAGGAGTTCCATCCCATCTTGGATGCTCAGACCCATTCACTCCCCCAGTAAAGTCCAAACTGTATGTGATGAAGGTTCACTTGTGCTAAGCCATCATTACCATTGCTTAGGAACTATCTCAGTTCTCTTCCCTGCCAGCCTTCCTGGTAATCCAATAACCCCATGTTTTAGGGATACCAGCACCTCTGGCACTGCAAAGCCACCCAGGCCTGGCTTCACCTGTGCTGCAGGCGTAGGGTGGCCGTGCTAAGTGCCCAACATAGCCTGAGCCACATTCTTAGTTGTGATGTTGTAGCCTTCCAATGTGTTTATGAGGTTAAACTCTTGATTAGTGGGGACCTTCAGTTTGGCATCTGCAGATCCAGGCTGGATGAACAGCCTAAAAGTAAAGATGACATCTCCCTGCTGAAGAGCTCTTGGTTCCTCAGGTTCTAACCTGTCTGTGGGACTTATGCTGTGATGGCAGTGTCAGGTGGGAGGCAGGGAAGCATCCTGCAAAAGTCTAAGCTTATTTTATGATCTCCCCTTAGCTTTGTGGTCTGACTGTGAATACCATCAGGGAGCGAAATCAAAGTCCTTTGACCACCCATAATTTCCATAAAGGCTGCATTGATTGAATGATCCCTTCAGTCTTTAATAATTGAGTCCCCTTTTGGGGGGGTGACAGTTCCCTGAGGAGACTGTGACATGCAAGGGCCCCCCATCTCCTGCTGCAGGGCTCCCCAGCACCCCCAGGAACAACCTCTCCCTAATTACCAGGAATGTGATGGCCCCAAGCATCATAGGGCCGAGCTCACCCATGCCTAAGCAACCGGTGTCTTCAATCTGGGGATTAATATGTCTTTATTTATTGACATATTTCTTTAATGCAAGATAAGAGGGAAGTGGATGCAGTGGCTGCACTACCTGTGCATGAGAAACGTCTCTTCTCTGAGGTTTTGGGGGACAATTTTGTGAGTGGCCCCTTTTCCCTGAAGCTGAGAGTTTTGGAGGTTTTCCCCCACAAATGGAGGTTTAATCTGTGCAGGTACTGTGACATGAGCCTTTTTGGGATTGTGCGAGAGGCTAATGTAGCGTTCATCTTTTAATCCTTTTTTTAATCTAATTTTTCATGGAGGTCAACTAGTGCTTTATTTAACATGTAGCACTCGTTATTCCAGACCGGCCGCCTCATTCAGCGGCTCATTTGGTGCTGTCTGGGATGTGATAGAGTGCTCAGGGAAACCACATCATTCTGTGGAGCTGGAGAAAAAACCAACCCTTTGCTTCTCACCCATCACACAGTCCATGTTGCTCCCAGAGGCGGCTGTCAAACCATAAATCTTTTTGGGATGTTGCAGGATTAGCAAGATGGATGGGGGAGAGCTGAACCCTCTGCATCCCCATATCCCAGCCCCTGTGCTTTGCCTTTTGCACAGGGTGAGACTACAGGCTTTGCCAGGTCTGAGGTCCCATATTCATCTCATCTCAGAGATGAGGAGACCATGGCCCCACAGCAGTAGGGTGTGATTTGGGCAACAGATCCCATTTCTACCCCATCCACTGGTTTTCCCACCCCAGGTCGAGGGCAGGCTGAGGGAGGTGTCTCGAGCCTGCACTTTCCATTGCCCTTTTGCCTTAACTTTCCCTTGTTCTTTAATTTTTAGAAGAGACAACTACCGCTCTGACACCCTGGAAAGGTCAGTAATTTGGGGGTCCCCCACAATGCCAGTGCTTCCCCTGCTGTTCCCCTTGGGTCCCTCTGGCTCCCACCACAACTCATCTCAGTGGGAGCCACAACACCCACCCCCTGGATCTCCTGCCCCACATCCCCATTGCTTTCACTGGTGTAGGGATGAATTAGGGCTTTCTTAGCCACCCTCCCATCCTGCCCCCTCCTTGCCAGCCTCCTGTGCCTGTCTGGTGGTGGTCTGTGACCTCTGCATGCCTGTCCCCATCCCATGGTGTCCCTCTCCCTCCCCATTGCCGGGGCACAGCAGGGATGTCTTTGGGCTGCTTTCCCAGTGCTACTGTGTAATTGGGCCTTGTGGCAGGTCCTCCCTCCTCTGGGATGCTTCTAGTGCCTTTTTTATGGGATGAGATAGGGGTGGACAGGCATTTGCTCCCCCTCTTAGTGTTATTTCTGGTGAGGACAGCCAGCTCTCTGCTGTGCAATCTTACTGTCCGGCCAACTGGCTTAGTGTCATCTTGATTTTGGGGTGGCTTGATTTGTGATGAATCAAGTGGTCAGTCCTTGGGATGACTTGTAGATGTCTGTAGAGGTAGCGTGTGAGACCTGGATTTGTGAGGTGTGAGGTGTCTGAATGCACTGGAGAGTGTTACTGGTGGGAAACCAGATGGTTACTGATGCTCAGTGCCCTGGTCAGGTTTTGAAGTGAGGGGACACATCCTGGGATTTCAAAAGTGAATCAGACCTTGTGGTCAGCCCTGTTTCCACAGGACATGAGCATGGATGCCTTCCTGAGGTATTTTTCCACCCTAATCTTCTTCTGGGCCAACTATTTGGTGAAAAAAAAGGGTGTTTTGGTGAAAGCCATTGGCTGAGACACCCGCCACATCTTTTCCCACAGTGAGCTTTGAACTCCTCACTTCTTGTGGTCCCAATAGATGGGTGGGCTTGGCTTTTCTTGACTACTCTCCTCATCCCATCTCCTTGAGGTGGTCTGGGCCCATACTGAGCCCCACAGAGACTCTAAAGAGGTGCAAAACACCAAGTCCTCAATGTAGAACTGCTGGTGGTGTCTCTGCAAGGTGGGCAGGTGGTTACTGTCCCTCCCAAGGGATGCTAGTGGGCAACAGGGTGGTCACCCTGGGGTGGGCAGAATGTGCTGGGCAAAAACTGTCATCTCCTCTACAAGTGTGGCTGGAAAACTGGGATGAATTTGAGGATGAAGGGGGCTGAGGGAGGTCAGATGGTGGTGATGCACAGGAAGCGGGCTTGGGATGGGAACTTCAGGCTGAAATATTGACCGCAGAGGATCTTGTCACAAAAATCAGCATTTGTGGGGTGAGGGATGGCTGTTCCCATGGTCTTGAGACAGCACGGATGGAGGGAGACACCCAGAGAACTCTCAGAGCAATCCCACCATGTGCAACACCACCAGGGCCCCAAATAGCATGATTGTTCTTTTTGGTTTAAATCTTTATTTCATGGTTTCTGCTATTTGTTGACTTTGTGACCAACCACGGCGGGCGTTCCTGTCCCTTCCCGCAGGCCCTGGCGCAGTGCACGACGGGAACAACGGCGCGTGGCGGCGAAGCGGCTGCGCGTGGCTGCTGCTCCTCCCGCTTGCCCACCTCGCCCGCCAGTTTTGACCCGAGAGCTGGCCCGCGGAGTAGCGGCGGCGACGACCACGGCCAGTGAGTGCAAGCAGAAAGGAGAGGAAGAAAAGAAGAAGTGTTCACCGTTTCCGAAAATAATCATAAGAATTGAGAGAGTATCCGGCCAGGCCACCTGGGGGAGGGGGAGAGAGGAAAAACACGCAAAAAAAAAACCCACAACGGGAATTTGGAATGGAGAGAAAAGGGAAAAAATTAATAATCCAAGGCTTCCTGCTGAAGATGCAATGCGACTGAGTCTTTTTTCTTTTCACCCTATTATTGTTTTTGTCCCCTGCCACTTTTTCCCCCTGTTTTCGTCGTTCTCTGTCACGGGCCAGCGCAGAGGATGGATGGGGCCATCGGAGTGTGGCACTTGTCCCCTGCCCTGTCCTCTTCACTGCCGCTGCCCGCCTGCTCCCTCCCGTGGGACCCTCCATCCAGACACACTGGTTTTCTCCTTTGCCAAGATTTCCCCGTCTTCTCATAGACTGTGCCACCATTTGTGTTTCAGAATATATATACATATATATATAGATATATCTCCATGTATACATATATATATGTATAGATATATAGATCTTCAACAGTTACCACACCACCACGAAAGGAAAGGGAGGAAGGAGACCGGCGTCGAGCCACGCTTACATCATACCATCCGCGGACATCGTGAATGATAAGGGATTCTGAGTCATGGTTAATTTTATTAATTGTATTTTCTGATACGAGCCTAGAACTCTTAGTTCCTAAAAAACAGAAATGCAAAAAAAAAGAGGGGGAAAAAAAGGAAAAAAAAAAAAGGAGGAAAAGAAAAAACAATCCAAGAGAGGGGGAGCAAGCGGAGAGAAGTTTGTTTGTCGAGGAGGCGAGCAGCCAAGGAGGTTTGTGAGTCCAGCGAGGAGGAGGAGGAGGAGGAGTCCTGTGCTGAAACACCCCCAAAACCGGCCCAAAAACGGTCGTCTGGACAGTTCCTGCCGAGGGCACAGACGACACTCGCCGCGCGTTGAGGTGGAGGGAGATACTGAATCTTTTTATGGGATATATATATACAGTATATATAAATATACATATATATATATATATAATTTTCTTTTTTGTTAGAGTTCTAGCCACAGTTCCCAGCAGGGTCCTTCCGCTGCCATTACTGCATGCTGTATATGGAGTTAGGTGTGTATCGGTTCTCAACGAGACAAGCGTCTCGGTCCACACATCCCTGAACCCCCTCGCCTTTCCACCCTCGGGTTTCCGGGGACAAAGGGTCACAGGGGACCGGGGCCCCTCTCTGTCGCTTTTTGCTGCGTGGCCCTGGCCTTTTTGCGGTGGAATAAAGCGAGCTGAGGGACAGAGGGAAATCTATATAGCTCAGTTTTATATTTTTATATATATATATATATATATATATGTATATGTGTGTGTGTGTGTGTGCGTGTGTATGTGTGTGTGTATATATATATATATATATAAAAAAAAAAAACATGAAAGAAATAAGAAAAAGAAGACGAAGTAACCGGCCCCTGCTGAGGTGCAGGACCTGTTGCCTCGCCGTCCATTTCAGCGGGGGTTTCTCCTGCAATTGGTTTTCCTCCTTCAATTTCCTTTCCTTCCCTGCGGCCGGCGGCGGGGGGCACGCGGGGGGCCCGGGCGCGGGCAGGCAGGCGGCGAGGGGGCTCTCTCTGCCTATCCATTAAAACGATTGTTCCATGTGGCCGCTCCGTCTGGTTGTGGTGCTCATTGCCGCGGGGGCCAGGGCCACTCCGCGTTCTCCCCTTGCGCCACCAGGAACGGGGAGGGATGTGGGGAGGGATGCTGGAGGGGGGGTGGCAGGTGGGAGCACCAAGTCACCACAGTAGGCAAGGAGAGCATTGGAAAGACGACCCCTGGACCTTACCGATGAGCTCAGCAGGAATGCTGTCACAGGTAAGGCTTTGGTGAGTAGATAGAGTTTGAGGCACAGCTGTGCCTGATTTCCCTGCTCAGGACTCCACTCGGTGCCCCTAAGCTCACAGAGTGGCTCTCTAGCCCAGCTGCATGGCATTGCAGGGGATGTTTGTGGAGCAGCTGAAGTGAATCCTGCGTGGGAAGGAGAGAGAGAGTGATGTGAGGTGGGTGCAGAGAACAGGGTCCCCCATGCAGTGGTGCATGCAGGCAAAGCACAGCAGGATTGTTTGGGTGTAGGTGCATTTTGCTGTCCATGGAGCCTTATCTCGGTCAGTGTCTTGGTTTTTGGTGATGCTGGAAGGTTGCTTAGTGAGTTTGGTCCTCAGCCTCAACTGTAGCCTCCAGGGTGCCGCTTTCTTCAGGTCACCTGACACATTTGCAGGATCAGAAGTTGGTTGCTGTTGATGGCGTCACCGTTTTGTGTGAGCGTTTTTTATTTCTTGACCCTATGGTGTAACCCAAGAGATGAGCATGAAAAAGAAGGATGGGAAGGTGTTGTTTTGAGGTGGGACATGCAGTGTCCAGGTGATACCGACATGGGGTAAGGGAAGAACCATACTCAGGCTTTGTGGCACATCCAAGTAAGGGACAGGGTACTGAGAGTGTGGGGACAGGACAGCTGGGCACAGGTAGCAGGGTCAGGATGGCAGAGACGATGGTGTTGGGTCTTTATGCAGCTCCTGCAACTCCCAGGTTGGACCAGCCAGCCACAGTAGAGCAAATCTGGTAGGAGGGGAAATGCCCAGATGCTTGGGGGTAATGGGGAGGGATCCAGGGCTCTCTCCCTCACCTCCTCTCTGTAATTGTAACTTTTTTGGTGTTCTAGGTGAGAGATCAAGGAGTGTCCAGTGCCAAGTTAGCAGACAAAGAGGAAGTTAAAGAGAGAGAGGCGGCTCGATGGATGCATTTATGTAATAATTTATTGACATAGGTAAGGGTGTCTCTTGGTGTTGGGGAGGGATGGAGGTCATGGTCTGAAATATGTCCTCCCTCCCTCTGGATGTAGCAGCTGAGGTTCTTGTCCTTAGGAACAGGTTGGGCGTTGCTGATGGCCATGGAGAAACATCCCTCTCAAGGCAGGAAAGGGAGATGGAGGATATCACAGATAAGGCAGAGAGGGGCTGTATCACCTCCCTGTGCTCTGTGATGGGGACAGTGCAGACGAGGCATCAGGATGTGCCATGAGCAGGAGCATTTGGGCATCTGTAGGTATTCACTCTAGTGGAGGCACATCCAGCACTGGGTATCAGGCAGAACTGGCATGGGAAGATGGGAAACATTAGGGAAGCTCAGACTGTGGCAGGATCCCCAGGGGCCACATGCAAGGGGTAAGTGTTGCTTTGTGGCACCTGTAGTTACATCAAATCAGCCCTGGCTCCCTGATGGATTGGGAGTTTTTGGAAGAGGCTCAAAGCAGAGTGTCCCATGGAGGTCACCAATGCTTGATTCACTGCAGGTGACATTGAGGAAAGTGGGCAAGGTGACACATCCCTCCCAGATCCCTTCCCTCAGGAGGTTGATGAGTTTTGGGAAGCACTTACCTGTCTGCTGGGGTCACTCGAGGGGGACAGCAGAGATGTTCCTGATGTGCAAGGTCACAGCAGCTCATAGCAGAGCTGGGATGGAGCTGTTTACTTGTTGTGGGGTTCAGAGAAAAACTCTTGGGACTGGGCTTTTCAATCCCACACTGGGGAAGACAAAGGGAGGTCTCAAAGTGAGCAAAATTCTGATGGTATGTCACAGTCCCACTGCCCCCAGTCTCCTGGCAGCAGTTCTCACACTAGAAGAGCTTGTTGAATGTTTTCTCCTGGTTGATGGTGTGGAAAGGTGAGGCATCCCCTGGGAGTGATGGGCACAGTCTGCTGAGATTATAGCCATGTAAGGGAGACATTGAGGGTCACGGATCTTCTGCTCCTGGCCCTCAAGGTTTTTATCTTTTGATGAAGACATTTGGTCTGTGTCACACACTGCCAGATGATGACAGAAGCAAACCTTGTGAGGGCATTGTCTGCACAGGCATCCCTTCATGGGGGCAGGTTTAGTTGTCAGAGTGAGCATTGTTGCAAGATGATGGAGGAGATACTAGGAACGTCTCAGTCGTGGAAAAGAGGCCCCCGATCACGCTGCTTCCACGGAACGTAGGTGAGTGATGAGAACTAAGACAGTCCTTACCCTGCAGGGCCTCCGTCAACAGGTGCGTGCTCATCGCTCATCGGCAGACAGAGGTGGGCAGGAGGCGACACTCACTGGTGGATTCCCAGGGGAGATGCATGGATGGGGTGAAGGGTGGCCCACACAGTAGCAGGCCCCCAGCTGTGGGGCTTCAAGCATCACTGTCACAGGGGATGATCAAAAGAGTGTCCAGCCAAGTGCTGGGTGGGACCCCAGGAGTGGCAGAGGTCCCAGGCACTCAGGAGCCCTCCCAGCTCAGCTCAGCAGGTGCCCAGCACCGCATCCCTTCCCTGGGGTGCGCGGGACCCGTGAAGCAAAGCCCCGAAGGTACAAAGTTCGTCAAACTTTATTGATACACTGCACAATCACAACCATCTCTTATTCTTGCCGAATTAGAAAAGGTTACAACTACAATGTAACATGCACAAATCTCAGGTAGTATAGCCACCCTTGGAATACAATGATCGACAGAAACTCAAGGCCGGCCATCACGGCCATCAGCAGGAGAGACCCAAGAGCCACACTGCCCCCGCCCTGGGCACCCGGCCACCCCCCGGGCATCCGAACATGGAGAGCAGTGGTCACAAATGGGTCTGCCACCCGGCAGAGCTGCGGCGGGGCCGGCCTCAGACAGCCAACACGTTCCTCACAATGGCACGTTACATGGCACGAGAAAGTCGAATGCCGTCCCGGCAGGGTACAGGGGAGCCCACCCGACCCAGGGACAAGGATGGGATGGGGGCAGCCCTGGCACCAGGCCTGCCAGCCTCAGTGTGCGTCGTGGCATCTCGTCGCCGCCACTCTCTGATTTGCCGTGGCCTCTTGCCCTGTGACTCTGCAGCATTTCTGCTGTGGGGACAGAGAAATTTGGGGCTGATCAAGGAAAGGGCACGGGGTGGCAGTGAGGGGGGTGGTTGTGGGGCAGTGCGGAGCAGTAAAGGCATCAGGGCAAGGTGTCTCCCGCACCCACGGTATTTTGGAGCGGGCATGTGGGGAAAGATGTGCGTGTTGCCGTGCTGGCTGAAGACAGTGCCATCCCCACGTGATAAACATGCCCGGGGCCATGGGATAGGACCCAGATCGCTGACAGTGCCACCTTTCTTGGATGCCAGTGGAGAAGCAGAGCAGCACCACAGGGACCGCAGGACGCGGACTCACCCAGGCAGTACTGGATCCCCGTCCACCAGGTAAGCCAGTGCCTCAGGCCAGCACTGGGGCAGCCCCTGCCTGGGGCCAGGCGTTTTTTGTCAATCAGCCACGGTACATGTTGAACATCCAGGATGGGTGGGCAGGAGCATCCACTGAGATTTTGTAGCAGGTCCTGGGCAGCCCATTGAGAACAGGGATGAGGATGGGCACGGCTGCATAGAGGACACGGTGGTGGCCCATCATGGCCTCTGGCTCAGGGTGGTTTTTCCATCTTGTGTGCTGAGGGCTGGCACCCCAGCTTCCTTGCAGCCACAGAAAGCAGGCTTGGGCAGCAGCAGAGTTTGCAGGGGGAAGACAGCGTGTGCGTGGCCTTTGTTCTTAAGTCATCTCACTTATGGAGGGAGAAGGAAGGGACAAGGCACGGGGAGGTGCTGGGTCAGGACAGGGGACACTCTGTGTGCTTGCTCAGTGCCTTGCTGTAGTCGAGTCTCCCTGTTGCAGCAATAGGCTCCGGTGCCACTCTTGACTTTTCAGGAGCAGGATGGGAGTGTCCATCCCCAGACTGTGGCACCAAAGCTTTCCTGGGTGGCCATGGAGTGACAAGAAGGCTTAGGGCTGCCACAATGTACCAGGCAAGGAGGTCCATGGTGCACGAGGCTATCAGGAGCACAATTCCATATGCAGGGAGATGGCATGGCTACCACCACCATGGGTGGCAGCTCCCAGGGTGGCTAGAATAAGCAGAGAGGGCAGAGTCTGGGTGCGTCTAGTTTGGTGTCACAGGCAAGTTGCAGCAGGGAGCATTGGAGCCATCCTTGTCCCTGCTGTGCCAGCACAGCAAATTGACAGAGCCCAGGCCTCCTCCACAGGGTCAGACACATCAGACTTTCCTCAGGCAGGGACACGTGATGAGCATGAGACAAGGCAGAGTGAAGACATTGCAGCTCAGGGCCCCATGAGGGGCAGAGATACAGACGGTCATGAACGTCAGAGCTGTAGCAAAAGGGCCTTGTCAGCTGGTGCTTCGATCTGTTGTTCAGAGGCTCTGCCCCACGCTGCTGATGCTGTGCTTTTGTTGTGCAGGTTGGAAAGTGCTTGGAAAACAAGCCCACAGAAACCTTCCCAAAAAGTGCTGGCAGAGCATCAAGGTGAGAGCCATGGGGTAGACTCTGCCATCAGGGGGGCAGCAGCAGAGTGGGCAGGGATCTGGAGCAATGAGTGAGGGCCTGGCTGTCCGATGCAGCAAGAAGGCTCTAGTCTCTAGGAGGGCTGGTGGCAGTCCCCAGGGCTCACAATCCTGGGAAAGCAGCCTTGTGTCCTCAGGAAGGTGAGTGAGGGGGTTTTAGTGGGAAGCACAGGGGTACGATGCCAGCTGGAATAGAGTAGTGGGAAGTGCATGACCCTTGAAGGACAACTGGTTGTGTTGGGTGACCCTCTCCCAAAGGGCCAGAAAGCATCCTGTCAGGAGCAGAGGCAGGTGATGGGGGGCTGGCGACATCGGGGTGCTTAGGGAGGAGCTTTGGCGACGAGAACTGACATTCAGGACCGAGAGGGCTGAAGGCAGAGCCAGGAGGCTTCAACCTTGGGGTCTTTTTGGGCATAGGCGGCTTAGTGAGATGACGAGACGGACATCCCGGTGAAGGCTCTGGGCAGCACCCGCCCCGACGGCTCCATGCCCCCGGTGTTGGAGATGAGGCAGCCACAGGGGGCACCGTCCGTGCCAGGCCACATCCCCGGGGCGATGGTGGCGGGTGACAGTCTGGTGGCACGTGGTGGGGTCTGTACAGCGTAACCGGCGGCGAGAACGATCCCGGCACGTGGGAGACGGGGCCATCCTCGGACGCTCGGCACCGCCGCCCGTCCTCCGGTGCATCGCCCGTCCGGTGGAGAGGAGTCCCCGGGCGGCGCGGCGGCCGAGCCCGCGGTGGGGGAGAGGTGCGGCGAGGCCTCCCGGGACCCTCCGCTCCCTTATCAAAAGTCGAGAAGGAGGCGAGCAAGGAGGGTGGCCCAGAGGCAGAGGCCAGCAGCCACCCTGGATGCCGCGTTGCCACCATCGTGCACCGCTCCGGGCCCTGTATGGAGGAGAGAGGAGAAAAACGAAGGAGAGCATTAGGGCCAGCTCTGAGGTGATGAGATAGAGCAAAGGGAACCCACCTCCGCGTTGTCCCCGCAGTTCCCCTTCACATTCCACCCCTAAGCTGACCAGGGAGTTGTGATCCCCCTTGGAGGGGCGATGGATTTGTCCATCATTTGGACATTGTCAGTGTTGAGGAGGAGGTGAGGAGGTTTGCAAAGAGCTTGAAGAGCACTTAAGGGAGGCACAGTCCTTGTATGAGGAGGAGGATGAGGATGCCCTGGGCAGGTACCAGCCCCACCGTGCTTGAAGTTGCCCTCCTTGGGGATGCAATCATATGAGAGCCATCGGGACCAGAGGCCTTGGTGCTCTGGAGTGGCACAACTCGTGACTGGAAACAAAGGATCGTTGGCTCAGGAAATGGCATTGTCCAGATGTGGATTCTCAGGTATGCAGGAGCATTTTGGGGTGCTGGGGGGTTCTTGGCAGGCAGGTCAGGCAGAGAGGAGTCTGGCCATCTGATTACACTGCTGGAGTGAAGATTTGTTGGGGTTTTTTTGTTAGGGCTGTTATTTGGGCTGCAGGGCACACAGGGGGGCAGTCAGGATGGGATGAGACAGCTGGGCAGAGTGAAGGAAGCAGAGACAACCACCACACACTCTGCCACAGGGCCATGGGTCTGTCCGCATTCCCCACGGCCATGGTGAGGCATTTGGGGAAGTCACAGGTCTGAGTCCCAGTGCTGGCATTCTGAAAGGGAAGATATAGAAAAAGAAATGCTCAGCTGTCTTAGCATCAAAACTCAGGGCATGGATGAAGTGTGAAGTTAATGGGATTCTTATGCATGTGCGAATATGCTCTCAGGCCTGCAGTCTCCTGGAATGGGTTCATCATAGAATCCCAAGATGATTTGGGTTGAAGGGATCTTAAAAACCATCTTGTCCTACCCCTTGCCATGGGCAAGGAACCCTTCCATTATCTCAGGTTGCTTCAAGCCCTGTCCAACCTCACCTTGGACACTTCCAGGGATGGGGCACCCCCAGCTTGGCAACCTGTGCCAGGGCCTCACCACTCTCAAAGGGAAGATTTTTTTTCCCCACTATCTAAACTAATCCTCTTTCAGTTTAAATCCATTCCCCCTTGTCCATGCCCTTATCGAAAGGGCTTCCCCAGGTCTCCTGTAGCCCCTTCCAACCCAAATCATTCTGTGATTCTATGAAATCATATCCAGGTACAGTAATTTCCTCAGGATAGTGTTATTCCTTGTCTTTTTATCTACTGATTTTTTTGTGAGCATTTATCTTAATTCAGGAAGAGGCAAAGGAGAGTCTGAGATGTTAAATCCAAGCACTGCCAGAAGGTGAAGGAAATGATGGGAAGATTGAGTGATGAGCGAGAAGCTGTGTCATGGCCATGCTCAAACAAAATTGATTATAAGAGCACATGATCATCCAAGAGGGGTAGAACTGCTATGCCATAATCAGACATTTCCTTGCTGGATAGACCTTGTGAAATGAAAAGTGGAAACCCACATTTATTAGGGGCAGGTAGAGCCTTTGCAGGTAGAATAGAAAGGGCTTCTTAGCTTGGCTTCCCTCAGACCTGTTACTGCTCCCTCTTCTTTGGTTTTGACCCCTCAAACCAATGGCAGCAGCTCAGCACATCATCCAAAATCATAAATATAGTGAAAATTTCTGCAGATTTAATACTAAGTGCTGATTAGCCTTAAACTTTTATGTATTTACACCTGCCCAAACACTGCTAAATCGGTGCCTTTCTCTAGCATCTCTATAGATGTGGATTTTAATGTGTGACTAATTCTTATCACTATTTTCTAGTTCACAGTTCTGCACTGGTTATTGGCTTTGATTTAATGACACTTTCAGAAATTTCATAATCTATCCTAAAGTAATTGCATTGTGGTTGAGTTGGAGAGCTCCCAAATAGATAAGTCACCTAATTCAGAGAGGAAATAAAAAAAATGCTGGGTCATTACTAGAAAAAAAATAAAACAAATATTTTCTCTTAAATTTATTCTTTATTCTTTTCTGTGGAACATATTCTAGTATCAGACAGCTTGGCCTTGTAAAGATTGTAAAGATACTGTACCGAAGAGACAAGAATAAAGATACAGGGACAAAATAAAGTAGTAATTAGATATGATCACAAAATCAGGGCAGATGGCTCATTTCATCACAGGCTGCCTGTGACTCCTGTGTGTTCTCTGAACTGTCACTCTCTATGGGAAAAGGACAGCTCCCACCAGGACAGGGAGAGAACTCAACTGAGGCTCATCCCAGCAAATATTTTGGCTCTGCTTTGCTCAAACCCCAGTGCCTGGGCATTGTGCACCTGGACTCTGGCTGCCCCTACTCAGCTTATTTATTATTGCAGTTATTTATTATTGCTTGCTTTTAGTTCTCTTCCTCTTGATTTATTTTGTGTCCACTTTTCTGGCTATTTTCTTCCTTTCCTGGCAATTTCCTTCCTTCTCCTTGAGGCAACCTTAGATTTTTTGAGACCTTGATTTGAGTACAGATGGCAAGGTTGGGATTTTTTTTTCTCTCTTAAGATCATCAATAAAAAGGTCAGAAGGAATCAGCAGGTCTATGGTGAATGGTTTTTCTTAGCCTGTACTGGAGGCACTCTCAACTCCAGTGTGAGCCATGGGAACAGCACAAATGCTTAGAGAGCTTTGCAGTCTGTTCACATGCACAAAAAAAAAAAAAAATTAAAACCCTTTTCATTTCTTTTCCTGCCTTCCTTCTGTCCAGGACAGCAGTCTCATGCCTTCCACTTCACTCCTCCCAGTTTGTTGCAACATTCACCCTTCTCCAGGTGAGATGAAGACACATGGAGATGAAGGATTTAGAATGCGTCTCTTGCTGCTTTTCTTTTCCAGTACTCAGGAGAAATGGGAAGGGAACATGCCCATGCTCAGGGTGCTGCTGGAGCCTCTCTTTCCTAGAGGGCTCGGGAAAAGACAACAGTTCCTCTCTGCTTCTCATGGTCTGCAACAGCAGCTAATGGGGAAAGTCAGTCCAATTCTTGATGTCTGAGGACAGCAATAACTGAAAGAAGTCTGGGGGACCTACTGGGGGGAGTCCAGTAACTCATGTCTGAGAGCAGAGGCACCTAGAGTAAGTCTTGGCAACCTCCCCAGGATGAGATTTTTCCTGATATTTTCCCTCAGGTAGCTGCATGGTCCTTCAAGGCCTGTCCCTGCTCATTGAAGGGGGGTTGGACTAAATGACCTTTAAAAGGTCCCTTCCAACTCAAATTATGATTCTAACAGGGATGTTCACCCCTGTGACTCAACAGCCACCCAGCACAGAGCAAGGAACAGAAAGTGGTGGCTTCTTGCACACAAAAATGAGACACAAGTTGAGCAAGATCTAAAGCTTGCCACAAACACAGACCCTGGAACACTATGGTAATGTGAGCAGTGACTGTAGGTAAGCATTTTATAGCATAGTATAATATATGGATTATTTACAGCATCTAATGGCAAAGTCAGCAATTGGCATTTCTTGAAACAGTTGAGAAAACACAGAGTAAGTACTAAACAAAGGAAGACAACTGCACATGTGAAATTTAGGGGCCAAGTGGAAATAAAAGTATGAAAGAGAAAAAAAATACATGTGTAGTAGGTAGAGAAGATAGTAGGTGAAGGCAAAGAAATCCCACAGGGTAACAGGGACTGTGCTGGGAAAAACCCTACAAAACTAAACAACTCAGTGAAGAGGAGGGAGTTGTCCCTCATCCCTTCACAGGAAGATGGAGAAGAAGAGAAAACTGATGAATACTGAGGAAAAAGAAGTTATCCCACTTCAGCTCTGGCTTAATTCACCAAGACATGAAGGAAGCTCTTCCCCCTCACCTCCCAAGCTGCCCAAACCACAGTGCCATGGCACAACCCCTGCCCCCCATGAAAGTGCTCCCATTTGAGACTCACAGCTAATTTAAGCTAAGTTTATTAAAGACTAATTATTTACCTGTGTGTTGATGATTAAAGCTTAACCCTGGGTGATGTGTCATGTTAATGACTGTCTAATAAAGCCTGGTTTAAGGTTTCAAACTGTGTTGGTGTCTTTGAAACATCTCACCAGATCTGCAGCTGCAGAAGGTAAAGGTCAGTATGGACAGAGGGACACAGAGATCCAGGGGTACCAGCCAGAAGAGATGGAGCTACATCTCTCAGGGTCTGCATCTCCTCCCAAAAAAGCTGAATGCAGGAGGAGCTCATGTGCAGACAGGCCAAGAGGGCAGGTGCCCACAGGACATGGGCGAGGTGGAATTTGGAGGCACAGCTGGAGCCAGGGGGCAGAGGGAAGGGCCAGGGAGCCTGGCATGAGCAACTCATGGTGACAAGGGAGCTCGAAGTCAGCAGGCAAGCTGGGCTGAGGGTGGGTCTGACACAACACTGCACCATGGCAGGCAGGTGTGACACAGCAACAGCACACGGGGGTTCCTTGGTGTGAAATGGAACAGAAGGAGTCGTGACAGGGTCACAAACTCAGGTCCAAGCTCTGGTGTCACTGCTGGAGCTGCTGACCTCAAATACTGGAACAAGACAAAAGGCTGAACTCAGCAAAGCCCAGCATGGTCCTCAGAGATGGAATGCAACCTCAGATAATCCCATGTTAATTGGCTGACCTCAAGTAACCCCAATGACCTAACGTACCCCCAAAATGCTCTGTCAAGAGTGAGTCTGACCTCTAGTAACCCAAATGAAAGTAAGTTCGACCTCTAATAACCCAAATGTCCTATAGTTACCCCAAATAGTAATTGGTTGACCTCAAGTAACCCCCATTGATCTATAGTAATCCCCCAGTGATCTCCAGTAACCTCAAATTGCTCTGGACAGAGCAAGTTTGACCTCTGGTAACCCCAAATATGAGCTAGTTGACCTCAAGTAACCCCCCAATGACCTCTAGTAACCCCAATGACCTATAGTACCCCAAATGTTAACTGGTTGACCTCAAGTAACCTCAAATTGCTCTGGACAGAAGTTTGACCTCTGGTAACCCAAATGATCTACAGTAACCCCAAATGTTAATTGATTGAGCCAAAGTAACCCAATGATCTAAAGTAACCATAAAGTACTCTACAGAAATTGTCCCAGGTTACCTCAAATGCTAATTAGATGACCAAATAACCTCAATAAACCCCAAGAGTTAGCCCTTTCCAGCTCTCCTGGAGCCCCTTTAGGCACTGGGAGGGACTCAAGTCTCCCCAGAGCCTCCTCTCCTCCAGCTGAACAGTCCCAGCTCTTCCAGCCTGGCTCCAGAGAAGAGTTCCCATTTCCTGAGGGGTATTTGGAGCAGAAGATGCTGAGGGGACAGATGGCTCAGTCCAGAGTCATGGGGCACCAGCACAGCCAGCCCCAGCACCAGCCACCTGATGGACACCTGCCCTGATCCCACCCAGAACATCCCCACAGCATAATCCACTCAATTAACAGGAAAAAAATCATTTTATTTTTGACCAGAGAGAATGGAAGCCTTTGTAATTCCCCACCCAACAGTGTTCTGTCCCCTCCACTGATTCTATCCGGGCTGGCTGTGGCACCCTGGCACAGCAGTGTGTGACCACCAATCCCTGGGCTGTCCACCAGCACATTCCTGAAGCAAAATAAAGCTGGGAATTGCAATTCCCCAGACTGGCAGCAACTTTGGAGCTTACACATCTCAGCCTTTTTGTGGGGTATTAATAATGGCAGGTGGCAACTTGAAGAATGATGAAATGAGGTGTGAGCTGCTCCTTTGAGCCAAAAAGCATTGCTGGTGGCAGACACGAAAGAGCAGTTGGACAGATTCACCTGCCCTTCCAAGTTCCTCTAATGCACAAAAGTAGATGTGGGGTAATGACTTTCTCTCCTGTACAAAAGACCTGGTTCAGATATATTTATACTCCCTGAATACAGCACTGCCTCCTTCTCCTCTCCTTACTAATTTCCACTCCTAATATCTCCTAGTTTTGTCAGATTACTGGTTTGTGTGCACAAATAAACACAGAAAATCACTGCAATCACAGACACTCCACAGCAATAGGTAAACAGGGTAAAGATGCTATTTCTTACTTTTTTTTTTTTTTTTTTTTTTTTGCATATGTTTTATTGACTCTCTTTTTGAAAAATTCAAATATTTGTAGTGAGGCTCTGGCACAGGTTGCCCAGAAAAGCTGTGGCTGCCCCTGGATCCTTGGAAGTGTCCAAGGCCAGGCTGGATGGGGCTTGGAGCACCCTGGGACAGTGGAAGGTGTCCCTGCCCATGGCAGGGGGTGGAACTGG
This sequence comes from Vidua chalybeata, assembly GCF_026979565.1. NCBI lineage: Eukaryota > Metazoa > Chordata > Aves > Passeriformes > Viduidae > Vidua > Vidua chalybeata. The sequence goes on along the minus strand of NC_071552.1, from coordinate 4,602,891 downwards.
ATGAGCTTTAAGGTCCCTTCCAACCCAAATCATTCTGTGATTCTATGACTTGTGTTTTAAGTGTTTTAAGTTAAGCAGTCTTTAAATATTGAATCAGGGCTCTTATTCTTAAAGACATAATTGCTTTCCCTTGCTTTTATGTATTTAGTCTGAAGCTGCTGATTCTTAAGAGAGTGCACAATAAAGCATGAAAAGATTTTATCTCTCTATAGAATAATTGGTTTAAATCACATCTAACACTTGGTATTTTAACTTATTTTCAGTTAACTCACCCAATCATCAATCAAAAAGATTACATACTAGAAATGAGACCCTGAACACTGGAAAAATGCAGATGGCATCTTTTATAAAACAACTACATCTCTCTTTATTCCAATAGCTCTTCAATGGAAAGGGCTAATAAAAGGTCCCAGAGCTCCCAGTTTGGAAAGGGGGCTTGGGGGAATTTCCCTTGGTGACTGAAGGACACGCTGCACAAGAGATGTAAAGATCCAGGTTTGGATTTTTTTTTTTCCCTATCTCCATATATAAATAGCAAGTACAAAATGCAACATGCTCATCAAAAAGTGAACCCAGACATGAAGTCTTTAAATAAAAGAATTAGCAGATTTTCAACCACTTGTGCTCCTCTCCCCTTTGGCAGAGGCTGGTAGAGACTGTCCAAGAAACACCACGCACATACCCAAATAGAAGCTCTCCACAGAGCCCATCTTTTCCACTCTCCCCTGTGTTTCCAAGAAGCTGCAGTTTTGACAGACAAGCTGTTGAATTTCACAACATGTTCACAAAATGAAAAAAGCGCAATCCTTGAGAAGGGATGGAATCCCACCTGCTTAAATTCCTTTTTGAGCTCACTCCATGGCCTGCTCCTCACTGTTCCAGTGTGTTTCACTCAATATACTCTTGAAAGATGGGGGGGAAATAGAATATGAATATTTGCCTTTTTCTCCATTAAAAGTTATGAATTTAAAATAGCTTTAGGTATCCTGAGTGTTCACACAGCAATATCCAAAGGATGTGCCAATATCCTTTCAAAGACAAATTTAGGCTTCACTGTTGGTGCAGGTAAATACCCACATGAAAACAAATGGAACATCTTAAGTTTTAACTTCTCCTTCCTAATGCTTTTTCCTGCTGTCTCACTAGTAAATATTTTCTTAATCTTCCTTTTATAAAACAAGGATTAGAGGAATGTTAGTATTCCACTGAACAGGGCATTACTAACAGGAGTTGCTACAAGGCAAGGAGAGCCACAGGATTGGGTTCCTACGTCTCACTTTTTATGGATGATTTTTAATATCCCTGTTTTGCCATCTATGCAATCACCTCTAATGTACTTCAGCCTGCTGGACGTGTTTGTGGGATTAATTTATTAAAACAAGGTGAAATTTTGTTTTCTCTGCATGTTGGCATCAATTAATAACCATTGTGAGAGGATTGCTGTGCTGTCACGGGAGGAGTGTGTAAAGAGCAACACTAACTGCTGAGAGAAGGAAAAATGCCTGAAAACAGATGCTGTCAAATAAAAGATAACCACGTAATAGCTTGGAACAAAACCAAAAATCCCTAATCCAGTCCCCTTCTGAGTAGAGGGAGTTACCTCCACTGCAACTTTTTCTTTAGTCTGGTTTCAAGTCATGGAAAAAAGAGACTTAGGTGATGTAATTTTGCCTCACATCAGAGAAAGAGTAAGTGTAAGACTGCCAGCAGGACAGGGAAACAGAAAAAAATGGATATTGGGAAAACTGAATTGGAAATGTAATGTACTTATTTTTGTACTAAATATCATAAATACAATATTTACTACATACAGTCATAGAATCATCAAGGTTGGAAGAAACCTTTAAGAGCATCAAATCCAACCATCAATTCAGCAGTGCCACTGTAACTGCTAAACCCCTAAAACATGTATATATAAAATACCTTACATACATTGTAAGTTATATATTGTACTATGTAAAAACGAATAATGCATACTAGATATTCTGTAATTTATATACTGTGAGTATAATACATAATAAAGAATAATATGCTTATATATAATAATATATGTCAACAAGACACTATTATTAAATATATGAATAACAGTTGTTTTCATATATATATTTATTATTGATATATTATTATTAATAATAATATGTACAACATTGTGTCTGTATCATATTATATATAGTCTATTATACTATACTGCACTATACTGGATATTGGGAAGATTTCTTCACCAAAAAGTAAAACAGAAGAGAACAGAAGCAGTGGAGAGGGAACAGAACCCAGAGCTTTGACCCAAAGAGAAGAAATCAGGCCAGGGCAGGGGAGAACTGGTTGGACTAGAAAGGCCTGGACCAGCCCCTACCCAACCACAGCCCTGCAGAACACAACAGAGCAGAGTGGAGCGGAGAACACCTGAGTGGGCCAGCCAGCCCCACAACCAAAGCCAAAGACGTGCCCCTCCCACCACCCCAAAACACCAAGCAACCCCAGGCCCCCCCTACAGCGCAAAGCTTTGCTCCCACTGTCCATCCAAACTCCAAGCTAGTATGGAAACTCTTCTCCCTCTCAACATCTCTTTGAGCCTTCTACCTGACTTCCATCCTCTTCCTCCTGTGGGGGAAGGCAGGCTCCTGCTGTTCACCCTTGGATCGTGACAGCTCTCTCGGCTTGTCAGAATGCCAAAGGGACGTGCCACAGGTACACGTCACCTGCCTCAGTGACAGCTGCCCTTGATGACACCGTTCCTCAGACACCTTCCTTCCCTGGCCACCTGAATCACCCAGGCTGATGTCACCCGTCCTGCTACTGCCAGTACAACGTGATCACTGCTGGCAGTCCTGCCAGCAGCAAACAAGGGAAAACCGCCACACCGTGCACCCAGAGCGTGTTCTCACCTGTCCCAGGCTCCCTGCTCACCCCTGTGCTGCAGCAACACCAGGGCTCAGCCGACTGTGGCCAACTGTGCTGTGCACCCAGTGTCGGGCTGGTACAGATCTCATCCTCTGAGCATCCTCTGGCAGGGCCTTACTGCTCGGGGCTTGTGCTGTTTGGCACCTCGATGGACCAGGAACACCAAATACAGCCAGCTCTGCTCCATCACTCCACCGCTGGCCATCTGCCAGCCTCCTTCTCTTCATCCTCCTCATCATGCTCTTCAAACTCCTCTTCATCCTCCTCCTCCTCTTCCTCTTCTTCATCCTCCTCCTCTCCAAATGCTTCCTCTTCACTCTCCTTCTCTTATTCATCCTTGTAACCTCACCTTACTGTAAAAAACTAGGCACCTACCATAGAGGATGATGCTGGCGTTGGTGTTGCCCAGCTTGTTCGTGGCCACGCACGTGTAGTTGCCGTAGTCCTTCTCCGAGACGTTGAAGAAGGTCAGCGTGGACAGGCGGCCCTTGCTCTCGATCCGCACTCCCTCCAGCCCGTTTGCTAACCTGCAGAGAAACACGGATAGCAGTGCTGGGAGAACTGGGCTGGGGTGGATCTTGCCCCTCCTTGGGCACTCCTTTGCTTCCCACCAGCCAACACCACTATACACCCACATGTTCCCCCACTGGACTTGTGCATCGCAGGTTTGAAGAAAAATTCTCCATTCCACTCTCCATCCCATAACCGAGCCTGACCCATGTGTCCCACAGCCACCATCCCAGGGAGAAACAACTCTGGGATATCCTCAGCCCTTAGCTGAGCACCCACCAAAATGAGTTGACCCCAGCCTTTTTCCACATGATGGCCTCAGGCACTGTCACCCCCCTCTACCTCCTCACCTTGTCAGCCCAAGGCTACTTTCCCATCCTCCACCCCCTCTGCAGCCCCTCACCTGGTGTCCTCCTTGAACCACTGAAACTCTGCCACGGGGACGGCCGAAGCCTCGCACTGCAGGATGCCCTTCTGGCCCACCGAGGCGCCCGTGTTCTTGGCGTTGGAGATGTACGGCGGGTCTGCAGAGACATCTTGCTGTGTCACACTGGGCCACGTGCACCCACCCCCCCACCACTCCCCTGTGCCCTGCACTCACAGTTGACGGTAACTTTGACTTTCCGCACGTCCGGGACGGCCACATCGTTGACGGCGCTGCATTCGTACTCCCCGGACTGCTCCCGTGTGATGCCCGTGATCTCCAGGTACTCGTCCTCACTCACAAAGGTCTGCCCTGGGGGATGTACTGAACGTGTGGCACCGTCACCCATGGACACCAGGAATTTCCCCGTGCCCCTGCCCCGACACCCCCTGCCTGGGGATCTGACATCCCCTTCACCCAGGAAGCACTTGACAAGCATCCTCAGCCCCATCCCAGGCCACACCAAAAGGTCAGCACCTCTGACTGTGAGTCACCTTAATGCCACCCTGACCACCTCTATGGGGACAGCCATGCATCCCACACAGGCCAGGATGGCCCCTCCTCAGACCCAGGCAGTTCTTCCACCGAGCAAGGGCTCACCTTTCCCGGAGAGGTGCCGCCACGTGACGGTGGGCTCTGGTCTCCCAAAGGCCAGGCACATGAGGGTCACGCTGCTGCCCTCATTCACGGTGATGTCTGACGAGATGTTGACAATCTGGGGGGGCACTGCAAGGCATAAAGGCCACCAAAGACACATCAACACACCAGCTTGTCAGGTACAGGTGGGAGGCCCCAGCCATGAGACCTGTCCCATCGTGTGACGCTGGTGTCCACTCCATTGCCCTGTCCAGTCAGCAATTCCATACCTCCAAACCAGTATCTTGGACTGGAGCCAAGCATGGATCTGGGGTTTGGAGGGGTCCACTCACTGTGCCAGCCCCCCCACTCCATGGCCGAGACCCCGATAACCAGCTCTCGTTATGGCCTGTGACAAGGCTCATATTTTAGCATATTTATTAAAGCTGTTTAAATTACTGAGCGTCTGCTCCTTCAATACCGGCCAGGGTGATTTATATTGCTCTATCCCCAGATACTCCATCTAATAAATAACTTGGCAATCTCCGTACCCATAAATATCCCTGGCCATGGCAAAAAGCAATTAAAGCTCACTTGCCGATGCTGCTTCCTGGCACTTTGGGCTGTCGGACACAACCCCCTAAAGGGTCTGCACCCCAGGGAGCAAATGAGGCCACATTTAACAACCCTCCCCAAATGAAAAACCATATGTACAAGGCCAGAAAGGATGCCCTGTGCCCCCTCCCCAAGCACACAACATGCTGAAAGCCCAGGTCAAGTGGCATCAGATGCCCAACCCTCGTACCCAGGGCTCTCCTGCAGCGTTGGGATTCCAGGATAATCACCTGAAAACCACTGTGGCCAGCATCAGCACTGCCTGCAAGGGAAAGTGGGGCTGCCTGGCTCTCCTCACACCCCCAGGGAAGCTCTCCTCACACTCCCAGGGAGGTTCTCCTCTCTCCTAGCACGGGGGAGGCAGCACAGCAGGATGAGCCATGGCAAAGATGCAGTGAGGGTTTTGCAGCCCTATGGGTTCTGCAAAGCAGTAAATTTCCCAGCAACTTGACACATTAATATAGAAGTACAGTCTGTTATAGCAGAGGGAGATTGTCTGAGTCCTTCAGGGGAAAGCAGCAATCCAAAAATGAAAAGTGTGTGCCGGCAACTGCTGGAAAACGTAGTTAACATTTGGAGCAGAACTGGCCAGCTCCGACAGCGCAGCCACAATGAGCTCCAGGAAGGCTGTAAATGGCCCTTCCTCACTCAGACAAGATAACACTTATCCATATTACCAGCATCCTTGCACCTCTTCCCTCCAGTAACAGCACCTCAAACTGGTACCAGGAACACGTGAAAACTACAAGAACATCCAGGACAAAGCTTCCCACAACTGGGCATTTTTCATCTGCTCCTGAGCTCTGCAAACCATCCCTCTTTGTGAGCAGTTTTGGTCCGAGATGACACCACCGTTGTTAGTGGATGTTGATACCTTGGGATGCCACCCCTGCTCCAGATGGTGGCCTGTCTCTTCCTTGTGTGATTTTGCCTGCAGATGCTGGACTAGAGCATTCGTGTGTGGTGCAGGGCATCAGCAAAATCACAGTCATCATTCTATCCTTGCCCTCCCAGACACCTCCAGTTCAAGGCTGACATCCCTTTCCTGTTTCCTGAGTCCCAAACCATGAGTACAACATGAGACTGAGAAACTGGTGCTCTGGGCACAGATGTGAGCCTGTCCCCCACCTGGGCACAGAAACACTTTCACTCCTGTGGAAAAAATTACCACTACCCATAACCACTACAGTCCCAGTGCTCCCATCTGGAAAACCTCAAGCCATACAAATCCATGTATCAGCCTGAAAGCCCTTCCCTTAGCAAAGGATGCTGACACAGACATGCCAGCGGGTCTCACAGTGGGGAACTGCATTTACTGAACATCCAGAGGCCAGGGAAGCACGGCTGTGCTTGCACTGCCTGCCCTAATCCAATCAGGAATGCCCCTGTGAGCCAGCAGGGACCTGCAATGGAGGGACACCCATGGACAACATGGGGACCCCACTGGGCAGGTCGATACCTGTGACTGCAATTGTTGCCTACAAGGTTACCAGGACTTGAAGAAGGACATCAAAAGACCTTGATTACATTTTTATAGATCCCACTGACTGGGCTGTCAAGGATGATGTCTCAAGGACACACTGGTTTGCCATGGGAGGAGCGGGTGGAAACTAGAGCCACTTAGGGATGCAGGCAGGGTGAGTTTGATGGCAAACATGACATGTGGATAAAGGCAGCCCACAACCACACCCTGTCAATACCATGAGACAGGCATGGCCAAGGCATGGCCGCCCTGACAAGCACATCCCACCAAAGCTGCCTTGTCTCAAGGTGGTGACAGCTTGGGATTGGTGCTGGGCGTGGAGTCCAAAGGCTCTCCCAGCCCCCATAGATTTCACTCGGTCCCCTCCCAGGTCAGGCAGCCCTGCTAATGCCTTGCAGCCCACCAGCATGACTGTGGGTGCTGTTCCTAGTCCTTTACCTGCTGACAGCATTCCTTTCCCTAAATTACCTTTGGTTCTCTACATTTCCCTCCCTCTGCTCTATACAGCTGCAGTGAGAAAAACAGGGCAGAACACCATCTCTATCCCCTTTTATCCATAGTCCTTCCTCATAGAAGTCTACAACTACAAGCAAATTGAATAAAGAATAAATCCCGAGGAAGTGACGAGCGGCATGGTCTCACCGGAGCGACAAGCGGCGCGCAGAGGTTTTCGTCAGCCCTGCGTAATATTAATCACAGGGAAGTTAATGCATAGGGTTTGGTAAGCCAAAAAATACATTTGCACTGTAATTTCTTGTTTGTTCGGAAAGCCGGCGAGAGAAATTGAATGTGAAAGCGATGCCACTAAATTCAATAACAATAAGCCCGTGATTTATCTCCATCCTTTACCACTCGAGACCTGCACTGCCTGATGTGCCAATCCACGCTCTCCATGGGACCTAGGCACGTCCCAGTGTCTGCCACCATCTGTGGGGACTGTGAGGTGCTGTCCCTCCCCCCACCTCCCAGACTGGGTCATGGGATCACACCTTGGTGACACCGCCACGTCCTGTGTAACACTCGGGATATCTGTGGGACTCTTCCCAGTATGTTCCATCCCGCCATCTGCTCCGGGCACCAGTGCTGGTTTTGTACTCATTGTCCCATCTGGGGACAAAGGCAACAGGAAAGCTCGGATTTGGCGAGCCACTACCAGACACCCAAGCATGAGGAGGGATGGTCACTGCCCACAGGGACGCCTCTTCCCTGCTAAGCCATGCGGGGAAAAAACAGCACCTCGGGAATCGCTGCGTGATCGGTGGCTGCACATGGCGGTGACGCACACGACCGTGTGCAGGCTGACTCATCCCCGGCTGCTCCGGAGCGCCGATCCCTACTGGAGCCACTCGCCGCCGTGGCCCTGGATTATTTTTAGCTGCCAGATCATTACTGCTGCACGCCTCGGAGCGGAGAGCCTGCATGAGCACAGTGGCTGACACATGCAGCTGATGTCCCTCCTCCACATCATTAGCTCCTAATCCATTAAAAGAGATGTCTTCCTACACTGCTGATAAGGGGAGATGACGGATAACCATGGGATCCTCAAACTGCCAGGCAACAGCCACTTGTCCACCTCTACTTGGGGGACAGGTCCCCATAGGGACAGCAGAGAGGGACATCTCATCTTTGGAGCTCTGAAGCCTCCATGGACACTGTCACACCTGCAGCACATTGTGCTTCTGCCCTGGCACCTCCCTTTCCATCGCCTCTCCCACACCTCCTGTTTTGGGGAGATGCAGCATTCATGCAGCTCCCTCACCTCTCCAGCTACAGTGTCCAGCTGTGTCCTGTGACAGGTGGTGCTGTCACCAGCAGGGAGAGGGACTGCCACCCTGGCAGGGGTCGGATGCCTGCAGGAGATGACACTGCCTCCCTTCCCAGCACCCCGGCTGCCTATAGCCCCAGGCATCTCCAGCTGTGCACAAGCCTCCCCGGCACAGGCAGGATGGGGCTGTCAGAGGTGTCACTGTGCAAGGTCTCATTAGCGTACAGAAAGTCAGCACAAAGGAGGCAAATATGCTGAAAACTCACATTTTGCCTGTGCTTTCCATCTCCTTCACTGATGAGAAGCACAGTAGGGTGGCACCGGGGCCTCCTCCAGCCCCTGCGTGTCTGCTGAAGGCACCAGCAATACAAGACCTTCCCCAGAACAGCTCCTGTTTGGGGCTGATGTCCTTAAATGGGGCACCTGAGAGCCAGCTGCTGGCTGGCAGGTGGAAATGAATGTTTCTCCTCTCTCTAGCTCATTGATTTTGTGGTGCAGGAGATACCTATAAGGACACACAGAGTAACCCTGTGCAAATGCACCTCAATGTTCCCATGGGGGAAGTTACTGGGGCAAGGAGGTGACATCCAGAGTTTTAACAACATGTTGCTTCTCGGCAGTGATGATGATCACCTCTGATCGAACCGTTCTGGTGACAGCCCAGTCTGAGAGGCTCATCAGAGCTGATTTTATTGAGATAATGGATTAAGCACTTCTAAAAGCTACGGTTTGGTCAACAAAATGATTTCTGTCAAATTTCCCTGCCAAGCAAGCTGTGCATCATGGCCTCACATTTTCTACAGACGCTCCGTTTTAGTAACATCTTCCTTTTCCCTTTGCTTGGGGTCTTGAACACCCCCTTTTCACCCCCAGTAAAACACCCTCTGTGGGATCCCACTCTCTGCGGGATTTACAGGAAGGAAAAATGAAATACAGGCACTGAGCACCCTTTTCCAGGTGGAGTCACCCGACTGCTCGCAGTGCTTCCTTTTTCTCCAAGTTTTCATGTTGAGACAGGGAAAGCAATAAAACCAAAACTCACAGTGTTATACCTACTGTGTAACCACCTGTCAGTAAATTTATGAACAATTAGGAAGTGAGAGTGCTTCCCAGGGAGCTATTTGTGCACGAGCTAAAACGTTCTTTCTGTTCGGAAATATAATGGGGAAACAACTTCACCAGTTCTCCCTCCTCTTCCCCAGTTTTGTTTTTTTGCAGTAATTAATCATCTGTTGCTGCTGGTCCCTGTGGCACATCCTGATAACTCCTTTTCACCAGTTTCAGGCAGCTTTGAGACTGGGAGCCCAAGGATGCCGTCAGGTGGACCCCATCCTGTCCCTTTCCCATTCTCCCACTTGGATTTTGGGTTGGCATGGCATAGCAGGCAATTTAGGGACAGTGGCAATTAGGGACAGTTCCCATTGGGCAGTGTGTGCTGTTTTCTGCCTGCCAGTCCGACTCTTCCTCCTTCCAGACCTTCCCCCTCTCCCTGCCCTCACTCTTTCATTGCTCTTTCATTTCTCCCCTTTGCTGCCTCCTGCCCTTTTGATGCTCCGGTGCTTTTTTGTGTGCACACATTTCCTTCTCTCTTTCCTTTGTTCTAGGGACTCTGGGCTTTTCTTCTCATCCTTTTTTTTTTTTTTTTTTTTTTTTTTTTTTTTTTTTTTTTTGTCCCTCTAGTTGCTTCCTTCTTCAAACTTTGCTATTCCTTCCAGATTTTCTTTGGGCTGCTTTGTCTTTGAATTCACTATCACATTGCTCCTGCATCACCTTCATTTGGCCGTTTTCACTCTCTTGTCCATCCTCTGCCCCTTCAGGGAGGAAGGAAGGTTGAGATAGGAGTCTGGCTGCAACTTTTCATCCAACCTTTTCTCTTTGGAGAAAAAGATCTCAACTGAGATCAAAAAAGATCTCAATAAGGTCTCAAATGTGGCCCTTTGAGAGCCCTAAGGAGCCAGTTGTTATCACAAGGGAAAAATAAAAGACTCAGTTTGGTTTTGAAACACTCATGGAGAAGCTACATCTACATTGGTGCTGCTTTGAGAGGTGGCGAGTGAGACACAGGACCAGCTCCAGGAGAGCATCCCTGGGTGCATTTGGGTAACACACCCTGTAAACAAAGGCCATGGCCCTTCAAACCCTGTCCTGGTTCCCAGGGTGAGGAAAGCAGCAAACATCAGGATAGCAAATGGATTGTGCCAACCAGAAACGAGAGAAACAATGCCAACAGCTGGGAGAGGCTTCAGTATGGCAAGTAGGATTAAGGCAGTACTGGGAAGGGTTCTTCAAATGACTCAGAAACAGAGGACATCTGAGAAATACCAAAGACCACTGTTAGGTAGGGATGGCCAGTACCAATGTTCACCCCCAAAATCTTCACCACAAGGGATCCCAAGCTCACAGCCTCCACCAAAACACTGACCCTGAGCTCCACGTTTCAGGCTGAAGTACAACCTGGAGCAGCCCAAGCCATGAAGGCAGGGCTGTGTCCTGCCTACGGTCTGCCACACTCCTCAGTCCAAAAACCATCCTGGAGCATGACGCCATTAAGGTCTCCCAGCTCCTCTTTGCAAGCCTGCACCTCCCAGAAGCTCTCCCTCTCCCCCTTTCTGAGAAGTGGCCTTTGCACTGCTCACCCCAGAAGCAGGAGCTCACCAAGGTCCACCCCACTTCAGCTCCACTCCAGCCTTTATGACAAGAGGACGACAGGGTGGCTCATCTTCTGCTTATAAAATCTTAAATGCCTGTTCTCTCTTAATCCCAAACTCTCCCCAGAACACACCAGCGTGCCATAAACACCACATATATCTCTAAAAGCATCATCCCTTCGTCATGAGGCAGCTCCTGACAAAAAGAGGAAAAGGGAGACAAAAAAAACCTCTCTGGCTTCCTGCCATCTACGCTCTTATAAACCCTGTTAACGGCTGTTGCAATGAACCAATGCAAGAGACATATTAATAGTGCTACTAAGAGACACATTTACTGTTGACGGCGACTCCCTGGCAGATTTATTGCTGGGTTGCTGGGAGGGATGGCTGGGCCCTTCAGTAGCACAATTAAAACCCAATTGAACATGGGCACAAAGAATCAATACTCTCTCCGGCCAACTTATAGTTTTGCAAAATACAAATAGAAATTAATTGACCTGAATATAGTTGCTAACTGGTCATTGCTGCTTGTTTGGCATCCTGCTGGAACAGTGAGGGCAAAAAACAGAAGACAGACCTAAACCTCAATTTTGAGGCCAGAAACAGGGCTGTGCTGCCATCCCTGTAAAGTGTGCGCTCTGCTTGCAGTAATAGGCCAGGACTAAATCCATCTTTGGAAAATCATTCCTTTCCTCTCAGCACTAAGCAAAAGACTGCATGTTGTTCACCCTCACAAAAAGAACAATTTAGCCACCAAGGAACTGCAGTGGAGCTGAATGACAGAATGGCTTGGGTTAGAAGTGACCTTAAAGATCATCTTGTTCCGTCCTCTGCCATGGGCAGGGACACCTTCCACTAGACCAGGTTGCTCCAACCTGACCTTGAACACTTCCAGGGATGGGGCAGCCACAGCTTCTCAGGGAAACCTATGCCAGGGCCTCACCACCCTCACAGGAAGGAATTTCTTCTTTACATCAAGCCTAATTTTCCTGTCTTTCAGTTTGAACCCATTATTCCTTTTAACTGCAATTCCTGATGAAGAGTCCCTCTTGACTTCTTTGTAGCCTCCTTCAGATACTGGATGGCTGCTATGGCATCTCCACACAAACTTCTCTTCCCCAGGCTGAACCGGGAACAGAGCACAGGAGGATTTGCCTCTCTCATCACCACCATCAAAGGCACCTACAGATGGATTTTCTCAGCTGGGCAAACAGTGTGGTTTGAGCTTAACACATTGAAAAGGAAGTACAGACACTGCTCAGCATGGACCACTTGAACTGTGCCTGCACCCCCAGTTCCTCTCTCGCCTCCCTCCAGCTGTGCAGAAGTGACACCGCTGAGAACCACAGTCATCACTGTGGTGGGAGCAATTCAACAGGACTTGCTCACACCAGGAAAAAAACTTTCCCCAGCACAGTTAGGAATGCCTCACCACTAGACTGTCACTCTGGACACAAACTCTCTCTCACCTTCACCTGGCTGTGCCTGGCAAGTGCCTGCATCACCCTGAGAAAGGGGTGAGGGCAGTGGGTGCTGAGCATCGCCGCCAGTTCACCTGATTTCATTAGGTGCAAAGCACTCGGATACTTCACCGGTGTTGACTGGATGGATTAGCACGATTAGAGAGCAGACAGGATAAACAGATTAAACCTCACAGATGGACAGCTCACACACAGCTCAGAAAGAAGGAGAGGGACAGCTCCGAACAAGGGGATGGAGGGATGTTTCCAATGGATCTCTGCTCCCCCCTCTTCCCAAGGTGAGCACTCCCCTTCTTCACCACAGCCTGGTGCACACTACCTGGGGTTTCCCAATACATTCCTGCAGCCACCAGGAGGAAAACCTGTTGGATGGGTAACCACAATCAGGAAAACCTGTTGGATGGGTGACCACAATCAACCCCTGCCTCTAGCCAATGAGAAAGGTACATAAATGCATACATAACTCTGTTGGGGGCTTCTCAAAGACTGTCGAGGCTGAGAAAGTTTTCAGATTTGCTCATTGCAAAATCAATACCCATCAGCTGTTTGAAATTAAAGGAAAGATTAGGTCCTGGTTTTATACACGCTTTATTGTATTCCGAGAGCTTTCTACTCAGCCAAATAAATCTTCTTTAAGAGGATTAGGAAACTTTCATTATCTTTATCTAACCTGAACTAACATTAACTCTGAAAAATTAATCTAGAGACCGGACAAAAGCTGGTAGCTGGTGCAAAGCCGCAAGAATCCAGAGGCAGCATCCATCCATCAGAGAGCTACTGGCCCCTCTGATCTGCCAGCACCTGGATCCCCCCATCAGAAGAGCCTCAGGACACTGCTTTGCAGCCCAACAGCATCTGCTATACTGATACTTGCCTATGAAGCCCTGTGCCAAGAGCCCTTCATGGCCCCACAGTGATGTTGACCTCTCTCCCAAAACCATGGAGCCCTGTGCTGCTGGTCTCTGCTCCTCCTCTGTGCCTGGCAGCATGTTGCTTTTGGCCCTCCTGAAGCATCTTCGAATGCGTGCTTGAGCAGCTTAATAACGAATCCCTGATGGAGAGAGCTGAGCAACATGGTTCCAAGCAGTGGAGACAGGTCAAATTCGCAGCACGGACAGGCAAAGGGGGAATAAAGAAGAGCTCAGCAGCCCCACTGCCAGCTCTCAGGTGTCCTCTGCCCCATGTGATGACTGTACAACACAGCAAGGCTGAGACAATGCACGCTCATCTCCTCCCTGGTATGGTGGGCACTTGTCCACACCACTGTTCCCATGCCATGCAACATCTGAAGCAGCTAATGCTGGCTTCAACTCAACTACCAAGAGAGCCTCCAAACCCTTCCCAAGTCCAGGCAGCCTTCCAGATCAAACCATCCAGCAACAGCATGAGGCACATTCTGACCTACCTTGCACGATGAGATGGACGCGTGAAGTCTTGGGGTGATTGTCTGTCTGCACAGAGCAGGTGTAGGGGCCCTCATCGTATATGTCCACGTTGTGTATCTTGATGCTGTACTGAGTCTTGGTGTTGGACAGGATGACCACACGGTTGTCTATAGACCACTTGTCATTGCCGGCATACAGGATGGTGCTGCGGTTCAGCCACGCTACCCGCGTGACCCGGTCATCCACAGTACACCTGGAGGGGACACACAGAGGGTCACACACCTGGAACGGGACACACACAGAGCATCCCGGGTCCCAAAAAGGGATGGGAGCAGGATGGGAGTGCGACTCCCCAGCTCTGCCAGCATGGAGATGCTGCACGCTGTGGCCATGCTCCCTGTTTCCATATCCCCCATCGTGTGAGATTTCACATAAACAGTGGGCCCGCCAGAAATAAAACCTCCCTTTTTCTTTCACACACAACTAGGGAACCACAGACAAAATTCCCATTGTTTGACCTCTGCAAGCCAGGCAGACCATCTCTAACCTCCTTCTCACCCACCTCCACAGCCCCCCTTGCTTTCACTGTGCACTGAGAATTCCAGATGAAGCTGTAAAATGTGCTGACAGTTCAGCTTGTCGGCACAGCCCTCGAGCCATCCCCGGGGTGATAAACACCCCCACTGCTGGGGACAGGGGCCACAGCACACGCACAGGGAGAGGGGAAGAAGAGAAACAGCCGGAGACGGCCAAGCTAGCACATGGGAAAGGGAAGGGAACATTTGGATAAGCAGCTGTAAATCCTACAAGTGCCTTGAAAACACAACGCGGTCGTTTCCATTATTTATTTCCTGCCTGGCTCCCACCCTCCCTGCTCTGAGACGTGCAGGAGCTCGGCAGCTCTGGTCCACAGCGCTGAGTTACACTTGGCAAAGAATGGGATGGGGGGGAAGGAAATTAAAATGTTCTTGGAAAACATGGCTTTTTCATGCTCTTTGATAGATCCTTCTCCATCTATCTACGTGTGGCCTTCTCTGCTGCTGCCGTGGTATCTGCAGCAAAAGCTCTGAGCATTTGGTTAAATTAAGAGTCCAGCATCTCTTGGGAGCTTCACCTTTGCCATCTGAGGACCAGGCTAGGGAAGCTTTCTCTTGACACGAAAAAAAAAAGGGAAAATCAAGCTAGACGTGAGCTAGTGCCAGCAGTGGCAGAACTGCCGCAGCTTTGTGCAGCCAAGATCATAGGGAAAAGGCACCTACAGTCAATCAAGGAACTCGTGTGAGTCCCTCTCCACATGCCTGTAAATTCAGAGAGCAGCTGGGAGGCTTTTCCTGTCTTCGTCCCCATTGCAGAGCCTCTCCTGCCCAGGCTCTGGGGGTGTTATATGCCTCCCTTGCTGAGATTGCAGAGCATCACCTCGATCGAGATTATTAATCGGGCCCAGGGAAGGGGCGATACTTGGCATGTTTGAGGGTCCCCGCGGGTGCTCGGTTCAGAGGAATGAGCCATATATTCTCCTGCAAACAAGTAATTTTCCCTTTGCAGGAGCTGTACGTCTCTGCCAGCCACATCACGTATGGACGCTGGGAAAGACGGATGGCCCTGCTGCGGCACCGCCGGCACGAGGGGAGCCTGCCTGGTGTCAGACATGCCCCGGCGCCAGTTCGGCTCTGCCGGACCAGGGCAGCCTTGTGCCGGCAGACAGCATTGTCCTTGTCAGGAAGCCGAGCCCACTCTTCCTTCAAATTAACTGGGGGAGAGCTAAGCACAGCCGAGTAAAGTTCGGCCCTGGGGGATTCCAGTCTAGTGGACTATTACTGCTGTCTCACTTCATTATAATGAATAATAAAGAGATACTTACACACGGCTTCTGTAAATTATTCATTGCGTGCACTGAAAAATCAGGGCAGCAATATGTAAAACAGACAACTTGCATGTCTGCGCTCATATAAATATCCAGACTACAGCCCTGTGAGGTACTCTCGGGTCCCCTCATTAGGGGTGAAGCACAAGGACTCGGGTTTGAAGTGACAGGGATGAGACGCTCGTGCTGGCGCTGAGTACGTTTGACTGTTGCTGCCCAGCTTCGACTGCTGCATATGGGATGTGCTTCCTGAGGAGTTCTGGGGCCAGTCCAGGACGCCTGAGAACTGGGGTGGTTCATTCTGCATTTACAGCTCACACTTACATCGCAGAGCTGCACTGCACGAGCACCCAGGGATGCCCCAGGTGGACACTCACAGGAGGGAGGGCAAGGACCACATCACCTTGCCTTGTCCATGCTGCTGGTGACTGGTACTGCCCTCAAAACCACTTGGAATGAGCAGGAAGCAGCAATTTGGAGACCTCTGTAACAAACCCATGCCAAAAGCAAGGAGGTAAAGGCTCCTCCTTCCCATCCCTCAAGCCCCCTCATCAGTCATTGCCACTCAATAGCAAATTTAGGACCAAGTCCCTTTGCTTTGTGCAGCATCATGCTCCTCTCCAGACCAGAGCCCAGACTGTCTCCTGCAGCTACAGACAACCAGACAAAAAAACAGCCCTCCTGTGCCTCCTGGGAATGTGTCAGAACCACCACCAGCAGAAAAGCCCCATCCATCAGCTGGCACAGAGCACATGGCATTCCTGGAGGCACCTTCTCAGCTACCCTCACTTTCCCACTGCCAGTTTTCCCGTGCCCTGCCAATTGGCACTACAAAGAGAATACTGACGGATACTCTGGCACAAGGAGCACCTCATCAGCTTCTTTACCTGTCTGGGAAAGTGATCTCCATTAGCTGCTAAGCTGACGACACTCACTTGTCTGCTGAGCCGTCTTTGCTCCCCATTTCCAATTGACCAGGATTATGATAATGTCTCCAGTAAGCAAACAGGTAAAGAGACTTCTGCAAAGTGTTTAGATAAAGCAGACAAGCTCTGTCAAAGCTGGATAATAAAGCAGGCCAGGAGGTTTTGCCTTGAAGGGATCTAATTAAAATCAAAGACAAACCCCCATTAACAGTTTCCTGAAGGCACCGTATCCATCTCCAGAAACTGCCTTACGAGTCCAGAAGGGACAAAAGACAATAAAACGCCTGTCACATGGGAGGGAAATAAACTTATCCTGGCTCTGCAGCTCACCTGGAGAAAGCCCATCAGCAAGGCAGGGGAATATCTCGGGAATGATATTGTCAGCCCCCAGCGTACGCTGCATCCCAGCTCCTCCCCACATCCCTTCTTTGCACAATGTGACCAGTCCCATCAGCTCCTCCATCTCTGCATCCGACTTATACCCTCATTGCCTTTGAGTAGAGACTTTTCACCATCTGTGAAATCTTTCAGTGCCTCCAGCCACTGCTGCTCTCCTCCAGAGTGGCTGGGGAGCTTTGGATGCCAGGC
Source organism: Vidua chalybeata (assembly GCF_026979565.1). Taxonomy (NCBI): domain Eukaryota; kingdom Metazoa; phylum Chordata; class Aves; order Passeriformes; family Viduidae; genus Vidua; species Vidua chalybeata. Next base: position 4,585,725 of record NC_071552.1, on the reverse strand, counting down.
TTCGCTGGAGCTCCGGCCCCCAGTGTTCACAATGATACATGTGGCTCTTGAAGGCTTCATCTCCTGAGACCCATATTGATTCCCTCACTCTGCAGGAGGACAAGAGCTGCTGTAGGGATCCCAGTGCTCCACCAGAGATGAGGGTGATGAACCTGAACACAGCAGCATGAGAAGATGCATGAGGGTGGGAGCTGGGGGCACCAGCGCTGTGCTGTTTCCCCTCTAATTGCCCCTATTCCTCATTCTTAAATGCTAATTTTGAAGCTTGCCGTGGAATTATTTCACTTAGTGTCAACAATACAGATAGCTCCGCTGACATGCTCTTTGTGTGTGGTGGCACACAGCGCCCGTCTCCCTCCTCCTGCACCTATTAGGAGAGACCCCACATAGCTCCCACAGCAGGCTCCTTCCCAGCCCCATCAATGAACACTGACAGTGCCTCTCCTATGTGTGGGTTGAGCCATAACACCCTCCCCCTTCATCCCCTGCCTTCTCTGGCCACGTCATCGACCTTTCCTGCACTGCTGACTCAGCTGAATATGAAGGAGAAGCCTGGGACTGCCCTCAATGCTTCCCTCATGGCAAGGGAAATACTGTGTCCAGGGTCAGCACAAGTTTTCTGGCAGTAATTTGGAGGGATAAACAGCAAAAAAAGAGATGAAACCATACAGGAAGTCTTGCAAAATCCTCTGCATGGGTGCAAAATATTCTGAGGAATGGGATGCGTGGGACCCCAAGAAGTTGATGCACACCCTAAGAAACCCAGGGAACATGTTTATACCTGAAGAGCCAACACCACCAGTCCCTCTCCTTGCCAAAAGGCTGGGGGGATGGATCAACCCAAATTTGTTGTCCATTTGTTTGGACACATGCTGGGATTTTTGGGATTGTCCAGTGCAGAGCCAGGACATGGACTTAATGATCCTTGTGTGTCCCTTCCAGCCAAGGATAATTGATGATTTTAGGATTCAAACCTCTCCTGTTTGCTTGTTCAAACCAACGATGCTCTACTTTTAAACTCCTCTATGGCCCTTCAACCCCAAACTGCTTCTCTCTCCTGTAGGTAACATGTCTCGTCAGGATGACAAATGGAGATGCCAAAACCAGTTGCAAACTTGCCGGCTGACCCAGTTTTCAGAGGCTAAAATAGCTCACCCAGATCAGGAGTGAAGCCCCTCGACAGCGACTGGGTGTGCTTCACCCTGGGAAGCCTCCAACCAAAAATACCTGTCACAGGGGCAGAACAAACACCCTTGTCTTTGAGAAGAAATTGTTAATTACATTTGCCAGGGACTCCTAATGGGATTTCTCCTGCACTTCCAATATTCACCCTGGCTACACAGTTAAGGGGCACCGGATGTTTTTTACTCTGGGCGGCTGGAGCAAAGGCAGAGGAGATTTATTTGTAATCATCGGAAATAAACACATTTCTCAGAAGTAAACACAAAAGAACAGAACCTGGCTGTGCTCCCACTTCATTCAAGATGCAAATGAGAAGCAGGCCATCAAAACACTGCAGCTTCTCTAATCCTCTCCCAACAATGCAACCTGCCACATTATCTGCAGGGACAATGGCACCTGTGCCATGTGATGGCAGGTGTCATATGGCAGCTCCCGAGGGCAGGACTGCGCCACCTGAGCTTCCATCACTGCCATCCACGCTGTTTATTTGGGGGGTGGAGGGCACAAGGCACTTTGTCTTTCATCATGGTCCTGTCCACTCTGTCTCCTCTCCGAGGCACCTGCAGTGTCCCTTCTCCCCTCTCTCCCATCCTTCCCAGTGGCTGGATAGGGAGTGCACAGCTCCATACCATCCCCATGCCATCCCAGCACCATGAAGACAGACAGCACAGCTCCACACCACCCACCACCCTGAGGACAGAGGGCACAGCTCCACACCATCCCAGCACCCTGAGGACAGAGGGCACAGCTCCACACCATCCCAGCACCCTGAGGACAGAGGGCACAGCTCCACACCATCCCAGCACCCTGAGGACAGAGGGCACAGCTCCACACCACCCACCACCCTGAGGACAGAGGGCACAGCTCCACACCATCCCAGCACCCTGAGGACAGAGGGCACAGCTCCACACCATCCCAGCACCCTGAGGACAGAGGGCACAGCTCCACACCCTACCCACACCACCCCAGCACCCCGAGGACAGAGGGAACTCGTGTTGCACCATATGGCATCACCCATCCAGCCTTCACCAACCACTCAGCATGTCCCAATACATCACCACACCCATATCCCCTGTGGGAAAACAAGGAGCGTGGGATGTACCAGAGCTTGGCCAGCCCAAACAGTTCTCCTTTCTTCCATAACATTCCTCCCTCCCTGCCGTACACCACTTAGCTGCTGCCTCCTGCAAAGCCACACACAACTGGCTCTGACTCTGCAAGTTTAATTAATTGCCTGGCGCTACTGCTACTGCTCCGATTCCCCAAGTGCTCCCAGTGCTGTTCAAACACACTCCAGGCCACTTGAAAACCTGTACCCTGCCAACAACCCCCTGCCCAAAGCCCTCCAAGGGCTATGGGACCCTTCTGCCCTCTCCAGAGGCTCAGGGCTTGACAGGGAGGCTTTGTCCCTGGCGGTTCCCCTGCAGTGGCAGTTTGCCCACCAGCAGGCACCAGAATAGAAGCTGCTCCTTGTGAAAAATCAAAGCCCAAATTGATACATTAGCGACTGCTAAATATAAAATATCCATCTGCAAAGATAATAAGCCTGTGAGGGCAGAGGCTGTCGAGTTGCTCCATTTCAGATAGTTTAATGGTGTTTTGGTCCATGACTGCAGCTCCCAGACATTAGAATGATAACAAGATGATGAGGAGGGCGGGAGCCGTCTGCGCGAGGCATCAGAAGTCAAGACAATGCTCACTATGCAGTCCCTGAGGGGTCCATGTCACACAAAACACTGGCTGCTCTGCATCCAGCATCCACAGGGCTTTGGGTGGTCTCTGTGACAACCCAGGGCATGCAAAGGCTGCCAAGGGGTCGCTGCCAAGCTTGAGCTGACATTAATTCAAGGAGGGGGGTCTGACCCCCCTGGAGTCAGGGGTGGACCTGGGTACCACTGCAGGTGGCACAGAGTGATGCTAAAGCTGAGACAGGCATAGCTGTGCTGCAGACGGCTTTAAAAGCAATCGTAGCTTGAAGAAGGAAGGAATGCCCAGTGAGGTGAGCTGCTGCATGGTGCCCCCACTGACAGATCACATCTTCTCCCCAAAGCCATTCAAGGGATTTTCTGAATTAATGCTCCACATCGAGCAAATCCAGAAACAGTCAGCTCTGTTAAAGCGAGCCAGGCTTTCCCTGCAGTTCGCAAAGCCCTTCTTTCACTCCTCATTGCTTCTACTTCCAGCTTGCAGGGACACACCTCACCCTGGCAACATCATTGGCAAGGGGAAGGGGGCCGGGCGAGGTCAGGTACTCCTCCCAGCTCCCACCTGACTTTCCCTTGCTTCTGACACAACAATGCATTAATATCCATTTCCACGTGCTGGGATGCTCCCCCCATGGGGTAGAGAAAGTCAGAAGGCATTAGCCTAAGCCCCAACAGCCAAGCCAACACCTGTTATTAGCTCAGGAGAAATCTTCATAAGGAAATATGAGGTGGCAACAAAAGAAATAAAGTGGAAGGCCTTTGGATAGAGCAAATCAATGGGAATGTTCATAGAGCAGGTGGCACGTAAATGCTTCCATCAGAGTCAGTCAATGCTGGCGGCCACACCTCATCTCACAAAGACAGAGATGAAAATGAAGGCACCGAGCAGGGGCAGCCAGGCCAGGAAAACCACAGAAACTGGAAGAAGTACAGAGAAGCATCTTTCCTTGCCCAAAATGGTACTTGAATGATTGCACTTTCTCCCTAACACAGCCAGGCACTGATTTCAAACTTCTCCGTGGTCACTTAGCCATCCTGTGGTTTGAAGAAGGCTGGGACATCTTCCCAGCTCCTCTCCAAAAAGACAGTCACCATGCAGCAGCATTTACCATCAAGGCATCAGTACCTGTCCTAGGAAACATGGGCAGAGAGCTGTTTTCTCACCAGGAAAGGCAAACTCCCCTGTCTGAGCCCTGCCCTACATCCCTGCAGGGAAAAACCCACCAATGCTATCAGCACCCTTCAAGGGTGCAATCTGGAGATTCCCCTGCTTTCTGCCGATGTAGGCAGAGCCCCCTGCTCAATCAGCACCTGCACCCTGCCTAAATCAGTGCTAATCTCACACAATACAGCACCTGCAACCGGCTGATTTCCAGTGTTCTTCAATCAAAAGCAGCAAAGAAAACACTGAGTTCATTGCTAGCAGAGCTGAGCAGTTGAGAACCTCAAGTCCTCCACGCCTGTTCTGGGTTTGTAGGGCTGGACTTTTCCTTGCTATTGCTTTTTTGACATGTTTTTTCATTCATTTGCCCAGGCAGGGAGAGAGAGGAATAACTTTGGCTGTCACAGCTGGACATGCAGTTAAGTGGCGGTAATTAGCGTGTGGCAACATGAGGCTCTGACTGCTCTGATTCAGCCATCCTGACGGGACTGGTGACCATCTCCATCTCAGCTGGATAAGTGGGACACTTTCAACCCAGGAGGATGTGGCCATAGCACTGGCAGCATCCCACAGTTGCAAAAGAAGAAAGGATGCTTGCAGGCTGATTAAAACCTGGATCAAGGCACATCCACGAGAGAAGGAGCCGGAGCAAAACCATTGGACACTTGTCCCTGCATTGCAAGGAGGGGAAATTGGTCTGAAGCCAACCACCCCAGTGCAGGACACAGTGGAAATGTGGCAAGGGGGTGGCATTGTCACCCCAAAAGGGGTTCCTGTGGGAAACAAAAGCATGTAGGGCCCTTTAATAGGAAAGCCATCCATGTCTCCATCACATGTGGGCCTCGTGCTCTCTGGTCTATCTGGCCACACCACCCTCCCCAAGAGTCGGGCAGAAAGCAAACCTCTTCTCACATCCTGCTGTTGATTACCACCAAAAATATATTTGTCATGAGATGCCCACCACTATCTCTGTGGCTCTTAAGGGTAATGGAGAGGTTTCAGTCTTTGGAGGATAAGTCTCAAGCTCTTGGCTGCTTGCCCAGGAGGATTATTTTACATCAGGTTGAGTTCTGTAGTAATTATCTTCAAAACAGCTGGACTGCTGGATAAACTCACTGTATCTTAATGCACAATACGGGAGCAAACGCAGGGAATTAAACTGCAATTCCAGACAGATTGACGGAAAAACCTCTCGCCGGTGTTTCACAGGCCGAGGCTCAGGGCTCCTCACATGTTAGGGGTGGGGAGGCATTCGCTCATTTGAAATCAATTCCAACTTCCCCAGAGACAGAACGGAGGGGGAAAGAGATGCTGGATGAAGATGTTTTACCCTTAAGCTTTCAGCAAAGAAAAAAAGCAGTATTCCTGACCCTCATGGCTGGAAAATGAAGCAGTATTTGGCTGCTTGATGTTCCACACAACCCCGAGACTTCCATAAAACTCCAACATTACAAGGTCTTGGCTCCACACTGCACCATTCACTGCAGCGAGAGCGAGCAGGGAAAGCTGAGGGGCAAATCAGCTCACTCCATCCACAACCCTCACACCTAGAAGTCACTCCCAGTGAGTATCCCACCCCAAGAGGATGAAGGGGCTGACAGATGGACAAACCAACTCCCAGACTGCTCCACCAGCATGAATTAAAAGGAAAAAAAATCAGGTACCTTCAGGATAATGCTGCCACAAGATTTAGGTGCAAAATCCTTGCAGACAGAACTAATAACCTCTAAAAAGAGTGAAATTCTGCCGCTGTATTTCATGGTGAACACCATAAAGGGCTCCTGCCAAACGCAAGATCTGTAAATGACCTGGGTGAGCCATCAGCTCAGAAATATAATTGCCAATTTGCAGGAATTTCACCAGCAATTAGGCAAAATAAAGTAACCCACCAGAGGAAATCCTTGGCTCGCTGCTCCCATGCCTCCCTGACCCATCTGATTTCCACCCACCACTGCTCTGCCAGGATGAGGGTTGATGCTTCAGGCACTAAGGAGCCAGGTGACAGCTCCGTGAAGATGAAGAAGTCATCTCCAGTGCCAGATAAAGAAGTCGTCATCATTGTGAAGTGACAACAGACACTCCTGGGCACCAGCCAGATGAAGACCTCTCCTGCTGGTACCTCCTTTCTGAGCATCTGTGAGAACCAGGAGCCTGATCTCGGTAACCCCAGGGGCCGAACAACTGCATGCAATTAGGGGGTTTATTTGTTTGAGTTGCACGTGAATATCCCAAATTACATTATCAGATCATAGTCCTGCTTCTGATTTATTCCTTCTTTGTTCTTCAAGTCTTCATACATCTAAGCAATTAACCTCTCAAAGAGCTGGAGAACACATAATTATCCTCATTTGTCTAAACGTCACCAAGATGGCTGCCTTTCAATTAACCTTCTGGGAATGGAGGGAAGTTGGAGTGATACAGTGATCATTTCCAACTTCAGCCTAGGCTGCAGCTTTTTTTTTTCCCTTAAAGTAATTTAATTGAAATATTCAGATGATAAAATATAGCCAGATAACTGTTACTGCAGGTAACGGGATCAAGAGGGGGCTTGCAATCGAAAAAGAAGTCAAACGAGGTACAGTAATATTATATCAATATGTGGCACTTCCATCTAAAAATATCAAAGCACTTTGTGCTTATTAATGAAGGGAGTATTTCGCACTCCCCTGCCAGGCTGAGACTTGCATCGCTTCAATGTGTCACTGCTATCAATAGGGAAACTGAGGCAGAGGATGTGCTCCGGCACCCGGAGTTTACAGAGTCAATCCCCATGCAGGCAGGAACTTCCCAAGAACATCCTCTCATGAACCCCTCTCCTGCCCTTGGAGAAGTTGGCTCCTTCATGAAGTCAGCGCAGGAGACGCGGTGGTGGCCGAGCTGCTTTTGCTTTTATTTATTTTAATACTAATAACCCCCGTTTTTCTGAGCCAGTGTCTGCCACGCCAGCGAGCGAGGGAGCCGTTCCCACCCATCGCCTCGCTAATAAATATGCATCGTTCCTGCCAGGAAGTGCCAGGTCAAGCTTTGCACCCGCACGAAGCACGACACCAGCATCGTCTGGCACGGGCGAGCAATATTTATACACACCCCCGCTCATAAATACACAGGCAAAATAAACAAGCCGGCTCCGAAGTTCTGCGCATCTCCTCTCTGACAAGCGTGGCTCCTCAATTCCCCACGGTGCCACGGCTCCGCTCCCGGCGTGAAATTGTGCTCTCCAAAAAGCAATTTGGTCTCCGGCACCGCTCCAAGACCTGCTCGGTGCCTCCTGCCCCGGCAGCACCGAGGTGGCTGTGGCAGAACCAGCTCTCACACTCCCTGCACACGCAGCGGGTTGGGGGAGGCTGGACAGAGCTCCCACATGAAGGGAAACCGAGGCACAGTAATGCACAGGACTCATTCCCTGCATCCTTCCCTCCCAGCCTCACGTGTGCATCAGTGTTTCAGCACCAGGCAGCCACTCTGCTGATCCGTGCAGGCAAGCGGGGAGGAAAGGACGTGGGAATACAAGAGGCTTCCCACTGGGGATGCCACAAACCCGCGTCTCTCCCGGGGCATTCATCCGGAGATGAGAAGCGAGGGTAACACAATAGCCACCGAGTTTATTCTCGGCACAGGCTGGCGGCGACATAATTAAAATGCAGGTCGGAGTCAAGGAACCTTCCTATAAATCTTTGCTTTTGGCTCTTGGGCTTGACAGGAAGCCTATACCTGGCGCGGGGAGTACAGACCGAGGGGGAGGCATGGATAAAGGCTCTGCTTTATGGACGGCCATTTTAATGTTTTGTTTGAGTAATGGGCCTTGCAAATTAGCACCCCGGCAGCCTGAAATACATATTTTTCCAAGGACATCCAGGCTTCCTGATCCGACAGGTGATGTGGGCAAACAAGCCCCGAGGGCAGCTGCAATCTCAGCTCTTTGTGGCTGCAGTCATATTCTATCCCAGCTGGGATGATGAAGAAGAAAACAGAGAGCTTGGAGGGGGAATCCGGAGGCTGAGGGAGGAAATGGAGCAGAAAACGACCCTGCACGAGACCAGCGAGGGGCTGATGAGCGGCGGCAGTGGCACAGAGTGCCTGCCAGCCTCTGGAGGGAACTGATGCTGCACTGGCACAGCACGGTTCCTCTCTCCCTCGAGGGAACCTGGCGAGACACTCCAGGGCACGTCTGTGGCACATGCCTCTCCTTGCACAATCAAAAGTATGGATCTCCAGCTCTTGATGCAGCTTGTCTGAGCATCTAGCTCTGGGCTGAATATTCAGAAAGGCTGGAGGTGCTGCAATCACACTGGGGAGAAGGGGGATGCCTCGGTTGTGGGGAAATTAAGCTGACAGCCAGTGGACTGCACAGTGGGGCTCCGGCTTCTTCAATGCAAACATGGCCAGAAAGATGGAACATCCCTGCAATAACTGGGAGAGAAGAGTCAGGAGAGCAATGGAGAAATATGTGCAGCTGAACACGAGGGGGAGCTCAGGCCAGAGCGTACAGGGGAGCACAGAGCAGACAGCAGAGCCTACAGCTCACCCTCTCTCTCCATCCCTCCTTTTCTACCTCCTCTCCTCCTTCTTCGTTTATCCATCCCACCCCACCATGTACATAATCTGCCTGGCTGTCACCTTCCCACACCAGCATGAGATGTGCTGGGCACCCAGGGGATGTGTCTGAGCTCTGAGCTGCCCCAGATGGATGCAACTCCGCACAGCAAGGGGGGAATCCCTTGCACAGAGCTGGACATGTGGCTGGGCATGTATCCAAATCAGAGCTGAAAATGTGCCTGCAAATTGTTCTGAACCTCAGTTGAGGAGATGGATGTCAGGAATTCTCCTCCTTGTCCACACAGTCTCCTGCAAGAGGCACAGGGTGACACCTCCCTGTCAACACACATCTGTCTGCCTCTGGATTTCACTGTGCAGACCATAAAGGATGGGTGGACAGGATGAAAGCAAGCTCAGAGCCTGGAGCAGTAGCGTGCACTTCACTCGCAGGGTCATCATCTTAGATTGAAAGTGTCCAAAAAGGACTTGGGAGCAAGCTGAGCTGGCGACCAAGACATGAACTTTGCCAAAGACCCCTGCCTAGTGTCACGGTGTGTCACAGAACTGGAGAGGGACTCCTTCCTGACCGGCTCCATGAACAGGGCACAACTTGCTGAGTCTCCTGGGTAACTCCAGGAAGGGAAGTTGTACTTTGTGAGCACACAGCTCTGCCTGCCGCTCCCACTCACCCTACCAAGTTTCAGTCATCCAGGATGTGATTTGGAGAGACAGCTCTGAACTCGGCGGGGGAGGCCGGAGTTTCGGTGCAGTATCCAGCACTCCTGAGGCACTCCGGAGCCACGGCACGGAGCCTGCGTGCCAGCCACTGGTGCATGCTTTTCCAACCAGGGAGATGCTCTGGGGCAAAGGGGAAGGAGCAGCCTTTCAGAGGTACCACGCATTCCAAGATGCTGCTATTTTATGCACCAGCATCTCCCTCCAGGAGGTTTGACTGCAGCTCACTGGGGTGAGTGCAACAACTTCCACCTTTCTCTGAAGGTGCAGGGCTGATCTCTCGGGAATTCCAACCACCCAGAGCCAATGCATTTCATTTGTAGGCACAAGGAGTGGCCAGAGCCACCATCAGTAAATCCACGGTCTTGTTGCCACCCTAAGGACATGCTGAGAGCTGTTCCGAGAAATCCCTGCAGCTTTAATACCCGGAATGCCAAACAAGGGACATGGTGATTCCAGCTATTTCTGCCACCCACTCGTGTGCACCTACAGAGCAGAGAGACAGAGGATTGGGCCAAGGCACACGGAAATAATTTTCTGCTGGCAAAGCTGCCGACTCAAGGAGAAACATAAAACCCTCAATGAAGGGCTTGTCTAGTTTATTATAACATCGGCTTTAATTTATGCGCCTGCCTTTTATGATTGTTCTCTATCGCTGTTCCTGGGGCTTATTTATGGAGGGCCATTAGCACAGAGAGCAGGCCCTGATGAGGGAGCATTTGCAGTCTGCCGGGGGACCAGGATATAAACTGAGCTGAGGAGGAGGCAGTGAGCTCTCGCATGGGGCTGCCGGAGTCCTCTCCCCGAAAGCTGAGAAGGATAATTTGATCTCGGAGAGTGATACAACTTCATTTCACGTGGCTGTCTCTGGGCAGGCTGCAGCCTCCTTCACATGCACTTTGCTGAATTCCCTAGTCCCAAACAAACTCGGCAGTGAGCAGAGGGGAAGTAGAGAACTTTGGATCCAACTGTCCACATCAAACAAAAACAGGGAAAAGCCTCTCAGGGGTGTGAAAGAGACGCCGGGGTGAGGAAAGGGCATCACAGAACGGTTTGTGCTGGAAGGGATTTAAAGATCATCTCATTCCAACCCCATGCCATGGGCAGGGACATCTTCCACTACCCCAGATTGCTCCAAACCCTGCCCAACCTGGCCTTGGACACTTCCAGAGATCCAGCGGCAGCCACAGTCTCTCTGGGCACCCTGTGCCAGGCCCTCCCCATCCTCACAGGGAGGGATTCCTCCCCAATATCCCATCTAATCCTGTCATCCTAAAGCCATCCGCCCTTGTTCTGTCTCTACAACACCCTTATAAAAAGCCCCTCTCCAACAAGGGGTCCCTCTCCAGCTGCACAATGTCCTGGCAGTGCATCCCAGGATGCTGACATTGGCACTCATCCCTGCCTGGGCATCCCAGCCCTGTGCCCATCTCACCTCCTTCCAGCAAAACACTTTGAAGTCTGTGTAAACACCCCACGGTACACAAACAAACTTCACAAATTATTCCTATTTACAAACATCACTCTCCAATCTTCAACACAACTCAGACAGGCAATCCTATGCTGGTAATTAAAACCACAGGCACCAAAATGATGGGTTAATTAAAGGTCCAACCTACCCCCAAAACACATCGGTGTGCAGGGAGAAATGCATTGGTTCAAACCCAAACGAAGCGGGTAGGTGGGTCTGTTGGCAGAGAGAGGCGATGTAAAATGAATTTGTATGATCAAAACCTTCCCGTACAGTTCGCAGGTAATTTGCGACGAGAACAAAAGCTTTAAATTCATCCACTAAATTATTCACTACAAATCGTCCTCTCGGCTCCCGCGCCTGTGTCCTTCAAGCTGTTCTAGGTGGTGATTACGTCCCCTCGGTGCACAGGGAGGCCTCGGGGAAGCGGCTGCAGGAAAGACGGAGCCGCCGATCCGACACTGGCAGTTTGATTTACAGAGAGAACTGGGGAGAGGAGACAGCAGCCCTCAGGAAAAAAGAAACTTCAAGCTCTAACCATCCCATCAAGGGGCTTTCTGCCTTCTTTATGTGGCGGATTTTTTTTGCTCTCTTTCGTTTTCCGCAACAAGCTCCCGCTGCAGGCACAATAGATGATGCTAAATTATTTTGGAATATGCTGAGAATGCCCTGCTTGGCCAAGCGAAGCCTCATAAATCATTCCTCTTCTTCCACTCCCTTTCCTATTCCTGATCTCTCTTTCAGGCAGTATAATGCCAGCTTGCTGGGGAGCCCATTGCCCTGGCACCGTGGGCACTGCCCAACCAGAGCCATTCCTGCTCTCAGAGGGATGAGGCCATGTGACTAGGACAGACTGGAGCCACTCGAGCTGCTCAGGTCTCTACACACCAGGAATCAGTTCTGGAGCCCACATGGGCGCAAGGCAGCCCCACAGCAGCCCGTAGTGGTCACAATTCCATGTGCTGCAGGGAAGGGATGGGAAAAGCAGTTGCATTTATGTGTCGGATGTTTAAACATCACCCCTGATGAAGCTGGTGATTAGGACTGAACTCCTCTCTTGTCATTAGCACAGGTCCCCTCCAAAGCAGGGGAGGTGCTGGTGAAGGACCTGGCAGGGCAGTGTGCCACCAGTGGTCTGGAGAAGAGGGAGAAAAGGAAAGCTGGGGAGAGGAAAGCCCTGCATGGAGGAGATGTGGAACTCATTCAGCATTTGTGCCATAGCTGGAGTGGCTGCATGGCCCAGGGCTGTCAGCCTGGCTCCTTGCACCATGACTAAAATCACACTTTTCACTAAAAACCCCAGAGCACAGATACCTTAGTCAAAGGCAGAGGCCCCTCCAGCTGGAACTGATGGGAGGAAAAGCACTTTGGACCAGGAACCACAGTGTGGCAAAAGCACAGTCATTTTCTAATACCTGAAGTGACATTTTCCGCGTCCCTCACACTCAGATGTGACACTGAAAATGTCATAATAGGGATATGAGTGCTGTGCATCTCTGTGCTGGCCTGGTACCCATCACTCAGGAGTGATGGAGAGGCGGCAGGCTTGGGAAGCTGCTGACAAGAAGGAGCAGTGAGCAGTTCTGTTTGCAGCCCTGGGCAAGGACTACACTCTGTTCCCTCCCCAGCTCAGAAAAAGATGGATTGCCATCCTCCATGGCTTGGCTGTGAGCTGGCCTGCAAGGACTCAGCCAGGAATTTTGGAGGGGTGGGCAGGATGAGGCAGATTCCCCTGAGGTCACCCCAGAGAGGAGGGAACCCCATTATCCATCAGCATTTGATGCATCCAGAGATGCAGGGTGAGGCTCAGGGTACCAGAGGCAGAGCTGGGGTCCCCCAGCCCTCAGCATCACCCCATCACTCCTTCCACCTCCCCACCCACAGACATAAGTGGGGTTAAGCTTGACTTTTTATAATAACTGCCCTTCTGCCCTCCCCAGGAAAACTCAACAAACCCCAAATGCAATAAGAGCCTCAGCAGCCACTCCTGCCTCTCCAGAGCCTGAGCTTTACTACTCTGTAGCCATTTCTGGCTCGTTGTGTTTTGCACAGACCAGATGTGATGCTCATCCTGAACAGCCAAATTTCAGGCCCCTTGGTTATTCCTTAGATGGAGCTGCTATTTTAGACAAGACAGACACAAAACAAAAACAAAACCTAAAGCGGAAGCAGAGGGAAAAAGCCCTCTGAGCATCACAATAGTGACAAAAATCCATAGTGAGGCATTTGTCTTTGGTTTTTAACCCAGAAGAAGGTGAAAAAGCCAAGTAGAACTGCAAACATGCTGGGACCATGTGCCCCAGCAGCCCTGTGGGGCTGGATGGGAGCTGCTGGTGAGCAGGGAGATGCCAAGGGCTCTGCCAACACCGGGACCAGGGTTGGGGATGACCCTGTGGACTAGGGGATTCACTCACTGGACTTGTGCATCACCACCTCTCCCATGCCAGCCCCTTTCCTGGGAGAACCAGATAGCCACAAACACATGGCTTCCCTCCAGTGCTTTTCCCAGCATGTTTGGATCACCCAGCTGCAATTCCCACCTTTGCCATCAGGACCTCTTCTGGAGTCAAAGTCCCTTCAAGTCAGACCACTCATACCAACGAGGCTCAAGGTACCCAATATTTCATCCCCAGTATCCCAGAAGGGCTGAGGAACATGCGGACGCGCTCCATAAAGCCACCATTAGAGATCCCCTGATGGAGATGGATTATAATTTGCAAATGATTAAAACACAATTAACGGTGGTAGGGAGGAACTCCAGGCTCTGCAAAGGAGCCGTACAAATGAGGAGTTATCAGGACCTTCGGTGTCCTAAGCACCTGTCAATTCTTGGTTGAAACAAGTGCATTAGCCTCGTCCAATATCCATCTAACCTTTCCACTCTCCCTTGCTCTGTTTCCCTGGCAACCAGTTAAAAGTGCTGGAAAAAGGCACAGCTGCTTTCAGAAAAAAGAAAAGGAAGAGGGAAAAAAAGGCAGTGTGTTCTTTTAAAGCACGTGTGCTCATCACTCTTTCCCCCTTCTCTCTCTGTCTCTCCTTTAAGTGTCTGTGTTTTCCCAGCCCAGCTCGGCTCCAGCTCCGAGACCTCAGCACGAGCTGCCATGCTCAGAGGGCAATGAGCAGGGTGGGGAAGGCTCTGCCATCCTGCTCTCCCTGGGGATAGCCAAATGAACCACGAGCCATTGCAGAAAACCACTTGGGACTGCAGAGAAATGGAGGGGAGCCAACCCAGGAGTGGGCTCACCATGGGAAGCTGCAGAAAGGGGAGATGCTCTCCCAAACCAGTCTGTTCCTGGGGCAGGGGAGCTCAGTGTGCCCCCTTGGTGTGCTCCCTGCCAGGCACGTCACAGCAGAGCCACACGCAACCTGCACAGCTCTCCGGAGTGGTACAAGCTGAACACTCTGCATTTCATGGTGCTCTCTGTCAGTCTCTGAGCAAAACAGCAGTTTAACAAAGATCAAGACTTGAGGCTGTCACTAAACCCTGCTCTGCTGCCTGCTAAACAGGGTTATTTTTCCTTTCTTGCCTTTTCTCCCTGCTCCTGCCTGCCTGGGCAGAGCCATGCTGATGAGTGTGGCATTTGTCCTGACACCTTTGGGAACTCAGCTCCGAAGGGTAGAAGGAAAATAGCAATGAGAGCAGCCGTCACAAAAGCTGGAGTGGGGAGGGTGGTGCTCAAAGCCTGTCACTGCCATGTCTCCTGTCTCCACAAGCAAGTGCCAGAGAGGGGCTGGAAACACATCCCCTTCCCCAGGGACAACCCAGCACCCACAGCAGCCTGCTCTGGGTGAGGACAATGGGGTAGAAGAGGGAAAGGTTTTCCAGGTGCTCCAGGAGCTGTCATGAAGGATGGAGCTGGGAATGCAGTCAGGGAAAGAGCAGTGAAGGGGGGATGGGGGTCACTCAGCACCCTCTGATGAACCCTGCAGTTCCTCACGGCACTGTTCCGTCAGGGAAGGTACAACACCAAAGATGTTCGTCCTGGAAAGTGCTAGGAATCTCTAGGGAAGGAGCCTCCTGGTGCTACATTTACAGGAATGACCATGAATTTTCCTCCAGACCAGAGAGGCTCCAGGGGAACAAAGCCCCTGGGATGGCTCCAGAGGCAATCAAGCCTCATTACTCTGCTGCTCAGTCAACAGCTCCATCCACACACGGACTTGCTGCTCCATGTCCCAGCCTGGCTCCTGGCACACACAGGAATGGCCGATAGCCCTGTACCCTTTATCCTGTCCCTCCCCAACATCTCCAGGAGCAGGGGCTGAGGACCACCCCCACAGCATCCCTCTTACATGAGGGGCAAGGAGCAGAAAAGGGTGGCAGCAGCGTGGGGAAGAGCTTGATTGGGTTTATTAATTGCCTGGTTTGAAGAGCCACTGCCACTTTGCACTCAGCATCTTAAACAGAGGGAGGGAGGAAAGAAACAACCCATTAAACAACACACATGGGGGAAAGAAACCAAAACAAAGGAAAAAATCACCCTAATCTAATGTTTTGCAAACACTGGGCACCCAAACAGCTGATCTTTGTCAGGAACCTTAGTTCCAAGAACCACTTAGAGGCTTTCATCAACACATTATAATATTAATCAAGACTCATAATGCAGAGTGATTTGCATGCCAACAAATATATTTACACTGTAAATTGTTTGTTGAGAAGCCTCAGAGAAATATGCAATTCACTGCTATTGAACTTGGGAAGCAGGGGAAAAAAAATAAAAGTACCAAATCCCTGTAGAGTTGGTTCCTTCTGGTTTTGGCAACACGACTCATTAGCATGCACTCGCACTTCCACGTGGGTTTTTGCTCCCAGCTGTTTAGCTGGATCACAGCAGTTGGAGGTGGAAAAGCTTAGCAAGGTCCTCACAGTTAAATCCAGGTTACTGTCTTCTCCACAGAGGACACACAGCCTCTGGTAAACTTGTGCAGCAAGAGCCAAGGAGTCAAAGCACAACTGTCACCCATGGGTGACTCTGTTTGACTCTCAGAGTGACCCCAGGCTATTTGTGCAGTTCTGTTGTGAAAGCCAAAGTGACCCCAGAGAAGTCCTGGTCCCACGGAGGGGAGGATGGGCACGCACAGGGAGCTGGAGGGGCAGTGGCAGAGCTTCCAGTGCCCACAGCCCCCAGCTCAAGTCAGCCAAAAAGTCGGAGGATGGTTGGACTTGATCTTAAGAGGTCTTTTCCAACCATAACTCCATGATTCCATGACATCCTGCTGCAGAGGACCATGGCAGCATGCGGGATGTGACTGCTCACTCCTGGGACCTCCCGCGTGTCCCTGCCGACAGGGAACACTGCTCAGAGAGACAGCTCAGTCCAGACCCCAGGCTTCAGGGGTTTGACCCACCCTGACAATCCCTTACAGACTCCAGGGCACTGTGTGGAGAGGCCAAGAGAAGCAGTTATCCTTTTTATCTGCACAGGTTCACAACACAACCTGTGTCTACAGCACAGAGGGAGAGGACAAGATGGGAAGCGGCACCACTGGGAGGTCTTCTCCTACCTAAATGATTCTGTGACTCCAATAGCATGCAAACCATTTGCACGCTGATGCCAAACTTCCCATCCCAAGGGATCTTCCCCTCCTCTCCCTCCCACTGCTTTTCCCCCCTGCACCCCTGCTCTTCCCACTGTGACGTGCAGGTCCTGCCGTGTAAATGAGCACCTGCTGTGCTTCCCATCCGGACTCTCCCCTCCCCGCCTGCCTGGGGCTCTGGGGCTGGAAAGGATGATTAGCAAAGGTGTTAGAGGAGAATTAAACGGAGTATTCTGTGGTGCTTCTCTAAGCTGCTGAAGAGCGGATTAGCTGGAGACATTGATCTCCTGGTTCAGAGACCTTCTAAAGAGTGAGGCAGAAAAATAATGGGAGGGAGGAGGGGGGAAGCTAATTAACACTTCCAGGGTAGCAAGCCCTCCATGTGGAGCTGGTATTAATAGAGTGGATAGAGGATGCCCTGGTCAGAGTAAGCAGTGTTTGTTCATCCAGTGGCTTTCCTTGTGTGGTGACTGGGAAGGAGCTGGGAGACAGGACCAGCACTGAGGAAGGGGAGAACACAGAATCACAGAAAACAGAAATCACAGAATCCCGGAATGGTTTGGGTTAGAAATGACCTTAAATCTCATCTCATTCTGGCCTCCCTGCTGTGGGCAGGGACACCTTTCACTAGACCAGGCTGCTCAGAGCTCAGTGCAATGCAGCTTTGAACAGTTCTGGGTATGGGGTATCCACAACTTCCCCCTTGGGGAACCTGATGACACAGAGCAGCAGAGAGCCCTGTCTCAGGTCACTGCTGTCCCCATGGAGTTGGGACAGGACCAAAGGCTGCTCTCACACAGGTACCTCTGGCCACAGCTGGTGTCTTTGCTCCAGCTTTTTATGGGAAGTCTGAAGCTGAAGATGCACTCCTGCATCCTGGCTAGTTATTCTACATCCCAGTTAGCAGTTATTTTGGGACAACACCACATTGCTGCTTTCAAACCATGCCACACCGTGATGAGCAGGGAAATGATCTGAAAGCCCAGGGAGCATTGTAGCAGAGCAGTGAAAATCCCAGGAATAAACTTTGCAGGTCCATCAGGTGGTTTGATCTGTTTGCATTTAATACTCAGTTTCTCTTACGTGCACGCAGTGCAAGTCCTTAATCCCTGCTCAGTAATTACCAACATTAGAGGACAAGAGCTCAGTCCTACCCACCCGTGCTTGCTAATGCCTGCACAAGCATCTCTCTAAACCTTGCCCTGCCATGACATTAAGGACAAACAGATGCCTTCAAGCTCTCCATTCACAATGATTGCCCTACAAAAATATCAGGGAAGGAGAAAGAGGTTGGTTGGGGGTGAAGGGGCATTTTATTTGATAAAATCATAAAGAGCAGTGCATCTTGCAGAGGAAGAATCTTTGAGACATAAATGTCAGGTTTATGAACAATTGAGCTGCTCCGTGCTTGCCCGAAATTGCTCTTTAAGGTCAGCGCTGTAAGTGTTCCCTGGGGAAATGGACTGCGGGACAAGAGCCGAGCAGGGAATGCGGCTGTCCCGTCACCAAAGTGGGGCAGAGACACAGCACCAGGGTGAGGAGCCACAGCCCCAAGGTGTGGCTGCCCACATGATCCCAGACACCCACGCACACTGCCGTTTTGGGAAAATCCTCGGGAACAGGAACATCGCTGCCTCCAGCCTGCTGCAGGCCAAGCCCTGTGCTGACACTCCAAGGAAGCATCGACTCCCTCTCAGAAATGCAGATTTATCTGCTCAGCCACAGCACTTGGATTGGTTGTGCCAAGATACTGCACTTCGCCTTGGAATTAAAGTGATGGGATGTAGACAGTCCCTCTTCCCAACTGAGGGTAGGGGTCCCTCCTGCTCTGAGAGTGCTCCCTCCATGGAAATGACTGTTATTTTAGCAGAATTTGGTAAAGGAAGGCTGTGAGTCCAGAGGGGAACCAAGGAAAAGCCCCAGACTGAGAAGACAACAAGCTGAGATCCCTCCAGATGCATCTGAATCTCAAGGAAAGACCAACCAGATGTGGCTTATCCAGCTTAGCAGGTGGGCTGGCTGAGGGCCGAGGGGGCTGGAGGCAGTGGAGGTGTGAGCCATCAATGACACAAGAGGCCATTTCACATCGATCCAGGGATGAGAAATGCTGTCAGGAGTAGTAAATGCTCCAGCACACCCTTGGGTGCCAAAAGGGCTCTCACACAACACCCCATTTCACAGCTGCACACACAGGGTCTCCCAGTTTTTCCTAAACCAGGCAGGATGAGGGAAGACTGAGCCTGGAACCACAGATCCCAAGATGCCTCTGCTCGTCCTGCCTGCCCACCAGGGAGGACACCCCATGAGGGGACCCACAGGGCTCTGGAAAGCAGCTCAGGGCATAAATCAGAGCAGGGTGGAGCTGGGGAACCGCTCTCACAAAGGTTACAGCAAACAGCCTTGAGAGGAAGCAGGAGGGGTGAACTAACACAAGGTGTTTTCTATTCCTCCGGGTTGTTACGATGGGACCTTGATGGGCCATATGGTCTTGTCTTGACCCTTAAATCATCTTATAGCCTTCTAACAGCAGCCATCGCTGTTGCTGGCTTCCATTCCTTGTTATTCTTGGCACTGGGAGGCCGGGAACGCGAGGCAGCTGAAGCCTGTAATGAGATGCATCAGATGGAGACCATCTGGAAGGAGCATCCAACTTTAACCTTGAGGGCTACTTGGAAAAGGACCTTCAGCCAGCAAAAGTTGCCTTCCCACCGACAAACAGCCGTCTCTCGACTGCTCCTCACAACATTCCAGGGTCTTGGGAGCTGTCAGCCTCCAAAGAGCCCAGCACTGAGCCTCCTGCACTGGATGCCTACAAGATGGGTTGTCCATCTGCTGCCTGCCAAGGCACCGTGTCCTCGTGTGGTGGGAGAGCAGTGGAGCAAGGCAGGAAAGCGGCTGCAGGCACTTGGGGCAAATGGGACAGCCGACAGCCAGGTGGGACGCGGCCGGAATAAATCAATTATCCAACGTTTATCATCTGGAAAGGCAGGAGGAGACTCGGAGGAAGCTCCAGCTCCGATTGGGAAGCTGCAGGGGACGGTTCTATCCGCTGGCGTTTTGGATTTTCCTTGCCATTCCCCTCACCCTGTGCTCCCAATCTCCTTTCACTAACAGCCAATCCTTTGCATTTCCAGATTCACATCTACTTAAGGGCCACTGACAGATAATGCTGACAAATCTTGCCTGGCCATCCGGAAGGAGATCAACCTTGCCATTAGCAGAAAAAAAACATTTTCTAAACAACTCAGAGGCTTCTGTCTTTGTTTCCATCTCAATTAGAAAAGAAACACACAAAAATGGAGGAAAAAACCCCTTTGTAACTCAAGTTGCTGTGATGAGAACCTGCTCCACGTAGATCAAAACATTTCCCATCAATGTGGACTTGCTTCTGGGGTGAAAAAGCTGGAGGGATTTGCACCAGTAGCCTTAGGACCCCAATTTCATGGAGCAAAGTCCCAAAACACCTCTAAGCCTGCACTGAAAGCCAGGAAAATCTGTTACTTCAACCATTTGTTGAAGTGCTTCACTCATTTGTGCCTTTGTTCTTTCCATTTTTTAAATAAGATTGAAAGGCCGAGGCTGTAAAAAGAGGCATCAGGAAGCTGCACAAAAGGGAACAGGGAAAGTTCATTTGAATGGAAATTGAGAAGCCAAATCCTTGGAAAGGCTTTCAAAAGCCACCTTAAACGACTTTCTTTGTTGTCTGGCAGGTTAAACACCTCATTGGAACTGGGATATCTGTCTTGAAATGCCTCTGCACATCTCCCCAAAGGCAGTTCTCCATAGCTTGGCTGCACGTGGATGGGTATTTTTAGGAAAGAGCTTGTGCCAGGGCCAAACAGGAGCAGGATGCAAGAGGAGAGTGGGAGAGAGATGTACTGTGCTACCTCTCTAAGATCCAGGGCTTCTCTGACAAAGAACCCTCTAACAGCCCAAGTGCATCCCCACAGCCTGACCCAGACGCCGCTCGAGATTATTTGAGAAGGATCAGGCAAATCGTTTCATATCAAACATCCCCCTGAGACACATTGAGGAAAAAGATTCATTAATAAAAAAATCCAAATGAGCGGCACTTAGGCAGAGAGAGGCTAAGATGGAAATAGCAACCCCAAAGGGCTTTGGGAGGGCAAGCTTTCCTTCACACCGAGGGTGACCGGAGGGGACAGCTGAGCTGTGCCAGCTGCACAGGCAGCTCTGCCCATGGCAAACGTTATCAGCTCCACGCTGAAGGATTTATTCCCAGCCACAGACTTCTGCAGTCCAGCCAGGCTGGCTGGCATGAATCATCCACACACCCGACCTTAATTTAGCATCCGTCCATCCATCTCAGCGAAGTGGATGCCAATGGATAGAGGCCCTAGGGCAGGATCAGGCTCACAGGATGTACACTTGTATGAGAAACCCAGCAGAGAAGATCCTGAGAGATCCCCCACAGATGCTTCTCACAACATCTACAAACTTCAATTCTCCAGTCAGGGCTGGGCAGCAAACCACACCAGGGTGCTCTCAGATGACTTTGCTCCCACCCCTGGGGCTCACACAATTTCCATTTCCTATTTTTCCCTACATAAATCTCCAGATGCTGTGCCCAATGACCCAAGCTGACTTCTTGGGGAAGGAAAAGCCTCTCCCTGTACAATCATCCATCTCATATTTGTCCACTAAAGATGATTTAAACCTTTCTCTAACATGCCTGGTGCTGGTCTGGACCTCAGAAGAGGCACAGCACCAGCCACGACAGACAGGTGAGAGAGAAGCAATTTTGGCAAGACAGGCTGACACCACTCGTTAAGAGAAGGACTAATTGGTGGGGTGGAGGGATGAGCCAGGATGAAAGAGACAACTTTGGAGCAAACTCCCAACTCCCGATCCAGCATCTCCACTGACAAAGCCACCTCCTGGTGTTCTTCAGGCCAAGAAGGCTTGTGAAGATCCTCACACCTGCTCCCTGACCCAACAAAGGCTCCTGGAGCAGCACAAAAGAGCTGGGATTCCTCAGCCTTTTCCATTGGTCTTTCCCCTCTCGCTGTCAGCATCCTCATCCCTTCAGCGGGATGAAGGTGCCTCCGCTGGGCGCGGGATGAGGTGCTGATAACAGGGAGCCACACAGGGAGCGTGCGAGCCACCCCGCTGTGTTATTAATACATGAACTTTGCCACCGCCCTCCCACGCTGCCTGCTGATTTTTATACCATATTGCATAATTAATCTGTCAACATTCTGTGACGAGGTATAAATATTAATAATGCGATCACACAGTTGGCTGTTCCTTTTAAAATTCAAACTTGGCGAAGATAAATCGCGCACTTAATCTTAGCAAGCTTTGAAGAGTGTATTAAAAGGGAGAAAAAATAATAAGGGGGAAAAAAAAAGGATACATTTGATTTTGCAACAGGATTGCCTGATTTTACCTGGGTTTCTCTTTCCCTTTCTCTCTGCCTCTCCCCTTTCTGCACATGTGAGGGTGATTGTAACATTTTCTCAAGTCTTTAGGTGCAAGTTCCAATATGGAGTGGCGAGGGGAACACACACATGAGCTGTGCCCAGGTCACTAGGTTAGGTCTTCCTGCACACATTCAAAAAAAAAACCAGGAATGGCTTTAAAAATGCCATCAAGCACTGTTTGAAGGGTAAAGAATAGGGGAAGAGCACATCCTCACAGAGTTCTGAGCTGCTTTTAGTGCCACTCTAAAGAGCTGGGTGCTAAGGCACTGGTTCCCAGTTGAGCCAACGGAATGGGAAGCTTAAAGCACCACCAACTTCACAAATGCCTTTAAAAACACAACTCAAGAGGCCCCAGGGCTGCTCAGCACTGCAGAAAGTGACTGCCTTGCAGATATGAGTTGTCCAAGGTAGCACACAGAGTTTCTGAGCTCTTTGCCACACGTACAACCCTCCTAGACCCTTCCCTCAACAGAGGATATGGGGCTGAGGAAAGCCTGTGGCACAGTTTGCAGCTGAGATCTCTGAGCATCTACCAGTGCCTCTGTGACACCCCAGACCCGTCTCTAGTGGATAAACTCCACTAAGCCTTTGCAGAAGCAGCTTCCCTCTTTGTTCTGGGCTCCAAGACCTCAGAAATGCTCCCTGCCTCCCCTGCTCCAGCCTTGCTATCCCAAGACTTCAACACTCCATAATTTCCACATATTGCTCATCTCCAGTTCAGATGTTGCCTCTTCCCGTGCTTGCTCTGCGTCCCAAGATAAAAAACCCACTCTCTGCTCATGATGTAACACCTCGTGAACCACGGGAATTCAGCCTTTTCCATGCCCATTGAGTCCCGGCTCATGTGCTCTTTCTAACCCTGCTTTTGTTTCCAAAAGAGGAAGACAGGGAGGGAAAAAAAATCATCACACCACCCGCCTCCCTAGTACAAATAAAGCACAGTGATGGCAAACTCTTCCCTCAATACTCCAGTCACTTTGTTTTACAGAGTACTGAAATGAAAGGGATACTTTAGATTAAAAGATTTGTTTAATGGTCTGATTAATTCATTCCAAACAGACAGAGACTGTTCTGAGGATCTCTGTTAGCTCTTAACCTTTCCAGCTTGGGGTTTTTTTGTGTATAAGCGAGGATGTGTTTTAATTTAATATTCAGCGCCTGCTGCGCTCTCTCTGGGCTGGATCACATGGCTTTTCTTCTGCACATGGAGAAGAGACCAAATGCTTCTTAAAATAAACAGAGAGGAGCTGGTAAACAAGGAGGGCAAAAGCAGGAGGGCTCACCTGGCGGCCTGCACATGCCACGGGCAATTACCCCATTCACCCTGGTTCAGTTCACAAAATTAATTAGCACTGAACGCTGCTGGTCCATATTATTTATGAGCTAATGAGCAGGAGAAGCTGCAAATCCAAAGGCAAGCGCACCAGGTGGCCAGAGGCAAGTTTCCAGCCCTCAGGAAGGGAGAGAATCCTAACCCACGATCCCAACAAGAAGCTTTGTCAAGCTGGGATTGGAGCTGGGAATCTGAGTGTGGAGGTTCTGGGGAGGAGAGCTCACCTGAGGGATAGCAAAGCACGAGGGGAAACTGATCCTGTTCCTTGGTTTTTGGAGACCTGGACCAAAGAGCAAGGGGGCTGGGCAGTGCCCTGTGCCCCACCTTCATGGGCTCCATAGAGCAGCCACACCTGAACTCTGCAGGTCACGTGGCCCTGGCCACCGCAGCGCCCGTGTGCCCTCGGTGCACGCAGGGCAACATGGCCATGACCGTCCTTCACACAGGCGCAGTGTCCTGGGCCTTCTAATGCCCCTGGCGCCTTCTGCTTCTCCAAGGAGACCTGAGGAACGGCCATCATGAGGCATGGGCACACCCTGTGACAAGACACATGGATTGCAGGATTGGCACGTGGGCTAGAGGCGACAGAGCTTCAGCTCCCGGCTGGCAAAGGCCATCTCGCTAATGGCTGTCACTGTCATGCTGGAATTCAGGAGGCCTATCATGTTATACCTGATTCCTGCAGGATTGTTTCCCTTTCCCTCTGTCCTCTCTGGCTGTGAAGACAGATTCAGGAGGAGAAGGGACAGTGACAAACAGGTGCAGGAAACGTTCCCACCGAACCCCAGATCAAACACCGCACACCGCACTTCGTCCTCACTGCCACCACCACTCTTGTCCCTGTCTCGGTACACACAGAGTGGCATCAACCCTGAGGAAAGACAAGCTCAGCAAAGCGAGGGGGAGATGATCCCAGGCACTGCTCAGGCATCAGGCTGGGAGAAGTGGAAGCAGCAGTTTGTTTCCGCCTGACGTGCTATCGCTTACGCAGGATCGCAGCTCTGCTCTTGCCTTCACTCAGCCCCCTCCTCTACAGCTGAGGAGAAATAACACCGCTCGCTTCAAGTGAGGCAGAAAGTTCAGCGCTGGCATCTGCTAAGAGTACTCCAGTCTAGTGCTCATCTCTCACGCAAGCCTCCAACCACAGCCTGCTCCCTGATCACCCCCTCCTCCCAGAGGACTGGAGCGGGTTAGGAGAGGCTCCATTTACATAAATGGGATGATTTTGGGTTGCATGGACAACCACCAAGCCAGCAGGTCATGAGTGCCACCGCTCTTTCAGCCCAGGCTCAGAGCTCCCATGAACGCAATGTTATTTCCATGTTCAGCCTCCTGTGTGTTCAGCCTCACAAATAATTTCATCTGACTGATCTCTGTTTGCCTGTTTTACTGACAACATATCCCCCCACAATACCAATTCCAACATCCACAAATGAAACAAAACCCAAAAAAATAGGCTGCCCAGCCAGAACATCATTTTACTTTATTCGCCTGTTTATTATTTTTCACCCCATATGCTCACAATTATTCTTGTTTCTATTTTGCTGCTTAACAAGCAGAGGGGAGGGGGAAATCACATTCTCGAGTTTTTCCCTCTATCCGCCTTTCCCCCTTTTTTTAGCACAGAACAGATGTTTCCCACGTCAGTGTCTCTCTTGACAAAGGCAGTCTTTTTCTGGTGGGAAAAAGATACCCAAAAGGAAATTTTCCTCCAAGCTCTACTCCCAGATTTTTTCAGGTTTCCAAGGGCTCTTCCTGTGGCTCCAACTAGAGCTCAAGACGGAGCATGTTCTCTGGGTTATCCCAGCACACCGGACTGCCTGGAGCAGTCACCCAACCTTGCTCATGACCCTCAGGGCAGTTTATACAAAAATAGCACAATAAGAGAAGCTGCCATTAATGGGAATAAATAACTTCCATTAACGTCAACTGCAACTGTCCCATGAGGGAAAATAAGTCCAGAATTAAAGGCATTTCATTAAAGATGTTTCAGAAATTTAGGTTTGATAGATGGAAAAAATTCTTTACAGTGAGGATGCTGAAGCCCTGGCAGAGGTTGCCCACAGAAGCTGTGGCTGCCCCATCCCTGGAAGTGTCCAAGGCCAGGCTGGATGGGGTTGGGAGCACCCTGGGATAGAGGGAGGTGTCCCTGCCCATGGCAGGGGCTGGAACAAGATGTGCTTTAAAGTCCCTTCCAAGCCAAACCATTCTTATTCCATAATGTGGTGTTAGCACTATAGGAGGAACTCACTCTCCTAAAACCCAATGGATAAAACCACATCTAGACTGCAGTGAAGGCACAAGCCAGCACCAACGGCCTTGACACTGGACAAAGAGAAAGGAGGTCCCCTCAGATGCCTTCAGAGGCATCACTGTCAAACCAGTTCAATCCCAGGGCTTGGTGCCAGCACCTCTGGCTATTTTTTGGCTCCTTGTTATGTACTGTTCTTGTGCTCTGTGCCTGAATTGATTTGTATGAAAAATGGGGACGATAATGGCCAGCTAACAGTGGCAATCTTTGAAATACTGGCTCTGCTAAAACAGATGAGCTGTCTCAGCTTACAGAAGCGACCCTGTGAACATCACCAGAGATGGAGCTCTCTTTTCCTAGCGTGAACAATAAATGACCAGCTCATCTGTGCTCTGGGATAGTCAGGGAATCAGGGTAACAGTCAACAAGGTGTGCTTTGGCAAATCCCCCCACAAGCATCAGCTACTGAATATTGCAGCATCGGCAGAGAGAGGAGAGGACTGGGGCTCTCTCTGCCTTTTCCTCCAGCTTCCCTCTATGTGAGAAGAACCATGTGCTTGAAGAGAAAAGCAAATAAACCTCTTGTTGCAGAAAAAGGCCAAAGAAGTACAACCTGTGTGTATGTGGGGCCTTCAAAACTCCCATCTGTTCTTGTTTGTGCCAGTAGCACCAACTGGCTTCACAAGTGTGGAAATATGGCCAGGACTAAAGGGGTTCCACAAGAAAGAGGGAGAGGAACTTTTACAAGAGCATGGAGTCACAGGACAAAGGGAAACAGCTTCACATTGACAAAGAGCGGTTTTAGATTAGATATAGAGAAAAAAAATTCTTCCCTGGGAGGGTGGTGAGGCTCTGGCACATGTTGCCCAGAGAAGTTATGGATGTGCCATCCCTGGAAGTGTTCGAGGCCAGGTTGGACACAGCTTGCAGCTACCTGGGATGTAGGGCAGTCCCTGCCCATTGCAGGCAGTTGGAACTTGATCTTTAATATCATTTCCAATCCAGGCTATTCTATGATTTTATGACTCAATGTTTGGCCAAGAGTCCCAGACATGACATTCCAGGATCATTTTCATGCATGGAGCAAACCCCACGCCCACACTCCCCAGCACATTCCCACCCCATGCCCAAATCCCAGTGCTTTGGAGCTGCATCTCCTCCGGAGCTGCTGCGATCGCTGCTGGCATCAGCCCCTTCCCCAGGACGAGGAAATGTGCACTATTTGCTAAAATAAGTTTGACATTAATGAGCAGGAGTCTCACTGGCAAAGGCTCACACTGCGCAGCAGATGTGATGCAGGCTCACAGCTCCTTCCCTCCCCGCCGGGTGGATGGGAGGAAGAGCTGGAGTCATGGAGTTGGTGTAACACGGCCAACAAGACTGCGTCAAGAGGGACTGTCACCACCGGTGCCAAGCCAAGATGTCCTCCCAGCAGCAGCCTGGATGCTTTTTAAAGAGGCAGGCTGGGAAGGAGACAGATGTCACCCCTGATAGACAGGGCAAAGGCAGGGGAGGACGGGCACTGGGGCTCCGCTCCCCCGGAAATGTCGACACGGGACACGGACATTTGACTTCCTCTGGAAAGTGGGCAGTGAGTGATCGAAGCATTCATCTGAAAGCGCTTGTTCCCTCCAGAACATCAGCTTCAGATTCAAGCCAGGCAGCTCAATTCCTCATCCTCTGTGCTCAATAAACCCTGGTCCATAAAATTTATTGCCTGCTTCTAGATGACAACTGCAGGAAAAAAAAAAAAAAATCCATGCTGTAGTTGTGTCTCGTGTAGACAGCCTTTACAGATGGCATTGCCATGGCTGATTTACGTGAGACAAGAGGCAGGACAGACCTGAGTCCTGGGAAAAATCCCATACCTGGTCAGCAACAAACATCTTCTCCTTGGCCCCATTCTCTCTGAGCAGTGCCCCACTCCACAGGTCAGCTGCAGCATCCTGGAGAAAGTTCCAGTGCCTCCAGGGACCTGGGAGAATTGGAGCTCGCTCACAGCCACCTGCACCAGTGTGTGCATCACTATGGAACCCACATCCCCCTGCCCCTGCGTGGGAAACATACAGAACAGGCAGACAGAAGGCACAGGGAGGACAGCCATGGCAGGAAAGCTCTCTCTGAGCCCAGGAATGTCACAGTAGGACCTGCTGCTCTCATTCTTACACTGACTGTGACAAAGAGTTCAGTTCTTCTGCATTACACACCTCAAAATCCAAGAAAGGCTGGTCAGCCCCAGGGAACTGCATGCTCTTTCCACAGCTCAGGAAGGGCAGGTATGAGACAGAATAAAACCAAGCATCTACTGACCCTGAGAAAAGGGCAAGGACTCGAGATAATCAGAGTATCTGTGGTGCAGAACATGGCTTGGACAGGTCAGGAGTGCCTGGGAGAGAAGCAGGGAGCAAAACCATAAAGGTTGGGGAAGATCAGCACTGAAGGATGCAGGACTGATACCCTGAGAGACACAGTCCCTTCACTGTCATCCCCACCAAAGTCACTGCGGCCATGGAAGTGAGGGTTGTGCGGCAGAGCAATGTCTCTGCCACGCTCTGCCCTCCTGTGAAAGCTTCACTGACAACAGGGGAGAGACGCTGCAATAGCAAAGTTCAGAGCAGGTGAGGACCCAAAGCACACAGCACCCACGTGTGAACACAAGGCAGTCTCCGTGAGGCTGGGTGGAAGTCAGGGTGGGACTGACCTCCTGAATCCTCCTCCATGGCACAGGGGCGAAGGGGCTGGGAGAATGGGGAGGCAGCAGGAGAGGGGAAGAAAAAAGCCATGGTGAATGGAGTGGAAAGATTTCTGAAGGAGCCACGTTTGTCACATTTAAGTGAGTGAAAGGCAGTGCAGGCGCTTCCCTGCCTGTCAAGTGTGTTTGTCTCTGGTCCTGGGAATTTTCATTATTCATTATTCGCCTGGCATGGATAGCAACAGGAGCATGAGGTTCTGTCTAATCCCCACCTGATAATGCATTTCTGATAAGCGTGACAGAGCTGACGCCACTGACCGGATTCACATTTCCAGCGGATAAAATGCCATTTACAGCTGGCAGGCGCTGAAAATTCAGATTGGGGAGATAAGGGAAGGTATGGGCAATGGGTCCCAAGGGCATGAGGGACGAGCAGTGATGTGGGCCTGGGGACAGAGGTGACATCCGCACTGCTGCCTTGCCATCTGTGCAAAAATGAATGCAAGTATTTAATATTATAGATAACCCAAGTGAGGACAAATCACAACAGGAAGAGTTTTGGGTAGACTTGTCTCATCCGACCTGAGTCTTCCCTCTATAATACAGAATCTGAGAAAAGAGGCCAAAATTAACCCCCTGGAGACAGAGTTCAGAGCTCCAGAAGTGCATAGTGCTTGGAGAGACAGCTAATTCAGAGCTGCCTGGGGTCCATGTCCACCAGCAATTATCATGCCTCAGATCAACCTCATTGACTCCAATCCTACCACAGTACAAAGCTATAGCAATGGGCCATTAATATTTATCAGACTTCATATGAGGAAAAATGGCTTGTATGATACGTTCTGTGTAATTTATGTCATGCATTTTAACAGTGGGTCATGGCAGAAGCCAGATAACAATAACCTTGTCAACCAGCAGGATTTATAGCCTGGTTAAAACACATATAAAGGCACCTGTATTATTGCAGCCATAAGTATTTCAAGTGTAAACACTCTAAAGAAGAGGGGATATTAGGAGGTGGGATTTGGCCAGAGGGCAAAAACTGTGGCTATTTGCAAGAGAGAGAATTTAGGTCAAGTACATATATCAAAGAAGTTCTTGATGCCAAGATCTACAGGGCAGTGCAACCATCTCCCAGGAGGAAGGAGGAGATGCTCCATGGTTTTCAACAACTGAAAGTAGACTAGATGAAGAACTAAATATTACATATGATGGAGAGGAGCTCACACGCTAGCACAGGGAGAGACTAAAATACAACCCACTATGAAATGTGGCAATGGGGAGATGGCAGAGCCTTTCCATCCTATTCCACAAAGCAGCTCCCCTCACATATCGAGAGCTGGAGCTGCTGATTTGGGGTGACACACACAAGCTTGTAATGCTTTCTGTTCCTGGCAGACATGTGGAGTCAGCCCAGAAGGAGGGAGCGGAGCCTCCCCTGACTGCTGTGTGATGAGCAGTGTTATTGCCATCCAAGTACTGGTTCTGCAGCCCCACAGGAGGCAAGGAGACTGCACAGATATGAACAAGGACAGTATTTCACCTGGAAAAGCCCAGCCTGACTTATAGATCCCAGTCTGAGCCAGTAGAAATTTTTTTACTCCTCATTAGGAGTCAAAGAGCAAATCTACTAAGGCTCTGAGAAGACGGCACGTGGATATTGGACTCAATGTCCCTGGCAGATGGGGAACACGCCCAGAGAGCCCCAAACTGAATTGCTGCTGTTGATCACAACACCATGGCACGTCCAAACATCTCAGCCTGAAGCCATGAGATGCACAAGGATTTACCCTCACCCAGGCTCTAGCCTATCCCCTAATGACCTCTCAGGATCCAGGATCAAATGCCAAGGAGCAGCTCCTCCAGGAAAAGGGGAGATGAAGACCAGCTGGTCCCAGAAGACAAGAGCATCCCCGCAGTCTTGGCAGCAGGAGAGGCACAGTGTAACTCCCTCCAAACAGAGATCATAACTTTGCAACAGCAGCTCTTTAACAGCTTCCTCGCTAACAAGCTGCTCTTGTTTTCATGTTTTGGAATGGCTTAATCCTGTATATGATAACATCCCCAACAAGCGAGTGCATTAAACTGTGACAGCTTTTCACTGACCTAAGCAATTGCATTGTGAAAACGCCATTAGCGTCTCTCTCTTCTTCATCTAATCCCCCCTTCCCTCCCTCCACTTCTTCCCTGGCCAGTAAGAGCTATGCTCAACACCACTATTAAATTACCCTTAGAAATACGCTCCTCAAAGAAAATCAATGCACATGTGTTTTAACACTTGTCACAAATAGATCAACCGGGTAATCAAACATACATCATTCCACCCAAGGTTTAAATAAGTACCAGGACCACGTGTTGATGGTGCATTCCCACGGCTGGAGCACCTCTGGGCTGCTGCCATGCCTGACACTGGGCTCTGCTCCACCTCTCTCTCCTCTAACAGGGGTGCTGCCCGCACTACTGAAAAGGCAGAAGGGAGAAGAATCAAGCTTCATCACACCAAAGCTAATTGCATCCGGCTTTCCAGCAATCCTCATGTACCTCCAGTGAAATTTGGGAGAGCAGAACAGGCAGTGCTACCCATGGCAGCATCAGGCTGTGCAGAAGCTGCTACACAGGCTCACTTGGCTTGTTTCTCAAACCCTTCTGCTCATTCCCTTCCTGCCACTATTATTTACTGCTCTGGGTGCCAGTGGGATGATTGTCCCCACATCCATCTGTGAAGAGCCATGGCTGATGGTTTGTATGGGGAACATGCACACAGGTCTAAAGTGCCTGATAAATAGATTGTGAGCCCTGAAATCTGGTCCTACTGTGAAGATGTTTGCTGCAACTATTTTTACTTCAACATCGTTTTCTCTCTCTACTTTTTTTTTTTTTTTTTACCATCATTCCTCTTTTTCCCTTGGTCAAATCGGGACAGAGAGGGATTTCTTGCCAACTAATTAAAGCCCTACATGTTAATGAACTCCCAACACTTTACTGCCTCAGAGTGTCTGCAGCCCCACAGGAAATTAATAAGAGCTTTAATCACAAAGAGACTTGAAAGGTCAGTGCCTGCTATGGGTCTCCAAACACAGAAGGCAAAGGAATCATATCATATTTTTAAAACACCCCGCTGAGAAGCCATGGGGCTGAGGCCAGAGGCAAAATAACAGGCAGAAAATGAGTGGTACAGCTGCCATCACAGAGCTGGGGAAAAGCAGGACAGGAGAGGCTGTAATCACAGGCTCTCCCTTTGTCTTCTATTTAATCTGCCCTACCTTTGTTATTCCTTTTTCTCTCAGAGCAGGCCAAATTACACGTGATCGATCTGTTTGAGAGTAACCCTTTACTAGCCTACTTGACAGCTCATCTCCTGACCTTCCCCTCCATCCTCTTGCTAAACGAGTTCTTCCTAATTTTCCTTTCCTTGTTATGAGTGTGCATCTTCCTAAAGCTCCTTTCAAGATATTAAGAGGTACATGGAAAAATTGATATTATAAGTAGATGCTCCGTATGGACCAATTACTGAATTAATCCATAATACCCACCTGGCTCCAGCAGCCAGTTATTTACAGCAGGCACCAAGGCACACACATAATCTATTCACTCCTCAGAGCAGTATCGAAGTGCAGCAATATGAGCACCAGCTCCACAAGCTATTTTTAGCCCAGCCCCAGTGAAATTTCAGTCTTGAAGGACTCCAGCTTGAGGAGCTGGAAGATCATCTCCAAGTGGAGGAATGAACTCAGAAGGGTCGCTTGAAGCCGGTGTTTCTGGTGACAGAGAGCACGGCCCTATCAGCTAGAGGACTGGGGTGATGTTTACACATGGCTGTTCCTGGGACAAACATCAGCCTTTCACGGTTTTTAACATCCAGTCTGGCAGCATCTCTAGGACCAATGGGAGAAACTATCCTGAGGTCACAGCTGTGACTTCAGACCTGGTCACCCCAAGCTGCCCACAGCAAAAAAAAACACCAGACCTATACTCAGCACCCAAGTCAGGAAAGTCTCTATTGTCACAACCTGGGCAGCCAAACCAAGCTGAAGACTCTTGGATGTTTTGAGGACCCTCAAAGCTTTGCATCCTCACATCCTCCTTGCCTTTCCAAACCCCTCAAGAGGCTCTGTCAGCTCTTCTCTCTCCTCATGCTCTCCCCGATTTCTCTGACCTCTGAACCCACAATGATGTGATTTCCTACCTGATGGACTATAAAAGCTTCAGCTCCTCTAATCACAGATCAATGGCCTGTTCTGTGGAGAGAAAATCATCCTTGGTGGTGTTTATCATCCCTGCAAAGTTCTGCTGTCCTCCTCTCACTCCTCTACCTCTTTAACCCTTTGCCACCCACAGTCTCCTTCTGGATGCCCTTGGCACAGGCTGAGGAAGAAAGCAATTCCCTTAGGATGTACAAGCAGCTGCTCCCAGCACCCTCAGCATGGCATTTTCTCCAGAAATCTCTGGTCCTGCCTTTAAATGAAGTCTTTTATCCCTCATCTCCCCCAGCCTCCTCAACGTGATTGTAATCCCACTAGCAAGAAGGAACAAGACCAGAAATAAATCCAAGCACAAACCAAACTTCCCTGCAAGCTGGAAGGAGATGCAAGAGAAGCTGGAAATTTGGCCACCAAAAGCAAGCATCCAGACACAAGAGGCAAGTCTGGTTCAGCCACAAAGTGAGCTCCTGCAAGGCTCATACCCAAAAGTGAGGGACCAGATCTAACACATCACTGCTCCAGCCCAACTCCAGAGCACATTCAAAGACTTCTACACTCCAGAGGCCTTTCAGTTTTTAGGTTTACGAGCTAAATCCCAAGCGGGAAGGAGCCCCCAGCACTACCGCGAGGCTCAAATAAAGACTTGGCAATGCACAGCCCAGGAGAAAACCCAACGATCCAATGGCATCAGAGACATTTCAGACCCCCTCCTGCTCACAGGCTCACAGCAAGTGCTTCTTCCCTCGAGTTCAAAGCCTTTTCCCTTCAGGCAGGTTATAATTGAGCACCGTGACGTTCCCCACACGGCCGCTCTCGGACGAGACCCATCATCGCTCCAGTTTCTCTCCGCCAATTCCTCGATCTCATTTTGACTTACGGTTCCTCGTCCCCTCCAGGGATTTGGCCCCATCTACAGAGATAATTGGAAACACACCCTCTGCGTTCTCCTCCTGTCAGGAGCCAGCTGTCTGAGGCTTTAAAGGCAATCTCCCTGTTTTTCTTTCCCTGCTCCCCATGAAAGCATCTGCTGAGATCCTGGGGAGCGGGAGGAGACAGCCCCTCTCCCTCCCCAAATATCTCATCTTCTGCAGGCCAGCCACAGCTTCTCCCTTAATTTCCAGCCAGATTTCATCTGACAGCACTTTAGGAAGCGATAGGAGAAATCACCATCGGAGCAATAATATGATTACAGTCCCTCTACAGCCATGGCTAAGGCTGCAATAACTGCAGAAGCTTTGGCCTCACCTCAACCCATCCTGCTCCGAGCGCCCCAATTCCCACTCCCACTACTTGTTTATTATATTTGACTATCTGGCTGCAACAGAGAGGGGGGAAAGCATGCAAACCCATGGGAGATGCAGAGAGCAAACTTTCCTGGTGAGAGCCGGTCCTCCCACCACATCCCTTCCTCCCTGAGACAGGGAATGTCTTCCCTTTCCCGTCGCACTGACGTTGGCTTTCTGAACAACTGGGATATATATACATATACACACACACACAGATACATACATACATATATATATAAAAGAAGAACAACCCACTTAATGAGCTCTGATACCCTCCTTGTAAAGAGTGGGAAATTATCTGCAAGTCTAGGAATATCTTCATTAAAAATGCATTTAGCTGTGGAGCGCTCCAAAAAGAGAGACCTGTAATACATGAAAGATTAGCCCCAGATTGCTGATTGGGCTCTTTCACATCGTTATGGTAATTAGACTCACACAGCCTGTTGTGCTGACTCCGACACTTTGCTGGGCTTGCCTTTGTCTGGGATTTAAGGTGGATTTTCCCCCATTCCTCACCCCTTCTCCCTCCTCTCCAATTCCTCCGGCTCAGCCCCCGGCCAAAGAGCGGGCACTGCCTCGGCTCATCAATATGCCAAGTGCTGGGATCCCACTCACCCCACTCCTGGCTGCCTCTGCCAACCCCAGCCCTGCCTCGCAAGAGGGAGAAATTAATGGTAATTATGAGGTGTGAGTGGATATTACAGCTCTCAATCTGATTGCCATTGAAACCAAATAAAAATGCAACTTAATCAGCCGATTATTAAAGCAAGGAATAAACAAAAGGTGATGCACCCTCGTCCCTCCCAACTCCCTTCCCTGCCTGCACACCCTCGCTCCAGCTGGTTGGGGTTGTCTTTGCCCCGTCTGTATGATTTGAAAGGGAAATCCATCTCAGCCCACCCAGCCTGTGGAGCTGAAGCAAAGAGCTGTACTTCAGACGAGGAGTGAGGGGAAGGAAAACGCTCAGAAGGTTTCCAAGGAGGACCACATCTAATGATTGCAGTTTCCAACAAGTCTCCTGCTCAGCCCTTGTTGTGAAGTGCTGCTTCTCTTTCCTGAGCTGCTGAACTCCCTTCATGGGTCACAAGGCTGCAGACCGCCTCTGAGCCACATGGGCGAGGCGTGAAGCTGCCAGGGAGCCACTTGTTTAACCCTGAAAAGGAGAAAGGGTCATTCCATGGCACAGAACCTGCACACAGGGAAGCTGGGAATGTGCCCTATCACTGCTTGGGCACCACTGCAGCTTCTGCCCCTGAGCTACAGCAAACAGCAAAACAACCTCTCCTGAGGGTCTGAACTCAGGATCCACACCCTACAAAGTCCTTCACTGCTCCCCACCTCCCGAGAATTAGCCAAGACCTATAAAAATCCCAAGCAGGAGGTCAGCAGCCCCTGGGCAGCAAAGATTTCCAAAACCCCTGCTAGCCACCAGCTGCTGAGGCACTTCTGGGATAGAGATTTGAGATGCAATGGTCAAATCCAGCCAGCCCAGGAAGCAGGGAGTACAACCAGCTACAAGCTCACCTCATCCCATCACACAAACAACAAGGCACTACTTTCCTCCTCCTAAAATAAGTCAGGGGTTCTGCACTGCCACCATCCCGGATGATAACACTCCTCTGGTGACCCGGAGATGGTGCCAGCCTGTATCATCACTCGCTAATCCCAGCCACAAAGCCCTCTAACCCCTCTGCTCACCCTCTTATCTCGTGCTCCCCTATCTGCCCACCTTAGGTTTCAGCTGGAGTTTGTCTAATCCGGCTCCGAGCCCAGGGGATCTCACTGAGCCACTGGCCTTGTATTAACCTTATGGCACCAGGGCAGGTTTGGAGACTTTCCAAATGTGATCTGAGTGTCTGACTCAGAATAATAATAGACAGGAACGATCGTAAATTAATCTTGTCATCCATCTCTCCCTTCCTCATACATGTATTAATGTGTTTCTATAGCCCCTCCACATCCTCCCTCCATTCCATTCATCCATCTATCCCTGGCATGTCCTTTAATTACCGACCCATTAGGCTTCCTCCTTCCTGGCTCCACATTTGGTCCCCTCTCTGACTGCACTGGGGAATGTGTTTTAACCCTGCAACAGGCCGTGGGGGAAGATTTGGGGCAAGTTTCTTGTGACAGGGGAATGCTGAGCTCTATGGTTCCCTGGAGGGTCTGAAGAAATTCCTTCCTGGAAGAAAAAAAAGCTTCTGGTTCAGTGGAGGGAGCTGTAAGCTGGACACCTACACCAGGGGACATAGTTGGGGTGCCAATATGTTCCAAACCACCACTGGGCATAGGAAAAAGTCAAGCCACATCTCCCATAAGGACTTCAGCTTTGGAAATCCACCCTGTTCCTCCTCATCCCATCCCCTTCACATCCTTCCGCCAAGGTCCCGTTTCTCCAAGTCCTTGCAAAAAAGTGAACAGGGAGGATGCAACGAAGGCTGCTGCTTTTGCTTACAGAGCGGGACCAGGGCAACACCAGAGGGGTTAGTTTAGATATCAGGAAAGATTTGTTCACCAAAAGGTATGTCAAGCCCTGGCACAAGCTGCCCAGGGCAGCTGTGGAGTCACCATCCCCATAAGGACTTAAAAGATGCAGAGAGGTGGCATTTAGGGATATGGGTTAGTGGTGGGCTTAGCAGTCCTGGGCTAGCAGCTGGACTCAATAGCCTTAAAAAGTTATTTCCATCCTAAATCAATTCTCTGACTCCATCCTTGCATGGTTTCAGGAAGCCGTGGTGGGTGCTGACACAGCCTTTGCCTTCGGAGCAAGCAGATGGAAGTTCTTGCAGCTCCCAGCCCCCGGAGCTAGCGTTCATGTCCAAAAAGCACAGCAGAGGCTCTCTGTGAACAACACCACCACCACCACAAATAAACCCAAGCACCAGCAGGATGACAGCTGTAATGAACCAGTGCATACGTCCCACTCAGAGGTTTCGGAGAGGCTGTTCAGCTGCTGATGACAGATGACATTTGGATTTCAGCGAGACAGTTTGCACAGGAAAGCTGCAGAACAGCCAGTTTGGAGACACCTCTCTGCTTCCCCCAGTAATTGCTTAATAAGCATTGTATCCCTGCAGCCTCCGTCACTGTGCCCACATCTGGCAGGGAGGGACAATATCATACCGGGAAGCCACCACTTACAGATTGTCCCAGAGCCCTCCATGGAGCAGCACCAGCTGTCCCCATTCCATCCCCAGCACCAATTTGCTCTTAGAGCCCCCAGTCATGAGACACACCGATCTCCCCATCCCCTCCCAGCACTTTACCATGCTTGCACCAGACTGCTGTTCCCAAATATCTAACCTTGATCTTCCCTACTGCAAATTAATCTGATTCCTTCCTGTTCTGTCTAGCAGTGGACACAGAAAGCAATCGATTGGTCTCTTTTCTGTAACAACTTCTGACATATTGGAAAAAACGAGATCGCATCTCCCTCTCTTCCTTCGGGTCCCCCAGGCAGCACTCGGAGGTTTTCCAGGAGCTCTTCTGGGCTCCACAAACGCCCAGCCCTGCTGCACAGGGAGAGGAGCTGATCTGCAGATCTGCCCCTTCCCTCTCCTGCTACTCTGAGAGTTACACAAGGGGCTCAAGTCCCTGAGCCTGAAGGATACGGGGTGGGAAAGGATACAGGAACTAATGGCTTTAAACTGAAAGAGGGAAGGTTTAGATGAGTTACTAAGAAAAAATTTTCCCTTGTGAGGGTGGTGAGGCCATTGCACAGGTTTGCCCATCCCTGGAAGTGTTCAAGGCCAGGTTAGATGGAGCTTGGAGCAATCTGGGATAGTTGAAGGTGTCCCTGCCCATAGCAGGGAGTGGAAGGAAATGATCCACAGAGTCCCATCCAACACAAGCCATTCTATGATTCTGTAATACCCAGTGACCAAGCAGTCATTTCTAGCTTGGGCAATAGAAAAACTCCAAAAAAGCAGCATCGAGTCTGTCTCCCTGCATGCACACACAGCTGCATCTCCTTCCAGCCCTGCATTTCTCCCATGGACTGCCCTGTGAGTGGGTGCCCAAGCACCACCCTCCCAGGAGGGTCTGTGGCAGAGCTGGTTCCCTGGCTGTGAGCCATCCCGTGGTCCCTGTGACACTGAGCAGCACCACAGCATTTGGGACATCAAAACAACAGAGATGAGTGGCTTTGTCAAGAGCTCTGCTATTTATACCTGAGGGCCTGATGAGCACCAGCAATAAGGGAGACACAAAGGCGAGCGGCAGGAGCTTGATTACCAATGGGTATTTTTAGAGCATGCTGGGGGTTCAGGAGAATTCTCTACTCCCAAGGCTGAGGGTTTTCACTCCCCCTTTTGATACCAAACAGCAGCACTGCTGCTGCTCCCCAGCATTCAACCCCTGCCTCCCAACTCACTTGTGCTCCCAACTGCAAATGGGTAAATCACTGCAATTGCACTTAAAAAGTCACATCCCTGTCCTTCCTTTCTCCCACTTCTCTGCACACCTGCCCGAGTCCCACAAAACAAAGTAATGAGTGGCAACTGCAATGCTTACACAGTTAACAGAGCCCACGTCTCTCCCCGGTGGGTGCTGCTCCTTTGCAGCCAGAGCTAGGTGTGTGCGTGGGAGCCCAGCAAGGAACCACCTCCAGTCAAAGGGGAGACAGCAGCTTTTCTAACTCCCAGGTGAGGCCAGGCCCTGTGGAGGCTGACTCACAGGCAGGCAGGAGCTGCTGTGTGCCGGCACATTAACACAGCTGTGTCAGCTTCCAGGTGAATCAGCTTTGCTTCATCAGACACATCAACAGACTCAGCACTACCATCCTCTCTCCTGTTCGGATTTATTTTAATTGCAAGATGCAAATAGCATTCCCCTCTCATTTTCCTACCCACGTCCATCTAGAAATATCTCTCAGATAATCTACTTTTGTGTTCATGACTTTTTTAGCACTCCCCTCTTCTCTTTCCCGCCTTGCGCTGATCCGAGTTTGTAGCAGGGACCAAGGAATCCGAAATGGGACGGGTCTGGGTCTCTGCAGCCACTTTTCCAAAGACCAGGGGTCCTAAAAACTGGGCCCTTGCTGACCAAAACCTCAAAAACTGCTTCTCCAACAATGCCAGCATTCCATCTTCATTGTACACACAACCCACAGGATGTGTGCCAGCATTCCTGGAGTTTCAGAGCTTGCCTTGAACATCTCATTCCCACATTAAATATGCTGGACACCCAGCAGTTTCTACCCATATGGAAAAATACCAGCACAGCACCTCTGGAAACCAGGCTGTGTCTCCAGGGACCTGCGGTGGGTACAGGCACAGAGCAGCTACGGAGAGAATAACTTCACAGCAACTAACCAGCCACTTCAAAACCTTCCCAAAGGGATTCCTGTTTCTCAGCCACTCTAGGGAGGGTGTCTGCCAGCACACAGCTCCCCTTGAAGCCGTCAGCTCTTCCCAACTCCCCTTGGATACGCAAGAGCCATTTCAGCCTTGTCCTTGGACACTTCTTACATGCAGCAAATTAATACCAGCAATCAATCATTAATCAGAGCTCTCCTCCAGCTAGCAGGGAAGGGAGCTGAAGCAGGCCAGGCTCTGCTCCCATTTATGTCAGACAAATGCAAGCCCGTGGAGCGACTCCAGATCTACACAGTGCAACAGACAGCAGAACAGGGCTGGGCACTCAATCACTGGCACCGGGAGCCAAGCAGAGCAGTCAGTGGCCCGGCAGCTGGGCCAGGCTTCAGCGGCTCCAGCAAGGCTATTAGCGAGGAGAAAAGGGAAGAAAAAGTACCCCGGTGGTTATTCACCCACCCGGCCTCGCTAAGAGAATGTAATCATTAGATACGGCTTTTCCCATTATAGCTCGTTAATGACTTGCCATTGTCCTCCAACAAGTGAGGAGGGAAGCATGGAGGACAGGATCGGCCTGATTGCTGAGGTGTCCTGCACTAGCCACAATTGTAATTAAATGCTGCTATTGCCCATTTCTTATTAAGGCAGGCTGACAATTAAGCCTGCTCTGCCAAGAATTGTGTTTTCCCTTATATATACACACACATTCATATAGAGATATAGGTAAATTTTAAATGCAATTATTTGCAAAATAAGAAATGACCTCGTTCTGCAGGCGTTTCAAAAGAACTCCCATCATTCCAGACTGTATAAATATTTTTAATATCCTTAGCACGGCCATCCAGCCTGTCCAACTGCTGCAGGGCTATTTCTTCCATGCTTCAAGCCACCCATGCCCACCCTGAAATACGGGAGCTGTAATCCACGTGCCCAAGCGAGGCTCCTAACACGCTTATTTTAATTATCTGTGACACCAGCTCTAGATATGTACTGTGAAACTCATGATCTCATGATTTCCAGCAGCTCTCTTCAGGGAGCACGCCACACGTTACTGCCACAGCCCTGCTCATAAACAGCTCTGCCTGTGCTGAGGGGACAGCGGTGGCTTTTTTATCTGTAGCTACTGTACAAACCATGCGGCAGCCGCCTGGAGAAGGGCAGAACAGCAACTTGGGGGAGATTTGGGAGCCAACAGTTCTCCTGGAAGGATGCAACCTGCTGGGGAATGCAGGAGGAATGACCAGCAAGGCTGATCTGACCACAGAGCAAACGCCAGGTAGGTGGTGCACACTGACGCTCACCTGGTTGAGCCTTGCACATCTCCAGCGAGTCAGCAGGGTTTCTTCTGTTTTACCATGGCATGAAAGGCTCCAGCAGTACCAACACAGCATGCAGCCCCCCGCCTTAGGTCCCTGCAGACTCCTGGAAGCAGCCTGCCATGGCTGCCTTTAATAACTTTGCAATCAGGTTTAAATTGCCACTGCAAAAGGTTTATAAAAGTTTGTGTTGCCTGCTAATTAAATCCATACAAATGCCGGCTTGGCATTAATTTACTGTAAAATTAGTGTGAGGCTACAGTGGGTTATTTTCAAGAAACTTGTCCACACTGAACTGCCACTGAGGAGCAGCTGACCTTGGGAATTATCTCCCCAAAGCCTCTCTGCCACAGATCAGAAGCAGCTTTTCTTCCAGGCACCACATGCAAATATTTTTGCTTTTCAATTATTTGCTGACTGATCCAGCAGCTGGGAGACAGCAGCTAATTAAAATCTAATTGAAATAAAATAATTTCCAATTCTGCTGCCTTTCATTGCCTCTTGGAGCAAAAGTTCCTTTTTGCACGGACTGGCTGTTCTTGGTCCCATTTGTCCCTTAGCTCTGCACACAGCCCATGTGCCACCCTGCTCTCTGCTGGGTGTTTCCAGATGTGGCTCCAGGATATATCCCCATGGGGAGAAGTAGGGACATGGGGGGACAAGGGAAATCTTGAAATAAATAGAGAGCAAAGCAAGGAAAAAGAAGAGGATTGCAAGGGGAGGTATGGAGAAGGCAGGGGAGGGGGAAGAGAGGACACAGCCAGGGAAGAAGGGAGCAAGCTCATCCATATGGATGTCCAAGGCCAGGCTGGATGGGACATGGAGCAACCTGGTCTAGTGGCAGGTGTCCCAGCTCACAGCAGGGGGATTGGAACAAGATGAATTTTAAGGCCCTTTCCAAGCCAAACAACTCTGGAATTCCATGATCAATGAGAATCTCTTCTCCCAGAGCAGCACCCAGCTAGCACCTCGACCAAGCCACATCTGAGCACAGAGGATAAATATACCCTTGGTCCACTCTGGAGGCACAATCCCACTGGATGCCCTTGATCTGATTCCATGGGGAGGATGGAGCAGAAACGAGCATGACAGCAATGCCAAAACAGCCTCACCCTACAAGGCTGAGCTGAGGGATCCCCTCCAGCCACACAGCAGTGGGGGCAAGGAGCAGACTGGCTGCACAACCACCTCTATTTCACCCTTAAAAGTGAGGGAAAAAATCCTCTGCATAATTCAAGCAGAGGTGGCAGAAATGGCTTCCTGATATAGCTGCACCTCAGCCACCGAATATAGAACTGGACACACTGTATAAAACCCAATTACTACTGTGAAAACCTCTCTCAGACATACACACTTGAGACTGTATTAACTCCAGAAACACACTATATCTTGTCATGCCAATAAAGTTCTTGACACTGAAATTGAGAGGAGAGAGAGCATCTATATGTACATGGGGACTGTGGGGAGAGAGTCACGGAAAGCCAAGGATGCAGCAGCAGCAGTTGATTATAACAAACCAGTTCAATTTGCCTGATATGGCTGCCCTAGTATTATTTTTTTCCTTTTTTTCTTACTGCCTTTACAGCTCAGCAGGAGCAATCATAGTAATAATTAAAAAAATCCAACCAGAGTTATAAATAAAATGAGACAAAGAGAGAAAGGAAGAGGCACACACAGTGTTAAGAGGCAGCGGAGCTGCCACGCTGAGGGCTTTGGAGAGAATTCCTCCTGCGTGCCCTCCCAGCTGTCCTGCTTTATCCCTTTGTGACCAGACTGGATGTTGTACCCCAGTTGGTCACTCAGAACTACGGCCACGACCAGCAGCACAAGAACATCCCACGGTGATGCTGAAAGTGGAGGGATGGGGAGGTGCCATGGCCAGTCCCCTGTTTTTGAGGTGATGGGAGGCTCTGTGCTCAGGTGGAAGGAAAGCTGCCAGCCTTGCCCTCCCTCCCACTGTGTCCCTTCACGTGCTGCATCCTCAGCAGCATCTCAGGAGCACAGCTCCCTCTGAGACACCCACCACAAGTCCCTCTCCCTGGAAGTTCTGCTCGCAGCTGGCTCCCACCTGGAGCGCTCGGATAACCAAATCTGCTGCTCCTCAGGTTTCATCCCAGTGAAGCGTTCTTCATTATTAATCCTCGGAAGAGGTTGTGGAGGATCACGCTGATCAAATGATATCTGCATTAGCAGGAACACAGCACAACTGTCACTACATTACACAGCTCTTTCTCCCTCTCAATTTTCACAGGAGCTTAAGGGCTAAACAGACTTAATTTGAGGAAGGAAAGAAGAGTGGAAATCTTTTGTCTCCACCACATGGAGTGGGCTGTGGGAAATGGCAGCAATGTCTGGCAGCTTGAGTTTGAGGAAGAGATCCCAGGTTGGAATATTTGGGAGGCAGGGGCACCAGCCAGCATGGAGGACCTGCTCTTGCTCCTGGTGGACACAAATCCACAGCAGCAACCTG
The DNA here is from genome assembly GCF_026979565.1 of Vidua chalybeata. NCBI lineage: Eukaryota > Metazoa > Chordata > Aves > Passeriformes > Viduidae > Vidua > Vidua chalybeata. The sequence continues at coordinate 4,543,089 of NC_071552.1, read as the reverse complement.
CCCTCCTTCCAACTTCAGAGACAGAGGAAGCTCCTGTAAAACAAATTTCCCTATCCAAGCTTCCCCAAGCAGTCATGGGAAGAGATGCTGCAGGAGAATATGGGGGCTATGGATTTTGCCAACTGCTGTGCTTTTGGAAGGGATTCACAGTGCTGGGGGGAAAGTTCACAGCAGTATCCAGCTGTGGGGAGACTCAAATTGCTAAATATCTGGGGGGAAAAAAAATCAACTCAGTTTTGGTCTCATTCATTCCCACAGTCTTTTTTCTAGCACCAATCCATGTGGCCCAAACGGAAGGAATCTGGAGTGAAGGTCTCCTCACATTGCTAAGGTGGCATTTGGGACAGGTTTGAATGGGCTTTTCCTTGTCAAACCAGTCCATGATCAAATGGGAAGCATAGGGCAGGGGGAGAGAGGAGGATGGCACACGGCTGAACACCTCACAAAGAAACTTTGGTAGCATGTTTAATTTAAAAAGATAACGAAAAATCAGGGAGTGGGACATAAGGATTTGTACTGGGACAAAAAGAGGCCCTTCTCTACCCCTTGGAGCATTGGCAAAATGCTTCCCATCCCCTCGTGCTCTTGGGGGAAGATGATGGTTCTTCATATTAATGATAAGTGTCAGCGTATCAATTTCAGCCTCTCCGCGAGTTGAGATGAAACATGTGCCAAGGTCAGGGCTGGAAGGCTTAAGTGTATCTATTGTCATCCACATAATAGCACACGGATTCATTTCTATCATTTTTATCTCCCTTCTTTTTTAATAATCCTATAGCGAGGATATAATTCTCTATTAATACATTATAGAAGAAGCTTAATGGAAAAAAGCAGGGTGCTGCCTTTTTTTTCCCCGACTTACAAGCAGTGCATACAGACAGGCGGGGTCTGAGGTTGCCTGTTCTCTTATTTTTTTGAACTTTAAAAATATTTTCACTACTTGACTTGCCTCTTCTTTTTTCCCATTACCTCAGACAAAACAAGAATACAGAGCTGTGCCTCCTGGGGTGGCTCATTAGAGGTTCCCCCAAACTGGAGCTTTTCTGAGCCATTATTTCATGGTGCAGGGTTTAACAAGGACATCTCTCTCACGAGCTTTTTTCCAAAATAAGCATTCCAAAAGGAGGTGACAACACGATCCACCATCGAAAGTGGGGTTTCAAACAGCCAGAGCTACCCCTCAGCCTCCAAAGAAATCGTGTCTCAAACAACAAAATCCTAACAAGTTCTCCAGATGTCCTCTGAGCCTCCCAGAAAATAGAAGACAGACATATCTTGAATTTTTAATGGGAAAACACTCCGAAAAGTAAGAAAGCAAACAAAGAGGAACAAAACCAAACAAAAATGAAGCTTTTTAGCCCTTCTATATATGTAAATCTCATCTCACTGATTCCAACATCTGTTTTCTCCTATTTTTTTAAATCTTAGCATAGCTACAGCAAACAACTCCAGAGCTGGAGCTACAAGGTCTGCTTTGGGAGAGGATGAGCTTGTCCCTCATCCATGCCATACCCACCATCACACACAGCTACCAGCACACAAATAAATCCCTGTGAGCCCAATTTTTGGGATGGTGAGCCCAGGTTTTGCCTGGACAAGCCAAGTGCTGTCTGTGGCCAACATGATGTTCCATGGCCAGCATGATGTTCCATGGCCCACGCTGCCTTCCTGGTGTCAACTCATCCAGAATGGAAGGAGCTTCCAACCATCACCTTGCCAGGGAAGATTAATCTTATGGCATCTGGAGATGCAAGTGTAGCAACACAGAAGAGACAACAACTGCTGGACAAATAAAAAGCTGTTTGTTCCCCCCAGCACGGCTGAGGAGCAGCCCACACGCATGGCGAGGTGTCAGCTGGACCTGTCATCTCCAACTGGGAGCCCAGCTCCCCGTCACTCACTGCCATCGAGCTGCCTGTCGCCTGCCAGTCTCATCACATTCAGCCCTAAAATGCCACATTGTTCCAACCAAGTGCTGGCAGCTAGAAATGTCTCAGGGAGGAGGTGGGAAGGGGAAAATGCAGCAATGAGGCACCAAGACAATGACTGCACGATTGCACACCATTGCACGATGCCTAGCCTAAGGTGGGGGAGTGTTGTCCCACATCCATCACCACACCACAAAGCATTTCTTACACACTTGTAGGAGGCAGCAGGGACATCCACCTCTTCTCCACGAAAACCCCCTTCCACAAGGGTTTCTCCTATGATTCACCCTACTCCAGGGGAAAAGCTTTGTGGCTCAATATTCCCACCAACACAGCCCTTACTCCTCATTTAAAATACGATGATCAGGGTAAACGGCTTCCAATTCCCTGACACTGAAAGCCCAGAGCAAAGAGATAAACGTTAACACTTCCAGAAAGCTGTAGAGATAGAGAAATTATGGCTGGCTCCTCTGTGGCTCCAAAGACCTGGCTGAACTCCTTCTGGGGCCTCCTGCTATTCCCAGAAGAGATCAACACAAGAGCTGGATGAGACCCAGAGGTCCATGCTCTCAGCTCATTTATTAAGGAGCCAAGGATATCCAGAAAGCCAATATTTTTAGCATAGTTAAAAAAAAAAATAATAAAAGCAAAAGCACCCTTCTACTCATAGCATGACTCCAGAGGATCCAAGTTGTAATTCTGAGTGAAGGCATCCTTGGACGACAGCCCCTGGATCCCTGCTGTGCACAGCAGGGATAAGGCTCGGGAAAGCTGCTGCCAAGAAAGAGGATTCAACCTCTGCCCAAGCCACAGGCTGAATCCAAATGCCAAAACATCCTAGGGTTCACAAGCAGGGGTACAGCGAACACAGGCTCATCTAAAATGCTTTTAATCTTTGCTCCCGAAAGAGCAGCCTCCTCCCATGGGATTTCTATGGGAAAAGAAAGAGCTGCAGGTGTTCAAGGGGGGGAAAAGTAAGAGAGGGATGAAAAAAAAAATATTTTTCCATCTTTGAAAACAAAGTTTTGGGCAAAAGCCTGCCCTGGAGCTGCTGCTTGGCCGTGGCTGGGCGGGTGAGGCGCACTTGCCGACTCCCTCGGAAGGGACGTTGATCTCATCGTCACATTAAACACCGAACCAGTGCTCACCGTGTTGAATTAGTGCCGGTAGATTTCTCTGCCTAGAACATGTTAGAAATCACAGTTGGGTTACAAGAATCAATTAGGGCCAGATGGGGGTGTGAAGAAGTCAAACAATTTGCCTTATTGCAGGATTCGGCACTCTGGCAAAGGGTTCTTTACATTTTCATTTAGATTTAAAAATCACTCGAGTGCACCCTCTGTATAATTCAATTGAGGAACAGAAACTACCAAGCGGGTAAGAGATATAATGTTCTTCTCCAGAAGATAAAAGTGGGGAAAAAAAGAAGAGAGGATTAGAGCACAGATCTGTAGCAGGGAGAATTCTGTGTGGAGATACAGAAGTTGATTGAGCATCACCATAATCCAGAGAAGTTAAGAGCACATCCTCTCCCATCATCCCTGACTCCATCTGGCCATTGATGGGAATTCAAGCTGGGCATTTTGCTTAATGCATCATAGAATCGTGGAATGGTTTGGGTTGGAAGGACCTTGAAGATAAGATAGTTCCAGCCCCCTGCCAAGGGCAGGGACGCCTTCCACTAAACCAGGGTGCTCAGAGCTCCATCCAACCTGGCCTTGTGTCACTGTTGAGACAGGGATGGAAATGAAGAGACTCCATCTTCAGAAGGCAAAGAATGATCTTTATTTACAAGTAGCGTTCCTCTTTTACAACCAGGATCACTAAGGTGAAATATGATTGGTCTCAAAGTGAAAACCTTTCACACCATTGGTGCACTATAAATAGCACACTGTGGTAGAACATATCTATAAACAATATGAACAGAAAGAGAAATAACAATTGTTTGAATTCTTTCTCCTAAATTTCCCAGACTAGGCCTGGAAGAATTCTCTCTCTTTTCTCTCTGACTGAACTGAGAATATCCACAGCCTTGGACCAGGGCAGGGGATCCAGGGGCAGCCATGGCTTCTCTGGGCAACCTGTGCCAGGGCCTCACCACCCTCACAGCCAAGAATTTCTTCCTAAGATCCTGTCTAAACCTACTCTCAGTGTGAAGCCATTGCCCCTTCATCCTGTCACTCCAGACTCTTGTAAAGAGTATCTCTCCATCTTTCCTATCAGCTCCCCTCAGGTGCAGAAGGCCACAATTAGGTCACCCTGAAGCCTTACGTTTTCCAGGATGAACAAGGCCAATATTCTCAGCCTTTCAAATTCAATGATTATTTAGAGGTTTTTTCCGACCTAAATGATTCTATACATTAGTAGGACAAAGCATATGGAGGCTGATGTTGGTCACCACGCCATCCCCAGCAGGATGGGAAGGTGGTCACCTTCCCATCAACAAGACACAGACCCACACAGACGGACAGCCCAGCAGAGCCAGGAGTGGGTAATGAAACCTGGCCAAGGTTAGTCAGGGGAAAAAACTCCTCGCTAATATGCAGCACACCTCCACCACCGCAATAAAGACAAGATTGAATTGCAGAACGTGGCTGCAGGTCTTGTTTCTATACGTTTCAATGTTGTGCTCCAACAGGTCGGAATATTGTTAACAATTCCGTCTGCAGAGAAGACATTGCTGAGCTGGGTAAAACATGTGGCAAATTTCTTTCTAGGCTCATCTTGGATCAGGTGAAGGCATTTGATTATAGAGGCTCAGGGGTTATTTGCATTATGGGTTTCCCAACACTCCTCCCGAAATGGTTGGGAGCATTATGTAAATCAGCCAGAGGGGAAGCTTTTGACGAATGTCTCAGCTGATGGAACAACTTTAATCTCAAACCTGGCTACTTTTCCAATTACCTCGTAGGTCTTTTGCCAACAACAGCTTCATAAGGGAAATCCAGCCTTTATGGGGGATCCCTGAGTTGTTACATTTGAAGAAGGGAAAGGGCAAAGGTCCTCTTCAATTTTCCATCTGCGTGCATGGGCTAATGTGATGTGCTTCCCTCAGACAAGAGGAAAGGTTAAACGGAGCCCCATCGGAGAGGAAAGCCGCAAGGCTTAAAGCTGAGATCTGCAAAGGATTCCAAGAGGCAAAGCCCACTGAAAGTCAAAGGACGATGAACATCTAAGCACACGAGGCCGTTCTGAAACATCTAAATGGAAATAAGTCCAGGTGCTTTCATGCCTGGGCTTGTCTGCTCCAAAGAAGTACCAAAGACAAAGGGAGATGTGATGGGTCTAACCTACCCTCCACAGGATGCAAGGCTGGCAGGGATCAGCTGGAGGAACTCCAGCATTGATGGGATGGAAAGGGATGAAAAAGGGGGACAGAGAAAGGAAGTCTCTGTCTGTGCCTCAGACAGCTGCCCTTTTCCAGAGCTCAGCTTGAATTTTCATCCACCCAGCATCACTAGAGATGTTCAACTCCATTACATTTTTATTTCTGCCTTTCCTCACCTTTTCCACCCACCAGACAAGATCGGAACTGAAGCACCACAACTTTTCCATGAGAAATCCTTCTCTTGGTCATGGACAGCTCTTTCTGGGCAGCAGTGAATCCTTCAGCACAAAATCCCAAAACAAATTACAGTGTTTAAAGGAAGAGGAACATCATCTAGAGATTCCTCTCTGGCTGCTTTTTAGGTACAACTTCATTTCCTTTCTATGTTGACAGTTGCCAAGCGGCTCCTGAGCTCCCTGCATTGGAAAATCCATTCCTCCCCCTTTGGATACACCCTGATTCATTTTGCTTCATTTATTATTTAAGCCTGGTATCTTCATGTAAAATATTGAAGACCTGACTCATTCTTTATTATTAAGTCCTGCCATGCACCCTTAGGAGCCTCTGAGGTCTCTGCAGCCTTCAATCTGCTAGAAGAGAACAAACTCATCTCAATCCCTCGGTAAATATGAGGGATTGCTGGAGGGATGCTGTCAGCATCCTGCTCCCTCTTACCTCGGCTGCCACGCCGCCTCACCATGGAAAACACTCTGAAAGGCTAATTCACATCTCCAACATCTGCACGGCTCATTTCCTGCTCTCCCCTCTCCCCCTCTGTTCCTCCGCAGCTGGCATTGAAGTTGGTTGGCTCCCAGTAATCCCCGTTTGTGGATATAAATGGAGCGAGCCGGGAGCTGCGACTACGGCCAATTAGACACCGAGGGCGGCTCTGCCATCAAGGCCACGAGGAAATCGTGCTCACCCAAAGACAACGAGGGGGATGCCATGGACCCAAAGCACCTCAGATGCTTTCAGAGTGGTAGTGGAGCATCATACAGATTTTTTTCCCCCACCAGAATCCCAGTTGGGTTCCATAATTTTCTATCCTTCATTTCTTTTCCATCGCAGACACATTTTGGAGAAAAACATAGCAACAGGCTAGCTTTCAGAAGCTGAACATGGAAAAAAATGTGTCTTCCCACCAACCCCATTCTCAGCTTCCATTCTGGATGCAGAAGGATGACAATAAGTGATCACTCCTATCTCCAAAGAAGCCATTCCCAAGTTTCCATGCTGATTATCAGAGCTCACCAGCTTAAAAAGCTGGGCAATCAAACCGTGTCTGGTGGTGGCTTAGGAGGAATTTACATCTGAATTTCACAGCTTGGTTCCAATTCTGTAATAGGCTGAATGGGAAAAGAAAATGTAGTGAACGTTTCCCTCCTTTGAGCAAGGATCTACACCTCGAGATGAAACTCCATGGCTAAAATCCATCCCTACTTCAAAGGCACCTGCGTAACTCAAAGGCAATAAACCCAGGAAGGGGAAAGAATAAAAATATTTCAATGGCAAAAGACAAGGCTTCACATTTCTACAGCTCTCAGAGTACTTTGAAACGTAACAGAGCGCACAGCCAACTGCAGGTCACAGAGAGAAGCCAAGTTCACACCTTGAAATCAAGCCCAGCTGATGGAAAGGGAATTTCAGAGTGATAAAAGACTACTGGTGGTGCAAACTCCAGGTGAGCACCTTGCATTGAGCACTCAGGGTAGCGCTGAGCTCAGCTCAATACAGCAGTTTGGAAGTCGCATACCTTGTGCAGGTTCACCTTCAAAGCTGTTCAAAGAATGGTGGCCAACCCCAATCAGAGAACTGTGGAGGTTGGAAAAGACTTCTAAGCTCATCAAGTCTCCTCATTAACCACCACAGGTTTGGTCTGGGAGGACATTTAAAGCACCCTTAAGAGGACAGGGCCTCAAGCTGCACCAGGGAAGGGTCAGGTTGGACATCTGGAGGAATTTCTTCATTTAAAGGGTTTTTAAACATTGGAAGGGGCTTCACAGGGAGGTGGTGGAGTCATCATTCCTGGAGGTGTCCAAGGAAGGCCTGGACTTGGCACTCAGAGCTCTGGTCTGTGTGACAAGGTGGGGATCAATCATAGATTGGATTCAATGATCTTGGAGGTTTTTCCAACCTAAATTCTGTGGTTCTGAAAATAAACACCCTTTAAGCAGCTTTTTAGGGTGCAGTGAACTGCTCTCTTGACAGACACAATGACCAAGATGTTCAACAGCTCTCACTGCAATTTCAGCCAACAAACAGGAGGACTTTGCCTCCCCGTGCCCACACGCAGCACCGCTGACAAGTTCACACCAAATCCAACAAGGAGAAAATTACACATCTGTAAATATCAAAGGCAGGTTGTTTTGTGAGAAGTTCAGCATCTCGAGTTTGGGTTTTTCTCTTTTCTCCCATCTCCCCCCCACCTTTTTAAGCTTTGTCAATACCAACTGTGTTTTTCTTCCTAGAAACTGTATAATGATGAGAGAAGCTGTTTATTTTTCTCTTTAAAGGGATGAAGTGTTTTTCACCAATATTTTACATGTCTGTAAAAACGATTTATGGGATTGGGTGGATGGGTTACACAATGCCCTTTGCCTGCTCAAGGGAAGGGGAAGAAAGGTCACTCCAGGGTGAGATTTCATGAGCTTTTTTGCTTCTCAAAGGCTTTTATGTGAACACCATTCCCCTGCTTTTCTGGCCAGGGAGAAGAGGATGGGATTGTAAGCACTGATGAGCATGGGCTCATCTTGAGAAAAAAGATGATGCACGACAAATATAATTGCATTTGTTAAGGGACTAAAGCAGAAAGAAGGAAGCCAGTGGATGTGCTTTGCTTCAGTGTCAGCTAATCCTCTGGAATGGAGCATGTGCAGCCCCAGCACGGAGAAGGGGGCAGGAACAAATCCCTGTCATGCCTCTTTGGCATGTGGTTACAACCAAAAACCACTGGGCATAATAGAACGCACACACTCCCTAAGCAAGGCAGATTGGATCTCACAAGTGCAGTGTTTTCTGCACCCTGGGATGGAAAGGCAGCCAAGCTCCAGAGATCATCCAAAGGAAGCAACAAGCATCATGATAAGGAAAACAGGATTTTTTCACTGGATAATGAGCAGGAAGGGTGGAAGATACTCATGTGAGGATCCACAGCTGATCCCCGGAACCAAGGAGTGTTTCTGTACTGGTATTTACCTCTCTTCCTCCACCACCTCTGCTTCTCCTTCCGCCCACTCCAAATGAAACCAGCGCATCTTATTGGCCACGTAAGCCAGAGACAGCTGGAAGGAATAGATTTCCTCCCTTCTTTCTCTCTCCTTTTTTTGGATTTATGACAGAGAGCTGCAAACCAAGAGCCTCTATTCCTGGAAGAGCGGTGCTGGCTGGGAAGCCCTGCGGCTGGCAGATGCACGAGGCAATTAACCCCTGTGCAAGCAGGAAGGGATGGAGAGGGACTGCCTGCAGAACACATGGCAAAGGACAGCAGAGCTGATGTCTCTGCATCCCCTGCTCTCTGCTGTGGGGCACAGCTGGACAAGGGACCAGGGACATCACCACCCCAGGAGAAAATTCTGTAGGAGCTGCCATATGAGCTGGGGCTTGGATCACCAAAAGTATTTAGGCAGGCAAATATCTTGTAGGTCCTGAGCCCCTTGGAGCCTTCTCATGCCTGAATCCACACTCCTGTACCATGGAACCAAAGCCCCACAGCACCTAGCAAGATCAGCCGCTAATTAAATCGTTCCCACGACAGCTTGCAAGTTAGTTATGGCTCATTATCCTCACTTAACCGACTGGAGAAACTGAGGAAGGAGAGAGATTAAAGGATTTGCTAAATCTCCGGCAGCAGTCAGTGGCAGAGGCAAACCCAGAGCTCATAAACATTATAAATCCCCCACCCCGGGGCTCCCAACCCCCCCACATCCCTCCACTCGCTGTTTTTAGTACAAAGTTTTACTTATTAAGTGCTGAGTGTATGCAAGAAGCAAAGCCTGGGGAGCACCTTGCTCAAGAACTCATGTCTGGAGGGCAGGTATGAAAGGGAAAGGATGCTGAAAGCCAAAAGACCCTCAAACCTCTCCAAAAATATGACCTGCAGGGGAGCTCACCCAGCCCAAACCACAGCACTTGACTGTGATCCTGAAAACAAACCCAGTGCCCTTTTAGTGCACTCCCAGCTGCTGGCAGTATCTTGGAGGCACAAATACCAGCCCAAATTTTCTCCAAGTGAGCCAATAAATCAGTTGTGTGAAGAGACGGAGGAGCGGAGGGCCCCCAGGAGAGGCTGCAAAGCCTGGCGGCGATGGAGAGGATGCTGAGAGAGGAGGAGGGCTTGGGAGAGAGAAGCAGCGATGAATTTAAAGGGAATAAAGGAGATAGGAGAGCGGAGGAAGGGAAAGGAGCTTTAGAATAAAGGAAGAGATTGACAGAGCAAAACAAAGATGGAGGAGAGGCACAGAAAGGAGAAAGAAGGAGACAAAAATAAAGGAGAAAAGCAGGAGGAGGAGGTAGCGGGGGAAGAGGGGAGGTGGCGAGACAGGGAGAATTAAAACAGTGACAGCAATTTAGCAGCTGACTTTTATCTTCAAGTTTAACGGGAAAAACCAATCCACTGCAAGGAAAGGTGGGTTCTGTCTCATGCTGTCGCTGCAGCATGACCACTGAGGAAGGGAAGAGCAGAATTGGGTCCTTCCCTTCCTACCAGCAGCGCTGCTGTTCATTAACGAGGGGATACTGCCTGCTCCCCCTTCCTGCTCCTCTGCTGCACCGGATTAAATCCTCATTACCCCCTCAATGACAGTTTGCCAATCATAATTTGGTTGTTATTACTTTTGATGACAAACTCTGGCAGCTCTGGCTCCCTTGACAGAAAATTCCTGCCTCCCATATCCTGCTCTGCCACAGGGAAGGGTTGTTTTTTTTTTTTCCTCAGAGATTAAAAAAAATTAATTTTCAAGTGCAGGTTCTTTTTTTTTGTTTTGTTTTGTTTTTTTTTTTTTTTTTTTTGTTTGGTTTTTTGGGGGTTTTTTTGTTTTGCTTTTTTTTTTGTTTTTTTTTTTTTTTTTTTGTTTTGTTTTTTTTTTTTGTTTTTGTTTTTTTTTTTAACTCAGCTTATCTCTTTCCTCGTGTTCTGCTTGTTATTTCACTGCAGATTGTCTCGGTTTAGAAACAGTATTGTCAGTGACACCAATAACTTCCACCTCCCCAGGGAGAAGAGAAACCTGGCAGAGCAGGTGGGAAGTTGGGATGTGGGGCTGCATGGCCCCGGTCTGGAGAGCAGCTCTGTACCTCCAGCCCCCCCATACTCTGCACATCACACCCTCAAGTCTGCAAGTTGTACAGCTGGAAAAAACAAAGCAGAAAGAATGGATTAGACCTTGGGTCTGAGATTCTCTTTGCCCATCTGGTTTTATCCAGTAAGAGAAACCATTCCTCAGTTTGTCCTCAAGAGCCCATCTGCTGAAAAATGGGGGTCCTGGAAAACCCCAATTTAGGAACCCCAGGAAGCAAAAGTCCATGGAGATTTCATGAAAGGGGCTGAAAGAAATATTCATTCCCAGGTCTGCTGGGGCTCACAGTGGAGTGCTGACCCACACAGATTTGGGGTGACCATGGGATGCTGATGCACACACTTTGGGGCTCACAGTGGGATGCTGACCCCCACAGAGACCCAGCAGTGAGGTTTTGGGGGATTTCAGCACTGGAGGCAGAAGCACACTGCTGTGAGCTCTGCCCAGACTGAAACCAAAGAGGTGTTTATGGGGTACAAGCACTGCCAGGATCACAGACAGCCCAACTGCCAGCGAGCTCCCCTGGACAGAGACATGGATCCACAGGAAGACATAAAAAACAGGAAAAACAACTGAAAAACAGACCTAAAAACAATCCAAACAGGGTCAATATGTCCCAAAAAGGGCTTCCTTCCTATGATCCCTAAGCCCATGGCTCTCTCCCCCTAAGGCAGCCTCTCACCACAGGCACAGAGCAGCGATTTGAGGACAGACACCGCATCTTTCACTTGTCCTCCCCAGTATCTCAACAAGGCTGACGAGCAAAACCACAATGCAAAAAGATCCCTCTGGAGATGGGAAATCGGGGGCAACCAGTTTGTCTCCTTAACAGTATCAGGCAGGGCTGGAAGCGCTGCTCCTCAGAGCTTCACCTTGCAAATAAATAGCTCTGAATTGCAGCCAGAAGCAACGGGATCTTTCAAAGACATTATCTGGGAGCAGTCAGTGGAATGCACCTAAAGTCTCATTAATCATCCCGCCGCTTACAGTACTTCTTAATGGCTTTTATGGTTTATCCTTTGAACGCCAACAAAGAGTGTGATTTCTCCTGGCTTATTCTATTAAACAGAAATCAATATCTAACACAAATGTGCCGACGGTGGGAGATTTGGAATGGCCGAGGAGGCACCTGTTGGGCCTTCTCTCCTCTGATGTGGGCAGCAGGCTCTCCAAGGGGCAGGGCTCTGCTAGGCGCGGCTCCTCGCTTTGCAAAGCCCGGCCTAAGCAGGAGAGGGAGCTCACACAGGGGCTCTGAAACATGTTCGGTGACAGCTTCTTTTTCCTGGTGCTCAAAACTTCGGAGGCAAGTGTTGCGAGCGTGCAGGAGAGAGAAAATAGAAAAGAAAGAGAGGCAGAAGCAGGATAGGGTGGTTTTCATCTCTCCTTTCTATGAGAGCTCTTGTGAATTTGAGTGATGCATGTGAGGCAGCTGAATCAACACTAAACACAGGTATAAATAAGCTACTGGGAACACAGGCTCAGGAGCTGAAGCTTGTTATTAATTTTTGCAGCATGAGAGGCAGGCAAGGAGAAAAAGCCTTGGGTCTTTCACTCCCTCTTGCACCACTGGAAACGGGACTAGAGGGTGAAAAAAGAGAGGAAAAAGAGGGAATTTGCTGCACTGAATTAGGTGAAAATGAGTGCAGCTTTAGGACAGGGATGATCCTTCATCAGCAAGGCTTTTCAGCCCAGCTCAGTCTAACTGGGGCCCCCTGGACTACAACAGGAGCCAGGATTGAGAGCAGCCACCAAAGTGAATCATCTCTGGGGTTCAACATGCATTATGCAGGGCCGGCTCCTATGCTCGCAGAAACAGGACCCAAAACAACTACAAAAAGCAGCATTAACCACCTCAGAAACCAATTCCAAGATCCTAATAGAAAATGAAATTTGTATTTGTTAAAAACCACTTAGAAGCTTTGGAGCCTTCTCTTTATGCTCCTCTCAGAAACATGCTGTTAAGTAATTAGCAATTTACCAGGTTTAAACAGTTACAAAAATCCTCCCTGAAAACACCAGAGGCAAATCACATCACTCCAGAAATGAGCTCTTTCCTCCAGAGCCCTCAGTGGTACCAACCACCTGATTCCAGAGAAGGAGCAGGGCACTGTTCCACACAACCCCACTGCTGCCTCAATGCACTCCCAGTGTCCCAGAGGGAATTACAGAGCATGAGTGGGTTTAAGTTTGTTTGGTGCCACAGACATCTGGAGCTCTTCATCCTGGCACATCCCAGTCCAACGATCAGGAGCAAGAGGATTCTGAGTCCAGAAGCATCTCAGAGGCACCGAGTGCACCTTCCTTGCTGCCTTCCTGAGGGTCTACCAACACCCAGCTCCAAGCACTTCCCTGCTCTCACAGATGCCAGCAAAAGGATCCAGAGGAGATGAGAGATGGAGAGGGTGAAACTGGGGAAGGAGCCAGCCCAGGCAGCCCACACAGCAGTGCTGACGGCACCTCCTGCAGCACCCTACGGGATTATTTAGCACGGCTGATTGCACTCGCTTCGCTCTTCAGAAAGTTTCTCTTCATAGAGAAAAAAAAAAACAAGGAGCTGAATAGTTGGAGATGCTCGAGGCACTTAACTACACTTAGCAACCCCAAGCCTGCCAGAAACATCCTTGTGCAAGTGACGATTCCAGAATTAACTCCCAGCTCTTGGTGTGCTTGGAAAAAAAAAAAAAAGGAGAGAAGCAGGCAAAGCTCCTTCAATGGCAGCTCTTGATTCGTGTTCAGCACCGGTTCACATTCAGCTTTTATCCCACCAAATGCTGCCTGGATGGGGAACAGCATCTGACCTGCTGGGCAGCACCTTCACCTGCCAAAAACAGCTGGAATTTTGGTGGTTTGGGTGAGCACCTGGGTTCCAGGTGCAGCTGCTGGCCAGGCTTGTGGTACCTAATTCAAGAGGAATCACACAGCAGCGCAAAGATGCAGGTAAAGAATCAGCAGGTTAAATGTGTGTGGGAACATCTCTGGATTGGGTTGGGAAGGAGCTGCCCCACGCCAGCTTCCTGGAAGGAGAGAGGAATCGCCCGCTCCTCTGCCTCCTAAAGAATTTAGGGAGGCAATGAAAGAAAATGCCGTTTCTCTGGCAATGCAACAAAAGGTCATTATTTTTTAATCTCTTTCCCAGGGAAGGGCATCACCAGCTTATATAATTAAAGCTGTTGGGATTGTCCTTACACCTATCTGGTTATTTTAAATTATTTATTTCCTTGGCCCATGCTTTTCCAGCCTGAACATGACCACAGCATCAGAATCCTTCCAGAGCCACTCCTACTCCTGCCACCCCAACTCAGAGGCAGAGCCCGCAGCCAAAGCAAACAGCTCCAACATCTCTCCTCTGAAATGAACTCGGTGTTAATAATTTAAAGCTTTACTGGTCCTTTTGGTTGCGTGGTAAATTATTCACCGATTTCGCCCTGCTCACAGCACCCCCGCCCACGGCGCGCGCGGAGCAGGTGCACCCACACAAAGAGAGATGCTCTTTACAACTTCGGAGATGCTCTATCATGTCAAAGAGAAGGGATGAAAGGCAGAGGGAGGACGCCAGCCTCAAAATCACATCCTCCGCTATTGCTCTCGAACAGATAAACGCTCCAGGAGAGTTTCGCGGGGCATGTGATGATAGGAGACGTTTTTGTGATACACAGGTGTGAAAAAGGGAGACAGGCGGGAGAATAAAACCTGATAACACTTCACTCAGGCAGCGGCAGCAAAGGCAGGTGCTTTTTATTCCCCAGCTGCATGAACCAAGAGGAGCAGAAGGGAAGCGCGGAGCAGGCGAGCCAGCTCAGATCCCAGGCAGGATCTCAGCCTGGATGTGAGAACCTCCTGCAGCGAGGCAGCTCTGCTCTTCCTCCACACAGGTATTGCACTCCCAGCAGCTCAGCTCGTGGGTTTGCAGGCTTGGGTGCGCAACGCCAGCCTGCTCCTGACAGCCTCCCAAGGGTTCCCTGGAAGCAGCCGCGTTCATTTGCATCACCAAACATGAATTTAACTTTGTTGCAGAGAGACTGGAAGTGGAAGATGATCAGAGACAAGTTTGCTGTAGGAAACATGGAAAAAAATCCCACCTGCTAGAGAAGGTGCTGTCTGATAAGCTGAGGGCAAGCCCTGTCCCTTGAGCTCAGCCTGAACTAAACCAGAGCAGTGCAGTACACAGGGAAATCCCAAAGGATGTGAAAATTAGAGGGAATATTATTATTTTTAACACCATGATTAGAAGTAACAACTTTTAGGGCTTATCTGGGAACCACCTATGCATGCATACACCTACACACAGGTGTGTGTGTGTATTTGTAGCAACCACTTCCAAGACACCTGTACCTTTGTTTCCACATCACACTGTCCTTAATTTCTCTATATCCAACACTTTCTTAATAATCGGCATCTTTTGCCTTGATTTTGAACTCCTCAGGATCCATTTAATCCTAAGGAGCCTGTCTAAAGGAGGATTCCTCCAGTCACCTGCTAGCAGGGAGCCTGGGGGCTCATTCTGCTGGTCACATCCCACTGGGAGATCCTCGGAATGGTCTGGGAAGGGCAGCAACAATGACAACAGCAGGGTACCATGGGGCTTTTCAGACATCCCTGGGGGACAGTACATTGCTCCACTTCCCACTCCTGCAGCTCCCAGGAAAATATTCTCCAGCTCTGCTGTGAGAAGGACGGCGCTCAGGGGTGAGGTGACACAAGTGGGATTTATCACCCGACACACTGGGAAGAAAAGCCAGCCCAAACTCAGCTGAGCACAGAGGTTTTGCCTCAGCCCGGGCTTGCGAGGGACATGACCTTTCTGAGAACTCTGGTTATTTATTTTGATAATCCTTTTGTTGGGATAAATGCTTTGCTCTTGCCGCAGCTTCAAGGTCATGGGAGTTAATGAGGAGAGGAGAAAGGCCAAGTGAATGGGATCTGTCCTTTGCAACTGAAGGCATTAGTGAATGAGAGGTGAAATGAGGGGGCTGAACTCCTTCTCCTCTGCTTTTCACTCAAAAAAAAGCCAACAACAGCAACACAGCTGCAAAATAAGTATCTTTTTCTATCCCTTCCTTAATTCTTTTATTCCCATTACTGCCCACATGGCTCTTCCCTTGGTGGTACCACCACCTCCATACTCCAACTTGTTCCTCACAAGCTACACCCTGATGGGAAGAGAAGAGGTTCATATCCATGCCCTGGAGCCTCACACAACACCCCCAAGGCAGCACAGTCCTATCCCCTCCAAGGACTCCACACCCTTTACAAACCCTAATAGGCTTTAGAGCAGAGCAAAGGGGTGGAGGGGAATCTGCCAACCCCTCCCTGCTTGGATAGAGCCATTTTGGTGCAGAGATCTGCAAGAAGAATATTAAGCTTGGTCTGAATGCAGCAGCCTCGCTCAAGATTTATGAAGGATGAAGGAAGGAAGATTCTGAGGCAAAGCATCATCTCAAAAATAACTGCCGAGTCCTAGCGGGTATAAAAGATCTGTCCATAAACCAGTTTGTCATCACCAGTCAATAAAAATTCAAGCCATGAGAGGAGGAGGCGATAGCCGAGGTCCCTGTCCTGCCTCGCTGCCCCCGCGTGATCCCGGCTGGATCACCTGCACACACAGGTGGGCAAAGGCAAGTCCATCCTCAGCCTGGCTCCCAATGCACGTCCCCTGCCCCAGCGTCTCGAGGTGGGCACAGTCACACCCATTCAGGGCACAGACAGGGGTCTGACGGCCAGGCAGGACCAGGGCAGCAGGACCTGAACAAGAGGAAATGGCCTCACATTCCAGCAGGGGAGGTGTAGGTTGGATATCAGGAATGAGTTCTCCATGGAAAGGGTTTTCAAGCACTGGCACAGGCTGCCCAGGGCAGCAGTGGGATTTAAAAGATGTGCAGGTGTGGCCCTTGGGGACATGGGTTAGTGGTGGGTTTGGCAGTGCTGGGGAATGGTTGAACTTTATTTTAGAGGGCTTTTCCAACAGAAAAAATTCTGTTATTTTAGGGAGAATGATGGAGTCACACATTCAAAACCCATCTGGGGCATGGTGTCAGCACCAAACCCAAGTGCTGGTACCTATCAGATGTCCAGGAGGACCCTGTTCCTCTCTGCCACCTACTGCTAATGCTTCAGCCACCTTCTGAGCCAGAGAGAGGAGGATCTGGTGCCAACTCAGGTGACCCATCTGGGCAAAGCCTCCTGGCCACAAGCTGTATCCAGGCAGAGCTGCCCAAGGCACGGGAAGAGGCTCTTTGATGAGCTGCACCAAGCTGAAGGCAGTTGGCAAGCAGAGCAATCCATTGCTGTGATAAAATCTGTCCTTAAACATCTGGTGCCTTTTCTTTCTTTTCTGTGGGTTTTTTAACGCTGCCTGATACAAAGGAAAACACCCCAGCTGGTAAAAGATGAAGGAAACTTCTCTCATCACCTTTCCCATCATAGGCAGCCCAGACACTCCGAGACACTTCTGCTGCCTGGCAGCCCTGGGAACCTTCACATCTGATTTCCCTCTTGTTCAAAGACAGGACATCCCCGGGAGGCGACGCCGGATCAGCCGCCAAGGGCTGACGGCAGCAGAAAGGGAAGCGCCAAAGCTGGGAAGGATCTGTCAGAGTTCTCCAGGCTCTCATCCAGCTGGGGCAGGCCTGTTGCTTTGCTGTAATTCTCCAGTGCTCTATCAAGTCAAGTTTTAAATAGCTCAGGTGATGGAGAGGACTGTGGAGGCTTCCAGTTCTCTCCAATGGGAGGATTTCTTCCTCTGCAAAACCATTTATTCCCTAAGAGAACATCTCATGCTAGCTTTTGCCCAACAGCCTTTCCTCAGCATCCGACCTGATGGATCATGTCCCTCTACCCCATTCTCCTGTAGTGCCTCTTGCCAAACTCCTTTGCCCCTCAAGGCATGGGCACAACCCCAGTGCTACCAAGCCAGCCAGAGCCAGCACACCCAGAGAAGCAGAAGCAGCACCAACATGGGGAGAAAACCCCCTTTCCTACCAATCCCCAGCCAGAAATTCAATTATTTGGATGCTTCTCTGCTGGAACAAAAAGAAACACGCAGGGATATTACTGAGGGTAATTTAGAGCCACCAAGAACTGTGTGTGAGCAAGCACACCAGCCATGTGTGTCCTTGCTTCTTCTCCATCTCACCAGGTTTTTCATTCCCTGAACCTTCTGGCTAAAAAAAAAAAAAACCCAAACAATTAAAAAAAAGCACCTCACCATCCCTTCTCATTACTAATCATTCCCATCAGCCTCCCATGAAGCACTCTGGGGCCACTTGACCATTAACAGGGCACTAAATGCAAGGTGGAGGAGGACGTATTAATATCTAATAAGAGTGATAGATGATCTCAGCCACTCGGGCACTTCGGCTCAGGTACTCGTGTCAGGTACTGGAGCTAATTTAAAATAATAATAATAATAATAACAACAATAATGGCAGCAGCAGCAGCAGCTGCCTTCATTTTCCAAGTCAATTGATTCCTCAGCAGGAATGCCATCTTGACAGATTTATTTTGATCGAATTGTCTAATTGAATACAGTTCTTGTTTCCCTTCGCTTTGTGACCTTTCACGCCTGTGAAATAAATGCAATTTAGAAAATTATTCCTCAGCATCAAACTCAGCTCCTCCAGGACTGGGGTGCCTGCCTTGTGTCACCAGTTTGCCAACAAAACACTATCAAAGGATGCCAATGCAAAGGAGGTGCCCAGGCTTGGGCGCTCTGCCAGTATTTCATTTCCACTTCACTTTGAAAAATGTTTAATAAAAAAAAACAACTATAAGAGGTTTCCAAGAAGCACAATCAAACATCCTGGCTGTTTGGGCAGGTTTTATTTTCTGCCGATTCAGGTCCCCAGCATTTACTGTACCACAGCTCCTTCCAGTTTAATGGAAGAAGATTTGCTCCCAGTCCTACGATGCTGCTGGAATAAGATGTACCAAGCTCTTCCCTCCATCCAGCAGAGACATGGGCTCCAACCCCCACCAGCCATTCATCCAACTTCACCTCCTCCCCAGGCCCTCCCAGCTCCCGCCTGGGATGCTGTGATGTGCCAGATACGAGATGATGCTTCCCATAAATTTCACAAGAACAAGTATCAAAGATTAAAAATAACTAAGCCACGTCCCTCGCAGACAAACGCGCTGTCTGCGCGCCAAGAGAGGTCCTGGTGAGAAGAGTTGCAGCTGAATCTTTTATAATAATATCAATCAATATTAAAAATGAATGGCCTGCTCAATTTTTAAAGCGTCTTAAATTAATCTTTAAACACAACTATTTTGCTTAAACCAAAGGCTTTTGGTAGCCTGAGAATGGTATTTCCATCTGCTCCCTCGGGCTCGTGCCAGGTACGAGGAGAGGTCTAATAAATAAGCAAGTAATATACATCCAGCACAATTCCCTTGAACCTCAAAAGGGGGGAAATGCAGAATTTACTACTAAATTCATTATTGACTTAGCTGCAAAAAATGTCTTTATCAATGCATTAAGATAGGCCCTATGGAGACTGTTAAACCTGCTAAATCCACTGGGTTCATGGATTAAGAGCCACTTAGGCTGGAAAAGACCTCTCAGATTGAGTCCAACCTGAGGCTGAACCTTGTCACCTGGCCCAGAGCACTGAGAGCCACCTCCAGTCCTTCTTTGAACACCTCCAGGGATGGGGATTCCACTGCCTCCCCGAGCAGCCCCTGACAATGTCTAACCACCATTTCTGTAAAAAAAAGCCTTCTGATGTCCAATCTGAACCTCTTCTGGTGCAATTGGGGCTGAAAAGGAGAGGAATGGGGGCACAGAGAAGGCTTGGGACTATGGTGAAGTTGGGTTCCACCCATCTAATCCCCTCCAACGAACACCTACACCTAAACAAATCCAAATTTGGACATTACCCCCATGCTCCATGGGCTGCCCCAGAATTTCAAGAGTTTTCCCAGCACGGGAAAAGCCACTCAGTCTGGCAGCAAGCTTCCCAATGCCAGTGTTTTTAATATATTCAGGAGAATGTGGCATTTCTGATGGCAAGACTTCTGCCTCACTTGCCTTTTAATGTTAAGAGGCTTGTACAGTCAGCAGCGTTTAAAGAGTAATGACTGTTTTCATGGTAAATGCTCTGTTAAATAACCCAGGATTATTGTGTTGTGTTATTGCATATATAAAATGGCATTTCAAAGAAAAAAAAATAATTGTTTTAGAGCTAATTGATGTTTTTTAACCAGCTCCGTGTGTGGAATTTTTATTTGTTGGAGGGTCGGGCTGGTGTTAGGAAGAGGCAGTAAAGACAGGGAGGCTTTGACCTGTCAAACTCACTCTGTCTGGGCTTTGTATGGTTCAGGCACTGCTTTTAGTCGAGCAACAGGAGAAGGTTCAAGCTCTCTGCTCTAAAATGTGAAATTTAGCCACAGGCAGGCACCTCTGCACCCCAAACCTCAGTGTCCACCCATGGCTGGAGCATCCCTTGTCCACACATGGTCAGTGTGACACTGGAGATCCACCGTGCCAGCAGCACCCCTGCCTCCAGTCTGCAAATCTCCTTCTCTCAACCCCCCAGCTTTGGTCAGTTTCCCATGTGGTGACACCTCAGAGGCACCCAAATCTCCCTGGGGGGTGACACATCCCCCTCCCCTGTTCCCCAGTGTTATTTCTGCAGACAGCAAGGGAGAACCGCCCTAATGCTCAGGCTGATGAATCACTGATGAGCAATCCTGCTGCAGGAGTTTAACTCTGATCAGTCCAGAAGGGATTAGGATGGCTCAGCTCCTTCCCCGCACTCACCTCCCACAAGGGCACTGTCCTCACCACATCCTCAGTAAAGCCACCACTGTCATTTCTCTCACCACACGGTGATTTTGGCACCTACCACAGCCCTGCCCGGCTGAGCTGAGTACAAACATCCAGTGACCTCATGGCTGCTGAGAGCCCAAACCTTGTTTACACCCCTTGGAGGTTGTGGGTGCTTCAGTCCTCAATTCAAGGGTGGGGAAGTGCTCCTTCCTCTCCAGCCTGGAGTCTTTGAGCTCCTCTGACAGCAACTGCCTTGCTGACCCCTGTCTGGAGACTCACAGGCCACTGGAGCAGTCAGAAGCACTGGCAGGTCCTGAAGCTTCAGAGAGGCAGTGACTTTGGGGATGTGCAGTTAATTACAGGAGCTCTTGGAGTTGCTGGAAGGGAGAGCAGGGCCATCAGAGCCCACAGTTAAAAGCCTCGACCATCTCTTAAGATCCCTGAGTCCACACATGAGCCTGGTACTCAGATCACAGAGTGAGAGCAGGGGGTGACACACACCTCCCAGAGAGATCCGGGGTGTCTCTGAGCATCCTCCCTTGCAATCTGGCAGTTCATTAATTCAGAAGAGTCCCCAGCATCTCTCCTCTGCCTACCAGAGCACCACGAACCACCTCACAACAGCTTATAACAAACCAGAGACCCATAGTGCAGAGGCCAAAAGCCACCAGCTCTGAATCATCACAGGGAAGGAGGGATGAAAGGCACCATCGTGCCCCAGACCCTGGCAGCAGCAGGGAATGGGTAAAAGGAAAACGTTCAAATGAAGCACACCATGAGGTTTGCAGACGAGCAGGGAGGAAAACTCTGCACTCCTCCAGCATGGGAAGGACAGCACAAAAATAATTGGGCTGAAATATCTAAGGGAAGACTGCCCAGAGCAGGAGAGTTCAAGACTATAAGCCTGCTGGTTTGAAGTTTTTCCTCATCTTCAGAAGTCACTCCCAGGCCTGTCTTTGCTGAGCCATCAGCGCTCAGGGTAGACCCTGTGGGCAGTCCCAGACCTGGCATCCTCGGGGCTGGCCAAACTCACCCATTGCTGCCCTGTAATAAGAGTTACCACCTTCTGCTACAGCTTTTCCCAGCCCCCAAAGACAAGCTTGATCTGATCTGGGAGACAACATCTTGCTTTAAGAATCATGGAGAGGTGACAGGAGTCAACGCCTTTCTTAGGATTTAACATGCTCTGCTCATGTCCCGTGATGCTACAGCAGCTGCTCAGCCCAGGAGGTGCTGGTTAAATGCAGCTCCGTGTGTTCCAGCAGTGCCAATAATATCACTGGCTGCACACACAGACTCTATAAAACAAGATACAGACGTGAGAACCTGAGGCCAAAACAGTCTCACCATCGCTTTCTCCCAGCCACAACCTCTGCAAAAGCCACAGAACGCTGTCCCTCAGACAGCACAGCTCCTCAGTTCATTCTTTCCTTCTTCAGAGGGAGCCTTTTCCATGTCCTGGGGCTCTGTCTGAACCCTCTCCCTCCCTTGGAGGCACCTGGATCCCAGAAGGACGCTGCCCTAATGGGTTACATCTCATTACCGTGACCTCAATGTCTCTCCACGTCTCCCTCTCCCTTCAGCATCTGTCTCCACGGTACCCAAGTGCCTCAGATGAGTAGAAAAGTCCCTTTGTGTGTTTTCCCAACCCTTGGCTGTACAAGTACCGTTTAATCAAGCTCAGTAATGAAGGCAGAAATGAGCCAGAACAGGCTGTGCTGCCACAGGCAGGATCAGCACAGACTTTGAATCAGAGGTGGGGGCTGACCCTGCTACCTTCAGGTGACAAAGGGGATGGGAGCAGCAGTGGGGTCAGGCACCTCTGTGATGTTCCAAAGGATGCAAACAGCCTCAAAGTTTCAAACAGCCCATGGGCACGTCAGCTATAATACAAGTGCATGTGGTAAATCCCAAATCTGTTCCTACACATTAACACTGTGGGATATTTAATTCTCCAAGGTTCCCAGGCTCGAGTTTAACCCTCCATAAAAGCAACACTCACCTCAGGAACCCTAAAAGATATTTAGGGCACAAAGTCTGTGCTTTGGAGTGTACTCCTGCCTGGCAGTGCAAGCCCAGATGCTGCTGCCAGCTCCCAGGCTCACTTCTGAACGTGGTGCCTGCTCTCCAGGCTTGGCTTTCTCCCTCTCTCCAGGATCCTCCTCGCATGGATGCTGTCACCATGTGCTTTAATTAGCAGTTCCCTCCAGCCTGGCCAACTCCTGCTTCCAGCATTTGTAAGATGACTTCCCCATCTGTAAATCAGGCATCAGAAGACATCTCTCCCTCCCACACCATCCCTGACATGAGTTCTGCCCTGCTGAGCATCCATCAGATGCTTTGAGGGGAGTCACACACCTGATGGAAGGTGCTTGGGACACACAGCCTTCCTAAAACCAGCTCCTCTGGCCACAGCTCTCTCGGTGTCTGGTGTCACACTGTCAGCTCCCACCATTTGTTGCTTTTCCCTCTCTGCTCAAATCTGCCAGTCCTGGAAATGGCCTTGCATGAAGATCTCACCTTGTACAGAGCTGAAGTGCATGTGTGGAGCTGTAGGAACACAGTTAAAGGTTTGCAACCACGGTCTGAGATCATCTTAGAAAAGCCACAAAGCAAATAAAAGGCACTTCAAAAAAAGAATCCCAGAATGATTTGAGTTGGGAAGGGACTTTAAAACTCAACTTGTTCCAAGCCCTGCCATGGGCAGGGTACCTTCCGCTACCCCAAGTTGCTCAGACAATCTGTAATTTAACTGATCAAAACACGTGGGGTTTGTTCACCCCCTCATGCTCTGGACTTTGCCACTCCTCCTCATAGTGGTTAACCATTACTATCACTAGTAGGGAATTACTATTTCCCCCTACTCAAGAGAAACACGTTTGCAGCCTGTGCTACACAGGTGCAAATGACTCCAAAGAACTTTTGTTTCTTAAAAAAGCACGTTCATGATCCTTCTGCTGACATAAAACTCCCTGCAAGCTGTTTTGGGCAGGGACTATCTCTGTGCTATACACTCGCACAGTGCCTGTCCCAGCCTCCAGGCCCTACTACAATATAAATAATGATAATCCCTCACTCAGCAATACAATGAAACATTTGCACGGTATTAAAAATTATTTAAAATTCATACCTACATTGGGAAATTATTCAGTAAACTCTAATTACTTATCAAAAGCAACGATGATAGTTTTAAGGAGAAGGAGTGCCCATAAATACAGAGCCATAAATAAACTGCTTCTCGGTAGCACGAATTAATTTGTATTTAATTGCTAGAAATTGCTATCAATTACTAAACATTCCTTGCAGAATAGGCAAATTCTTTTAAGAACAATTTCAATTGCTAATTGAGAGTCTTTTTTTTTTTTTTTTTTAATTTTTCCTCTTTCTCATCCCTGCTCCTGCCAACCACCCAGCCAGTTCTGCACTTCTGGGGGACAGAGAGAGACCTGTGAGGAGCCAAGGAGCTGCTCAGGCTTCAGGAGGTTTTACCACCTGTAAAACCCTGAAGAGACAGGAAAACCAGTGCTGAAAAGCATCCCTGACACAGCAAGGAGAGTGATTCCTTGTAAAGGATTGAAAGGCAGGAACTGAGAGCTGAAGTTACACATCCATCACACATCCAGGGACAGAAACACCTCCCAGGGACTGTGCATCTCCCCTGAATGCCACAGCAAAGCCATGGCAGATGCTGAGAGAGGCTCTCTGTGCTCCACTGCTCCTCTCCAGAGCCAGACCCTGCAGGAGGATGCTCCAGCTCCTGCCGTGTGGCAGGACATGAGCCGAGCCGCACGCCTGGCTGCCGCTTCCCGCCTCTCCACGCTGAACAGCCCTGCTATCGCTCCTGACTCATTTTCTGGTGTTTTCTTCTTTGCTGTTGGCATAACATCCCATCAGCACAGTTAATTACATCCACGCTGAGTGTGAAGGACAGGCTGAGTCTCGCAAGGAGCCGGCGGCTGTGCAATCCTTCCCGCTGCTCTCGCAAAACTGCTTCCATGGATGCTGACAAACCGCGGCGCGGGGCTGCCATGTGCGAGACAGCAGCTCCCGAGGGAACTCCTCCCTGCAACGCCAGGATTCGGGGTTGCTCTCACACCCACACCCCTCCAAATTCCCCCAGCGTCCCTGCTGTGAGCTCAGACTTGTGGCTGCAAACATCTTGTGCTGGGGATGTCCCATCCCTGGAAGTGTCCAAAGCCAGGCTGGAGCAAACTGGAATACTGGAAGGTGTCCCTGCCCGTGGGACATGAAATGAGCTTTAAAGTCCCTTCCAACCCAAACCATTCTGGAACTCTCTGATCTCTCTCAACCTCATTGCCCAAACAGAGGCTACACACACTCCCAAAAAGTTTGCACAAAGCACAAAATGCAGAAGAAACATCTGCCCTATCTCAGCAGAGAAAGCCCCGGCACAGAAAGCCCTCTTCCCACTCAAACCCACCCTGCTGGTGGAGGCACTTGTACATCCATGGGTGAGAGCAGGCTGGAAGCAGAGGAGGGTGCTAGGAAGAGCTGTTCATGTCTACAGCTCGATTAAAGAGAGACCCAGGGTCTCCAGGACTGTCAATCCAACATCCAGGCACCGCTCCATCACCGTCCCCCCAGGAGCGGGCTGACAGTCACAGGGAGCCATGTGCCAGCCATGACAAGCAAAGCAAGTGACACACACATCTCCTGCTTACAATAACAGCCCTTCCGTGTCTAATCCATCATATTCGATGCAGATCTCTTACCCTGAAGTGTTGTCAATGACGATTTAATTTAGTGCTAATTAGACAAATATTGCATGTTGAACAGCCATTGATTATTAAGAGACAGGGAGCGTGGCTTGGCTCAGCAGTGTGCATGGACACGCTGGATTATATCTGGGATGAGGCTGGGAAATGTCTTGCTGTTTCTAATCATCAGATAGTAATTAACGTCCAATAACTTGTAACTTGGTTTATCATTATAGATTTAGGAAGGCAGTAATAGTACTGTATGCTAATTAAATATCAATTGATTATTTAAGGCATATAAAGATTTAGCAGCAAGGTAATAGATATACACAGTTGTTAAAGTTTAATATCCATCACACAGCATTCTCCTGTTCTATTAAGTTAGTGTTTAATGAGAAAGAGTGTTGTTACTGTAGGAAACTTTTGGATGGGAGTGTCCAAAGTGTTTGGCAGCTTGCAAAGTTTAGAGTCTCTCAAAGGAACAAAAAGTCTGGAAATTCAGAGCCTCGGGTGAAGTGAGGTCAAGCAAGCAGTGGTGGCAGAGCCCAAGGCACTCCTAAACCTCCTATCTGACATTTTGCATCTCAGCTTTCCCCTCAATCCATGCAACCCCCACCCAAAAAGAAAGACAAGTTGTCAATTCCCTGTTGGAATAAAACTTTCAAACCCCAGCCCAGAACCTTCTGGAATCCCACCAGCCCACAGGGCAGCCTCATCCAACTGGAAGACACACACAAGAAGCTGAAGTTTGGGGCAAACTTCCCTAAATAATAATAATGGCAAAGAAATCAATAGAGCCCTGGCACCCCCTCTCCACGGTACCTGCCCCCAGAGCTGCCTCTCCTCCCCAGGATGGGGTCTGACCCCATGCCCTGCACCAGTGATGTGGGAGGGTTGGGAAGACTGAGCTCCTTCCCACGTGAGAGATAAAACCAGAAATGACAGACAGAAGCCCAGCATCTAAAAGGGAAAAGATAAATGGCTTCTGAAGGGAAATAACCTGCTGGACTTCATGTGTTTGGCAGCACCCTGCTAAGTGCAGCATCAGTCTTGAAAACCGCTGCAAGCTCAGCAATCGCAGGACAAAGCACAGGATTCTGTCAGGGCTTCTTCCCAGAGGGAGCCCAAGGCTCAGGACTGTCTGGTTTTGGCCACTTGGATGGCTCCCAGCTTGGGGAGATGGGCTAGGAGAGAGATGTAGCAGGGAGAACAACTTTCAGTGCACACAGCTGCTTCCTGCAGATGGGCTGGCCCCATCGCTGAATTACCAGGCAATAAAAGCAAAATCAAGGAAAATGCCTCAACTGCACCGCTGAGAGTGTCCAGCCTCAGTTATAGAGTCTGGGCAGGCCCCAGCTGCCTCTTAAAAGCTTGTGTTGTACACAGGGGGTCTGACATGACTGGGGAAGGGGTCCAGAGACAGCTGGCTCTCTGATGAGTGCTGGAGCATGACACCCACAGCAGGAAGAGGAGGGAAAGTGCTGCTGCTTGGGAACACGACAGAAAAAGGCAGCAGGAGGCAGCAGGATGAGGCCAGCACCCCTCCTACAGCGGGCTAGAAAACCCCATTGCTTGGAAGGAAAATCAATACACTCCATCATGGACCTTCCCACTTGGGGCACCTCAGGATGGGGTCTAGAACGAGACATCAGCAACTGCACATCTCTACCTCAGAAACCTCCAGAGTCCTTGGTGGCATCCCAAAATGCCAGTCCTGCAGCACAATGATGCTATGAACAGGCACACTCCTGCACAGGCAGATTCAGGGCATAAAGCCAGCTCCCCAAGCTCTCTGTGCCATCCAGCAGGATGTTACCAGCCAGCTGCAGCCTGAAACTTCTGCAAAGGTGGCTTTTCCTACCAGCTGGGAATGGATTTAAGACTGGACTGGGTCTCAGAGGCAGAGAAGCACCTTAGAACTCCCAGCCTGCTCCCTTACAGCCATCCCAGACAGTGATTCCCACCTCAGGCTTCCCACTCGCTCACAGGCAGCAGCTCCAGCCTTGCCTGGGTCACCATCTGAGGTGCCTCCTGCTTCCCCTCTGCCCACCAGGCTCCTTACTCCATGGTACAGATGAGATTTCATTTGTCTGACACAATTTCTCCTTGACAAACAAGAAAAGCTCTTCTGGCTGTGCCACAGTTTCTTGTCCATTCCAGCTGATCACAAATGATTTTGTTTGTTTGCTCCAGAGCATTGCCAGGATGGAAGGTGAGCTATCTCCTACAGTAGTTTCTCTCACTTTACTACACCAACCACTGTATTGCCCTTCCCAGGGGTCTGGAACATTCTCTACCCTTTGGGATGAGCAGCAGCAGTCCTGACATCCCTCCAGCCACTTCCTGCAGAGCCAAGCAGGAACAGCATCAGCCCAGGTGATTTATATTAGAACTCCAGCAAGAGAGCTGGGCAAAGGCTGAGAGAAACCTCTCCTAAACAGTTTTGCAGTGGAGTTTACCCGAGCTGCAGCAGGCAACAAAGACACGTCAAGAGCAATGAGACAAGGCAGGGGAGGCATCGTAGCAGATAAAGGATTCTTCAGGTATGAGACAAAACCAGCTTTGGAAACCTCGCAGAAGTGAGTTTAAAGTCTCCAGAGGATATCAATTGAGAGTCTGTCACTTGGTGTCAGGATAACTTTCTGGACAGCTCTCGTAGCTTGTTAAGCTCTTGCCTGGGCTGCATTTGAGCTCTGGTGGCAGTGCTGTCTGTGAGCACCAGTGCTGAAACCAGAGATGAAAAAGATCTGCTGAGTCCATGCAGCTTTTCCACTATCCCTCCAAAATTCCCCACCATGACCTGCAACATCCCGGTGTTGGGCTCAGGGTTGCTCCAAGACACACTCCCACAAGGATGGGATGTCTCTAAGCAGGGGCAACACTGAAAAATTGGGCTCCTCTCACCCCAAAACAAGGGCTGGGGTGTCCAGGAGGGATTTGTGGGCACAGGTGGGAAATGCAGGATGAGATGCAGCAGCCCGTGTAAAAGCAGGTGGCCAAACCAGACGGTCGTAACACTGTCTCAGCATCACAATCTATGGCTTGGGTAGGAAATAGCCACTTCCCCCACAGCAATCATTTCATCAAAAATCCTGCAAGACTTCTGCTGTTCCCACTAGCCCTGGATCCCTAACTATAATTAAGTCCAAAGAGCCTTCCCGCAAGAACAAGGGAGGAGAGGGTGACTCAGACAGCGATGGGACCAGTCAGTGCAATTATCATACAGTTAAGAATATTAATTAAAAACAGCCCTCCCCCCAGTTAAAAAAAAAAAAATTAAAAAGGCAAACGAATCAATTCTACTTAAAGGAATATATGGGGATGAGGAGAAGGAGCAGGGAGGGTGACAGAGACAGAGATGGGACGCGCTGTGAATGCTAAGAGCTTCCCACCGTGGCCACTGCCGCAGTCAGCCCCAGGCCTGGCTGCTTCCAACAGCTACTCCGAGTCTCCTCAGAAATGGGCTCAATCTTTCCTTCTACCTGCTGCCGCATCAGAGCAACTCCTGTGATCACACAAAGGACTTTAAATCTTGGCTTTAACTGCCTTGATTGAATTAAATGCAACACGACGGTAAAGCCGGCTCCTCATTCCAGGTACGAGCAAGGAGCCCTTGCTCTCCCGCTAACGGCACTCTCCCTCTCTCGGAAATGATGAGTTGCTCATGGGTTATGCTCTTTAAGAAAGGAAAAAAAAAGTCATCTGATAAAGTGGGTTATAAAACTGGTGGCGGTAATAAACGGAGAGCAAGGAGCCTGATGCAAAGCCTGCGGAGAAGGCAGAACCTGCTGTAGGGACACAATATCTGAACCGTGATTAATACGTGACCGTGGGTGACAGCTCAGGAGCAGC
Organism: Vidua chalybeata; assembly: GCF_026979565.1. Taxonomy (NCBI): domain Eukaryota; kingdom Metazoa; phylum Chordata; class Aves; order Passeriformes; family Viduidae; genus Vidua; species Vidua chalybeata. Next base: position 4,514,206 of record NC_071552.1, on the reverse strand, counting down.
ACAGGTGCCACCCACGACACAGGGGACAACAGCAGCAGAGGGTAGTCACCCAGACACCAGAGGGAGGGTGTCAGGAGAGGATGATGAGTGACTGGTTCCCAAGTGTTGAAGCTGAGGGAGTGGACGTGCCTGGAAGGCACCTTCTGCACAATCACCTGCAGTCCTTCAGTGGAGATGCTTCCACCCCTCTGATCAGCTGGGATAAAACCCAGCCAAGGTTTCCAGGCAGGATCAACCCATTGGGATGGCCAACCATGACCTGCCAGCAATGCCCCCACAGCAAACACACTGAGCAACGTGCAGAGAAAGCTGTGACTCAATAGCACTCTGCCACAACAGCCTCTTTGACTGCGGGCACCACACAGGACAGGCCACGGGCACGAGGGGACGAGGTCAAGCAGTGACATGATGAGATGGGAACAGGCTTGCAGTGACCCATGATCCTCCAAAAAAGGTACTGTCCCATGAGTGAGAGCTGCAGGAAAAGGCATCTCAGGTGCCTGGGTTTATGAGAGGGAAGGGAGGAGACACTGCAGAAAAGGACTCTGAGTGGAGAAAAACTGATGAGAGCACAACTCTGGCACTCCCAATTCCTGCCTGAAACTCTCCAGGCCTTGTCACTCCAAGACAGACCTGTAGGGACCAGCACCACCACGGACTTATCATAGAGGGTGGAGAAGAGCTAAGCTTCCTTTTCTCCTTCCATGTTCATCCTCCTCTCCTGGGATTTGTTTCTCAGTGAAACAGGAATAAAGAGGAGCACGCTCCTGTGGCTCCTACGAGCCCTGACACAGAGCAGGATCTGTCACAAGAAGGTGCCCTGGGAGCATAAACCATTTCTCTTTATCAGCCTCTATTATTATCGCATTAATGGAACCTTCACTGGCAGGATGGATGCTCAAGTGCCCAGGAAGCACTCCTGGCTCTTTCCTGCCCCTCCATGGGAGCAGGGCACTGTGCCGACAAATCCCCAGGAGAATTACGGCCGAGTTCCGGGCACAGACACGACTATCGGTTCCTTTTTATGAGCCTTCATTGTTATTACCACCTATTTCTTTTTACATTCCTGCCAAAATACCAAACATTAATCTCCCTCGCTCCCTGCAGGCAAAACATGGGTAATTGGATTTATATGGGTTAGAAATTTGTTAGATTTTTATATAAATATATATATATACACACATGAACACATGCACACAGACGGAGAAGATATAAAAAACCCAGTGGAGGGATACGCTATCCCATTGGAACTCGGGTACCAACTGGCTGAAGCCAAACCCCCCACATTTCTGTGCTGGCTGCTGGGCTTTATTTTAGGAGCTCATCCCTCAATGCTGAACTTCACACACTGAGAGTTACCAGTCGTGGATTTTTCTTTGGTGCACCCTTTGCAATGCCCTGGTTTTACCTTTACCCACTCCCTTCTTCCACCTGACATTTTTCTTTCCCCCTTCCCAACTTTTTTTTTCTCTTCTTCCACTTTCTCTCTTCTGGAATCCCATTCCTCTTGTCTCCAGCTCCAGCCTGGAGGCGACACCACACACAAGCCTTGGCACACCAAGAGAAGAAAAGCAAGATGTGTGACATGTCCTCAAGTGTCCCCACTCTGAACCCATCAGCACTGGAGATGGCACAAAGTACCTCATCAGCATCAGCACAATTTGCTGATCTTTTACAGGATGAGAAAAAATATCTTAAATTTACAGCTTACACCACAACAGATGTTGTTCTCATTATCCTCCCCCTCCACAGAGAAACAGACTTGGAGACCCATTTGTATCCCAAGGAACAAGTCCGTCAAGTGAGCATAGTCATGGAAACAACTCATTTTAAGCAAATCTTGGGAAATATTCATAGGAAAACAGAAATATAAAATGTGACTGTTTTGCACTAAAGAGGTGACCTTGAAGGGTTCTGTCAGGAAAGACAAGACCTACATATCAAATCCAACCTGCAGTAAACAACCCATTACAGGCTAAAAATTGTTGACAGGGGCTGTGGGGAAATTATTTTTCTCATTAAAAAAAAAAAAAAAAGACAAAAAACCAGCACATCCTAACCCTCAAAGGCTGCTCACAAGGACAGAGGAAGAAGTGATAGTCACTGAATCAGATATTTCTTATGAACTGTCTGCTAGTCTGCAGTATCTAAAGATTATCACTTAAAACAATATGTCCAGCTGTTGTAAAAAGCATCCGTGGTTTAGGGCTCAGGAATGCAAGGAGGAGGCAAACTGTGAGAACAGTCAAGGGAACAGAGAAACTCTTAGGAAAGCAGGAATGTGAAAGACAGCCACTGTGCCCCCGTTTGGTTTTGCACCGTTAACACCTAATCCTGTTCCAGAAACAAAGCCCTGAGCTCCTGAAGGAGTGTGTGTGATCCAGGGGAAGGACAGCTATTACCAGGGAGTTTATTATCCTTGCAAAAAGATCTCTGTACCCTATAGCACAAGGATTACCAACAGTTCAGTCTCATCCCCAGGAGGTAAATATCACCACTTGGGAATATTTCTGCCTAGTGGAGCTTAAAAACTTAGCATGGGAGGGGGTGGGTTTTTTTTGCTAGACAAGAGGACCTTCCCAGGGTTTGAATCCTGGCCCTGGGAGATGTGACAGTGAGGGTCCCCTCCTCCCTCTGCAGAGCCCCACCAGCTCACTGTGCTCTCCAAACCAGCATTTTCTGCAGCAAACCCCCAGGGTTGTGGTTCCAGCCTGTGTCAGCAGGACTCCCCAGCTCTCTGACACTGAGCCCAGCCCTAGACCCACATAAAACCTGCCTGGTGCTGGCTCAGCAGGAGAGGGGTTGGCACAGGCAGCAGCCCAAGCCTTGCTGGCTGAAGGTGAATTCTCCAAAGCCAGCCCTGAATCGCCTCAAAGCCAGACTTGAATCTTCCCCTTGCACAGCAGGACCATGCTCTTGGAGCAGGGACAGCCAGTGTTGGGGACAACGAGCCTTAGGGACACTCAACTGCAGGGACAATGAACCTCAGGGAACACCAACCTCAGGGAAAACCAACATCAGGGACAATGAACCACAGGGAACACCAGCCTCAGGGAAAACCAACATCAGGGACAACCAACATCAGGGAACACCAGCCTCAGGGACAACCAGCCTCAGGGACAACCAGCCTCAGGGACAATGAACCACAAGAACACCAACCTCAGGGACAATTACCCCAGAACAACCAATCTCAGGGACAATGAGCCACAGGGACAAAAAACTGCAGGGAACACCAATCTCAGGAACAACCAGCGTTAGGGACAATGAACCACAAGGAACACCAGCCTCAGGGACAAGTAGCTCCAGGGACAGCCAGCCCAGGACCAGCCAACATCCGTGACAATCAGCCTCTCACTGCACAACCCAACAAGTGACCTCACCCAAACCAGCCAGCCCTGACATGAGCTGAAGACCAACATTCATCCCACAGCAAAGGACACCGGGACTTAAACCTCCCTCCAGCACGTCCCTCCCTGATGCCAACAAGGACAACAGTGTGGCAGGGGCTGTGAGGCTGCTCCAGCCCCACCAAGGTGGGAAGGGGCACAGCCAAGGACATTGGGTACCAGCTCCATGGGCTCAGCATCTGCATTTTGGCAGCATCATTGGTGCAGCAGGCTGGGGAGGAAGGAGCTCTCCTGCAACCCCCTGACCTTTCTCCAACCACCCTTCCAGTGGCTGCAATATTACAGTGAAATTAGCGGGCACTGTAATTACAACTATCAGGAGCAGATAAGACAAGTTAAATACCAGCTACCTAGGGAGAAATTATTATGCCAGCCAGGAGGATCCAAATGCCAGAATCCACGGCTGTAATTTCCCTGAGTCGCCAATTACAGCTCCGCCACGCAGCGAGCTCTACCTTGGAAACGGCAGGTATATATTTAGCTGCTCCAGAAAACTTTTTGGGTAGGAGAGGAGGGGGGAGGAAGGGGCAGCAATGGAGCAAGTCCTCACTAATCTGCTCTGCGCTAATCCCCACGCTTTTAGCATTTGCACACAAAGAGCGGCGACTCTCTTCCCGCTCCCCAGCAAGGATTTAACAGCAGAGACGTGGATGCATTAACGCTTCTTTTCTCTGCCGGGTCCGTGGCTGCTGTTGCAGGGTGACAGGTGAGTGTCACAACCCCCATTAACGGGTAGGTACACAGAATATCAGCGGTTTGACTGAAAAAGAGGCAAAAAAAAAAAAGTGATTTTCTGACTTCCCAGACCTATGCCTGGAGACTGTGGTCCTGCAGCCTGCTCCTGCTGGTTGTATTTTACTGAGGTCTCGTAGTGTGCTGGAAAATAGACTGAGGTAGGTTATTACACCAAAAGAAAAAAAGAAGAATCAAAGCAGCATTGTCAGAAATAATTAAAACCATAATTGCAAAAATAAATGGAAGAACAGCATCTCGTGATGTTTTATTCGGGCTTTTTATTTTTAATTGGAATCGTTCTCACACTGGCTAATTGACAGAATACAGCCAGGCACGGAGTCTTGGATGCGAATGAGCAAAGCTAGCCTGACTTCTTGGTCTCCTTCATGGACAGGCAGTAGGAAAGGCCATGGGTTCACCAGAAGCAGACAAGCCCAGGGGATTTGACTTGAAAATTTGCCCTTATATACAGAGATAAAGCAGCTCTGTATTATTTAGTTTGGAAAAAAGCCTAGCTATACCTGCCTCAGCATCACCTATGAGTACCCATTCTTCTAATCATCACTGATAAGCCACTGCTGTTGGGTCATTTTAGAAATGGGGAAACTGAGGATGAGAGCAGAGGGGCCTCCTTAAGTCCTGGTGTCCCTGCAGTGACAGCCACAGAGAAAACTCAGCACACCCCATATCCAAGCTAATCCCTTCAACCTCTAAAATGCACTCTCTCCCTTAACGAAACCCAACAATATTTCTTAAATACAGATAAAACTATAAAGCCTTGAAATTTTGAGCAGCTGGTGGTTTATGTCTTTATGAACTGTACTGATGGCTGCTGTAAAGGTCGGTTTGCTGGCGGCACAGCGGGACGATCCCATTTCCATCCCCATTTTAACACCGTGGGAATATTTGCCACAGTTTCCCCTTCGGCTCATGGAGATGCTTCCACCACCGATGCAGCTGGGATAAAACCCAGCCAAAGTCTCCAGGCAGGATCAACCCATGGGGATTGGCCAACCATGACCTGCCAGTGATGCCCCCACAGCAACCCAGGACACGAATCCAATGAGCAGCATGTGGAGAAAGCCAAGACTTAATGGCATTCTTCCCAAAAAAAGGAATTTAATCCTTGTTTCCACATCAAATCCCAGCTGGGAGATTAAAAAGTGACCATCTCCAACGCCCCTGGTGGTTCCCAGTGTGCTCCTTGTTCTGTTTCATATCCCAGACTGGTGGGAAACATCAGTTACTCCTGCCATCTCAACACCTGAGTTTTGTGTTCCTGAGTCAGGGAAGAGGCAGTTTGGGTTTATTTTAACAGTACACAGAAAATTTCCATACTGCCTTTAGTTCCCAGGAGAGGAAAGGTGCCTGAGTATTATGGAAATTGTTCTTACAATAAAAAGGAGTGAATTACCAACAATCTCTGCTTAAAACGGAAATTATTTGTTGCTGATCTAAGATGACCTGCAAGTTGCCTGTAGATGGAGCCTGAGTTTCTGCAAGGATTATGCTGAGCCTCCCTCAGAAAAAGGGTGGAGAGCTGGAAATGGAAGCGCCCAAAATCCAATACAGGAAACCCACAAGCAGCCTGAAAAGCCTCCAGATTTCCTCCACCACTTTCACGCACGTCCGCTCTCTCTCCCAGCTCCTTTCTGTAATGCAAGGGGTGGCTCAGGGGCTGATCTTGGAAAGCAGAGAGCTTCCACCAACCCTGCAGGAGCCAGGGAGATTTGCAGGCTCAGCCCATCTCACAACCAGGATGAGGGAGAGGACCTGGCCATCCAGACCTAGCAGGACTGGGGCTAATTCCGCAAGAGCTACACACTGGAATTACACCTCTCAGTTTTTCCAAGCCCAGCTCCTTGGTTTGAGCCCCAAGAAAAGTGTCATTTGCAGGGAGGACAGCAGAGGACACCACCACCTCCTCCTGTGGGTGCACAGGAGAAAACACCATTTAGCAGTGACACCACTCACTGGGAAAGACTTCCCACGGCACTTCCCCCTGCCTGGCTCTTCAAAGGAAAGCAGAGCCTGCAAATAAACATCAGCCCCATCCTCAAGATGCTCCACCTTTGTCCTCCTGCCTTCAACCCCGCACTGATGCCACCTCTTTGGCTTGTTGTGTGCAATTCCCTGCCCATCTCCAGATCCCAAGGGAAGATGGAAAACTACTTGTCACCCAGAGGCTGCAGAGGGGCAGCAGCAGGAAACAGGGAGAGGAGAGAAGAGAAGGACCACTGGGAAACAGCAGTGCAAGAAAAGATGGAGCAGACTGGGAGCAAATGGGAGCTGGAGGCAGAAACCTGCCTGCAGCAGGGGAAAGCTGGACTTGAGGAGGAAAAGGGAGGGGGTAAGAGCATGGAAAAGATGCACTGGAGAGCCTGGGTAGGAGCAGATTCCAAGGGGGGAAATGGATAAAACCAGGTGCTTTTGGGGCAGGGGCTTCCCCTAAGTGTCAGCACTTGGGGGATGCAGAGTTTCTTATGGGAAGGCTAAAATCTCCCACCACTCCAGGGCTGCTTCACAAACATTCCCCCTGCTAACAGCACAGAAAAGGGGGACAGAAGATTAGAAATTAAAAAAAAAAAAAAAAAAAAAAAAAAAAAAAAAAAAAAAAAAGAAAAAAGGAGATCCAAGTCAGCCCTCTGCTGGCAGCAGGCTCGGCTGGACTTGCAGGGACTCCCCAGGGAGCAGGCACAGGCACCCATCCTGCTCTGACTGCCACCAGCATCGCCTCCGAGAGCCCCAAAGCCCACACTTCACTACGGAGACAAGTTCCGACAGCGAGGAAAAGAGCACCAGGGCCAAAGGCGCCTCTCTGGGGGACTGTCCTTCTTTTAACTGCCTTGCTCACACAGCTCAGGTTAATCATCATTGCAGTTCAATTAGGAAGAGCACAAGGAGACAGCCCTTTGCTCTCCAGCTGTGCCACAGCCCCCAGGAACACGGGGTGATGACAAGCATGTCCCAGCAGGTCCCTGGCAGGGACCAAGGAGAAGGGACACATCCCAAAGTCTGGCAGTGAGCGTGGTGGGAAGAGGGCAGACAGGCAACCAACACCTCCCTCCGCAGCACGGAACCCACAGAGCCAGCCAGAGCCTGATTCCCATAACCACCAAACACTTCCCCCTACAAAGCCCATCTCAGGCACGGAAACCTGCCCGGCCAGCCAGGTGAGCACAGCAGCCTCTGCTCAAAGCAGCAGCAGCTCCTCAGCCGGCTCGGCTGCTCACGGAGAGCGCGACAGGCTCTGCTTGTGCCATCCCCGAGCCTGGCTTCGGGAAGAGCAGCTGCTCTCTGCTGCAGCCCTGCTCCTCCGGGTCTGAGCGAGGGAGCAGCCAGACTCGGGTGAGGGGCACACGTTGCTCGCTGGTGCAGAGAAAGCAGACAAACTCCTCCGGGCTCTCTTGCTCCACGCTCACGTCCCACCATCCCCGAGCTCCTTCCTCAAGTCCCACAGCTCCCGGATTAACCGGCTCAGATCTTCCCGGGGCTGTCTGAAGCACGCACAGCACGACCCAAAGCCCCATTGCCTCCCCGCTGCCGTCCTAAAAAAGGCTGGGCTGCTCCCTGCTCCTCTGGCCCCGCTGCTGCGATGCCTGTGGAGAGCTGCCGTGCTACCTGGCGATGCACCGCGTACACCTGTAACTCATTCAGGGAATGAAAGGGAAGCTCGGCTGTGCTGTGCGGCACAGGAGTGACCCATCTGCATATCAGCCGCCTGTGTTTCTCCTACAGCAAACAACGTAAGGGAAAGCATCCATCAGAATTCATAAGATGCACCCCTGGAGTAAAAGATTGATTTGATATTAACGGATTCGTGCAGAGACTATAAAGCGATCGAGGAAAACACTGACACCTCGGAGGCATCGCAGCCCTGGAAAGCCGCTGGCAGTGCAGGCTGGCACCGGTGCCAGGAGCACGGACCCCCCTCCCCTCCCACGCAGGCACAACTTTGGGATTTTCACGCAGCACTAACTCACTGTCTGCCACCTAAACCCCTGTGTCGTCTCCTCGTCTGGCACCCGCAGCCCCCCCAGGAGGTTGCCAGCCCCGCGCTGCAGCCCGAAAAGCACCGGCGCATCCGTCCCTCCAAAAGCGCTCGCATGGGGTGACCCCACCACGACGGGGACAAGCTGCCACCCGGAGTGTCCTCTGCCACGATGGGGACAAGCCCCTGGGACACGTGCAAAGTCTCCAGCTGGTCCCAGGACCCTCCGGCAGCCCCGCCGGGCACAGAGCATCCCCCAAAAGCCGCAAGCAGGACCCCCCGACTCCCCAAAGCCCCGGTCCAGCTGCTCCTACCTGAGCGTGGCGCTCTCCCCTTGCCGCACTGTCACGTTGTCCATGGCTTTGGGGAAGGTGGCATCTCCGCTGCGCACGGGCACTCCTGCGGGCACAAGGAAGAGCAGCCTGAGACAGAGGACGACCAGGCACCTCCAGGGCAGGGCCAAGCACCCACCGACCCCCATCCTGGGCAGCGGGGACTTTTCCAACAGGCAAAAAACACACCCGACAAGGCGAAAAGGGGGAAGGGGTGGGTGGAGAGGAGGGATGGGGGGGAGCAAAACCACCGGGGCGAGCGCTGCGGAGCTCCACGGAGATCAGGAGAGCCCCCGGCAAGGCTGGCTGCGAGCGCTGAGCCTGCCGAGCGGCATCGGAGGGAGTCCCGCTGTCCTCGGGCGAGGGAGGAGGACGGGAGGGCCGGGGGGAGGAGGAGGAAGAGGAGGAGAGAAGGTGCGGAGCACGAGATGAAGGTCACAGATGTGTGGCTGCTGGAGACGCTACTTTCAGCTGCAGCTGGGCAGGCGCTGCGGAGATCTGGCATCAAAAGTTTATAACCCACGGAGGAAACGTGAGTGTCTGTGAGAGGAAAGGGAGGGCGGCATCGGCACCGAGGGGGACACAGCGGGCCGGGGCTGGGCTGTTCTCCGGCTCTTGCTCTTTTGTTTAAATCACAGAGGGAAAGGAGAATTAAAAAAAAAAAAAAATTAAAAAACCCAATAAAGCTCCCCAGAATCCCGGCTCTGTCGCAAGATCGAAACTTCCCCGCGGAGCTGCAGGCGATGTCCCCGATGCTCCTCAGCTCTGTCCAGAGGGTCTCGGAGCCCCCGCGGGGCCGGTGGCTGCTCCGGCTGCGGCTCAGGCGCGCCGCGGGGCGGGGGGGACGCGGGGGGGCGGCGGCAGCAGCACCCCGGCCCCGGCCGGCAGCATCCCCGGGGTTGTCATGGCAGCGGCTCCAGCGCTGCCCGGCGCCTCGGCTCCCGCACGGCCCGAGCCCCGCACACGGGCGGGCGGGCGGCAGCGGGGCGGGATGCGCAGGAGGACACGCACATTAACCCCCGCCGCGCCGCGCTCCCGCACAGGGACCGGGGCTGCCACCAGCCGAGGGACCCCCCAACCCTTCACGCGCTTCAGCCCTGCTGCAGAGGGGGCTTTTCTCGCACCACGCACCCCCGAGCTTGCCCTCAAGAGCAGCAGGTTGCCCAGACCCTTGCCCACCGCAGCATCTTTCCCTTCCTCCACCTGTTGATGCATATCCCTGTGGGGGACTGGCTCCAGTTCTCTCTCCCGGTGAGAAACAGGGTCCTGTCTCCACGTCTTTGCCCCATGGGATGGTGAAAGACAGCTCCAGAGCATCTCCTGTCCTGTCCCTGCTTCCCGACACTGAGGACCTTGAATTAGGAAACCCACCCTGCCACTCACAACAGAGCATCAATCAATTTCAACAAATTTCCCCCTTTGGAGACACCCACAGACCATCATTTATCTATTCAAAGAGCAGCTGAAGGCACCAAGACCTTGGTGACCATCCGGACACATCTGTGTGTGCTCACAGAAGAAAACGAACCTCACGCTGCCAGTTTTCCTCACACAGCTCCTCAGCCCAAGCCAGGCTGGACCTTGGCTGGGTGCCTTCCTCCAAAGGACATCTGCCTCCTCTGCTGATATATCCCAGGGAACCTGTCCCTTCCAGGGGCTGGAGGAGGGAAATAACCACCAACAAAGAAGTTTTAACTAATTCAGGACCCCGACCTCATCCAGAGATGCAAACACAGCTGTTAGAACTGATAAAGGGGTTTTGCAAGGGGTTTTCAGTGATCCCAAGCCCAATTTTCAGCAGAGCAGGTTCTTTGTACGTGGCAGAGGGACTCAGTGACCCTCAACAGCCACTAGCCACAGGCTGGCACTGCAGAGATGTGTGTTGGCACCAGCACCAGCTCCAGAGGGCTGCTCGCTGTAGCCTGGATAAATAGGACAGCCTGGGAACCCAGGGAAGCACGGAGAAAAGCAGGGCTGAGCTTTCCATCAGAAAGCTTCTTCAGCTGCTGAAAAGTTGGCTTAACCCTGAATGTGCAGGTTGGCTGCTTCCATGCCAGGGATTCTTTGGGGGGAGGATGGAAAAGGAAGGACACTCTACTCCTTCCTGAGCTGCTCCACTCTGGCACAGAGGAGCCATGTCTGCTGGAAGGGAAGGAGCAGCAGGAGCCAGCACAAACCCATGGCAGACCCCAGCAGTGAGACCACAGGCGCTGCTGAGCCTCACCCTGCAGCAGGATTAGCTCCAGGGGACAAGGATGCTGCAGGGACCGCAAGCTCTGCTGGCTAAAATAGTGTTTACCCCTTGGGACAGAAGCTGTAGACGTAGAGTGAGTGTAGAACAAAGCCTGCCAGAGACAGAGCAATCCAGAAGAGGGAAGATTTATAGGGGAAAAAAGCCTGTCTGCCTCACAAAGAGACTCTGAGGAGGCTGCAGAGCCATGGACCCATGAACGGATGCAAAGGCAGGGAATAAATGGACAGACAGAGAACTAAACTGGCTGCTACACACAGGTAAGGGGATATGGGGCATCAGGGAGGGGAGAGAGAGAGAGCTGGGAAGTGAATGTGATCCATATTTATGTAACTGGGTAGGGACCCAACAGCCTGGAATGGCTGTGCAGGACACTGCAGGAGACATGGCTCAGCCACGCTCATCCCAGAGGCCACTGTGGGCACCCAGGGAACCAGAGCTGCCTCTCCTGGTTTGGTATTCTGGGCCACCCCACCACAAATATGTGCCAGTCTCACTGCTGGGGTTAACGGTACCTCCCCAGTGACTGCGCTGCCATCAAATGACGGGAGCGAAATGGGACGTGGGAGAGAAAAGAGCAAGGGGAAGAAACTTGAAACCCAGGGGGCTGCAAAATTTGCATGAAGCACAAAGTCAGCAGACACAGAGGCAGAGGCACTTTTGCACCGAGACAGTTGCAGACCTGAGGTTGTGCAGGGTGGCTTCAGTTCAGGTCCATGGCTAAAAATATCGCCTCGCTGAGAGGGACTCAAGGCTGGCACAGGCCCTGGGGGCACCAGGCATATGGCAGTGCGGATCCTGCTCCTCACGGTGACGTTAACAAGCCCTGACCTTCTCTCATCATCCAGAGGCTCAGGAAGAAACTGAGCTGGCAAGGACGAGTCCCTGCACCTCCCCGGCTGTCGCCTCCCAGCCCACTGTCAATCTCGGCTTTTATTAGTGGTGCAGTTTAGCCTCCCTCTTCCTCCGAGATTTCTCCCTCGTTGCTCTAATCAGGAGCTTGCAAATGTCAGGAGTACAGGCCTGGAAGTAATTAGTGAGGGGCCAGAGCCTGGGGGCCATGAGGCTGCTCAGCCACAGCCCTGCTCCAGCATCGTACTGGGAAGAGCCTGCAGCCACTGGGACCTACGGATGGCCACCCTGGGTTTCATTCCCCAGCCTCATTCCTGCTCCCAGATTATTCCCCTTTTCTCCACGCAGCTCAGGGCACACTGAAATGCTCACTGTGCAGCAGGGAGTGAGTCCAGCTCCCCTGGGATCAGTGCAGTGAGGGATGGAGTGACTGCAGTACCACTGGGACACACTTGGCCAGCAAGTGCCACCTCCTCCCTTGGGACACTGCCTCTTCCAAAAGAGATCCAAGAACCATTTCTCACTCCTTTTAAACCTGCCTGGGTAGGGGAATGCTCGGAAACGTGGACACAGCTGTACCACAGAGGTGTGCTTCACCCCAGGACAGTAGCTTTTCCCTCAGTGGGCACAACAAAGCATGTGCTTGTCACAGTCAAAGAAAACTAAATCTTAAGGTACAGATAATGAGAAAGAACTTTTTTTCCCTGTTTTTTCCCTTTCTCTGAGATGAACTTTGCTGTCTCTCAGCTGTTCAGCCTTGTTCAAAACAGAAGGGGTTAATGCTGCACCCAGGAAAGCAAAAACCTGGCAGAGCTGTAGGGAAGAGCAATCCTTGGAGGCCTTGTGCTTGTTTAATCAAAGAGTAATCTTTGCTTCCAGGGATTCGCCCTCCAGCACCAGTGGAAGTGGAAGTTCTCCAGATCTCCCTCTGGAAACCCCAGACAAGATTTTCAACAACAACAGCTCCTCTCTGGTCCCCTGCTGGCAGACAGCCACAGGCACTTTTTTCACAAAATTGGGCTCTTTTAAGGCATTTCTCTCCTGGGGCATGGGGAATTTCTAATCCTGAGCATCTTGGCCACCCTACCTGGCCAAGACATATGTGACACCTCCATGGTGAATGTGGAGCTGTGTCTTGGTACCCTGCACCATCCAGATGGTGTCTGGGCTTGGGGCTATAAGATTTTTAACTAATTTCTTTCCACACTATTATCCCCTCCTCCCTTTCCTCCCACCTCCTCTTTCTCTCCCTCCTTCTCTCCATCTGTCTCTACCCCTTTTCTTCTCCACCTTTCTCTTGCACACTTGCAGCTGCTAATTTTTCCCCGGCATATTTGGCAATCCATCCCAACACCTCTTCCCCCACACCCCACCGCCCCACTTTGTGTTTTTCCCATTTGCTGCCGAATATTCTCACTTCTTCACCCAAAAGAGACGGCACGAGCACAGGCAGGAGGAATGCACACCCTCCCCATGCAGGGAGAATCACATCTCACTGCCCTGGGACAAAACTGAGCACCCACCAGTTGGTGGGAGGGGGTACAAAGCAAGGCATCACCCCTTTCCCAGGTGGAGAACCTTAGGAATGGGATTCACAGCTGCACTGACCACTGCCAGGCCACTGCCACACACACACCTCCCCCTCTCTCACCTCGGCCTCTTCCCAGCAGAATTTATTTATCCCACTTAATTTTTCCAGTTGTTTTATCTTGTTTTATCTTCATACTAGATCAGGCTCTCTCTGCAAACGGAACTTTTATTTTCCGTGCTGTTACATTTAATGCATTTTATCGCACGAATTCAGCAAAAGAAAAAAAAAAAACAACAACCTGCTGAGGTAATTGTGGGAAAAAAATGTGACTTGTTCTTCACATTGATCATGTTGCTCGAGCTCCAAGGGCAGAAAATCCAGACTGGAGGCTCGAGCTCCTCATTTACAACTGGCTCAAGGCTGGTTTAGCAGTCAGTGCCCAGGTAGCCCCTCCAACACCATCCTTGTGCCCTAAATTCACACACAAATCCTTCCCTCTTCCACAAAATCCCCCCAAGGCCACACAAACCCAGCCTGCAGTCAGGATTACAGCGTGGGAAGGCAGGTCGTGGTTGAGCAGGACCCACAGCAATCCCTGGGGATTTTAATGGGATTACTCTACACTTAACGCTCAGCGACAATCCCCGGCTGAACCCCGGCATATGGCACCTTTAAAGAGTGTGTAAACCTGACAAATGAAATCCAAAACGGAGGCAGCTCCGCAGACACCCACCTGGAGCAGTTAAAGCAGCCTCCTCCTTACACCAAATATTAAAGGAATAAAGAACACCAGCTCTGAGAACACACGGTGCTGCTCAAGCAAAGCTCGGAGGGGCTGGGACACCCAGGGGCAGCAGAACCATCACAACATCACCCAAAAAGCCTGAAAAACACAGATTTAATTTTCATACACCATATCTGACAACCATCCAGGATGGTTCAGGAGTTTTTTTTCATTTTTTTTCTAAGGAAAGCAAAATGTTAAGATTTTCTTTGCGATGCCAAGATTTTTTTTTTTGTTGCAATTTCTGATGGTATTTAGTACATTTGGGCAAATTTTCAACTCCTGCGCAGTCCCTGTCCCTGAAAACCCAACTTTAGAGGGAAGGGATGGGGGGGTCATTACAGACATGTGACATTTTGCTTCATTGCCAAAACATTTCCATATGAAAACAGCCAAAGTTCAGGCTGCATCACCAAGGACATTGTCTTGGAAAAAAAACAAAACCAAACCAAACAGCACAACAAAAAACCCATCACAGTGCACAGTCTCTGCCAAAGAGATGCTTCCAGGAGCCCTGTCCCAAATTTCCCACATCCTTGGGAAGCAGACAGTGACAGGACAAGGGGGAATTACTTTGACCTGACAGAGGGCAGGTTTAAATTTGATATTAGGATGGGTGAGATAAATTGGATATTAGGATGTGAGGGTGAGAGGCATTGGTCATTTCCAGAGATGTGGGTGCCCCACATATAGAACATCCAGTCCCACCCCTGACATGGCCAGGGACACCTTCCCCTATCCAAGCCCCGTCCAACCTGGCCTTGGACACTTCCAGGGATGGGGCAGCCACAGCTTCTTGGGGCAGTCTGTGTTTAACAGGTTTTTCCATCTTTAGTACTTAATGACCTCTCCCTAGGACAAGGTGTGGAGGCACAATCACGTTCCCAAATCAGTCCAGGAGTAGGAGAAACACCAGAAAAGTGGCTCTGGAGCACAGATGCTGAGCCTGGGAATGAAATATGCATTTGAACCCTACCAGCCATTACAGACTGGAAACGTGAAGCAGGATCTGGGATCCACCCCTGCATCTACCACGGTCTCACCCTGGCCATGGATACACAGGGAGTTCTCAGCTTCCCCCACCCGCCAAGTGGAGCAGGAATGCTTCTCCCCTCTCCTGGGAACATTACAAGGCTCATTTCATAGATGTTCACAAAGTATTCTGTGAGCTCTGCACTGAACTAATAAAAGAACAAATAAATAGATATCACATTGCCCTGTTTACCCTGTTTCTAAACACGAAGCCATCACATAGCCTCGGGGCTTATTTACAGAATACAAAGTTGCAGGAATGATCAGAGAGCAGCTGTGCCACCTACACTCCATGCTGGAAGAGGGAAACACCAGCTCTGGGCTGTCCTGGGAGGCTCCAAATGGCATCCCCAGCACAGGTTAGAGAAAGGAAAATCCTATATTCCCATCCTCCTCGGTGTGTGCTGCTCTTTTTCACACCTGGATGGCACCAGAACCTCTCTGCTCATGGAGCTGGCTGGGCTGGCACCACCAATTCCCATGGTCAGGGCAGCAGGACCAGGTGTCCCCCCAGCAAATCTGTCCTCGTGTGATGCACAGCTGAGTGACTGCACACCCTGGAGCTCCACTCAGACTCAGGGTAGCAGGGTTTGCCTGCCCAAACCAAACCTTTTATATCAGCAGAGCAGCCAAAGCAGCAAGATTTCAAGATAAAGAGCAAAACATGCCTGACTGATTCCATAGAGGTAAATGGGGGCTTGAAAACCTGTATTGCCCTGAAGGAATGGCTTGTGCCCTGCAGCCCTGAAGTGCAGCACTGTGCTCCTCTGCCCACCACATACCTTCATCCCTCCAACATGGTCATCTCTGCTTGGGCAAGACAATCCCAAATGTCCCCGGGCTCTCAGCACCACCCGGGGCAGCCCTGCCCTGCCACTCGTTTTAAGCTGCCCAGAGCAGCTGTGGCTGCCCCATTCCTGGAGATGCTCCAGGCCAGGTTGGACAGGGCTTGGAGCACCCTGGGGTAGTGGAAAGTCCCTGCCCATGGCAGGGGGTGGGACTGTATTATCTTGAGAGTCCCTCCCAACCCAAACCACTCTGGGATTTTCACACCTACACACACACACCGGCTCTCCCAAAGCAAGCAAAGCAGCCTCCAGAACATCTCACTGCTGGGGCAGCTCCTGGGAGCTCCCAGCTCCTGCCTGTGCTGCTGCTGGAAGGGCTGGGAGCTGCAGGGAGCTGGGTGGGATCTCTGCAGAACTGGGGAGGAAATTGCCCTGTTCCCACTCCTCACCCTCCACACTCCCCTTGTCTCCAGGTGCTGCTGGGCAGGTTTGGCAGTTGTGTTATGCAGGTGAAGGTCTGAACACTTGTTCACAGCCTGTCTGAACTACCCGGGCTGCTCATGCTGCAGGTCCCAGGAGAAATAAAAATTCTCAGTATTTTCAGTCTTCCCCTCTGTGGCCAGTGCAGGTGATGTTTCTTCAACTTTGAAATTCCTGCTTCTAAGGGCTGAAGTGAGGGGGAGAAAACCATTAGGTGAGGGAAGGCTCTTGCTTCCTGCAGGCTTTGGAAAACTTTCCTGGGAGTTTGATGGGAGCTGTGGGTAAATGCTGGTGCAGGTCTCTGCTCTCAGAGGCAGCAGAGCTGCTCCCTGAATGTCTCACTGCTGATTTATTCCCAGTGGGATCGGGCACAATGAGATAAATATGCAAGTGGCACAGCCGGGGTGTGGACGGGAACATCTCCATCTTCCTAGGTCACCTTTAATTCATCTGTTTCAGTCAGCCTGGCCTCAGCCATTCACTTCTGACTCCAACCCAATTCTCTTCAAAGCCCAGCTCTGCCTGGATGCTGGGATTAAAATCTAGGTTTGCAGCAAACAAAACTAAGAGTGTTTTATGAGGAAGAATAACCTTGGGGGAGAGTTTGACTGCGGTTTCAAAGGCTGAGCAAGGTTTCTGTGCACAGCTCTGCCTGAGTTCTGCTTGCTGTCAGCAATCCCTGCTATCTCCAGGCTGCTGACAACCCGACAATCCCCGATACCGCAGGAAGGAAACAACCTGCAAGCTGCAAAGCCACTATCCCATTTTGCAGAGAGAATTACAAGGTAGGAAAAGACAAAGGAACCCAAATACCTCTGGGGAAATAAGAGAGCTGCCCACAGCTATCCTGGAAGCCCCAGGTCCCTCTAAGGCATTGTTCCCCATGGACACGTGGCTTGGAGCAGCCTAGGTTGTCACCAGGAGCTGCTGCTCCACAAACAAACAACCCTGAGGCTCCTTCTTCCTTAAAACCCCTTTAACCCCACCAATTCAAACAGGACACAGCGCTTCAAAACCACAGCTGTTCCAAAACAGCAGGTACTGGGTCCAAATTGATCTTCCCAAGCCGGACAAGGTGGTGCAGGACACCAGGGTGAGCCTGCCCTGGGCTGTTCACGCCCAAGGAAGAGCATGAGAGAGCAGGATGAGCTGGAGAGCTCCATCCCTGCATCTCCTCTGCCTCCTCATTATTAAAGCTAGCGTTTGTCATGTTAAGCAGCTGTTCCAACATAAAGCAAAACTGCCGAGAAAAATACAAGTGTTGCAGATGGGCTGCATTTTCTTCCTAACTGCTTTATTTTTATTTATTTGTGGGTTTTTTTTTTTTTTTCCTTCCCATCTCCTTCACCCTTTACAACTACCCCTGCTATTGCAGCTGGCTCTGTGAGCCACCATCCTGATAAGCAGCCGCTCCTCGCTTCTTCTGGTCCTCGCAGGCTCTTCTATTCATTGTTGTTTCTCTGTCGCTACAAATTGGCACTTCTAAAGAGATTTCCAGGCCAAGTATTAACCCCCTCCGGAGCCCAGGCACATAAACACACACGTTATTTGTCAAACGAGAGGAAGGCAGTCGAGCTGCAGGGAAATTTAAGTGACTTGTCTGAAAGAGCAGCGAGGAGCTAAGGCGGAGGAGCTGACAAACGTTTCTTACTGCCAGGACCTGCTCCCTTCCTTTCAGCCCTGTCTGCAGCCAAACCCCTGAAATCCTTCCTCTGCCCCATAAATCAGCAAACTCAGCTCCTTTTCTGAACTAGAAACAGGACCCAGGAGTCCTGACATCACACAGCACAAAATCAGGTTTCCTCTCATTGCAAATTCTGGTCAAAACTCCTTATAGAGAAAAGTTTTATAGAGGTTTTTATTTATTGTCAACTCCTGGATGATAAAATGAGGCTGCTACAAGCCCTATTTATTCCCCACCCTCGCAGGAAACAGAGGGGCTGAGATGTGAAACAAATCCAGGGCTCCAGCACTGACCCTGGGCTCGTGCTGGTTCACAGAGCGCTGGGTGATTATTTTATAATAGCTGATAGCATCTGTGATTTAATGCAGCTGTTAGAAATTAGCAAGGACTCCATCGAAAGCGTCCCAGTCACTCACGATAACAGGCTAATAAATCATTCCCCCAGTGCTCCGTGGCATTTATGGTTCTATTTTAGAGATGCAAAGTATAGATCCGGCTGCTCTCCTGGATTTATTTTTATTTATACTTTTAATAATGCAATTAAATAAATAAATTTAGGATGTTGTGACTCTGTTGCCAAAAATGGCACCGATGAGAACTTCCCCTGCATGACTTCCCTTCGTTATTTTCTCCCCACTAGCCAATTAAAGGGAAAACAAATGGCTCTAAAGCTGCTCCAAGATATTGTTTCCAGTGCACAGGGTGAAAAATCTCACACCACAGAAATCCAGGGGAGGCAGAAAGGGAGATGAGGGAGGAGAAGGAAAAGCTGGGCTGGCTGTCACTCTCCTCTCCATCCAGATTTCCTCCTATCACACCTCAATCCTGAACATCTACAGGCTCCATTTCATGGACACCTATAGGAATGCACTCACAGCTGCCTAGTCTTCAATCAGCCAGCAAGCCCAGCTTTATTAATTCCTTCTGGGGTGATAATCTGGAGCATTCCTTATGCTCCTAAGTAAGCAGAAAAGCAGCAGATTCCCTGTTTCTGCCCACTGCAATCTGGGTGCTTAAAAACCTTCCCTGAATGGGATGCCTGACCCCAGAGCAGGAGGAGCTGTCCCGAGGCCACCTGGCCAGGCTGGCTCTGCTCTGAGCCACTTCACGATGGAGCACACCCTGCCCTGTCTGCATCCTTCCAATCAAACCCAAGGGAACTGCATTTGCTGCCGGGGATGGTGTGTCTGGTTCAGCCATCCTGCTCCCCAGGGAATGGCCAAGGCAGGTGGGAGCACCCCCACCCAGAGGGAGCTCATTGCTCTGAGGTGAGCCCCAAATCCTTCCTTCTCCCTTTGTTTGCACCTTGCAGCAACACGCTTGTGTCCCAAATGGCTCCAAAAACTTCACAAAGGGTGCACCAAGGAGCAAAGCAGCCATCACTCTGCTCACCACCCCCTGGGATCCTCCTGCTTCTGCCTTGGCACACTCATTTTTCCACCTGCCAGAAACCAACACGCACCAGCCTTCAAATGTCTCACCGATGGGGCTGGAGCAGCGCAGAGCCAAGAGGGGTCTTTAGAACAGGGAATTCAAATTCAGAACTGGGAGGAAAACCCTGCCATTCCCAAGGCGTGCATGCCAGGGAGAGGTCATGATGCATCTCTCCTGCTCTTCCCCCTAAGTGAACTCCCTGAATGCAGCATGTCCCAGAATCCAACACACCACCCATGCACAGCTTCAGGGTCACAGCTCCTTTCAAAGGGCTTCTCTGACAGGGCTCACCAGGCTGGCTTTGCTCAGCCACTTTAGAGAGAGAGGGGGGAAACCTTGGGAGCAGAATTGGGACTGGAAGTGCCTTCACTGACTCCCGGGGGAGGCTCATGTGGGCTTACATGTCGAGCTTCTCTCGAGAGTTTTTTCTTACACTCCTTAAAACGAGCCTTGTCGTGTATTCCTGCACATGGCCAGTGAGCCTGACAATCACACAGACATCCTTGGTGCTTTTCAAGGTCAGCTTCACCCCTGGGAGGTTTCCATCACTTGCAGACCTGATCCATCCTGAGTCCTGCGTGGAGAACCCTGATCCAAGGTGGGGAAAAAGCACCCCAGTGCCTCTCCTCAACATTACCAACCTCCTTGCTCTCATGCCTTAAATCTCACCAAAATATTAAAATAAGGCTGCTCTTTCTCCTTCATCTGAGAGTATTTTCAGTTAATAAGGAGAAGGAACCAATTTATTTCTCAGTCACGCACTAAACTCTGGTGTTAGCAAGTTTAGAGTAAGCCAACACCCAATAAAGTCTGCACAGACTTCACTGGAGCTGAAGCAGATCTCTGTTGGGTCCATTTAAAATGCTCTAAGCATTTCCATCATATCCTTACTTTTAAGTAGAGTTACAGTCAGAAAAATTACTCTGCATACATGACCCCAGAGGGTTCATATTTCTTCTCCTGCGGTGACAGTTCCAAACCAGATCTGCTTAATTTACAAGCTGGGAGATAGGGTTGCTTTCCCCCCTCCTTAAAACTGCCAGCCCTGCAAATTTCTCTGGAATGGAAATAATTGCCTCCCCTCACCAGCTCTGCCACTGGAGTGCAGGATATACAGCCCTGGGCATGGCTCCTGAGTGGATGGGACAGGGAATCCCATCCCAGTCCCCATCCTGGCTCTTGCTGACCACAAGCAACCCAGAAATTCAGAGAACATGAAGATTCCCAGCACTAAGATGCTGAAGATGGAGATCTTTGGAGCTGCAGAAAACCTCCATGCCTGGCTGTGAGGTCTCCTTTTAATTATAGAAACTGATTTTTTTGCAATTACCGTTTAATATAATGCAATCTCTCATTAAAGCAAAGGGTTCAACCGCTCTGATCTTTTCCCATTTAATAAAGACAGCAGGAGAAGGCTCTGGGAATTGGCACCACCCACCAGACTGGCATCTCTAGCTCGGGAGTGCCGGCGCAATCGGGTCAGCCAGGAGAGCTGTTCCTGGCGTATTCCCAGCTCCCTGCAGAGTCAAAACAAGCAGAGCTGCTCCCCAGTGCTCCGAGCAGGGAGATCAGAGGTGTTCCAAGGAGGAAAGGGCAGGGAGCACACAGCCTGGGAGCTCCATGAGGCTCTGAGCTCCTTCTCTTTGTAAGTTTTTTGGGTTTGCACATCTCCCATGGATGGAGGAGCCACAAGTCCATCAGCCCATCTGGGATTTTTTCTGCCCTTCCTGACAGCCTGCTGCCTTCCTCAGAGTTCAGAAACATCCTCAGTCTGACACTGAAGATCCCCAGGTGTCCCTCCCAGCCCATGAAGTGTTTTGATCCTGCAAATACCCCATTAATGCCTTTCTAAAAGAATCAAGCCTAGACAAGCCTGGCTTGATGGGTGACATGGGTCCAGCCAGGGCACATCCCACACCCAGCATCCAAAGAAAGTCCTGTTGCCTTCTTCAGAAGACATTTGGTACAATTATTCCCTTCTTTACCCCAAATCCTCCCTTAGCATGCAAGAAAATGAAGCAGCCTTGATCACCACAAAAAGAAGGGGGTTTCAGAAAGCACTTGTAGCAAGAATTTAACAATAAAAATTCTAATTAAATATTTACATGTTTAAATACATTTGTCATGTATTTTCATTAATAGCATTCTGTGCTGTCTTTAATTTGATAATCTCCTCACCCTGTGCAAATCCTGAGACACATCTGGCACACCAGCAGCACAGGAGCTGAAAAGCATCCCCGAGGGTACACAGCACATGGGGGCAGAGATCCATGGTCCTCTGCTGGGATCAACATGAATGGGAAGGGGAAACACAACAGAGGGAGCAATCTGGAAATGGGTACCCATAGCCACGTTACACCAACTCTGTGGCAAGCGGAGATGTGAGGATGCTTTTCCTGCTAGGAGCAGTACACAGCAGGTGAAGCAGCCAGAGGACAACGGGAATCAGAGGCAGCTCTCAGAAAACATCCTGGTTTTAAGAGCATTAGCATGTTAAAGACAAGCCACTCAATTTTCCAAAGCCTTGAAGATCTTCTGAGCCTCAGCTCTTCTTCCTAATGTGGAAGATAAAAGCGGGAAACAAGAAATGACCTCAAATGTTCCTCAGTCACAGAATCACAGGATCATCATGGAATGGTTTGGGTTGGTAGGGACCTCAAAGCCCATCTTGTTCCAACCCTTACCAGGGGCAGGGACGCCTTCCGCTATCCCAGATTGTCCAAAACCCGTCCAGCCTGGCCTTGAACACTTCCAGGGATGCAGCAGCCACAGCTTCTCTGGGAAATCTGTACCAGGGCCTCACTGCCTCCAGAGGGAAGAATTCCTTCCCAATATCCCATCTATCCCTGCCCTTTGTCAGGTTGAAGCCTTCACCCTTGTCCCATCAGCAGTTCTCAGAAAACATCCTATTTTCAAGACCATTGGCACTGAAGGCAAGTCCCTCAACTCCTCAAAGCCTTATGGATTTGCTGAGCTTCAGCTCCTCTCCCTAATGTGGAAGATAAATGTGGGAAATGAGAAATTACCCCAAATATGCCTCAATAGATTCTATGATTCCATCTTTAGAGGGGGCAAAAAGCCAGCAGACTGACTCCAGCTGCTTGCTGATTCCTGCCTGGAGCAGCCTAGTGTTTAGTAGCTGGGCAGAGCTCTTCTGCAGTTATGTATTTATTTTATGAATATTATTATTATTATTATTTTTAACCGTGGAATCATTTTATTAATATTAATAAACCCGCAGAAAGTGCTAATTTCCTCCATCATTCTCCTAATTACCTCTATTGAATTGTGAGGATCATCTGCATGAATAATGATTCCCCGTGCATTTGCTTCACTGTACAGCACAGGAATCGGCAAGAGCCAGATCCTGCACCCACAGATGGCAGGGAAGGAGCTTTGGAACCACCAGCAGATGCCTCCTCCAGTAACTCATGACGTCTCCCCAGCTTCAAAATCCTGGCTGGGCCACCAGAGTCATTTGGCATGAACACAAATGACTGGGGCAGGTCTGCTAAGGGGAGGTGACCCTCCCGTGCTACTTCTCAGGGCACAAGGGCTCTCTCTGCTCCTCTGGAGCTCCAACACCTTCCCAAGTCCTTTCAAACAAAGATCACAGGGACAGCTCATAACTCTGTCTGACCCTCCTGGCCACTCCAGAGCAGTTTTGCCATGATTCTGGATGAGGCAGAACCTCAGCCTGGGTTTTGTCCCCAAGAGCAAGGAGCCAGCACAGCATCGCTGAGGGATAGCTGTGACTGCCCCATCCCTGGAAGTGTTCCAGGCCAGGTTGGACACTCTTGGAGCAACCTGGTGTAGTGGAAGGTGTCCCTGCCCATGGCAGGGGGTGGAACAGGAAAGTTTTTACAGAAACACCGAATCACAGAACTAACTAGGTTGGAAAAGACCTTTGAGATCATCAAGTCCAACCTATGACCCAACACCATCTTATCAACTTTAAGGTCCCTTCCAACCCAAACCATCCTGGAATTCTATTGTATCTCGCTTAGTCACACACAGGGACTGGAACCAGAAGGTCCCAGATCAGGTGGAGGAGGTGATGCCAGTGACAACTCTTCCCAAAGGAGGGTATGAAAGACAGTCTTCCCAGGAAAGACTGAGAACAGAAAAGCCTTCCATTTATTTCTTTTCTTGTTGCTGATGCCAAGATACTTTTCCTTTCCAAGTCATCTATAAGCTCCTGAAACCACAGCATGGGAATGTTTCCCAGTTCCAGAAACACCCCAAGTGCTGGTGTTCAGCATGAAACCAAGGAAGATGCATCAGTGTCACCTCCATGGCTCCTCCAGAGAGTCCCTGCTCTGCTGGCTTTGCAAGACGAGCTGCAAGAAAAGGGACACCAGAGCATCTCTGCAGAGTGTGACTCCAGCCCAGCCTGGCAGTGACAGCTGCACAACCCCCTCGGGCTTGCTGGGGGACCATAAGTCCTTAAAATATGTATGATGTTCTTGGATGGGCTCCATTCCCTGCAGCTCCCCCGTGCCTGCAGGGATGCGCAGGGATGCCAGCACATGGCACTGTGACACTGCACCTGTGACACTGCATCCCCACGATGGACCCTGGCAGGACCTGGCATCCTCTGCCACCACTGCTGCCTGCTGCAGGACATCTGGCTAAGGAGAAAATTCCGAGCACGAAGGAGAGCTCCATAACCATTGCTGTTTTTTTTTTTTTTTTTAATGGAAAAGCAGCTCTGACCAGCTGCTTGCTCAGGCAGAGGGAAAAGCTGGGATATTTCTGAGTCCCCCAGCCTGTTTCACTCACTGTGAGCACACTCAGATTCTGTGACACCATTCAGCCACGTCCCCACACTGCAGGGTGGCCACAGGCTGCCTTTCTGCCTCCACAAAGTTCCCTTTCAAAGAGGAATAGGACACACATCCGTGTTTTCCTGGTGGAGAGAGGGAGGGTAGGTTAGTGAGGCTCTCATTTCACAAGAGAGGCTGCCTGGATCATATTTGTATTCATTTTCATGAAATCCCCATAAAAGTCACTAATAGAACACAATCTGCTAATTAAATTTCACGCAGGAAGGCATTTTCACCTTAGATTAGCAGTGTCCTTGTACATTTTTTGCTACTAATGTACTAATAACATCTTATTTATCTTATAAATGAATTCCGTTAGACTTATCATTAAACTTGAGATATTAACGTGCTCAAATGAACTCAACGTGAAAGGGGGGGTGTGATAATTCCAAAGGGATGGAAAACACAAATCCATTTTCCTTCTGTTTTGCAGCTGGGAAAGAAAGGCAGTGGGCTGGCAGCTCTGGGGAGCAATGTCCTGACTTTAATTGCTGCAGAGGTGTGAGGGAGGGCAGGGAGCTCTCCACAGATCCTGCTGCCAGAGATGTTCTAGCCAAGCAAAAGACACACCCAGAACTTCTGCACCCTCAGGTTCTCTTTGTGGGAAGATCCATATTGAATGGTTTCACAGCACAGGAGAGGATTGAGGTGCATCTCAACCCACCAGACCATACCTACAGACCTCCATTCCAGCTCAGGCCTTCCACTTCCCAAGGAATCTTGCTCTTGCCACAGATGTCCCATCTGGGTGTGCAGACAGACACCTGCTTCCCAGCCCAGGGCTTGGCTTTAAAATATTTGTGGAAAGCAGGAAGGAGGTGGGGGAGAGGCGTTCTTGATCATGGATCTTGGCAGGATACAGCTGCTTCCCCACTCCTGGCTGGAAGATGGATAATGGGGAGGAGGCCAAGCTGCAGTGTTTAAATCCAGATCTGCTTCCTGAGAATCCTCCCCTTCCAGAACTGGGTTTTCTGAGTACACATCCTCCAAGCTCCCTTGCACCCAGGAACACATCCCTGTCCTGCTGAACCCCATGTAAGGGTGCAGTGCCAACCACCAACACCTCAGCTGTACCTCAAGGAAGGGGATATGGTTTTTTATCCAGCTTTTCATTCTGCTAAGGCTTTTCATCCCAAATCAAGTTTAGTCTTTATGCAGATGAGGTCAAATCCCGCCTCGGCTGAGCCAAACAAGAGCAGTGACTGATTCCTCCCCTTCGTACACGGCTCTACGGTGTTTAATAACCAACTTCGCTGAAGAAAACAACATCCAACCTGCGAGATTCTGACAGCAGCATTTTCTCCTCCTTTCTGAAGATCCACGAGTTTCTCACTTGTAATTGGACGAGGCAACATTGACATCCAGTGGCCGATGAGATTAATCGCAGCGAAGCCGGAGTGAATTCCCGGGGGAAGGAGCGAGCAGTGCTGCCTGAGCGGCAGCAGGCAGAGAACAGCGGCATCCCTCTGCTGCACGTCCCTGCCAGGGCCACCAGCACACAAACCAGCGGCAGAGGCATTCCAGGCTGTTATTCCCGAATCTTCCTCCACGCTGGAGGGGACTGTGGGTCCAGCAGCACAAATCAGTACCTCTGCTCCAGCTGGAGGTGTGTGAATTTGTGCTGGTGGCTCCCTAATTCTGTGTCCCAGTCTTGTGAGAAGCACAAACACTGTGGGGTGCCTTCCTTTACTTCACAGAATCACTTTTCCCAGAATCATTCATGTTGGAAAAGCCCTCTAAGACAGCCAAGTCCAACCATTATCACTGGATTTTTCCCAGTGGCTCACCAGCACCTACTATGACATTCCATGGAGGTGGGGACACATCTTGCTACACATCGATCCATCCTGCCAGTGGGCAGCCTGTCCCAAGGCATTTACACCTTTCCTACTCCTATGTGTAGCCAAAACCTCCCAGCTGAGCATCAGGCCATGCCCAGGAGCCTCTCTGCTGCCTCAGGTCCGACCTGGATTTACCTCTCTATGTGCCCCCAGCACAGAGCTCTGCCCATCACACACCCACCAGCTCTTGCTGTGTTTTACCTCCACAGCACCGTGGCACAGGGCTGAGAGAGAGTCCTGGAATGGTTTGGGCTGGAAAGGACTTCAAATCATCCAGTCCAACCCCCTGCCATGGGCAGGAACACCTTCCAGTATCCCAGGTTGCTCCAAGCCCTGTCCAACGTGGCCTTGGACACTTCCAGGGATGGGGCAGCTTCTCTGGGCAGCCTGTGCCAGGCCCTCACCACCCACATTGTAAAGAATTTCTTCCCAATCTAAAACTAACCTCTGTCACCTTAAAGCCATTCCCCCTTGTCCTGTCACTCCATGCCCTTGTGAATTTTACGGCTACCCATTACTGAGGATAATTTGATGACTTCTCATTCTCCACATGCATTCCAGATGCAAGCTACAGCTGGACACCTGTGAGGCTTGGGGGAATTCCTGTATTCCTTGTTTACAGACAACAAAACTGAGGCCCCAGGAAAGGAGGAAGACTGTGATGGATGGGGCAAGGCTGTAAATCCCTGGCCAAAGCCTGAATCCAGGCCCTTTTACCAAGCACAGAACAATTTACATGCCTGTGAGGGCTGTTAGATTCTGCTCCCTCCCCAGACAGCTGTAAAAAACGGAAAGACTCCCCCTCCTCAAATCTGCTTTAAAGGTTCTCCAATTTCTGTGGGGCTCTCATTTTATTTTAAAAAATACTAAGCCAGATTACACGCTGCACAATTAAATATTGATTGGGAATTCTCCCCAAGTAGGTTTCCCCCTCCATCTCTCTGCCTCCACGGGGAGATGTCAAGTTCTGTTTCCTAAGCTGTCCCCATCCAGTGATTACGTTCATTAGGACACCAGTGTTGTGGTTAAAAGTACTTTCTTTGCTGCTGTACGTTTAATTAGACAACTCTTTCCCAGAAATTATTTATAGCCAAGCTTGGGAGCTATAGTTAGTCCGAATGTAAATAAGATTCAAAAGGGAAATCCCAGGGCACCCCTGTGGCTGGTGAGCCGCTCGCTTCAATCCATTAGCACTGGTCCCAGCGCCCCTGCTTAGCACAGCCTTCCAGGGCTTTATGGCTGCAAGTTGTGCTATTTAACAAAATAATAAAGCAAACCAGCCCAGGCACAGGTTTCCAATCCAACTTCTGATGGACAAAGAGTATTTTCCTTTCTGTCAACAAAGGGAGCTGGGAAACTCCCCAGCTTGCAGAAGGAACAGGATGTAGAGGGCAGCAAAAAGCTTTTGCCTTCAGTGGGGAAAATGTCAAATTAATTAGGGCAATATAGAACTTTGCAAAACCCTGAGAACACCTGAGCAGGGTTCTGGGTTTGTTTGGAAAGACTGGGTTTGGAAATGTGCTGAGGAAGGAAGGACCCAGACTGAGCCCAGTGTCTTAAAACCCTTTGCAGCACATCCGTGACACATCACAGCACTGCAATTCCTGCAGGAAAAGCGAGGACTGAGCTCTGATCCTCACCAAAATGACCACAGAATTATGGTTTAGAGTCACAGAATCATTAAGGTTGGAAAAGACATCCAAATCATCAAATCTGACCTTTAGTTGGAAGGGATATTTCAAGGTCGTCTAGTCCATCTCCCAACCAGACCAGCTCACAGACACACCCACAACCTCCAGGTGGGACGTTCCTCCCAGTCCCAGTCCTTCTCCTGAGCTCCTCTGGAAGCAGCATGGTCAAAAAACCAAATATCACAGAATTCCAGAATGGTTTTAAAGCTCATCCCACCCCCTGCCACGGGCAGGGACACCTCCCACTGTCCCAGGTTGCTCCAAGCCCCATCCAACCTGGCCCGGAACACTTCCAGGGATGGGGCAGCCACAGCTTCTGTGGACAATGGCTCTGCTTTCAACTCAAATTTAGTACTGGGCTGGACAGGCACAGCCATCCCACCATCTCACAAGAGCTTTGTTGGGAATACTTGCCAAGCTTCACATTCACCATGCATTAACAGGGCAATCCAGCTGGGACCCTCTGCCTCCTGCCTCACAAACACACGCATCACTTGATGGCTGATTCACAGGGTTAATATCTCATTTTCACACCTTTGTCTCTCCTCCTGGCATTTGAGGGAGAGGAAAACCAAACTCAAGCGGTGTTATGTAGCACAACAGCACTCAGCTGCTTGGAAATTGCTTCTCCAGGCAGGGAGCAGCAGCGAGGCCACGCATGTGGAACAGCCAATAATGCAGGAAAAATGGTAAATCTCTAAAAACCCCAAATAACGAGGAGCACGCTGGAGACCTCTGCACCAGGCATGGCATCCTCTGGCTGCATCCACACACCACACGTGGCTCTGCTGGGACCAAGAGGAGATGCAAAATTAAACGCCAAAATCTCAGCTGTCACTTCTGATTTCAGCTGCCACCACGCCGAGTTCCCTGGCGCTGCAAAGCCGCCTGCACGAGGTGTCCCAGGCCCGGTGGTGACAGTGCCAGCAAGTGCCACCAGCACTGCCAAGCCCAGGCAGGAGCCATCACCATTCTAGAGAGTAACACCGAGGGGATGTCTATTATTTTAAACATATAATTGATTCTAATTCATCACTTATCGCATAGTGACAGATTTTTATATAGTTTATTATCTCAGTCGCAGCACGAGGGCCCGGGGAGGCTGGCTCCTATTGTTCAGCAGTTCCTGCTGCTGCCTCATCTCTAGCTGCTCCCGTTATCTGTCTGATTAAGTTAGGGATTCTGGTATCTCGGGGTCCCCAGGTAACTGTCAGCACTCATCTCCTCCCCTGTCAGGATCTCAGCAGCCTTTGTTTCCCTCTCCTCCTTGACCCGGCTGTCATGTGCTCAGTGCCTGGTTTGGGGGCTGCAGAGGTGACTGTCAGCCCCCTGCTCCCAACAGCCAAAGATCCAGGTGCCACAGGATCGAGCCCTTTGGACCACGCTGAAAGGAACCTGCACCCTGCTGCCTCCATCCCATCCCTCACTGCTGGCACCTCCACTGGGAAATCCAGAAGTGGCAAAAAGCAGCCCAAACCCACCTGGTTTAGCACAGGGATGCGCAAACACCTCTCTGCTTCCCAACCCCTTCCCAAACCAATTCAGCCCTGATCCACAGGGCTGGCCACTGCTGCAGACTGGAGAGTCACACTCCTTTTCCTCCTCCTCCACCCCAGTTCTTCCCCTCATGCCACAGATAGGGGATCACAGCTAAAATGGGTTGATTTGCAGAATTTCCATTTCACAAGGTGCTTTCAACTCCTCCACGCTTTGTTTTTGCTCGGATTTGGAATGAAAAAACCCAAAAGCAGCCGTACACTTTCTTCCGATGAGCTCAGCAACTCCGAAACTGCCAGAAACCAGAATTTTCCTTTGACGCTTTAAGGAGCCGCTTTGCAATTTCACTATTTCATTTCAGCATTTTAGATTATTTTGAATTATTTCTACAACATTTCCCGATGCTAAATGCAACGCTGAGCATCACACAGCACAGCTACGAGGGTGTCATTATGTGACATAACATAATGATTGAAACATTTGATCCTATTTTAAAATCATTAAGGGCTGCTGCTTTTCCATTCTGATTGAAACATCTTGGGGTTGTAGTTTTTTTTTTTTCCCTAGATCAAAGCGTGTCTTGTTCAAAATGTAAGGAAACAGTTTGACATTGTTCAAAAATGGCGTCAAAACCAGTTTTTACAACACAAACAGCAGAGACTTTCATCTCCGTGTCAAACTACTTCATTACAACAACAAACACAAGGCACTTTTATCTAAAACTGGGATGCTTTTGCTGACTTTAAGTAGCAGCTGCCCTTAATTATTTTAAAAAGAAAAGGAAACACTGCAAGAATTAATCTGCTTTGGTGAGGGTGATGTCTCGTAGAAATTTATGAATTATAAACAAAACCCTCCTAACACAGAAACATTCAAGAAAAACTTTAAAACAATGGAATTCTTCAGGATTTTTCTGCTGAGGGGTGCGGTGTGTGGGGGGTCTGTGCATCTGTGGAGATGCTGGAAGCAATATCTGTGCTCTGTGAGTCTCTTATCAGCCGTCACCAAGTGATGTAAGACCAGGTGTGGCATAAAAACCAACAGCCTGACCTCACAGCCGGTCTTTCCCAGCAAACACACCCAGGAAGCTCAGGAAGGAATTTTTGCTGAGGGTAAAAAGGAAAGCTCAGCTCTGGCTTGGACTGCATGTCCCAGCAATGCCATCCCTGATGTCCCCTCACTGCAAGGAATGCTCTGTACAGCCAGGAATGAGTAACATCACCTAGACAGACCTTGACAGGCCCTAATTTGATAAGAAATACAGTCAAAACTCCTTCCCGTATCTGGAGGGAGTATCCAAGGAAGTTGAAGAGGGTCTCTACCAAGAACTGTAGTACCAGGACAAGGGGAATAGATCAAACTGACAGAGAGCAGGTTTATATTGGGATACTGGGAAGGAATTCTTCCCTGTGAGGGTGGTGAGGCCCTGGCACAGGTTGCCCAGAGAAGCTGTGGCTGCCCCATCCCTGCTCAAGGTCAGGTTGCTGGGGCTTGGATAATCCCATAACCAAGAAATCTCAAAATCTCAAATTAACAAACCAAAACCACTACATACAATTGGTGTTTTTTTCACACAGAACCCAGTGCCAGGAAAGCTGAATTTTCCAACCCTTTGCAACAGTGGGAAGGAAACGAATAGTAACAGTAATTATAAATGCATCTTAGACTAAACAAAGGGATATTTTCCAAACACACACCTACACACGGAGAGGGGGAGGCTGCAATCTGCCCAGGCTTCAGTGTTGATTCAGATGGGATCAGAGCGATCCAGAGAGAACCACACCAAAATGGAGCAAGTTAAACACACTGCTTGACCGGAAAAATTGCCATTAGAAGCACCAGCTTAGAAAACACAACTTTTCCCCTTCCCCTGGGTGCCCACTGACACCACAGTGGCAGGTGACCAGCGTCAGCTTGGGCACAATGCTGCTGTTCCCCAGAGCCTTGCATCCATGCTGCATCCTTGGAAACCAAACCCCTCCTCTCTTACAGCCCAGAAGAGGCTCTTGAGGTGCTCTCAGCTCTTCCTGGGAGAGGCTGAATATTTCAGAGGTGGGCTGGGGCTGGGCTCTGGGCGCAGGAAGGAGAGCACTCGTTTCCCTGCCAGCTATTGCCTTTGATGCTGACATTTTGCTCGGTGCACGATGAGCTTCCTCCCCCACTTCCCCTAGGAATGACACCGCTGTTATCTCCGCTGCATCTAAAGCACACACAGACTCAGTTTAGGGACAGTTAATTTCCAATTCTTTCCAGATGGGTTGGAATAATATCCCCAGGTGGTAAATACATTATTAAGAAGGCAGTTTGGTGTGAAATTGGCTATTAAAATATAGATAAAGTTTAATATATTGAGCTCCTTGTCAGAAAAATCACTTTAGAGGGAGCTTATTATTTGTTTGATATTAAAAGAGTCACAGCTCCGCTCCAAGTGACAAATGGGGAGGGGGAGGAAATGCCACCAGTAATGAACAAAAGCTTTTTAACATTTAAATTTAGCTGTTGTGGGCACACTTGCCCAGCAGATCCATCCACAAGGGCCGGGAATTCCAGGTTCCTTGCCCATCCTGAACCCTGATCCATCTTCAGGGGCCAGGAATTCCAGGATCCCTGCCCATCCTGAACCCTGATCCATCTTCAGGGGCTGGGAATTCCGACATCCCTGCCCATCCCAAACCCCGAGGGATGCTGCAGCAGGAACACACATTGCTCTCCTTTGGGGAATTTCAAAGCAAGGCACTTCCCCTCCTTGCTCTATGATTCTTTACCCCCTGGTGCATTTAGGGGCAGAAATCAAAACAGGAATAATTAAGAGGGAAACCCCACTTCATAATCAATCCAGTGGGATCACAAATCCCATGGCATGATGTGGGATGCTCTGATGAGGACAAGACTCCCCTCTCGCTGGAGTGTCCCATCACTACAGCTCCAAAAGGAAAAAGTTTTCCAGCAAAACCAGAATAAAGTTTTGGGATGAACTTTCCACGCAACTGGAGTAGCAGCAGCCCTGCCTGGGTGGGATTCCTGAAGGATAATCATGCAAAACATCCCTGAAATGATACGGATTAATCAGAAGGAGGGAGACAAGCTGCATCTTCCCGCGGCTCCGCGCAGGGCTCGAGTTAGGTCTCCTATTACTAAGACTTCATTAGTTTTACAAAATATCCTACAGAACATTTTCTAGCGGGCTATGAAGAATCATAAATAATTAAAATTAAATTACACTTGTCAAGGAAATGAACGAACCGCTTCTCCGCGATGCATTATCCTCCCGAGCTTATTCCTTTATTTTTAAATATCTCCCTTAAAAAACTTTGCCTGTTTTTCCAGGGTTAGAACAATGTGCTCTTTGGACAAAAAAATGCCACCAACCTGATTTTTACCCCAATTAGCCACAAAGCAGAAGAAATGACAATTTAAATCAATGATGCTGCAGCACATGTACCCACATTTGAAATTAACAGTGGTGTTAAAAGCATTATTAATCAGCATTATTATTAGCTGGCAATTAGCAAACTTCAATAATTGGCACTTATTAGATCTTCCACTTGATGAGAATTTACTGTCAGAAGCCTTTGAGGGGAGGCACAATAACAGTGGAAAACATCTTAACTAATTAATTAAGCCTCCCAAGAGCTCCAGAATCCTTATAAATTAAAAAAAAAAAAAAAAAGAAAAGGGGAAAAAGGCATTTTGTCACTGCCAGAGTTTGTGTCAAGGCTCCTTACCCCGATTTAAGAGATTGCTCTGAGCTCCCAGATGGCACCTTCACACCACTGCCCCATGCAGGAACTGGGCTCCTCTCTCACCTTCTTGTGCTTTTTAGTTGTAGTTATTTCTTTCTTTTTTTTCTTCCTATTTTCCAGAACTACCTAAAAGTCCTTTCCACAAGTTCACATCCCTCAGGGATGCAGGGATCCCTCTGGGGATGGAGGGAGGCGAGGCGAGGGATCACCTTTTATGTCCCATTTCTGATCTCCCCTTGTGTTCTAATGGTTTGGATGTTTTATCAACAGCTCTGCTCTGCTCCAAGCAGTTGGGGCCTGGAGAAGGAGGAGGAGATGAAAAGGAGAAAGAGGAGAAAGAGGAGAAAGAGGAGAAAGAGGAGAAAGAGGAGAAAGAGGAGAAAGAGGAGAAAGAGGAGAAAGAGGAGAAAGAGTTCTATGAGCCAGTCTCAGCTGAGCTTGGACATGTGCCTCAGTTTACCCCTTCACCACGCAAATCCCCCTGTGATCACGCTTCATTAACATCTGTAATGGGATTGGAGCCCCTGGGATGACAGGTGGGATAGCAGCACACAGCATTAATGGGTTAATCAATACCTAATTCCTTCAAAATTTGCAAAAACAATAAAGAATCCCTGAAAACACAATTTACCCAGGAAGCTTTACACACCCAGATTTACACCCCAGGGCTGCCCACACCGGTCCTGACACTTCATTGCCCAGAAGCTGCTTTTCATTTGGGGGCTCTTTTTTTTGGCTTTCTCCTGTAACAAAAGGGGATGGGCCAGCAAGAAGCACCTTATATAATCCCAACTCTTCACCCTGGTGTTGGAGAAGATGGAGAACATGTGGCAGGCAGTACTGTGGGTATGGAAGGGGAGAGCTATACACGAGTGCCGTCCCAGGGAGAAAGGTGGGGTACAGCAGTAGTTACCTCTGTTTAATTGCACACTGCACCACAGACAACAGGGAGACCCAAATCCATCAACGATTGCAGAGCCTGAGTAGGACAAGCTGGTGGTGATGGTGTACTGGGGTTCCTTTTCCACCCTAAGGATGCTGAGAGCACATCCCCATTGGAGAATTCCTGCAAGGCTTTGGAGAGGAAGATCCAGATCTCATTTACAGTCTCTTCCACACTGCACTGATTAGCCAAGCACCAGCCCAGAGCTGCAGCTGCTTCTCCAAAGAAAACTCCCACCCCTCTGTGCTGTCTCCTCCTCGCTTCTCTTCCCTGGCAGTCCCCGGCCCTCCCACTCGGCCCGGCGCCTCCATCCCCCGTCTCCCCGCGCCTGCAGCAACTGCCTCTGCTAGTGGGGGAGGAGGAGGAGGAGAGGAAGATCAAGGTTGCTGCTGCTCCTTTCAAAGAAGGCCTGGAGAAGTTTGGCGGAGAGGCGGGGCTGCCTGCAGGCTTCCCCAGAACATCTTATTAGAGTCACTTTCACACATCACTTGAAAGCCACCTGACAACGTCCTTCCTTTAACAAAGCAAATATTGTATAAATTAATAGTCCTTCAGGGAAAGACAGAGCCAAGCACTTCCCATGGCAGGCCTGATGGCCACTTTCCACAGCCTGCTCTTGAGGAGGTGACACGAGGACACACAAGCAGAGGTGCCTGGATGCCAGGTACACCTCAGAACCTCCATGGAGGAGGCTGCAGAAAGCAAAACATGCCCTGAATCCTGATTGCTCTTGGCTGCTGCATTGCTGAGGCAAGCCCAAGGGTCCCTCTCGTATCCCCATCAATATTTCAGTGCACACGTTTGTAATTTATGAAGGTAAAGCGACGCTTCTGTGAAAGCCATCGCGTGTTCGCAGCTCTGCCGCCTGCAAACCCGAGGGCTGCTCCCACTCATTGCAACTCGCAGGTGCAGAAGGCCTGCAGAGAAGAGATAGGCTGTGGGCTTTGTTCAGAAAAACCAGGAGACTCCTGGATTTGAAAGGCATTGGAAGCGCTGTCCAACCTGGTCTCCTCCACCTGCCACTCATTCCTGCTGTGTTTGGCTCCCAGGGTGCAGAGAGGAGGATGCTGGGCTGGGATGCCAGGCAGGAGAGCTGCTAAGAATGACTGGGGGTGGTTTGGTGTTAAGATGGAGCTTGAAATTCTCCTAGAGAGGGTCACACTTGGCTCTGCACGGACTTTTGGTTGTTGGACCCTTGGCCATGAAGTACCTTGGCTTTTCTGCACCAGCCTGGGAACCTGCACACAGTGTATTCCACCTCTTTCTTACTGGACTCCTAAAAAACACATCCCCCGCTGTCCCCAGCTTCTTATCTTAGAGAGAAGGTTCTGGCAACCAGTCTCATAGGATTGTGGACTCACGGAATGGTTTGGGTTGGGAGGGACATTAAAGATCATCTCATTCCCTGGGCAAGATCATCCCTTCCATGGGCAGGGGCACCTTCCATTAGAGCAGATGCTCCAATGGAAGTCCTACCCAAGCTGGTCTTGGACACTTCCAGGGATGGGACAGCCACAACTTCTCTGGGCAACCTGTTCTTTGTCCAAACCCCCATGGAAAGACTCAAGAGCAGATGGAGCTCTCTGAACCCCAACCAGCCACTTCCCCACTGCATCAGCCTCCCAGCGGCTCAGCCCTCGTGGTCTTTGCACAGTGCTCCTAAAAATATCCACGGAGCTTGCTGCTGGTTTTCTCCCTTCGCTCACTTTGCTGCTATTCCCTTTCATCATGTTTAAAACCCCTGAGCTCCCACCTCCATCCATCCCCGCCTCTGCGCGGCCTCTCGCCAGCGCCCCGCAGTTGATTTAACCTCTGTTATCTCTGTGATTAGCCCCGCCATGGAGCAGATAGTTGGCTCTTATCAGCCATTAAAGAGCCAAAGAACGCTGTTACCAGTTTTTTATCTGCAAAACACACACAAAGCCCCGCTGATTATTCTATTAATTTATTAATGAACCTGTCTTGCCAGACAGACTCTCAGTGCCTTTCGAAGTAGGGGTAGGGAATTTTAATCTTCCTAGGGGTTCAGGCCCTGGGCTCACAAGGTTTTTCAGCTCCGAACTTCTGTAGGATCTGAAACAAAAAGTTTAGCCCCGTTATCATCTGCCAAACACATCTGTGAGGGTTCAGAAATTGCTCCTGAGCGGTTCTGCTGCTCAGCATGGAGCAGGAGCAGCTCTGACAGCGAGCACCAAGGCCTGGCTTGCTGCTGAGTCCCTTCTGCAGCAGGACCACCCCATTGCTGAGCTGAACCAACCTGGAGATGATGTTAGGCACCAGCACCTTGAGCCCGACTTTGAGGAGTGCCAAGCATCCAGACTAGCCCAAAATCCTCAATTTCCGAGTCAAGAGTGCCACAGAGAGCCTGCACTGCCAGCGCCGTGGGGACAGGTCCACCTTGGGCCTGGTTTTATGAAAGACAGCACCAGGACCCAACAGCACAAAGGGAGGGAAATCAAAGCCGCTGCTCTGGACCTCAGGATGGACATCAGGAAGAATTTATTCACTGAAAAGAGTGTCAGGCATTGGACTGGGCTGCCCAAGGAGGTGGTGGGGTCACTATCCCTGGAGGTGTTCAAGAAATGACTGGACGTGGCACTCAGTGCTCTGGTCTGGTTGACAAGGCGGGGATCAGTCACAGGTTGGACTCGATGATCTTGGAGGTCTTTTCCAACCTAAGTTCTGTGATTCTATCACCTGACAAGGAAGGTCTCCTTCCTGCCAAGGACAATTCAAAATCTTCCAGCAGACTCAGAAATAATGAGATATTCAAAATAATATATTTGAGACTGCTTTTGTCGACCCTCTGAGCCTCTGAGATTTGCAGGTGCACGCTCTCTTTCTCTGCAGGAGCCTTCCCACAGCACCTTAATGCCTCCCAATCTTTAATATATTTACTCTTGCAACCCCCCTGTGCAGAAATGGTGATATTACAACTGCAGAGAGACTTAGGTGACACAGAAAGACAGCAGCAAAATGAGAGGTTCAGCCTAAATCACCTAAATCCTGAGCTGGTGCTGTAACCACCAGCCTACACTTCCTCCCTCAGAGCTCTTTGTAGCCAGAACTGCTTCAAACTGTGGAAGGGATGAAGAAAAGACCCAAATAACCAGAAAACCATGGTGGACCTGCCAGGGTTGGGCTGCATTCCTGACTTGCAGAACACATTTGTCTCCTTGGCCCACCTCCTCCTGAACAAAAAATCCAACCCCAGTTGCTTTCCAGTTATTTTTGGGCAAGGATAGCTGGATGCTTAAGTACTTCTAAAGCTGCCAATTGCACAACAAATTAAATGCATAACCCTGGAGCACTCAGAGGATGAATACATTAAGGACAAAAGAAACATGTCATCACACCCACACGCAGCTTTGTTTACTCTGCATTCATACATGACTCTGTTGTCACCTCCATCCCTGACTCCTAATGATAAAAGACAAAAGGCAGAGAATTCCTGCTCAAACCCCCAAAGTCCCCATCTGATATGCACAAATGCAATTTGTCTCCAAGCCTCCCGAGGCCCTCGGTCGAAGGGAGATGAATACAGAAAGAGCTGCGGGTAGGACCCAGCCCAAGTCCTGCCACAGAGCCCAGAGTATAAGCCAAGCTCAGCCATTGCTGCCCTATCCAAAAATATGGGATCAAGCTTCCTGGACAAGCTCGGACATTTACATATCTGGAAGCAAACGATCTCCCATGGACATTCAAGAGCTGCTATTGTTACGACAGGAGCCCTCCCTGTTTATCACGCCGTGTATTTTGTATTCACGCTTCTGGCTTTCAGCTGTGCTCTCCAAATCAGCCCTCCTGTTTTCATGCTGAACCAGGGCTTGATGTAAAAACCAGAACTGATACACCATCAAAGACTTGTCACCTTTTTTAGATCCACCACTCGGAGCCTCCTCCTTGTTCATCCTTGTCTCCTCTGAAATGAGTCACCTCATTCAGAGTACACATTTTGATGCCTCACCCCAAGTTTCCTCTGATACATCCCCAATTTGACAGCAGACGTGAAGTGTCTTTCAACAAAAGCATTTGAAAACCAAAGCATCCCCAGCACCTGGCAAGGCACGGAGCAGCTGGGCCTGCAGGTCTGCTCCATCTGCTGCTGGCAGTGGCTTTCCAGGTCAAAGCATGTTTGCTCTGCACAGAGCAGAGACAACTTGTGCTGTAAGGAGGCCAGAAGAGTTCTGCATTAATGCTCCCAAGCATAAAACCACAGCATCCACGGCTGAAGGGAAACTGGGATGTGTGGCAGACAGGCAGCTCTTGAAACGGACAAAAATACTCATTTTGCACCCAAACTTGGTCTTCCACCTCAGGGATCCCCAGAGAATACCCTGGGGAGGTCCAACAAGGAGGTAATACTGTGGGGGGACCAAGCCCCACACAGTCCCTGGGACAGGATATTTATCCTTGACTATCTCAGAGCCTCATACCAAACAACGGACATTGAACCCTTCCCTAAGCAAAAGGCCACAGGAATCCCTGCTTGCCACGTTTTTCTTTTATTTCTGGAGAATGATTTAACAAGAAATCCACTGGGAAAAAAAGCATCCTTCAACTAAGAGTTTTTACTACCTGAGAGTCCATTTACAGCACTCCTTGCCACACATTTTGCATTTTTTGCCCTCACTCTACAAGGTAACACTCAACACACAAAGACAAACCCATCTGTGCAGTTTTCAGCCTGGTGTTTTCCTACAGCTGAGCACAACTTGGTGTCAGCTCCTGTCAATGGTTCTAAGCAATAAATATCAGCAACAGCACAGGAAAGGGAGCTGAGCTGGAATACACTGGGGGAAAACAATCTGGGAAGGGGTTATTCTTCCTTCTACAGTCTGGTAAAGGGAACTAAACCTCCAAATCTAAGCCTTGTGTTACTGCACAGCCTGCTCTTCCTCAGAGCATCATCCAGGCATCTTCACCCCAAAGGACTTCTCAGAGCCTGGGATCCTCCCAACAGGCACTGTCGTCTTCCTTCCTGCCTGCACCTTTCTGTCTAAGCAGTGCTTGGTATTTGAGTCTAAAGGTTAATTAAGTGTGGCTGCAAGAATGAAAGGCCACAATCAATTACTGGGCCTGCTTGTCCATTTGAGTCAATTTTTAATCATGGTGATTTGGTATTTTGGGAGGCGTGGGGTGAGGAGAAGGGCGAAATTCTCTTTCTTTCCTCTCTTTTTGAAAGGTATTTATTGAAGCTGGATAATTCCCCTGTCTCCAGGCAGACAGCACGCCTTCCCCTGGCACCTGCCAACTTCTCTCACCTTCCCTTTGTTTCTGCAGCGCTCCAGAAGAAGGGAGCAGAGATGGGGTAATGCAAGAAAAATGGGATTCAATGCATTCCCATCAAAACTTTTCAGACCTGCTTCCTCAGGTTATTCCTGTCCTGAGGCTGGAAAGACTGGAAATGGACCCTGCACACTCAGCTGGGACAGCACACACACACGTGCCCTCAGACCCTCATCTGCACAGCTCTTTGAACTCTGCCCAAAACTGGTTTGCTGCAAGACATGAACTTCCAGAAGTCACAGGGCCACCCAGCTACCTTCTCACCTGGATAAAAGACCCACCCAGCACTCCCCAGGCAGCATTCCAGGTGTACCCTGCTCATACTCACACCATATGCACACAAACCTTCCAAATCTGAGCCACCTACATCCCCAAAACACTCACTGCCACCACACCAACATTCACCCCTTCACACACAGCCACCACCCCAAACACAACACACTCTCCCACCCCCAAACAGCTCCTTTTGCCTGTTGAAATAATTAACTATTTAAAATTCAACCAGTGCTAATCACAGCAGCCTGGGCTGTGTTCTCATTACCCGGGATCAATTCCTGTTTAATATTCACCTCCAGGGGCAGATGTGGCTGGAGCAAGTTGCCGATTTCTCTGTGCTACGCCAAAGCTAATGAGTGGCTCCTGCTATTGTAGTACAGTCACTCTCCTGTAATCAGTCAAAATAACAAGCAGCAGCACCTTCCAGGGACGCAAAGTCTTCTACATAAATATACACAGACAGTCAGCCACGCCAATGGACTTCAAATCTCCATGAGCTATGGCCAAGGCACAGCCCTTTCCCCAACTCCTGGCTCGGCAAGCAGCTCCTGCCTTAACAAGGCACCACAGCCATTTACAAGAGCTTGTGCACATCTGGAAGCTCCTCTGGCTTCAGAGTGTGCACAGCTGTCCCTGCATCCCTGCACACACACCTAGCACAGACAAACTCCTTGTCCCTCTCTACCTCTGATACATGAATTTGCTCACTAGGACAATGATCTGCAAAGTCATTCCTGAGGAATTCCATGTGCTGTCCATCACACACAGCAACTGTCAGCCCTGAGAGTCACCCTGCCCTTCAAACCTTTCTCCATGGAAGAAAACAGGGCTCCTACAAGATAACAGCAGGGAAAACCCACCCTACCTGCTCCCTCTGAGGCAAGACATTCACTACTAGACCTTGCATGGGATGTGACTCATTTCCATCTCCCTCCTCTCCCACATGAGTGAAAAATGGACATATCTGATGGGGATATCTCCTATTCCCATGGCTTTTGTAAGCACTGGGGGAAAGCCAGCCCCATTCCTCTGGGAAAAGCAGCCTAACACATGGGGCTGGTGGGACCATCACCAAATACCAGCATGAGCAGGATGACCGACCTCACTCCTGGGGACGGGAATTAGCACAGACAGAAGTCCTCCTAAAGGGTGGCCCTGATTAAAAGGATGCTGGTGAGACACAAGGAGCACGGAGGACGAGAGAGTGGATCTTAGCAGGGCTGTAAACATGTCACCCCCACATCAGCTGGCTCATCCGTGTGGAGGTGCCAGGGGCACATCATCCAGGGATGCGCTGGGAGAAGTGAGTGTCAACTCTCATCAGCCTTTGAGTGGACAGGTCACAGGACAGCAGGAAAATGGGAGCTGGCAGGAAGCTTCATCAAATGTCCAAACAATCCTATTTTTTTTTAACTTAGCATCAATTAAGGGCAGAAGATTAAACCAGAACATTCGCAGCAAGCAGATGTCACCCTGGCGGGTGGCAGGGACCTGTCCACAGCCAGCACTGCTGGATGGGAGTGACCTTGGCCTTGGGAAGACCTCCAAAGGGAGAGGGAGAAACGCCCATCAGCTCTGCCCACCCCCAGCCACGGCACTACTGATGGAGCAAAGAGAAATCATCTCCTTGGTGCATGTCCATCACCTCCCAACAGCTCACAGAGAGGAAGAGGAAAACCACAGATGTCTCAAGGCACTTTGCTTGCTGAAAATCAATAACTGGTATTAAAAAATGGATCCTGTTCCCATTGGAACAGACTGCTCAGGGCTCTGCCATAATTCTGCAGAACAGTCAATATTTACTGTAAGTGTCTCAAATAAAGCCTGAGCTTCGATTTAGTGAGATCGTTATTGTGCGTTAATAACATGCCAATTGATTATTAAACATATTTACCCAGGGTATGAAAAATAGGCTACGAGAGGAAAGGGCATCGGATGCAGGAACATGATGTTAACTGAGGAACCTAATTGTGCAGAGCTGCATTAGCCAAATTATCTTTCTGTCGTTAGGAAACGTTTTATAAAGGCATTAAAATGCTACAGATAGAGGAATGATACATGAACATTCCAAGGAGCTGGGCAAGAGGACAAATTGCATCCCATCAATATGTCCACTTCTCCCTCTGCATGGTGGTCCTCCACAAAAAAATGAAGGCGAAAGGCTGGGAGAAAACTGCAAATTTTATGGATAACCCCAATGTCATCTACTCCAAGCTCCTGGATCCCATGTCCCCGCTGTTAGAGCGCCTGCGAGAGCTTCACAGGGTTCAAAGTGACACATGGCTGCTGCTGAACAAGGCTTTGTGCTGTCTGAGGATCTTCACAGCGCGCCCACAAATGTCACTTCAAGTAACACTTGTGGCTCGGCAGTCAATTCTCACTTTGAAAATACAGGGAAAAGTCAGTTTCTGTGTGTTTTGCTCCTGAATCCTACTCCTTCTGCAGAAAACCTCACATAACCTACAGGGCTTGCTTTTTTTCCTTGTCCTTTTTCCATGAGTTCTTGATGAAATGTAAATTATTCTCAACTTTGATCTTTATGTTTCCTGGCTCTTTCTGATTATATTTCTTCCTTAACAACTTGACTCGAGCTTTCTCCCGCAGTAAAGACTCTGTGCTCCCATCTGCACTGCACAAATTACTGAGCAGCCCAGTGCAATAGCTCAGAACAGGCCACTCTCTTCCCTAGCAATAGAAATTATTTCCATTTGGAGCAATATATCCTCCTGCACGATGGACTGCTGCTCACCAGGCATTCAGATTTTGTTCATCTTATGCTGCAGGGCAATTTTGAATGCACCAAGCCCAGGTTGCTCAGCCATGGGATGCTGATCAAATTGGTGTTAGAAACAGGGTTCTCCCAAGCAAAAGGAGGATTGGGATGTGCAGCCTCCCAGCTGTCCTGAAGCCTGCAGAGGTTTCAGTGGCAGGACTTTGTTTGGAGCTACCCAAGGAGGAGGTGCAGCACCAGGAACCTGCGGAGCTGGGCTTTGCACTCCCTGCACATAACACTCCTCTGGCTCCACACTGAGTACACTCATTATGTTTGGGCTACTGGGCACATTTTACATAAAGCTGATAACAAAAAAAAAAAAGAGAAGTACAGATATCTAAAGTCTGACTATTTTACAATATTAAATAAAAAAAAAAAAAAAAAAGAAAAGGGAGAATTAAAATTCAATTCAGACCCAAAGCACACAATGCTTTCCAAGAGGGAGCACTGCAGGCCCCACACCTTGCCTGCTGCACCCCCATCTGCCCAGCCTCAGCACAAACACCAGCACTCTGCATACCTGGGTTTGATCCTGGTCTCCAGGCAGCAAAGGAAGGCTGGATAATTCATGTGTTCTCAGAGGCAGCGGGAGAAGAAAGGTATAACTTGCCTTTGGGCTTCCCACCCCTCCTCCCGAGATGCTCCTGGCTGGTGCGGCTGCCAAGACTTTCTACTTTCAGTTCAAAAAATGTGATTCTCAGTGTCCTTTGTAGGGGGCATCTCCCAGGGATCCCACTGCCAGCTCCCCCCAGCACACCGAGCCCCACCACACTGACAGAACCACCTCCTCAGCCCCTTGTGCTTTCCACCTCTCCGTTAATCTAAAACCGTGAATCCTGGAAGTCCTCAGTGCTCTGTCAACACCTTTCATCAGAGGATTTCAGAGCATTTTCCGGACATGAACAGAACAAGCCTCCCCTCTCCCCTAGGAGGAGGGTAAGTAAGATTAAGATTAATTCCAGTTCAGGAAATGAAGGCCTGAGAGGTGAGGAAGGGGAAAATAAAATAAA
The DNA here is from genome assembly GCF_026979565.1 of Vidua chalybeata. Lineage (NCBI taxonomy): Eukaryota > Metazoa > Chordata > Aves > Passeriformes > Viduidae > Vidua > Vidua chalybeata. Next base: position 4,471,016 of record NC_071552.1, on the reverse strand, counting down.
AGCAATGCAAGAAATCACAGTGGGTCCCCAGCGCCTTCAATTTACCTTCCACTGGTTGAACTGAGATGCCCAGACCTTGAAACACAGCCATGAATCCCAACACCACCTGGGCTGAACAGAGACCTCAACCCTCCTGCTCCCCTGAGCCCATCAGCTCCCCTCCAGCATTATTCCATCCCTGCTTCCCTGTCCTCCAGAGAGGCTTGGAGAGACACAGCCATGACAAGCTCTCCAGAGATACATGGACCTGTTTGCAGAATATGACTTTTTGTTGCGGTGTTTGATGGAGAGGGAAGGTTTCCCCTGGAAGCGACAGCTCTGCGGCAGCCACCGCCAGTGCCGGAGGGAAGGTGACGGATAGGGTGGCGGATGGCTCTCCTTTACCTCTGCTGTCTGCCTGAGCGCTGCTGGAATGAAGATAATCTATGAGCAGCAGCGAGCATCAGCACCGCTCGCTCCCCCATATAAATCAGGAGGGCGAAGCCGTATTGAAGGCAACGCTCCTGAGCCTTCCTCCTGCCTGCCCGCAGCATTATCCATCTGCTGCTGAAGGTCAAAGAAGCCTCCAAGAACAGGATAATCACTACAGAGAAGAGGGTTACACTCCATCACTGGCAGGGTGGAGACTGGACGAGCATGGGAAGGGTGCAGGTATCCTGCCTTGCTGCTCTCCCTTCTTCCCACCCACCTGTGAACCCATCCCTGCTTCCACCCAGACTGAGCCTGGCTGTCGGCCTGTGGGAGCATCAAGAGGTTCTTGGTATTGCTTCCTGCAAGGGCTGGGTGGGCTTATCAGCTTTTCACTGCTGCCCTGTCTTGCTGTGAAGCCCTTGGCCTGGAGGAGCAGAGGTTTCATGACTCTTTTCCAGAGAAAGGAGCCTCCAGGAGTGAGACAACTCAGGGAATAGAGCCAGTTTCCACCTGGGAAACTCAGCTAGTCAGGCAAAAGGAAAGGATGAGTCAGGCATTAGAGGACACATTTCTGAGACCCTAAGGAAGAGCTCTGGCAGCAGGAAGCATCACTACTGCTGTCTCTTTAGGAGCACCATCCCCACCTCCATGGAGGGACTCCCAGCTGGGCAGAGGATGAAGCCCAAGCCAAGCAGACCGAGGGTATCCTGCACTGCCAGGCTTGGAGGCTGTGATTTATCAGCCCTGTTGACTCGGTCAATAACTTCATCCCTCTTTTTGACACAGCTGTGATGGAAGAGGAGGTCGGAGGGTGTTCAACAGGCCCTGAGGTGTGACTGATGGTCGGGAAGAACCAGACTCCCCCCAGCTGCCCGCCCTGAGGAGAGCCTGGCCTTCATCCACCATAAAGGTCCTTCTCTCCTAGAGCTTGGCAACAGCCTTAATTTATCTGCTGAACAACTTAATTATAGTCAGTGCCCAAAACGAGCTGAGCAAAGCATTGGATCTGCCCCAGATCCTTCTGAGGTCCCTCCATGTCAGCCACTGCCCAAAGCACCCCATTACTTCTCCAGCCTGCACTCAGTCTTTCCCACACAAGAGCCACCAATTCCTTACTTGTTTCCTTCTGTGCCATTTTGCAGAGCTGTTCCTGCCCACCTGGCAGAGGAGTGTGTGCAAAAACCAGCCCCATCCCCCATTCTGGGACATAGTTCTCTCTCCCAGCCAGTTCAAGGCTGCTCTTTTTAGCACACTGGGATTTTACAACCCCACCTTATGGAGAAGCAGGATGGCCTTAGGAAATCCAGGCTTGGTACTTGTGGCATTTGTCTCTGCCAGTCAACAGCCATAATTGGTCCCTGCTTTAGGGAGGGAAAAGAAATAACCTACCTCCAAAAACACCTCTCCAATCAATAAGAATTTGTCCTTTGCATCTGTGGCACGGTGGCTGGGGGCTCCCTGGGGCTGCTGCCAGCCTATTTTTCTTTCCTTTCTGTGGCCCATTGTTTAAGCCTGGTGCTGAGCTTCACCTCTGGACCTTCTCTCTCCCCCAAGCCGATCAATAACTAACCCTCTGCTAATGACCTTTCCATCCCTCTGGAGGAGCAGATCCGTCAGAGAGCAGGGACGAGCCAGGAGCTTGCTCATCCCTTCTTGGACAGTGACTAATTGCTGCCATTAGATGCAGAATTACAGACAAAGAATGAAGGCAGGGAAATGACTGACCCTATGTTTAATGCAACCGGTGTCCGAGTGTCCATCGCTGCCGCAGTGCTGGGGGAATTGAAATGCAGCAGGGAGGCCAAAGTCCTCTTGTGGCCATCCCTGGACCAGCTGGGCTGCCTGATTGCACTCCCAAGCCAGACCAGTTATTCCTTACCAGAGGAAAAGATGTTGCTGGTATCAGCAAAGTTTCCCCTCCCAAAAATATGACCGCTCTCACTCCGACTGAGTATCTCAGACTGGTTAAAAATCTCCTGCAGAGCACCAGTGGCTATTTCTCTCCTCCTCAGACTCATTTTGAAGAACTTCAGAACAACTCAGAGCACGGGCAATATTTTTCCCCTGTAGCTGAGGAGCTTGTTTAATCACCAAGAGGCACTTTGGAGGGAATGAGGAAAAATTCCTCCCTATGAGGGTGGGGAGGTCCGGGCACAGATTCCCCAGAGTGTTGCCCTGGAAGTGTTCAAGGCCAGTGCGGATGGAGCTTGGAGCAACCTGGGATAGTGAAGAGTGACCCTGTCCATGGCAGGGGCTGGAATGAGATAAGCTTTAAGGCTCCCTCCAACCCAAACTAGTCTGGGATTCTACTAAAATGCAAAAAAACACCATTCCACATTAAAAAAAAAATATTAAATGAATACCCACAACTGCTTCAACCAGCCCCTCTCCACAACACAGCTGCTTTCCAGCCTCTCTGAGCCCAGAGCTCTGACACCAGCAACACAGCCAGGATGGGCACACAGCTCCACTGTGACCACTGACACTGGTGCAGGGCTGCTGGAGCCTGGGACACACCAGAGGCAAACAGGCTGAGGCTTTTGATTTGTACACAGAGAAAACTGGCTTGGAAAGTCACTGGAAGAGCACAGACAAGCAATTCCCACCAGTGTGGAAAGCAGGGAGAGCTTTTTATTGCTGCTGTCGTCACCACTGCTGTTTTCCTCCCTGCAAACCCCAGGCCAGACCATCCCTTTTTGTAAAGCAAGCCTCTGATATGGAAAATTTCAGCAGCTTTCAGTGCACAGCTGAAGCAACATATTCCCATCTCAGCTTGGCCTGCCTGTCTTTATGCATCTGATTGAGCCTGAAGATCTGCACCTCTGCCAGTTACAGCTTTGCTTTAGACTCCGAGTCAAGTTTCTGTGTGCTGGGCTCTTTTGTGGGGGATTTCTAAGCCCTGAACTGCCAAGCACGGAATGAAACAGTCAACGCAATTATTCTGCACTGGATCAAGCCCAGGCGAAAAGCAGCAGGCACCTTTCTGCCTGCTCCTCGTGAGTTTAGACCATGAATTTACAGAGGAATTAGTGCAAATTGTACAGCTGAGCAACAGGGTTCTATTCAGCTCAAAGAGGGTTGGTAAAACACTGATGGCAGCAGCTCTGCCTGGTTTTCTGTACCTCAGCTGAGCAGGTGTGGAGGTGCTGGATGCCTGCACGGCCCCTTGCTCCAAAAAAATCCCTCTGGGCTCATTGGGCTCAGCCTCCTGTGGGACCATGACCACCAGACTGGCCACCACAGTGTTCCAACACGGCCGCACCCTGGGGCTGGCAGTCACAAAGAACTTTGGGTCCTTGACAGAGCACAAGAGGAGCTTTGCTTGGGATTTGCTTTTGCAGTCCGGAGCGGATGGCTCTCATGTCTTTGTTAGGATAAGAAATGAGTGGTCATCAGAGTCAAAGCAATTAAGAAGAGCGATTACCATAACACGGCGCATCCTTCTTCCCTGCCTGCTGTCTTGCTTAATTTCACAACTCGGTGCCTTTCCTGGGAAAGCTCACGTGGAGGTTTTAACCCACCAAGGAGGTTTTTCCCCCATCTCCTCTGCAGCTGCCACCCCTCACTTCTCTCCCTGCCTCTCTTACCCCTCTGCCAGCCACACTTGAACCACAGCACAGGATAATTTACCAAATAAAAAGGAAAAGAAGTTTTTAGCACCAAATCTTTTCTCTGGTGCAGTAAATATTCCTCAGTGCATCCCCTCCTGCGCTGCCAGCCGTGCTCCACATGTGGCTCTGTGACACCTCCTCTGCCTCGGGCCCTGTTCTAACAAGGCAGAAAGAAGCAAGACAGTGAAGGGCCATATTTTGGGCTTTTCTTTTTTTCCCCCCCAAAGCCATTTCATGTCCCTTGTGGGAGAACAATGCAGGAGACATTTTCTAAATATACACACCCATGTCTTTCTCAGGAGCGATATCATCGGCTGCAGACAGAGACAGGAGGTACAATTGCTGAGACAAAGAGAGATTAGACAGGGCAAGAGCAGAGAAAAATGTGCATTTAAAGCGTGATTGATCTAGAAAGACTTCCAAGTGCCTTGTGAGTAGAGTAAAACTTTGCAGCATCATGCTCTGAAGTGCACCCACTCCACGCTCACGCTTTTCAGTGGAATATTAAACTGCCAAAAATCCAAGTTAAAATTCCCGTGGGTAGAGGGAAGCAAAGTGCCAGACTTCCTTGTGGCCACTCACCTTTCACCAGCAGCTCACAAAAGCAGGATCCATTCCCTGCAATACAAACTATACCCAGCAATACAAACCATCAGCACCAGGATGAGCATCCCCATCCTGCACCCTGGGTACCACCTGGCCCAGGAGCAAATATGCCCAGCAAATACAGCTCCTGGGGACTCCAGGAGCTCCATAAACTCACAGCTACACATTTGTAAAGCAGCACTTTGATCTCAAAGGCAGATACAGCCTTGTTTGGGAGCTCTTTGGCACAGATCAGAGGACAGTGTGGCGCAAGGGACAGGAATGCTCCCATCAGTAGCGTTGGACTCTGCCCTCCTTCTTCTCCCAGGAGTTGATCCTGGTGATGGCTGATCCAAAGTGAAGGATGCTGAAGCAAAACCGTGTCTCTCTATCCCGGGAAGCCTGAACTGCTTCCCTCCCGCTACTGCACTGCTATTCACTCACACACAGCGAGGTTTATGCTCTGCTTGATTGGCACACACTTAATTAACAATAATGGAGCACTCACATCACGATCCAGAAGAGATTGGGAACCCCAAAGTATACTAAATCTAAAGAATTACAGAAGAATTCATGGCCTAATTACAGTGTATTGTTGAAATACTACTTAAATACAGTGATTATTAAAAGCATATTATTGATTGGGGTTTAACTGCTATGTAAATAAATCTCGTCGAGGCAAACTGAGCTACAAATTCATTACTCAGCCGTAAATCCTCAATAAATATTTTTTCATAGAATCAGTTGTTGTTTATTATACAATAAATGTCTTATTAAGTCAAAATTAATTGCGTATTTGGGGAAACTTCATTGAAGGCTCCCTCCCCTCCTGTGCCACACGGGTGCTCTGCCAGATGTCCTTTTAATATCCCCCTTCCTGGCTACCTGTGCCCCCGGGGCTGGTGGGGAGCAGGTGCTGTGTCTGCCTCGTGCCAGAGCAAATCCAGCCGGCACAGCGTCGGGAGAGACGTGGTCCAGCCATCTGTAAGCCTTGGCAATTAGCAAAGTTCATCAGTTGCCTCCTCCCTTCCCAACCCAGCTCCCACAGGATGCCCCCTTTTCCCACGCTCCCTCCTGCAACGTGCCAAGAGCACGGCCAAAGTGGCCCATCCTGGCAAAGCAAAGCCCACCAGGTCTTGCAGAGCCAGACCCAGCAGAGCTGGTCAAAAAAGTGAACAATTTAGGCCAGAAATTATGAAACTTTAATGAATTTCCCGTGTCTTCCACAAGTGCAGGCAGCCAGGCTCTGTAGCTGGGCAATTTTCACGGGACCCAGCAGCTAAGAAAGAAAGAATATTAATTCCTCTTTGGGCATGAACTATCATGATGAATAATAAATAAAATAAAAAGCAGCAATATTTTGCATCTACCAAGAGCTTTTCATCTGTAGAGCTCAAAATTATTTACAACAAAAAGTGTTAGAGGTGTTAGGAAAGCAGAATTTCCTTCCTCTGGGAAATCTCTGTAGTTCAACATTTGTTTTCATCTTGAGATAGGGTTAGAAGTTGAAAGGTTTTTCTGGAATCATCAGTTCCACAACACTGAAATTCAGAAATGGGGACTTTTTTTCTTTGTTTCATCAAACCGGGGCGTTGTACCAAACTGCATTTGCAATGTTTTGATGTACCAGTTTCAAACAAAGAATGTCTTTGGATTTTCTCCAGGAAATAAAAAAACCTGCGGCATAATAGATGCTCCTGTTTCCAGCCCATTCCTATCACCACAGATGTGGATCTCAGCAAAACTTATTTTCTTTATAGAATTTTCTTTTTCATTAAAATTCACCTAGCTCCAGGATTCCTAAAGTTCTCTTTCCAGACGAGGAAACCGGAAGGTTGCAGAGGTGGGACTCAGCTCCCACAGAGCAGGAGTATATTAAATATCATAGAATCATAACATATACTGAGTTTGAAGGGTCCCACAAGGCTCATTTAATTCCAGCTCCTGGCCCTGCACAGAAACCCCAACAATCCCATCTTGAGCTGTGTTTTCCAAATGCTCCTGGAGCTCTGACAGCCTCAGGGCCATGCCCATTCCCTGGGGAGCCTGGTCAAGAACCTTCACCTAAAATCCAACCCATCCCTCTGCTGGCACAGCTCCAGCCATTCCCTCTTGTCACGGGTCACCAGAGAGGAGAGATCAGTGCTGTCCCTCTGCTCCCCACCAGGAGGAAGCTGCAGATGGCCACAAAACCTCCCTCAGTTCCCATTCCCATACAACAGTCCCCATCCTCATCTGGCTTGTCCATCCCAGAAGGCACGAGGAGCAATCTCTGCCTGTGCTGTGTTTTGTCCTGAGCAGGTGAAAAAATGAGCTGGGTTTGTACACAACAACACCAGGATGGGAAAGGCTGAATCCATCTACTGGAGAAAAACGAATGCTCTCATTAGAAAGCTTAATTATTAACATCAGCCTCCAGTTATTCTCCCTGACACTTGTTTCATTTCTGCCTCCAGAGCAATTGCTCTTTGCAGACCCACGGCACACGCTCCCTGTCTGAGCCTTGCTGGTGACTGCTGTATGCATTTCCCTGTCCACCAATCCCCCCATCCCCGGAGAATCGATATCCCCTCATTCCTAATGCCTCAAACAAACAACGAGCCCCCTTCTTCTGCCTCCTCGAAATGTTTGTAAAGGCTGCGTGCGATGCAGAAGGAAACAAGACAGGGACAGGACAGGATCATATATATTTTCCTTGACGTACCATTTATTGGAAACACATCAGTAGCTTTTCCAGAGCTCCTGATGGAGAATTGATCGCTGGGTCATAAAACTAAATTGTGGTGCTCATAAGAAGAGTAAACACAGGAGTTGGTGGACGCAGACCGCAGTGAGGGCAGAGCTGCAGAAGCAGCTGCCTCCATATCTGCTTAAGGGCTCCAGGGATTTGGGAGTCCACGGGATAAATTGGATCAATGCTGAGCTTCCCCTGAGAACCCATAAATCCCTAAATAACCAAGTGCAAAGCCCTTTTTGGACACCACCAAAACGCGAATGAGTGAGATGCCTACCAAAGGTGCCCAAAGAATGAAGGCAGGAGCCATCCTGGTGCCCCCACACCCTGCCCAGCATTGGCAGCATGTCCAAGGCAGCACACATGGATCTGGGAACATGAAAGTCACGAGGAAAAGTGCTTTTTGCTTCCACTTTCCTGGCTGCCCGAGGGGTTGAGCACATTTTGCCCTATACTCTGTGAGACGCGTGGCCCAATTACACAGCAATCAATTTTGGGAGCACTGAGGAGATAATGGAGTGATAAGGAACAGCCACTGCGGATTTGTCAATAGCAAATCATGTCAAACCAACTTAATTTCCTTTTTTGACGGTGTAATTGGTCTCCTGGATCGGAGGGGAGGAGGCAGCAGATGTGATATACCTTGACTTCATTAAAGTGTTTGACATCGTCCCTTGTGACATCCCCTACGAGGGAAGTTGGGGAGAAAGCTCAGGCAGCACCAGGGGTGGAAATGTCATTGGCTGAACTGACACAGGGAGCAGCTGCCAAGCACTTCCCATCACCGAGGAAGACATTTCAAATGGCTTCCCCTCCTCTGCCACAGTCTCTTTGCTTTATATTTCAGTCGTGCTGGGGATAATAAATAAGAAAGAGCCTGAGACCTCGCAGAGAGTAACCTAGAATTCTCCATAAATGAGGATCAGAATTCAAGCTATTGGTGATAAATTAGACAAACAGGGAAAAAAAATCATTGAGATGAAATTCAATAAAGAAAACTGCAGAGTAATACAGAGAGGATGAAGAAATCAAAGGCCAGGTAGAAGGCAGTGCTGAGGCGCAGGGTGTGCAAACAGACACTCCATCACCAGGTAAACACGAGCAGGGCTGAGAGGAGCAGCAGGGCCCAGTTTGGGATACCAGTTCCTGAGGAAAACCACATCCCTAGCAGGAATGGGTTGAATTGCGAGAATGTGAGTTATCCACTTCTTGGAAATTCTGAGAATGAGTTAAAAATCTGCCTGAGATATTCTTGACGGTTTATTAACGAGATGCTGGCTGATCTCTTGATCATCACAACAAACAAGAGGTTTTCTCACTGCTGCCTTCAGCAGGTCTGAACCATGAAAAAGCTGAGTCCTGCCTCTAACAAGGTCTCTATAAATCCATCCTAGCAGCTGGTTAGAAAGCGCCTACATGTTTAAGAGCTGCTTTTGCTGCTAAATGCCATCAAAGCATTGTTACAGGAGAGCAACAGGTGGAGAAATAACTGAGGGTTAGACAAAGTTTGGGCTGATATTTTCAAAGTCAGCTATGAGACAGATGTCCTCTTTTCATTAAAATTAATGGGAACTGAGTATCCCAATCTCCCAAGTGACTTTGGAAATCTCAGCCTTGCTCCACATTTGCTGCCCAGTGCCTACACGGATTCCTCTTTCCTTCTACCTCGGCGCTGCCAAGAGATCCAGGGTCACAAAAAACATTTGCACCAGAATAAATTATTGGGTTTTTTTTTCTCCCCTCTCTCTTCACTCATCTCCCATGGATTCTGCTCGCTCAGTAATTTACATACATATAACTAATTGCATATTAGGAAACAGAGGAGGGGAGGAGAGATGAGGGCTCAGATCTCCTGCAATCCACGTGTATCCAGGATGGATGGGTACCTATCCCAGGGACAGCCCCTCCTGCTCGGCATGCACAGGGCCTGTAACTCTGCTGAGGGCATCCATCCTCTGCCTGCAAAGCAAATCACACCTGCAAGCCCCCACAGCCCCAGCCCTGGGGAATCTCAGCAACCAAACCCAGGCAATGTGCACGGATTACAGCCAATATTATTCAAGAGTAAATGAGATCCCAAACACTGCCTGGCCAGTGAATAGAGTGGTAAAAAATGTACTTGGCAGGAGGGAGTTCTGACACAGCTCTTCATAACCAGGAGGAAAATGCACCAAGAAAAAGAAGAGTAATCAAACTGATAGACTTCCCTGCACCACCTGCCCTGAAGGTACTAAAATATTCTCCATTCATTATTCTGAATAAGCTGGACAGGCAGTGACTCCTGGCCCAGCTGTGCTGCTCTGGATGCTCAGGGCTTCCCATACAGCTGTGGGGTGACGTGAGGCATCCCACACAGCCAGGCTGTCCCATGTCACCTCAGCTGTCTGGTGTGGAGGAAATATTCAGGTAAGCCCTCTGGGATCATGTGCCCAAAGATACCCTTCAGCGGGTACAGGTCATGGAGCCATTAAAAGCCCCATTGTGCACCCAGTGCTAATAAATTCACATTAAATACACCTGGAAGGACTGCAGGCCTTCACATCTGCTGCAGCTGGAGCAGAAGGGGCAGGTTTCCCTGGGTCACCATCTCATCCCCATCTCATCAGGGCTCTGGAAGGATGCCAAGCCCTTCACACCTTTCTTCTCCCAACCCTCACATGGTGCAACACAAGGTACCTGGAGACTGGCAAACACAATCCACTGGTGACCTGCTGCAGGCTCAGCAAAGAGGTGTGAAGCTCCTCAAAGTGCTGGGAGCAGGAGCAAACCTCTCCCATGCATTAATCATGGCTTGATTTTGAGCACTTCAGGACAGGGAGGAGGGACTGATGACACCCTCTCTCCATATCACCACAGGTTTCTTCCCTCTGCATCCCCTCATCTCCCAGCACATCTCTCCCAGCATGGGGTCAGGACATCCTGAGCTGACAGCAGCCTAGAAAGAAACAGCAAATTGGCCAAAAGCTGATTAATTCCTCCCTTTGCTTTTCCAAGCATCCCGAGATGGCAGCGAGAGGGAGAGGATGAATCACCCAGTGGGGACAGCAGTGCCCAGGTACAGCGAGGAGGAGGAGACACGGAGTGAGCCTGAGTGTCACCCGCAGAAGAAACATCCTTGTGGGACTAAATTGGATTCAATATAATAAACTATCATCTTGAAACGAGTGCTCCAATTGAGTTTTGATGTAAACACTAATATTTTCTCCACTCCGCTATTCTCTTCCACGGAGATCTCATGTTTATTTCACTATGTGTCCTACCTACTATTGCTCTCATACATCAAAGGGTTCGAGGACAAGGAGCCTGATTTTGAAAACATTATTCTTTTAAAGATTTATTCGCTCGTCTTGACCACCTCCTCTGCTGAAAGAGAGAAGCTCTCCATAAATTATTTCAGCACCCTATGTAAAACATGCCCGTGCATGCTGCCCTCAGCTCAGCAAACTTTGTGAGGAGACCTCCAGCCCTTCTCCTTCCTGGTTCACACTCTTCTGAGAGCCTTCCTTGCCCTCTCCGTGCTGGACTACTCCAGTTACCACCCTAATCTCATCCTATCATGATCCCAAACACAGAGAAGCTGAGACAGATGACATAACCAAGGTCATATGGGGACAGTGTGGTAGAGAAGGGCTCTCCAGGCACCTTGACGTCCTAACTTGCACTTCTGCCCAGGTAAAACCTGGCCTAGGGCTTAGCCTAACACCTCTAAACCCTGCTGAGAGCTCTGCGTGACAGTGGCATCCACCAGAACCCCCATGGCCTCGCTGAGAAGTGCTGGCTCTAAGCAGTACCGACAGACACATGTCGGAGAGATGAAGAATTCATCTCCTCATTTTGTAGCCACAGAGCCTGACTCGCTCAGGGTCACCAAGGACAGCTGCAAGAAACATGAAAAACTTTCTAAAGGCCAAGTAACAGGCAGGTCTTTGAGGAGCAGCACATGCAAAATTAACCGTCCGTTCCCTCTGCCCCTTCACGGCAGATGCTGGGAGCACTCGAAGGACTCTACGTTTATTTAAAATTAAATAAAAGAAGCTAATTTTGGCATGCAAGAGCAAGTGCACCTGGGGGACTCCTTGCTTCAGGGCACTGCCAATAGAAGAGGAGTAACGAAGTTAAGAAAGCAATTAAGAAACTGCTGCAGACACTCGGTGGGAGGTTGGCTGCTCCTGAGTGAAGCGCAGCATACACAGTAATGAGAGGAGATTGCAGCCCTGCTTCTGCCACCCCACAAACCCAGGAACTGACTGTCTCTGAGCCCACCCAAAGCTCATAAGCAGTGCTTGGGGTTTGTCCTGATCCCCCGAGCATGGATGTGCCCTTTCAGTCTCACCTGCTGGCCTGAAAACGGGAGGAAGCACACCTTGTCCCCCCGACCCCACAGCTTGGAGAGCAGCTGGAGCAAGAGGAGCAGGGCAGCATCCAGGGTCTCCAGGCCCTGCCACAATCAGGGAGCTGAGAGATACATCCTAAACATCCAACTGAGCATCTCCTTCTCTTCTCTGCATCCCTGGAGTCCAGCTAATTCTGCCCCAGGGTTCACACGGTGGGCACTTTCACGCCTTGTGGGATGGGGAAAGCTACAAGCACTACGGAGGGTGGCGGGATAACGCGGCCTACGGAGTGAGGATCCAGAGCCTTCTGTGTCTTGTGTGGAGTTTTGTCAGCACCGTGTGGAAGAGCTGCAGCACTGCACGCTGCTCCCAGCTCCTCACCGCGCTGCCACCCGCACGGATCCGCGTGGATCGCACGCACCCGCACCTCCGTGGGGCTGGGCTGCACCTGCCCCGTGCAGCACAAGGCTCGGCGTCCCACGGGATGCCTCACACATGCCAGCGGGCAGGGAGGATGCCCCAGGATCCACAGCTGCCTGCAAGGCACAGGCGAGAGGCCAGGGCGCATCAGAGGGGGGCACAGAGAAGAGAGAGGCTGGGAATGCTGAAGAGGCTACTCTCAGGCTAAAATTACCCACCACAGGCTGCACGCTGTGTTCTGGCTCTGCAGCCCTTTGCTCCTCAGTGACTCATCGATATTTTGAGGCTGGAAGAGATGGTTCTGACAATTTTTAGCCTGGCCTTGGAATAAATGGCAAACAGTGATTCAGAGCAAACTCCGGTGTCCAATGTCTTGTCCATGCAGGGGGTCCATGGAGATGAAGAGAAGCAGGGCTGCAGAGCATTCCCCAGTCCCTTTCAAAGTCTCTCCTCTCAGCCCAGGTGGTTTCTCTCTGTGCAGAAACCCAAATGCAAATGGAAGCAAAGCAAAAATGTTCAAAGGCTTCAAAAACCTCTGTGTTAGATTTGGGCAGGCCCAGAGGTGCTCCTGCTTCTCTCTCCACTCACACACTTGCTCCAGGCCTCAGCCAGAGCAGCCTCCCCAGTCCCTTGTGCTGTTTGGGCACCTGCTCTGACTGCAGGCTGGAGCAAACCCAGGGAAGGAAACCCATGGCCCCCGAGGGAGGCACAGCCTTGTGCACACACAGCGTGTCTGCAACAGCTCGGTGAGCTCAAGCTCAGACCCCCGAGCCTTCCCCAAATCATCACCCCCAGAGCCAGGAGCAGAGAATATTCCCCCAAAAGCCAATTTTTAATCCATTGATTTGTCCATACTGATGAAAAGGTTTTGGAGAGCCATGGTTATTCCCAAGCTTTGGGGCTCTCTCTCCTGTAGGAAAGTAAAGAAAATGAAAACATGCCTGAGAGCAAGCAGAAAGACAAGACCAGTAAGATCAAAGCCCATACCAGGCTTAAACCCACTAGGACATAATTCTGTCCTTTCCCATTCCCTCTGCCCAGCCAGCAATACCCTGAAACACTCCCTGGGCTCCTCCTCTGCCAGCCTAGGGGCAATGTGGGAATGGTTTTGCTTTTCCTTTCCTGTCAGATGGTCTCAAGTCAGGATTTTCTGAGCATAGTTTCACAACTGCAGAAAGAAAACTGCTTTATATTTGTGTGCCATGGGACACTGAGTAACAGAAGGGCATTTCTGGCTCAGCAGTGGCCCAACAGCAGCTGAAATGTCAAGCAGAGCTGACTTGCATGATTTTCCATTGATTAAGATGACAAAGTTGGGCCAAAATCTTACAGAGACTGATTACAGAGGCCTGATGCCATCTAATCTAAGCCTTGGTTCAGTAGCTTTAGGCCTAAATCCTAGCTTAGTCCGCAAATGATCTGTGCTTCCCTGGTTATCTCCACCAACTCAGAGAATAAGCAGTCATGCAAAACCACACATGGAAAGATGCGGAGAAATTAATGAATAAAAAAATAAACATATGTTTTCGCCACTCTGAGGCTGTTCCTTGGGAGATAAAAAAAAAAAAAAGGGAGATGGAAGGAGCTCGTCCAAGCACCATGACAGGTAAAACCACATCTTGAGCCCCCCTGCAGCGCAGCAGGGCCAGCAGGAGTTGTTTAGCTGAGGGTCTCACCCCTGTATCAACAATAAATACATCTGCAATAAATATGCAAAGTTGTAACTGATTTGCATTGACATTTGGACTGGGGGGAGAGCCGAGGGGAGAAAGAAATAAAGTCCATTACAACGCGGAGTAATTTAGGATATTACCACCAGCATCTGAATTACAAATCTACCTCTCATTACTGGTATGTTAACCGGGAAAGGCAGCTTCTCCACAACATGCAAGGCAGAGTTTATTAGCATGAATTTGCATAATAATTAGCTCTGCAGCAAGCAAAGGCTGTTGTGCCTTTCAAAAAGCCAACTTTCAATGTCAGTATCCAGCCCCAGTTTGGCTCCTGCCCTTGGGCCCTCTGGCAGTGAAACCCTCATCAGTCAGGGCCACATCCCTGGCACTGGTGCCTGGTGGGGTCCAGGGAGGTCCTGCCTCATCCCATAGATGTTGGGAGGCACAGGAGAGCTCCTAGGGAGGAGTCTTGGCCAGAAAACCTCATTGCACAAAGAGTTTCTGCATTGTAGAAAGAGTCTCTGCACCCCATGAAGAGTCTCTACATCCCATGGAGAGTTCCTTTCCCTGCAGCCTTAGCAGAGCTGCTGCTGGATAGTTACAAAGAGCTCCCCAAATCCCCCTTTAAAGGACCCCCATCCCATTGCTCTCCAACAATGCCACGATGAAGAAAAGAGGGTGATCACAGAGGGAGCTGTATTTCATCTCCATCGACCCAAGCTGGCTGCCAGAAGGATGATACTGATCCAGCCTGGCATTTTCCAAGTAGCCTTATGCCAATCACAGACTCTACTTACCAGAATGGAAAAATAAAGGCAAAAACATGAGGCTATTTTAGTCTTTTTGCTGAAACTACAAGTTTCACCTTCCTGGGCTCTATCCTTAAATAAATATATATATATGTAGGTGTGTTTCAAATGCAAATATCTCAATTTGAACAAGCCAAAGAAAACTCGCTTGCTGGTGGAAGGAGGCTGCACTATTTTGTTTCTCCAAATGTTTTCTTTGATTTTTTTGTTTTTTTTTTCCACAGATTTTTAGCAGAAAGGCTTGCCTGGAAAAACTCACTCTTCTCTCCAGTCCCCAGTGCTGCAGGCAGCCTCCCTTACCTTGCATGGTCCAAACTTTCTGCCTCAAGAACTTCTGGGGACACACCAAACACACTTCAGTTCACAAAGGATAGAGCAGCTGTTCCTGCTGTTTTAAAGACAACGAGCCTCAATTTCCCCTAAAATGAAATTATTCCCAAGCAGGGGCTGAGCTGATCATTTCTAGATAGCAGCATCTCAGTGTCGGATTGAACTCGGCTGTTTCCAACATAGGAAAAACCTTATGCCAGCTCTAAAAAGAAAGGAATTACCCAGCTAAGTCTCAGATCTGCCACCTCCAGGCCTTGGGCTGCAAGTCCTGCTCTCTGCAGCCTCTCCCCACCTCGGCACACACAACTCCTGACCAGCAGGAGCGGTGACGCACCAGCTTTGCCTTTCAGCATCTCTCGCTGCTAGAAATAGACCTCTCAGAAAGAGCTTTTTTTGGCCTGACGCTGTCCTCAGTCCTGTTTTCACCAGAAACCCTTTTAACTCACCATCTCTGGGTGTCAGCAGCCTTAGAAAGGATAAAACTACTTTAGAAGATGCAGCAACTCCTTGCTCTAAAGTCTGGGTCCTACATACCCTTGAAAAACCACACCTCAAAGGAACAGCACTTCTAAATTTATTCTATTCTGCTATTATTTCACACAGGCATAAATAGGGTGATATAAACGGAGTCTGAGCAGCAGCAAATAAACCTCGGCACTTCCGCATGTCCTGAAAGATTAGGAAAAAGAAATGATGCACGTTTGAACCACTCAACATCCCCTCAGTTAGCAGAAGACTTCAGAATTCCCTGTCCTTGACAAAAACAGGAGGGGAATAAAAGGAGGAAAGTAGGATCCACGTTCTGAGAGGGCGGAATAAGGCAGCTGGGATGAGCTGGTGCTGGGGAGTGCCGGCATTTCCCCGGTGCTCCAGGAGGTGCGGTCGCGCAGGGAGCGGCTGTGCCGGCTCCAGACCGACGCGAGATGGTGCTGCTTCCCCGGGCACGGGCGGGGATGCGGGGCCGGGATGCGGGCGGAGGGCTGGGATAGGGATGCGGCTGCCCGGGCAGGGATGCGGGACGGGGATGGATCCGACGGGGCAGGGATGCAGGAGACCGGGCAGGGATGAAGGAGACCGGGCAGGGATGCAGGTGACCGGGCAGGATACAGGATGCAGGGCAGGGACACAGGGCAGGGATGCAGGTGACTGGGCAAGATGTGGGTGACAGGGCAGGGACACAGGGCAGGGACGCAGGTGCCCAAGCAGGGATGCAGGTAAGCAGTCAGGGATGCAGGTGACCAGGAAGGGTTGCAGGTGACTGGACAAGATGCAGGTAGGGATGCAGGTAGGGATGCAGGGCAGGGATGCTGTTGTGTAGCCAAGGATGCGACTGCCCGGGCAGGGATGGGGTCACTGTCACAGAGATGCAGAGCAGAAGGGCAGAGATGTGGTTGCACAGGCAGCAATGCAGGACTGCAGGAATGCAGGGAAGCTGGGGCAGGGATGAGAGAGGCCAGAGCAGGGATGCAGTTGCCTGGGCAAGGATGTAAGGCAGGGATGTGGCCACTGGCCCAGGGATGCAGAGCAGTGGGGCAGGGATGTGATTTCCTGGGCAGGAATGCAGGGAACCTGGGACAGGAATGAGAGCAACCAGGGCAGGGATGAGAGCAACCAGGGCAGGGATTCAGTTGCCCAGGCAGGGATGCAGGGTAGGGATGCAGCTCCTGGCACAGGGATGCAGAGCATCCTAGTGCATGGGCAGGAATGCAGGGCAGCAGGAATGCAGGGATGAGAGCAGACGGAGCAGGGATGAGAGTGGCTGGTCCAAGACCTCTCTCTTTGCAGTCCCTCACACTCTTGCACCACACCCAGCAAGGAGCAGATGAGGGAAATACAGATGGGAAGAGCTGGCAGGAGCCAGTACAAGTTCCTGCAGCTCCTGGTTTTCAGCTCATTTAAAGTCTGTTCATAGAAAGAGAGAGAGATGGGTAAATAACTCTATTCCAAAGCACTCTCCACCTCAAGAGATTTGCTGTCGAAGAAGGAAATGCTGAGGTTCAGAGAGAAAAAAAAAAAGTCTGCTTAAAAGTTGAACAAGTGAAAAGACATCATTAACCACATAAACACTTTTTTTTTTTTTTTTTTTTTTTTTTTTTTTTTTTTTTTTTTTCCTGAGCAAGTCAAATATTTGTTCCCAACATGGGCTTCTAAAAAAAAGTTGGGGAAGCTGTTCTTATTTTTTTTTATTAAATTCTACTATACAAGGCACATGCCATGCATGTTTTTCCTTTTGGAAAAATATGAAGGTGAGGATCCAGCAGAGCTCATCAGCAATCCAACACCCATGTGTGCAACACCAGGATAACAAACTCAGGCAGGGACGTGGGGGGAGAAGTGGGGAATGAGCATTTGGAAGAAGATGATTCTGTAGTGAATTTAAAAGGAGTTATCAGCTGCTCCTGGGTAAATCAGCTTGACTAAGATAAGAACCAGAACAAATACTTATTCTAAATTTACACTGACCTAAACCTGAACGCTTCAGGGCTGAATAATTTTGGTGAACTATATATTTTTGTGAAATCATTTCCTGGGTTTCTTGCATGGGTTGAAAGAGATTTAGTTGGGAAGGATAAATCCTGGCTGCTCATATACTGTTGTCAAAAGGATGGGATGGAGACAGATACAAACACTGATAGATGGCAATAAAAAAGATCTTTATAGTGGTTCAGTTTGTGCTGTTTCACTGTGGCAAAACTAGACCAAGATTTCTCCAAGCGATTTTTTAATATCTTCTTGTTTAAAGGGCTCATCCAGCAAAAAAAAGGGCACAAATTTTCAGAAAGCCCTTAATGACTGCTCATACACAGACAGACCTCCCAAATTACACCTCTTAGGAGAAGTCTCAGTTTAACTCCCCGAGATGGGGTCACCCAGGAAGGGTCACCCAGGAAATTCATCAGAGTCTTCTACCACGCAGGCTAATTTGGAGAGACTTAAAACCAGCTGCCTGCCCTGCCCAAAGAGAGAATCACACCTACTGCCTGCACATCTGGCTAGGTGGGTCCACATCTGTGTGTGCAGCTGCAGGCTGTGCTGATCAGCCCCAGGCACTGGCCTGCAGCAGGTATGGAGCCAAGGCTGGAGGCTGCATCCAACCACCCCAACCATCACCCCCAGGACAGCTGTGCTGCTGCAGCAGGACCTTCTGCCTGCAAGGACCCAGTGCTGACACCATCCTTTTTGTCAGACACAAAATTATAACGTGGCAGAAGGCACAGAAACATCCAGCCCTCAGTTCCTGTCCTACCTGCACTGCTGGTTTCCCTTCAAGCCCACGTAGGTGAGACCCTTTTTCACCAGGAAATGTTCACACAGGAATTTTTCCCTGCTCTATCTCCCCCTCCATCCCCAGAGGAAAAAGAGCACAGGCACGGTGTGACAGGAACAAGCAGAAGCCAAGTTTACATAAACAGTGGAGAGCAGGACGTAAAGGTTATTTGTGCCTGCGGGCTGCTCGGGGAACGTGTGAAACACCGAGGGCTGGCACTAGACAGAAAATTCCTGTAACGCTAAAGACTGCAGCTTTTTGAAGTCCCTGAGCAGTGCAGGGATAGATGAAAGCAAGTATGAGCAGCTAGAGCAGGTGGTTCAATGTTACTGAGCACCTCCCATCCCTTCCTCGTGCTGGACAGCAGCCTGCTCCCAACCTCAGCTCAGGAAACATCCACTCACCTGGCTGAGACCTCCTGTCCCAGGACAGGAGTGGGAAAAGACAGGAAAATTTACACTGATGTTGTACTTCACACTCAAAGCTCTTCATGAGGACTAATTTGAACTCTGGGAGAGTTATTAACGTTTTATGGCTACGGAAAACAGAGCCATGGAAATCAGGCACCTTATTCAAAGCCCCAGCAGAGCAAATAGAAGATCCAGGACTGGAGTGAACAGAGCAGCAAAGATCTCCTCCTCCTTCCCCACAGATCACAGCAGGAAAGTGGCTGGTCCAAACTCCACAACGCAAAAATCACCCAGGAACAGGCAAACCTTGCAAAGTTGTGCAGGGTCTGGTTTGTGGGACAGGAGAACAAGTGGAAATCAGGGGATAATGATCCATGAGGAGCACGTTCCACTCTCAGCCACCTTAAACCAGTCTCCTTCATCCCTCTGAACTGGGAGTGGGGACAAACCTCTCCCTTTGGCTGATTTTCCTTATTCTCTGCTCTCTTAGAGGCAGAAACTCTCTCTTTTCACTTGCTCATGAACGACCCAGATTAATCAGACAATTCTGGAAGCTCACAGACTATACCACAGCAAAGAGCCAAAAAATACTGCCTTTTTTTTTTTTCTTTTTTTACATTTTTAACACACTTTCAGGTTTCAGGGAAGAACTAACAATGTTTCTTTCCTACGTCTTGCTCAAAGGAAGGCAATTGAGAGGGAAGCAGTGAGTTACAAGTGGGCTCACAAAGCACCAGTGTTTGCATGTGTATAAATATATCTCTCCCGGTGTGTACACACCCACACGGACTTGGGATGAGCAGGGTGGAGGTGGAGCATGTAAACTTGGGCAGAGATAAAAATCAAATAAAACCCCACCAAAATTAACAAGGGGAGAAAGCCTTTTACTCAAACAAAGAAAGTCATTTTGCAGCCACCGATTTTTTCCCCCTTCTTTTTTTTTTTCAGTTTTTTTTTTTTTCTCTAAAGCCGGCATTGTGCGGAGCACTGTTCCTTTGCAAGATTTCAGATGTTGCTGTGTTCAAATGAATCCCATTTTGTCACAATCAATGACTTTCCCCGCTCGTTATTACCTGCAGCCCTCCGGAGCCGGCGGCGCCGCTGGCAGAGCTCCAAGCGCCGGGCGGGGAGGCAGAGGAGCCCGCACCTCTCCAAAACGCACGGCGAAGGTAAACGGGAGAATGTCACCTACACCTGGGTAATTTTTAATTTTCTTTCTTTTTTTTTTTTCCCCGTACTGTTAAATTACCTCCAGCTTATTTGTCTGGCTAGAGGTTAATGAAACATTAATGATGTTAATGAGCCTTTCATGCTGCAAGTTTTTTCAAGAAAGAGATAGAATGGCTGTTTTCCTTCCCTCTTAATCTTTTCCATCATTCGGGAGTTGCAGGGCCAAAGCAATTAGTGACTCAGGCAGCTCTGTCTCCCCTCCCGGTCACAGCCCAGTGGGGCAAAGAGAAGAAACCTATTAAACCCCCTTCACACGTCCACAGGTGAGGAGCTCACGGGCTGATGCAGCCACGCTGCTTTAGCCAGAAGGCAAAACGCCATTCAGGGGGAAAAACAGGGGGAATTAACAATCTGGAGCTGTCGGGAATGGTGAAGTGTCGCCATTAGCTGTGCACTGTTTGTTAGAGAAGGTGACAAGTGATTTTCAAAAGGTTCGAGGAGGTTTGGGTAGGGCTCCACAGCCGAGGGGTGGCTTGTCAGCTTCCCCCATCAAACCCCATGTGGGTTTTCATCCCGCTGAGCTCTGATTCCGGGTGCATGACATCCCTCTGGATCACGGCCAGCCAAAAAACAACCCTTCCTTCCCAACTCATTTGGTTTAAATACAAGAAGTGTGAGAGGGGGAAAGGTACAGCAAGAGAAAAACTAAAAAATTCAGAGGAATGGCTGCTCTCCACCCTGCCCATCTCCACCCTGCTGCCTCAGACACCGGGCAGGGTTTTCTTTACCATTCCTTAATCCCCTTAACACAACCACAGAGTGAAAAAACCCGCTGATCTCAGCCCATTTTACAGGTGGCTCGTCCCACACTGAGCAAGGAGGGCAGGAGCTGGGGTCCCTTCAGCGCTGAGCCCCGCTGCCACCGCGGTCCCTGGTGCAGCCCCGGGAGGTGACGCTGCCTCCGCTCCCTGTGATGGATGCGCCGGTGCCAAAGGGCACACAACTAAATTACGAGCTGGCACTTACAAGGAGTGAGGGCTCTGGCTTGTGCTTCCATTAGAGGGTATCTATCTGCATTTAAAGCTGTGGCGCTCTGATAAGGAGAAGGGAGGAAGCCAGAGAGACCTCAAAAAATTGCCTGGACGAACTCCGAGATAAGACTTTTCAGACAGACAAAAAAGCCTGTCCTGATTTATAGAGCTTCGTCCGTCCTTGACAGTACCTCTGGAGCTCCTGATCTCGGCTGTAAAAAAGAAAGTTCCATCAGAAATGTGTGTTCTGCCCCCAAACTATTTATCCAGACAACCTGTCAACCTACCACAGCCAGATCCTCTCTTGACACGGACAAGGCAGCAACACAATCGGCCACCTTTTATTTTTATCCTCTCCTCTCCCCTATTCCTGCTAATCACAGATGCTTTGTCCGCTCAATAATAAAGATCCCGGGCGCCTCAGTTTCCATTTTTTTGTTATCGTGCCTTTCACCCGGCATGTTTATTTATGACTGCTACAAAGCACTTCCACGGGAAGATGCCATTAGGCTGGAATGATGCTCCCTTGACATTGAGATCAGAATCGGCACAGGAGCCATGCAACAACTCATCTTTATGTTTGCTTGTCTTAATTCCTTTTCTTTTATTGTTTTTATTATTGCTATTATTATTGTTATTATTATTACTTCCAGAGCAAGGGCTGCCAGGGAGGGAGAGGCAGAGGGGCATGTGCAGCACAGAGATGAAGCAGCTCTGGCTGAGGGCACAGATGGCACGGGCTGGCTTGGATAATCCTGCCCTCTTCCAGGGCAGCTGCTGGCACATGGGCTGGACAAGCCCATTAAGAGAACAGGACCCCACCCTGACAAGGGCACAGGGATGGATTTACCCTCACTCATGGCTCTCCCGCATACCGGGGCAGGAGCTCCCCCAGCAGAGACAGAAATCCAGGGAAAGATGGATTTTGGGGAGCTGGGGTGCACTGCTGGCTCCCTGTTGAGGGGAGCAGCACGTGATAGCCAGGGGTCAGGGTCTCACACGCAGCCAAACCCTCGTGGTCAGCCTGTGCTGATGGGGTCACCGGGGTGCTCTGCTTACAGAGCCTGGCTTGTCAGCGGAAAAGAGGAGCAGGCACGCCGTGATGGTGACTTGGACACTCTCTCCAGAGCCCCTATAACCCACCCAGCCCTGCTCTACTCTCTTCCCCTGGAAACTCCTGGCAGAGTTTCATGACCATAGGACAGCTCTCCAAAGCTGTGCAAACACCCTGAGAGCCTCTCAGTCTGCTCAGCAAATGAAAATGGGGCGAAACCAACCCTGCTGCACAGGAGTCAGCTGTCCTCTCTTCTTCCCAGCCCTCGTGCATGCTAGAAGGTGGCCCTGGCACAGGGGACATGCTCCCTTTCCAGCGCTATCCCCCAAAGGATGGCGTGCCCTGTCTGCCACGCTCACTCGAGGCACTAGGACAGACAAAGGGAGAGTTTTGTGGGATCTGGCACCGCTTCCAGCCGCCAGCCACAGCGCGTCCTCCAGCACCGGCTCCCTAATTAGTTCTATTGGTTTCAACAGTTCGCGGGCTCGGGGAATGTAATATTTAACACCCTAGAGGGAAGCCTTTCACACCGATGCCTCTTTCATCATCTCTGCCCATCTGGTGCTCACTTCAAGCTCGCAAAGCACTGCCTGCTTGGGAAACAATGAACTCCTGTGGCTCCCTATCTCCTCCCGACTGGCTGGACCCTCCAGGAAGGCATGTGGGAGCAGCCCTCCCCAGGGCAGCAAGCCTTGACACCCACGGGGCGTGTCGTGTTCACTCAGAAAGGGATTATTAGTGCCTGTTTATACCATTCTCATCAGGATGCTGATTCCAAGGGAGCAGTTTGTCCAAGGGAGCAATTTATCCCTTCATGGCTTACTCCACAAGAGCTCAGGAAACGCACAACACATCCATGGGGATGGGGAGAGGAGCAAACAGACCTCTTGTGCTCCCCCCTTCTCAGCAGTGACAGCCTCACCATCACCACCCTGCCCAGATTAATCAAGGATGGATAATTGGGCAAGGGCCATTAGCAGGTCAAGGTGGGAAGGGTTGGGCGGTGCAACTCCACAGCAGCAACAGGTAGCGGGTGCTGTCCGTGTGACATGGTGACACCCACGAGTGGCATGTCAGGACCCCGCTGCAGTGGACAATGCCACGTGGCCACGGGCACTGCACCATTACAGCCTCTCTAACCAGAAGACTGAGCAGAAATGGGAATTGAGCCCATAAAACCATTTGCTTTCTGCAGCCACAGCAGCACGGCTGACGTTTGGAGACACCGCTGTGTCTGGAAATTATTAGATTCCTTCCAGTGACTGACACCTGCTAATAACCTGGAAGATGGGTAGAACATACTCACATTGTCATCTCCAGCTATCTACAACTTCATTTTCCATCATCTTTGTCACTCAAGGACAGCAGCAAAGGATATTATTGCTATTGGTATTGTTATTATTTAAACCATGCAGCAACAAATCCACAGGTTTTGGCCTGGGTTGGGCAGACCAGCAGATTCTACTTCAGATCAGAGGGAAAATTATGGGGAGCATTATGTATAATGTATTTTTCTATTAAATTAAAATAAGCTTCTCTAGACAAAGTTTGATGTGTTAAGTGACAGTGGGAAGGACAGAGGGTTTAACCTCACACTCAGGGAAGGTGGATGGATGGATGGATGGATGGATGGATGGATGGATGGATGGATGGATGGATAGATGCTCAATCCTAGGGAAATAAACCCACATTCTCTCTACACAGTGCTGAACTGTATTTTAGGGCCTCTTGCCTCTTCACACAAACCCTATTAGTCACTCATCAGTGCTAAAAAAATAATAAATAAATACGCCAGTGCACAAGAGTGCCAAGGGCAATGAAGTGAAAGGACATTATAACTCTTTAATTACATCAGTCTTGGAAAGAAAAGAGCTGTCATTCCCTCCTCCTTCCCTCTGGGGAACACTCGGTATCTACCTTGGCCAGAACCCCCTTAGGAAAGTTGTCACAACATATGTCCTCCCTGTGATTCATGCCAGGGATGGGTTTAGTCCTGTATTAATATTTCCTACCCACTATTTACTGTGCTGCATTCCCACACAGATGCACACAAACAAATGCCTTTCATCTTCTGCCTTCATAGGAGGGGAGGGGGAACCTTAGTTAAGCTTTCAAGATAAGGCTGTTGTCTGCAAGTCACTGTGTTTAGCCAGGAGGGAGGATTTTCTTCTGAGAGCACCTTAAGGAGGATTTAAAAACATGATTGCAAGGAAACAACCCCTCGAGGAGCTGAGGACCCTGCCCTGGGGACACTAAACACAGTCAGTCCTCACCCCCCACCTTCCCACCACAAGCAGCTCATCATGTGCTGCTGTGCCCTGCCAAGAGCCATCAAAGAGCACCCAGAGAGCTCCTCAAATAAGAATGTTTTTAAATATATTTCTCCCTGACAAAAATGCTCTTTGTAGACGTGAAAACGGTTGTCACGAACCCATCGCCCACCTCCTAAAAGATCCCATTACATTTCTGCATTGAACTTCTTTTTCATCACTGAAGTTATCGGAACAGTGATGGCAACAGCCAGTAGTGCTTTCGATTAAAAATGTATCACAGCGTTTTGTGATTTAAAAGCAAACAAACAAGAAAGGCGCCATGAAATGTTAATGCGCACGTGAGCAGGTTTGATTCCTGTTTGCTGTTTGTTTGTCAAACATTTTCAACTATCAATTAATTATCAAAAGTGGGCCAGAAAGTGGAGCCTGATCTGCACACCTTGTGACACCAATCAGGAGACTCCAGCAGCACCACTGTTCCCATGAGGATGCACAATTCCGGCTGCGGAGCACGGCCGTGGGATGATTTCAGGAAGGTGAGCGGTGACTGATCATCCTTCTACCTCTTTAACAGACACAAGAGACTGATGGGGCTGCAGCCCATCAGCAGCTCCCTGGTCACCTTGGAGCCAAGGCCATCACTCTGCGTTGTCAGAGCCACATCACGAAGCCCAGGACATCTTTTGTGGTGATCTCTGATGCTGAAGGACACATCACGAAGGATGGGAAAGGACTGGCAGGTGCCTTGGTCAGCCCCGCATCCTCCCCTCCTGCTGCATTTTTAAAAGCCCTTGCAACACCAAAGAGAGCAGGAAAAAGGCAAAAAAAAAAGAAAAAAAAAAGTCAAAATAAAAAAAGACACAATTGGAGCTGAGGCAGGTGAATAAGGAGATATGGCAGAGTCAGGAGGCAATGGCCCACGGGACCCATTAACAAGATTCCTCCCACACAACATCCAGGAGCCCAGGCCATCAATAAAGCCTTCACTCCTCCCCAACCAGCCTTGCGTGGCTCTGAACTTTCCAGCTACAGGCTGCAGATTGGATTCTTCCATCATCACCATAAAACCAGATGAATTGTCCACGGCTCAGGGACCTGTGAGAAGGCAGGACCCTCTAGGCAAGAAGGCAGCACACCTCATAAAACCAGTGCTGCCTTTCAGCAGGGCTGGCCCCATGCTGCCAGGGTGGGTGTCTGGTCCCACAAGCTGCAGCAAACTCCTCTCCATGCTTTTCATACCCAAAAAAGAGGGGTGGAGATCCCCTGCCCTCTTGCAACCCAACAGCTCAGCGTGGTGATCTCTGCCACAGCACATCCCAGGGAGACACCTGCACCTCCTACTGACTTATCCCTCCCTTGTCACGATGTGCAAAGGAGCCCTCTCATCCCAAATTTTTCAGGAATAATTACAGCCCTTGCTCTGCTTTTTGCTTCAGGAGCCCAAAAATCCACTGGCAAAAGCCATTTCATTGCTGGCTCTTCCACTTCAGCAGCAGGGAACTACTCTTGCATGGGCTGGGAAGGGCACACAACCTATCCAGGTCATGGATAATGTGTCTCCTGCTGTAAGATCTGTCCCAGGAGGTGCTGGGAAGCATCACCCTGCTCACACCCCTCTATGGCAGTGGGACACCTTGGCTGAGTCAATGTTAGTGCCATTGAGGCCTTAAACAGGACACTCATCCTCTCTTCCCACAGCTCTGGGGGTGAAGCAGCGACCCCAGCATTGTGGAAAGCACCATCCCAGACACAAATAAAGTCTTTGAGAAGCAGCAAGAAGCTGAAGCAGACAGAGCCTGGACTCTGCAACAACAGCATTTCTTCCTGTTTTGTTTTGCTTTGCATTCTCATTGCCAGGTTCATTATCTGGGCCCTTATTCCTGCACACGCTTCCCATTTTTCTCCCTCCTATCTCCCTGTGTCCAACGCAGCAGCCTGTATTAGTTTATGTTAACAAGCTGTGGCAGCAATAATCCTGGCCTCTCCAGCTCCACTGCCTGTTCTGCTGACCAGGCACATTGTTCGTCTCCACTGCCTGGTCCCCTGAGCCTTTCTCCACCTCGAATCCCAGCCTCCTGCAGGAATTATGCTGGGATATATCCCGTGCCAAACGTTGTGACCACGCTGTCACCGGAATGCAAGTTGGAAAACATTTTGCTGCCCTGCTGCCACCTCTGCAGAGCACCAAAAGGACAGAAAAGCTTTTTTTTTTCCCCTCAAAATAGAGGCTTTTCTTCTGTGCTGCAGAAACAAGCATCACCCCATGGCCCCAGCGTGCCGGGGGCTCCCGTGTGCCGGGCAGTCCCTCCTCCCGCTGGCCACGGGGCAGGAGGCCGGGCTGCCCTCTCTGTCCCACCCCACCCCTGCGATGTGACAGCCCGCATTTGTCTCTTCAGCTTTGACTTCCTCCTCGGCCCAGGTTGACAGCCAACAACATTTGGAAAAAGAAGAGAAGAGAAGAGGAGAAAAAAAACTAAAGGGCAGCTGCTGTGGCAGAGGGAGTGAGGAACAAAGAGAGATTTCAATCACTGCTCTGCTCCAAGGGCACAGGAGTGTGGTTGAGTGTCCAGGAGGGAAAGGGAGGGTGAAAACTCTCACTGGGTGCCTGTGCTCAGCCCTCCTGCCCGGGCACCTCTCTGTTAAGCACATCAAAGCCCGTTATCCCACGCAAGCTCGGCCAGCAGGGGTGGGTGCTGGACCCTCTTCACCCACCTGGCTCCCCAGGCATGAGCAATTCACCAGCCTGAGGTGCTAAAATAGAGCTCCGTGCACAGAACCTCGTGCCACTGCACCAAGACACTGCTCAGAGCCCCGCTGGGCTAATGGTGGGGCTGGTTTCAGTGGAAGCGTTTAACGAGTGCTGTGTGTGCTGCTGATTAACAGTGTGGCTCTCCAAGGCCAAAGAAAAGAAATTCAGTGTAAGACTGCAAACAATTACTCCTTTTAGATAATCACTGTTTTACAGTCTGGACACATGCATAAATATTGCATAATACTGGGGCTCAGCACGTAATTGTCAGATATTATTCAAACCGAGTCGCTGCTTTATTGGCAAGAGCTGTGAGCTTGTCACATCTCAGGGTCAGAGGCTGGATGGCTGAAGGATTTTCAAGGAAAGCTCAGGTAATGTGAGCAGCAGATCAGCCATTCCCTAAACTGCTCAGCACCGACCTCTGCAAAGTGATCCCGCATTCAGGAGCGCGTGCGTTTGTACGTGAGGACAGGGATGTGAGGCAGAGGGAACAAGCAGCTCCCAGCCAGCTCTCCACGACAGGATTTGGGATCGAAGCTCTCA
Organism: Vidua chalybeata; assembly: GCF_026979565.1. Taxonomy (NCBI): domain Eukaryota; kingdom Metazoa; phylum Chordata; class Aves; order Passeriformes; family Viduidae; genus Vidua; species Vidua chalybeata. The sequence goes on along the minus strand of NC_071552.1, from coordinate 4,443,608 downwards.
CAGTGCAGCCACCAGGTGGTTTGCAGGGGCACCAACACCCCCAAGAGCCGTAGAGCCTGCCTGTCCACAGCCACACACCTGCCCGTCCCGGGGAAATGCCGCTGCCAGAGCCCTGCTCACGGTGCCGGGGCTGAGCTCCAGCCACTTTGGACAGGTCTCCTTCCCCTCCTGAGCCGAAGCTGTTTTGTTTGCAAACCATCTGCTCGGCGCCCCGCCGCGCCGGCAGCAGCGAGGGGGCCCAGATGGACGGGCTCTTTGAAAATTCTTTAAAACGAAGCACCCAAGCACAACGGCTCCATATGCCGAAGGGCCGGCCGGCCCCGAGAGCTGTCGCACGACCCTCCCTCCTCCCTCCCTGCTTGGCTCGGCCCTGCCCAGACCCCAGTGTGCTCGCTCACCTGCTGAAAGCTTGCAAGCCTTTCCAGAGCCCACCTTGGCTCTGCCCAAGGCAAAGCAGCCAGAAGGAAATTGGGGCTCCTGGGCAGCCTCCCTTTGCACACCAGGTCCTGTCTCCTGTGGGTTGAAGGATCAGGTACTGCACTCCCTCAAGATTCCCAAGGCAGATTATGGGGTAAGGAGAGACAGGTGGAGAAGATGAGGCTGATTCTTTGGAGAGTTATTTCTTGGCCTCGGTTCACTCCCAGTTTAAATGAGACACTTCTATGATTACTCTGCACAATAACCAGGGCTGGATTTGGCTCACAGCAGCTCACGGACAAGCTCAATGGCACAGGAGAAAGCCAGCTGCTTATGGGCAATAAACCCCTGCCTGGAAGTACAGCTTCCTTTCCCTAGGAAAGCTCTGCTTCACCTCCAAATACTCAGAAAAACTTCTTTATTGGAAGGAGAAAGACAGAGATTCCTTCACTGTCACAGGAACTGGGGCTTTAAGGAAAAAAAAACACCGTGCAAAACCCACACCACAATCAGATGAATTTTGATCCAAGCTGCAGTGAAGGACAGCTCTGTGGGATTTCAGATAAATAAAGGCACAAAGGCCAGTGAGATTGCACTGACACCTTTCAGGCTATGCTTTCCTGCCCCTGTGCCTTGAATAGCAAATCCTCCCTCTTGCCAGCAGCCCTGAACCCCAAAGCTCTGGTGAGTGGGGTGGAAAGGACAGATTCCCCTAACAGAAGCTCACCAAAGCCTCTGCTCTTTATAGATCTGGGATGCCAGAGCATGGGAAACCCTTCCTGAGTAATTTACATTACCAAAGAGCCCGCTGTGGTCCCAGGACACTGCTCTCACCCGTCTGAGGCAGCAGGAATTGCAATCCCAGATAATGGGGTTTCAGTGACCTGACTGCCCAGCTCCTGGGCTGCAGCATCACCCCAGACTGTATTCTCCATGCGGACCTGCCGAGAGTGTCAATAAGGAAAGAGATTACTTTGTCTTCCCGAGAGAGAGAGAGAGCAGAAAAATCAGTCAGAGCAAAGAAAAGCTGCTTTAGAGTACGAGCTAAGCAGGGTCTGCAGGAGCACACTGCTTCCCCAGGGATCGCTGAGCTGGAGGCCAGCATGGAATGAGTGAGAGGTTTGGGGGGATCAGGGTCTCCTTCCTCTGCCTGACTGGCCTGGAATGAGCCAGAGATGGAGCAGGAAGTGATGGAGAGAGGAACTCCCACGCCAGCACCTCCTAAGCTGCTTTTCTCAAGACATCAACCTCACCTCTCATCATTCTGAGATAGATGAGTGCTTTTTAAAACAAAAATCACACCCACTGCCTCCAAAAACATCTGATCCAGGGCCCACAGCTGCAGCAAAGTAACTGTGAAGGCTGATAACTTTATCATCCAACAAGACTCAGGCGAAATGCTTCTCTTGTGCTAACGATACGCTGGAGACATGCGGAGCTGAGGCGGGACAAAGCTCCCGCCGGCTGCTAATGAAGGACCATAAATAGTGCACCAAATCAGCCCCGAGTTCCTTCTGCAGCCCTTGATCAAGCAGCGCCCCACCAAATAATGAAAATCTCGCTCTTTTGTATCCATGCAAATCACAGGCGCCGCTGGAAAGCGCCTGCATTAACGACTTATCTGGTGGGCCAACAAGGAAAAAAAGTATCCCATTATCTTGTCCACTTAAGCATTAGAGCAGCTCAAAGTGTTTTCATCCACCTCCTGCGAGCCTCGTGGCTTCCAGCTCTGTTCACAAGGACCATATTTCCCACCATCCCTGCTTGCTGCTCTCCTGGACAGACAGATGCCAGCCCCATCCCAGAGTGATCAGGCAAGGCACCAGCTCACAAGCCTTTAGGGATAACCACCACCACATCCCTGCTGCTCCCCTGGAGAGCTCTGAGCATCACAAACCCACATTTACACCCAAAGGCAGAGGGTTCTGGCTGCCCGTGATTCTTTAAGGCTCACCAGTGAAGGATCCTGTTATCCAGCTGGAATTCCACAGGGGAATTCAGGTAAGCAGACTGTAATTAACCGAGCTGGCACGCTGCTGCATCTGACAGATGTAGAAATGCACCTTGAAAGGAGGGAAAGGAGGAGGGAGGGAAAAGCAGGAGAGCAGTGTTGCCTACCCAGGGTCCTTTCCCATGCACTCAGTGGGGATTTGGGGAGAGGCAGTGGCTGCAAAGAAGCATTCAAATGTGGGGCAATGCTTTCGTCCTCCTCCTCCTAGCTGTTGGGCAGGAGCAAAATCCGCATGAAATGCAGGCAGAGAGTCTCAAAAGCACTGATAGCGAGCTGGAGCTGGAGTTAGGTTGTCCAGCACCCTCGGGCAGAGACGGCTGACACTTGGAGTGGGAAAGGGGAAATTCAAGTTACTCGGCTTAGGAGGCTCAAGCCACAGCTCTGCTGTCAGGCACATCATGCTGGGCTTTCAAAAGCAACCAGAAAGCAGGATTTGTCTGCCTGAGCCCGAGCCAAGCAGCAGTAATCTCCACCCAGCCTAGCTAACTCCATGTCAGCCCCACTCCTTCACAAACCACTCAGAAGAAATTTGGCCAAGCAAATGCCCACGAGCGAACGTCCTGGATTCGTTCTAGTCTGGCCTGGCTCACACCAGCACCCACACCTCCAAATCCTGCGGAGATGAACCTCCCCATCCCACCACGCCCAAGGCAAGACCTTCAGACTGGAGCTTGGACAACATTGCCTGGGCATGGCAAGGGCAGAAGAGCAGCTGGGCCTCCCGTCCTGCCCCACACCACCCTGACCTCCATCAGTGATGCACGGCTTTCTCACTTTCTCTTTTTGCTTTTTTGGATCATTTGACTTTTCCCTGCTCTGCCCTGCAATCAGAGTGGCAGTGAATTACAGCAAGGGTGGCTCTGCTCCTTTCAGATGTCAGAGCCTGCAGTAATTGTGGCACCCACTCACACTGATGTCAGTGGGGGAAGCCTTTGCACGGCAGAGAGCTCACCCTGCCAGCGCCGAGCCCGGGACAGCCTCTGCTTGTCCTCTCTGGGGCCTTGCTCCTGCCTTCCTGCCAGGAATGTGGGCAGCACATCACCAAGCAAAGCTCCCTGTCAGAGGGGAACATGTTCCCCAGCTTGGTCCTGCTCCAGGAGCCCATCCAAAACGCACAGCCCCCCTGTCCCGCTGCCTGCAGAGCTTCTCCAGACCCTCCATGATTGTTTCTCTGACAGAGACTCACAAAATCCCCCCAGGTGACTTCAGCACACACTTCTTGCCCTCTCCTCCCAGACCCTCAGCTCAGCATTTCAAGACATGTGAAGGTTTTCCTCTGCAGGGATGTCCCAGGAGAGGGGAAAAAAAGCCATCAGGAGAGCAGAAGTTATCCCAGCTGCAGGAAATTTGCTCTCCAGGTGGGAGCTTTGCCCATCTGCAGCAGGAATGGGACCAAGCAGAGGACCAGGGTGGGAAGAAGGGGTCTGAGGCAAGATGGTCCAAGAGTTCCCCAGGAGATCACCTCCCTGCTGCCACCCTCAGCTTCAAGCAGAATGACATGGGGAGCAGGAGGAGGATGAAAAGTCCTATTAGCATCCTTTGCCTCTTCTTGCAATAGGAAGAATGCACCCCCTGACTCCAGCTGGAAAGGTGGATGGGGAGAAGCAGCGGGAATCTCTCCAGGCCCCCGAGTGTCACATTTGCTGTCACACTGCCTGCCCCTCCCCTGGCTCCTGCAGAGCTCCCATGCCCATGGCAAATGGGCAGCTGGTTCTGAGGAGCAGTGTAGTATAAAAAAATAAAAAAATAAAACAAGTTGAAACCCACAACGTCAAAAACAAACATTGCAAAAGACAGAACACATCAAATATTAAAGGAATCAAACTCCTCCTGTCAGCAAGGAGGACACAGAAACTGTTCCCAGATGTGGCAGGGCTGTCACCTTCTCTGATCAGCTTGTCTTCAAACAGCTTGTCACAGGGATGTTTGTGCTTTTGGGGTCCCTAACCCCAGTGTCTCTCCCACCCTCAGCTCCTGAGGAGGGCTGGATTCTTCCCAGGTGTAAATCCACATGGAGCTGCTGCTGAGAGCTCTCCTGACAGCTCAGACAGGCTCAGGGCTGGTTTCACTGGCAGCAGCAAGTGCTGGTCACCAGTGTGGGGACAGATCCACGGAGGGCACAGCCCCAGGAACACCTGGTTTGGCCAAGACAGCTCATGGGGAGGGCACAGCACCCTCCACCTGTGTATCCATCCCAAGCCTGCCCAGCCTGCATGGCCTCAGGCACAGCAGCAGCTCCGAGGCTGGATCCTGCTCTCCCTGGCACGGGCACACAGGGAGTGAGAGCACAGCCCTGGGCTCTCCCTCCTTCCCACGCAATCCTTGGCACCTCGTGCCACAGCTGCAGTGTCCTTGATAAGAGGTGGCACACCCCGGCCATAAACCAGCCTTGTTCTGCAAGGGATGACAAATGAGGAGTCTGGGACTGGTCCCAGTAGCTGGACCATTGTTCCAAGCACCCAATCTCACCTTCCCAGGGCAAATATTGAATATCCCCGTCCCAGCTCCCTGAAAGAGGCAGTCCCACAAAGGACAAAGCCGTGCAGGCACACTGCTCCCAGCTCCCAGGGATGCTAACTCTGGCCCAGGGTGATTCCAGTAACACAATTCCATTCCCACTCTGGATTTGACACATCATTGCCTGAGTTTCGACCTCAGAATCTGGGCTTTCTGAGCCTATGAATTTCATCTCTGCTGGTGGGTAATGCCAGGAATACTAAAAAAACCACAACCCACAACAGGCTTTGGGAGGTGGCCGTGTGCCAGGTTCATCTGTTCCCAAACTCCTCAAAGTTTTGTGAAATCCCTCCCTCTCCCTGCAGCACACAATCTGCCTCTCCTCCTCCCTGGACCCCATCAAAGCCTCCTCTGCAGACCTTCTCCCTGCACAGCTGTTGCCTCCACGGCACAAAGCTGCCCTGCAGAAAAAAGTGGGATTGGAGGGAATTCCCGTGGCAGGGCCCTGGCTGTGCCTCACCTCACCCTGTGGCTTCTGCCCGTGCCACAGCCTTTTATTGCAGCAGCAAATTGTTAATGGCCTGGCTGTTTGGAGCAGGAATGAGATTGGCTTTCCCATGGAAAATCAGCTTTGCAGCCATTCCCCCAGGTCCCATTACTTCAGGTTTCTCCATTTAGTAGCCGCACAAGGGACACCGGGGGAACCACGGCCCAGGGGCTCCTTCCAGCGCTAATTTTGGCCCATGAAATATTCAATAACCCCCAGAATAACCCCACAGAAGATCTGATGGGGTCTCTGGGACTCCCTGGCAATGGGATCAAACAGGGATCTCATCAGCACCAGGAAGGGGTGAGATGTGCTGACAAGGAGAATCAGCTTTTCCCTGACCAAGCATTGGAGATCACTCAGCCCCAAACCAAGTGCTCTGTCAAAGTCAAACAAACAATTTTGGGAGTGTCCAATGCACTCAAATCCCAAAAGATCTCTTTTGAGGAGATACCAAATCCAAGTATCTTCTCTTGGAGGTTCTGCCCACAGAACCAGCCCAGGACCCCCTCCCTCCAAACTCCTTAATTTAACTTTTTCCAGAGCACAGAGCAAGTTGCTCTCTAATCAAGGGAGCTCTAATGTGGTAATGCCAGTAAATTGTAATTAATTTTCCCCCCTAATTGATGCGTGGGAATATCCGGGACCCTCATTCTCCTGCCTTCAATTCCCTTATAAATATATGATTTGACAGGTTAATTTGAAAGTAAAAGTTTGGTTCTTTCCAGCAATCCAAGCAGAAGCCCCAGAACAGAGCTGACTGCCTCGTTATGTGAGGCGGAATGAAAAGGGTTGAAGTCAGGTTACAGTCGTCATCATCATCATCTTTTTAATTTCACTAATTTAATTTCTGCCCCCCTCTTCTCGGAAGATAATAAAAGCTTCATTTCACAGTCCAGAAAATTTGGCAGCAAAAGGTGACAGACAGCCAAGGAAAGACGGGGAAGATGCGTAAGAAGGGTGACAATTCCTTCAAAGTTAAAAGATGGTGCTCAGCAGCCCGGGGAAGGGCACAGGAGGGCACACAGGACACCGAGGCATTAAAAACCAGCTTTCCCAAGGTGGCAAAGGGAAATCAGGCAACACTAATGATGCAGCTCGGTGCCAGAGGGTGCAAAGTTCCCTGTGCCTGCAGGTAAACACACCTGCAGCTCCCCTCCCCGCTGGCTGCAGGAGAGCCAGGTCACCTTCCCTGAGCTGTAATGAGTCTGGAGGTGCTGTCTGGCCCACATGAAGCTTTTTTTGGCTTGAAACTCATCAAGTCCAAGGCTGTTTTTTCCTGTTGGCCTCCCCAGGCCAGGACATGGCACTGTTCCCACCCAGAGCCCCAAGGCCCTTCCACGCAAACACCAACTGCTCCCGAGTCTACGGGGAAACAACTCAAACACAAAAGGTTTCAAAATCTTTCTTGACTTGTTCCTAATTAGAAAGGAAGCATCAAACCCAACCATTTTAATAAGAAGAAACATCCTGGGTTGATATATTTAACCTTTGCTAATGAGAAGTTGCATTGAAACATCCCCTTTCCCATTTCTTCCAGGAGCTGCAGCACTGTTCCCTATCTGCCAGCCCTTTCCCTGTCATCTCCATGGGCTCCAGCCTGCAGGTCTGGCATCGAGTCAGTCTGGAAATGCCATCCCCATCCCCTGCATCCCTCAGAACCAGGGGACACAGGCTCCTCACCTCACCATTCCCATGGCAGTTACGATAAAAGCTCGAGGAGCTGGGGAAAGAAAGGGCTGAAGTCACGCCGGACACCGGCCAAGGGAGTGATAAAGGATAAATAAATGCAAGTCTTAGATGAGGATGACTGGCAGAGAATCGAACTCCAATCCTGGCTGCTGAGGATATTTACTGGAAGCAGATCTGGACTAAACAAAGCATATGGGAATGCTGTTCCTCCAGAATCAACACCAGCGCTGTCTCCTGCCAAGCCGTGTTTTGGGGCTTAAGGGACATTTTTCGTGGAAATCTGAAGGAAAACGTGAAAAATGTGCCTGGATTTATGTCTCTATGCTGACAAAAGGATGTTCAAGCAGTACATTTTGTAAAATCCCTCCTCCCGTTTGCTGTTTGCTAACCACGTCTCTGCCTCTTGGTCACAAAACTGCCCTTTTCATCCACGTAGCCAATTGCAGTGGCAAAACACCAACAAAATCAAGCAACAACAAAGGCAGGCAGAGGAAAAGACAGGCCTTTCTTGTGCTTTTTGGAGTAATCCAGCGATTTGGTGGAGTTCCAGGAAACGAGACAAAACTATCAATTTGCAGTTCCAAGGGCAGCGGTCTAATCCTTGCCCATGCCTCCCCCAAAAATCACTTTGCCTAAATTCAGGGTGGAGGAACTGCTGAGCCCCTCTGCACCAGCAAGGAGCTGGAAGTTTTCTGAGCCCTGCAGAGATGCAGCAAGGATCGGGTTTTCCCCTCACATGCATCTCCCTCTCCCTCCTGCCGCCTCTCATAAAGGGGAGAGATGTCATCTGACAATTTCTCAGTGAGGAAAAAAATGGAAAATAGAAGAAAAAGAGGGGTTTTATCTACTTTAGGTTATATTTTTATTGCTAGCCGTGACTGTAACATTTGCTGTGATTACCAGATTAATCACCAGATTGCAAAGCCCATTAAATAAAATCAAGTCAGACAGTTGAGGTGTTCTAAGAGCGATGTCCCTCAGAGCGTGTCCCAGCCTGCTTCTCCCTCATCCTTTCTCTCCCTGACACTCAGTTTGAGAGAAAGACCATTCCCCAGCTAGGACAAAAGGGAAAACAACATTCCCTCTCTCCTGATCCGTCGGGAAAGGCCAGCCAGCTGTATTCCAACACCACCAGCATCACCTCTCCCCTGTCCAAGCTCTATTTGCCAACCCTGCACATCATCAATTAGGGTGATGGACAGCACAAACAGGTGAAGATGTGTTTCACAACCCTCGGCTCAGGTCTCTGCAAATGAGCGCTGTAGATCTCCCCTTCTCCTAATGCCACCTGTCAAAGCCTCCCCTCTTCCCGGGAACAGGATCCCGCATCAAAGCACAGTTAAATGGGGTGTAAATGCCTCTTTCATGCACAGAAAATGGGCTGGTTGGCAGTAATAGGGGGAACTGTAAATGCTGTCAGCGGCTACATTTTGTTTATTGATTTACACCGTGTAATGGGATGACTCGATTTGAATCATATACACAGGTGTCATGTCCCATTCATCGCCATCGGATTTAATAACCACAACAGTGCACCGCCGAGCTTGGCTCTGCAGTGGGCACAGAAACTGCCCAAGAGCATGGGGATCCCAAACCCCTGGGCTCTGTGAGCTCACAGCAAAGCCAGAGGTAGGAGATGGGCACCAGGGCTCACCCAGCCATCCCCTACAGTCACAGAGTCATGGGATGGCTTGGAAGGGACCTGAAAGATCATGGCAGAGGGGTTGCAATTCGATGGTCTTTAATGTCCAATCCAACCCAAACCATTCTGGGATTCTACGCTCTAGTTCCAACCCCACAGCCCTCGTGATGTTCATTGTGGTACTGGGGAAGTTTTTATGCTTGCCCTGGGGTTTGGGCTGTGTAATTCCCTGTAGGCACACACAGATTAAGCCATTCACAACCCTGGAACACCTTCCAGAACCATCCATCTCTGCTGGTACAACCCAAGCGTGCAAATTGCTCCTCCACCTTTGCAGAACCTTCCCGAAGCCCAGGAGCCCACAGCACCGAGGGAGAAGGGAAGGGATGAATTCCCTTTGCTTAAACTCTACCTGCACCGTCCAAATCCCAGGCTGAGTTCACCCTAACATGGAAAACCCAAGGGATTTCTCCCTTCTGCATCGCGTGTCTCTTGAACAACACAGAGGAATTAAACCCTGTTGCTTAATTTCTGTGGCATCTGCCAGGCTTCCCCCCCTCCAAAAAAAAATAAGGAATCCAATCAAGAGCCTCTGAGCGTGTCACCCCAGCGGTTACGATGCCAATTAGGAGAGACTCAAGCATTCAAATGGCCAAGCAAAACAAGGCAAATGACAAGTAATTTAAACCCTGCTGGGCACTCTCCGACGAAGCCGGCTGCCGTGTCGCAGTGAGCTGCGGCACTTGCTAATTAGTAACCACTCAAAAGCCTGTAAATAGCCCTAAAACACTCTCCGAGTGTCGACAGCGATGGGCTGTTAGGTTTATCCCTGCTCCTAGGTTTATCCCTGTTCCCATCACTCAGGGTCCCACAGCTCCCTTCCCTGCTCAGACGGGGACACGGGTACAGCAGGATGATGTGTCCCTTGTAAACGTGTGGCAGGGACAAAAATGACACATTCCATGTCCTGGGATTGCAGACATCCCTTCCCCTTCCCAAACCTCCATAGCAAGCCAGAGGTGCCTCTGCAGAAGGGGCAGGGTCGCTGCCAAACACGTCAGTGACACAACTGCACACCCAAGCCCCAGATCCTTCCTTTCCTCTGCTCTCTTCCTCACCACGTGAGTAGAGGGAGGCCGGGATGGCATTGCCTCCATTTTTCTCAGGTCATGAGTCCCCTCGAAATACCATCACTCGGAGCAATGAAGCTGTCACATTTTGTATTTTTAGTTTTTCAAACCTTGTATTTCATTTCACCGCCAGCTGCTGAAAAGGATGAGCAAAAGGCCAGAGCAGGGATCAAAAAATCAATACGCTGCAGGAAGACAGAAGATCTGTTTCTATTCTCCGTCTCTGGTGCTGGGTACCCAGGGAACATCATTGCAAACAAGGCCGAGGGCTACTGCCCTCCTGCTCAAACCAGGTCCTCCAATTCCCCACCTCAGTCATCCCAGAAAGGGATACGCTCACTGCCAGAGAAGGGGTTGGCTCTTTGGAAAATGCTGTCCCTACATGGATAAAGCTGAGTGAATCCTATATGGGTGGTAGGCAAAAAAAAAACAGCCCTAAGGAAGGGAGGACTGTATTAATTTCTCTCCAAATCCTCCAAATTTCTCTCCTCAGATTCCTCCTCTAACTCATCCCACACAACCCACACATTCCTGTTTCCCATGCTGTCCATGGGATTCCCCTTGCCTGCTCATCAGCAATCTCACCCCAACTTGCAGCTCGGAGCTGATCACTGTCAGCACTCTCAAGTTTCACCTGTTCCCTTTATCTTCTCTTGCTTCCTCCACATTGGGGGCGAGGTCCCCAGAAGTCTCTGTGAAGCCACCTTGGCACCAGGGTCCCTCAAAGCCACTCTGGCTCCTCTGCGCAGGCTGAGGAGTCACTTGTGCTCAGCCACTTCGTGCTCTGCCAACCTACTGCTTGTGCAGTGTGGGAACGTATTGGACACATCCAGACAAATCAGGCTCCCCACGACAGGCTTGACAAGGGAGCCAGGAGCCACAGGAGCTCTCCGAGTGGAACAGAAATGAAGGGAATGGGATCCCAGGCAGTAGAAGCATCTCTCAGAAGATAAACCAGCCTCACTCACAAACAAACCCAACCTGAAGGGGTTGGAAAGACCTTTCAGGTCACAGGAAGAGCAGGTATGGGTTTTCTTGGCATGCTGAGGAAGTGGAGGATGAACAAGATGCAGGATCAAAGGCTCCCTCCTGTTCCAGGCATCATCCTTTCAACAGCTACGTGATGCATCCAAAACACCTCAAAAATGAGCTGATACAGCAATTGAATAGGTGAAGTCCTGAAGAGCAGCAGGATGTGATGGCTGGTATTAGCCCAGATGGTAACACCATCCATCCATCCATTCCTTCCACAGGGGCCCCCTTCCAGCAGGAGCCTCCCTATAAATCAGGGGGTGAGGAATAAGCATGGAGCATCAGAACTGCAGAAGCAGCAGCACTGCAGTCATAAATCAGGATCTAATTCAATCTTGTGAGATGCCTCGTTTGATTAATTTATGTCAGCATTTTCTCTTCCACCGGCAGCTGCTGTCCCTCCCTGCATTGCCTCTGCCTCCGTGCTCCTCTGGACAATCCAGCAGGCTCCAGGCAGGAGGGATGGCCAGGAGGGGACACAGCCAGGCCCCATCCAAAGAGATCTCCGTGGGACTTGACCAAGCCTGATCTCCTGTTCTCTGCCAAAAACCCCTGGATATGGTGGTTACACCCACCTGGCACCCCAGGGCAGAGCCACCGATGTTCCTTGGTCATGGACCTGTTTGATGGAAGACACTTTTGAACACCTTCCCAACAGGTAGAGACTCCTTGTGATCCTGGTCTTTTCCCACATATTGTTCTCAGCAACAGAATCCAGCATCAATATATAAAAAAAAACTCTGTCCTTTAAAATGGGGGGTGATGGGGTTGTTTTTCACAGGAAAACCAAATGCCTGTTGCCAGCTGAAAATAAAGATGGACCTTATTGAAAATCCAGATGCTTCATCTGAGCCACACTTTCCTGGGGGAAAGAAATTACTGAACTAAATGAACATGGAGCAAGGAAATAAAATAATACCCATGCTAGCTGTCCCTGCTGAATCTCCAGAAATGAGAGTCTGATCAAGTGCTGCATAAATTAACTGGTGTCTCAAGAGAAGAGGGTGTAAGAGCAACATCCACACTGACCCAGCAGCCTCAGCAGCCTCAGCCTTGCCTGGAAAGTGTCCTCCCTGAAAGCACATTACACCCTCCAAACTTCTCTGTGAACCACTCATTTATTTAGGAAGGAGGAAGGAGGAAGGAGGTAGGAGACAGCAAGAGTGATACTTGGGCCATCTGTTTGAGCTCTACCTCCTCCCTCCCTGCACAAAAAATTAGCAAGAACCTGCTAGAAGCAATGGCACATGTTTAATTCAGTCCTGCAGAGGGCTGGAGCCGTATTCTGGGCTTGGCCTCCTCCGTAACAAGGGTTTAAATAAATCACTGGGTCAGAGGTGCAGAAACACCGGACACTGATGCACATGGCCATTGCTCTTGTCCTCCATGAGCATTCCCTCTGCCAGATCCCAGAGCCAGGAGTTGACACAGGCAGTTCAATAGCTTAACCTGGTGCAGCCTGGTTAGCATCAAAGGGAGCTCAGATAAAGCTTCCTGTGAGATGCACGGCTTTGTTCAGAGCAGCCAAATCCTGGTGGTGATCAGTGCCAGGTGCTGGGTTGGAGGACTTGGGCTCTTTGCTCCCCAGGGGCTGGCAGGAGTTTGCTGGAGCACTGGAAGATCAAGCTGCTCTGGCACTGCAGAAGCAGAAAACAGACTGTTAAAAATCTGCTGAACCCGAGGAGCTCGAGGCAGCCCCATCCAAGCCAGAAGGTTGCAAACCACAGGGGCTGCAGGTTGACACTCTGCCCGAGGAGCCCCTTGCTGAAACCCCACAGCTTGGGTGATGGAGAAGGTGGGAAGATGGCTTGGTAGCCCAGGGACAGCTGTGCCTGCTGGGTCTCTGTGTCACGGACAAAACCCTGTGGTTTCACTCACATGCTCCATCCCTCAACACAGTGCTGGAGAGGCCCAGCTAAGGACACTGTGCCAGGCTGCTGTCAGCCCAAAAGCCAAAACTGCTCATGGGCCCTCAATGAAGAGAGACTGATGTGATGGAAATGTTCCTACACCTCTTCTCTTCCCAGACAGCTTTCACCATGCAATGCCCCAGCTAAATTCTGGCTCTGTACTGGACTACCAGCCTGGGGCAGAGCTGTCTGAGCACCTGTACCATCCTACTGTCCTTCCTCATGCTTCAGCCCTCTCCAGAAGATTGGGGCTATAAGAAAGGAGACAATCCTAGGGGAAAAACGCTGCCCTTCTCTTTTCATCCCCAGCTTAAGGCAAAGAACAGCCTTGCTCTTCCTGCTCCAGTCCCACAAACTCCTGCTTCAACCTCTTCCTTCTTCACCTCTGCTCTCACCAGCTTTAACCTTCTCATCCTGGCACATCATCCTGGGAGTCGGTTCCCCTGGCCTCCCATGGGGCTCTGGCTCTGCCGCCCTTCCCCAGACTCCCCGCTGGTTCCTCTTCAGAGGAGACTCCACTCTCCTGCTATGTATCCGAGCAGCAGCAACTTGCAACGTTTGGAGCGGTTTCAGAACATCTTCACTGACAATTTCCTCAAAGGCCACTCTTCAAACGGCGACAAACCCGCCTTGATCTCCTCCGCGGAACAGCAGGAGTCGGACTGAGCCTGTCCTCTTAATTGGTGTTACTCTCCCATTATTTCCAGGCTGGTAGAAATCCTGCAGACTCCTTTCCTGGCTGGTGGGCAGAATGGGATTTCCTCAGGACTTAGCAGGGAGCAGCACTCCGAGGCACTGATAACTCAGAACGCACCTCCCCAGGGAAGAGACGTGAAGCCAAGGGCTTACAGGCACTGTCATTTCACGCCTGCCTTGGAGCGCAGCAGAGATGGCTCTGAACGGATTGGGAATGCCATCCATTCTTCAAGCCACAGACAGGCCTGCTGCACCCAAATTGGGTCAGGGCATGCTTTCAGACTAAGGTAATTCCTCACAAACTCAACTGGTTTTCATATGTATTATTCACGTGTCAGTCTTGGCTAAAAGCTGTCTGAGTTTCCAAGGTGGATAACTCCAGGCATTCTGGGAATCAAAGATGTGATGTCTCCATCACTTCCAGGCTTGCACACGACAAAATCAGTGTCCAACGTTTGCCATCAACAACTGTGAACATGCCCCAGCACAACTGACCATGAAGCTCTAGCACTGCTTTTTCCAGAGCAGAGGGAATAAGACAGCATCTTTAAGCCAGATGTACCAAGGTCTGCTGGCCTCCCAGTCCAGCCCACTGGAAAGAAATTCCTCCAAATCTAAGCAAAATTGGAGGCAAGGAAAATCCCTTCTGTTAGCAAAGTGTTAAGACAGAGTTATGTCCTCACAGGCAGCAAGGACAACATGGAAGTGGACTTCCAAAGGCTGCATTATTTACACTGGAGGCTCAGCCAAGTTTGAGACAGATCTATTCATTTTAAATCAATGTAATATTTATGCTAGAGCACAAAAGATTATGGGCCAGAACCTCAGCCAGTGTAAATCAGCACACTACTTGACCCAGCTGAGGACCCAGTTCTGGCTGTTGACTTTTAAAACTCTATTTTTCTTCAGCTCTCTTGCTCCTGCCAGCCACATCTGGGAAAAAAAAAAAAAAAAAAAAAGCCAAAAATATGGGGCAGACAGAGACCTGTTCCCATGGTCAGGGCTGCAAGGATAGTGACCAAAGGTGAGGAGGAGATTTGAGAGGTGCCTGCCTGGAAGGGTCTGGGAGGATGTGAAACAGCTAAATAGAAGGAGAAATTAAGGAGTACTTGATAACTCAGGCCAGGAAATCTTCCTTTTGTGAATTCTACCATCCCCACAGAGTTCAGGGATGGGGAGTGGGAGTGCAGCTCCACAGGACTCCCTGTTTCTGGTGGAGCCCAAGTGCTCCGTGTAAAGCAGCCCTGATTCCATAACCACATGCCAAGGATGCAGAGGTACTGCCTATAGGCAATGGGAAACCCTACCACCTGATTAATTTATTTAGTTTTTTTACAGATTTGGCAAGATTTACCAGGATTTGCAGGCCTCTGCCAGTCCCCCCATTTGCCCTAAGCTGCCTCTCCCCCAATTTTGGAGGCTGCCTGCAAGACAGAGTAGAGGTTCTGTATCTTAGTCTCAACGATCTTGCTGATGTACTTCCCGTGTCTTCTGTTGCTTCTACACCCTTGAGACGAAGAATTTTGATGATGTCCACCCAATCATCCTCACGTAACCCTAAGTGCTGCTAATCAAACGAGCAATTAGAGCAGGATGCTTCACTTCCACAGCCCTGTAACTGAGCATTCCCTGGCAGCTCGCTCTGAAAAGACACGGTGATGGATAACAACTCCATATTACTTATTAAACACCTAATACAGCTTGAATGATTCTGTTTACTGAAGAGTGTTAATCTTAATGAAAACAATATTTGAGGCAGACTGGCAAGGATAATTCTCTACCCTTTTATCCAGGGATCTCAGAATACAGAAACAGTAATTGATCCTCACGGCATCTCTGTGGGTATTACACCTTTTTAAAAGGGTAAACAGAGGCACGGAGAGGTTAAATGGTTTGTACAAAGTGCATTTGCTTCTAGGAGAGTGTTGGTAATGCAGTCCCCAAGCCCTCAGGAAAGCCAGGGAAGCATGTCTCTAACAAGAGAGGTCTGTGGCTTTTTATCCCCCTTGCCTCTGACAAGGCTGGTTTGAGCTCTGCGATGACGGAGGAGCTGAAATGGGGCTTCACAGAATTCAGAGCTGGAGGAGACCCACAAGGAAGCTCCTCGTTTTATTAGGAGAGATGAAACCGCAGCGGGGCTCTAAACGCTTCTGCTTTGGCACACGCGTCAATCACTGACTGACTGAGATGTGCAGACAAAACCCTTCCCGGGCAAGAGATCATCCCAGGCCCTGGGCACCTCTCTCCCAAGTGTCTGGGACTGGGAACCATCAGGTACACCTGACTGGACCAGCATCCCAGTGCCCAGGGCTGCCAGAGCATCCCCTCTCCCCCTGCCTGGGCCAAGGACACTGACACAGGCAGGGCTGGTGGGAAGGGAGGAAGGAGATCTGGAACTCCCTTAACCCAGAAAATTCATTTCGCTCTCCTTCACAGTCTTTTCTGCCCTGTCAAGCCAGGAGAGGGTGTAAGACAGGAAGAGGCACGACAGAGTATAGAAAACACTGCCCTGTGGCACATTCTCCATGTAATTTTCCAGCTCTAAGAGTTCACAGGCTGCCTCTGGAGTGAAAGAGATGTCAAGGTTCATAATATTTTCCTATTTTTCAAGATAAATACTCTTTTACCATCCCAAAGCCTTCAGTATCTACTACTTAAGTCCATCTCATAAAATTCATAAATCTTTCCCAAAATATCCCCCAGCCAGAAAAGCCCAGGTTAGTCTCAATTCTAAGCAATGCACAAACCCTTAATGGCAAGTTCCTGATAACAAAGGCACTCTGGCATCAATCTATCAATCCACAGGCTGGCAAAAAGCACCTCAAGAGGAGGAAAGGGGACACACAGAGCCAGAGCTGAATCACCAATTTCATTAGGACAATCACCATCCAAATGCCTTCACATTTGTGTAGGATTATTTGATTTCCCCCAGCACTGAAAGGTCTTTTATTACACACCAACAGCACCATAACAACAGGCCTGGAATGGGAAGGAGAGCCATCTAAATTAATATTGCTCCTGAGTTCCTCTGCCTGTGTCAGTCCTCTGCATATGAAGGGCAGGTTTGAACACTTGCACCATGTCACCTAAGTGACACCTACATATCTAGATGCTCTCATATATGAACTCATGCACCCAGTTCTTTAGCAGGAATTTAATTTCACCCAGGTATTCTCCTGACACTTTGGCAAGTGCTTATTATTTAAAGTCGTTTATCTGCTTTAGTGGAACTCCTGTCCCTGAGACCCCAAGCACACCCAGGCAAAACAACAGAAAAACACCCGAACGCAGCATTCCAAATGGGTGCAGAGACAGAAGGTCTGGCAAATCTGGACATTTCCAACATCAGTATCTTGGGAGATGGAGACTGAAACAAATTGTTCTTAGCCCAGAGTAATTTCACAAGATTTTATCCATACAGCAAAGTCACTTTCCACCACCGAAAACGATTTTCTGCCATGCCTGCAGATATCACCAGAGCACTCTCAGCTCCTGCAAGTCTTGCAACTCAAGAGGGGAATTGTGGACATGCAAGTCACGTCCACCCGGATTTAGCTCCCTCAGCCTGGGAAACACATCCCCTTACAGCCCCAGAGCTGACAACCTGTTAGCACCACGTATTAGCCTGATCCCAGGTGGGATCTAACCCGCTGCAGCTCAGGGCTCTGCTGCTGGGAGAGACAGGGAAAGGCAGAGACAGCAGCTCAGGGATGGATGCTCAGCAGGAACGAGGCAAAGCAGCAGCAGAGTATTTACATGGGCACAGCAGCATCAATGACCTTGCAGTTTGCACTCGTCCCAGGTCCTGACTGTAGACCCCCATCCCTGCTGGATCAGCCAGCCCCACTGAGAAATGAACTCCCATCCGTTCTCTAATGCAGCAGGAAGTCTAAATAAGTGCTTTCCACACATTCTGGGCTTGTGTACACACAGTTCCTGTACGAGCTGTACTGGCTCAGCAAGAAACAGCACAGCCCAGCGCGAGGGATGGAGTTATTCTGCCATAAAGGCGCTGTGTTAGGGAGAGCTTGTTTGCACATGCACAGAGAAACATGCCAGGCAACCCTGGCTGCAGGCAGCAGCGAGGGCTATCCATTATTAGGGAATCTGGGAATGAGCCTTCCTCCAGTGGGAAAAGAGCAGGTACCTCTGGCCAAGGTTCACAGCCCCAGGGGATACCCGGAAGATGGTGCAGTCTCAGGGAGGAACCCCACTTTTTCTCGCCTCTCCCTGCAATGCAAAGCTTTCAGTTCTTCCTAAAGCCTGCAAGCCTCTTCCAAATCTCCCAGTCCTTTCCTAATATGATGCTGGCACTCACATCCCTCTCCCTGCCCAGCACATTCCTCCCCTCCCCTCTGTCACTCCACCTGCAGCAGCATCCCTCCCTTGTATGTATTTTGCTGGAGAACTTGTAGGGCTTGTCTGGCTAATGGAAAGCTACTCTGGATCCCCCTTTGGGCTTTTCAGGAAGGATTAGCAAGGTTTCTCCAAAGCAGACACAGCAAGACAGTGTGTTTCTCTAAATACATCAGGGACTTCTCCGGTGCTTGGCTTTGGCAGGGGCTAAGTGCAGTTGTCTCACAAGTTGTCTCCTTGCTCGGGTGTACAAGCAGGAAGGTGCTGTCAGGAATTGATGCAGGGCTGCTCGGGCTCTGCCTCTCTGGGGTGCTGCACAAAATAGCGAGTGAAAGCTGTTACCTGCTGACAGCTCTGCCCAGGCTCGCTCAGAACAACGTGGGCTGCCGAGAAGCTTCCCTGCTGAAGATGCTGACACTGGCATCGGCTGTGCAGACCTGGCAGGGAGGGCAGCAGAGCCCAAATAATCCTCTACACTCCACAGAGCCACCATCTCACCCTCCTATGTGTCCCCAGAGCAAGACCCAGGAAGGGCCACCCACTGCTTGCTTAGGAAGCACAAACTCCAGCTTAACTTGGCATTTCCCTGATCTCCCAGACAGTATCCATGGCCTTTCTCTCAGACCCTGGCACAAAATAAAGTGAATTTCCTGTGGTGAAGCAGCAAAGCCATGGCAGAGCTGGGCTCAAGGCTGACCTCCAGCTCCACAACCTCCTCAGGACACCAGGTCTTTAGGGGACTTGTGCAGTCCTAAAACTGGTGCCGTTCCCAGTGATCCTCTTGGCCCCACACAGTCTCAGAGCTGCCTTGTATTTCTCATTTGGAGTAAGTGGGGTAAGCAATTAGCTTTCTCAACAACCCTTACAGGAAGCTGCTGTTGGCAGGGGTAATTGAATGTTATCCCAGGAAAACAAGGGGAACAAGATGTGATAGCCATATCATCTCAAAATAGGCTACACACAGGCCATTCATCCCTCTCTCTGGGGGCCTGGCTTTGTTTGAGCAAGATTATGAACTCCCCTTCAGAAGAGCTTCATCATTTCCACATATTTCCCATTGGCCATGGGCAGGCAGGATCAATAAAGATATAATCCGAGAGACAGCTGCAAACACAAAAGTTCCTAATGAATTCCCAACCATCCAGGCAGCCCAAACACGCGTCCCGTCAGCTGGGAATTTGTGCAAAGCCGTCACTCCGCTTAAAATTTCCCCATGGAGGGCAGGACCAGAGGCAAGACAATGTCAGGTGGTTCCCAGTCCATCTCAGAGTCCAGCATTACCCCGGAGTAATTACTTCTCCAGACATCAACACCTCCAGCCAGGAGAGAGATTGGAGGCACAGGAAGGTATATTTGAAGAAAACACTATGGAAATGGCCTGGCAGTGTGGCCTTGGGGACAGAAAGTGGATGTGTGGCTAATAAGGATGAGTCAGTAGCCCAGATTGTTCCCTCCAGCCCAGCTAATTCACAGCCTCTATCTCTGCTACTATTTTCCCCCTTCTTCCTTTCCCTAACTCCTCCCTCTAAATGCAGTTTAGCATTTCTAAAAGTACATGTTGTCCCACCATCTAAACAGTTTTACTACAGATGTAGCAAGGAAAAAATAAATACACATGGATTTATGTGTTCTTAAATTGTACTGGACAATTTGACATCTCTTTAGAAGGTAAAAGTTGCACTGAAGGGGATAACTGGAGTTTTATTTCCTTTGTTGGGCCACAACATCCCATAGCTGCTAATAAGTTAAAAGCCAGCCATCCAAAATTCAATGGGTTTTTTTCTGGCAAAAAACTGGTGGTTTTCCACGTTTTTGTAAAACCTCCTTTTGGAAAATACACAGCAAAACTTTCTAAGCCATCTGGGGAATGCGGGATATTAAATTCCCATTCAAACGAAGCATGAACCCAAAATCCCAGGTGGGTTTGTAAATTCCAGTTAAACTGTCCTGACTTTGCAGTAAGTCCATTGCTCCCCCAGAGGACTCCGTGGATCTACTGCCACTATTTAGGTGAAGAACTCCTCTGAATGATAGAGATCTGTCATTTTCAAAAGCTGAAGGAAGGAGATGCTTATCCCAGCTTCCCAGAAGTCATTTTGTGTGCATGCAGAACCGCAGATATTTCCATCTCAGCTCACTCACATCCCTCACCCACACCCACAACAGCTGAAAAGGGGGAACTCTTCCATTCTGGGGCCACGTCCAGTCAACAAAACATCCTTAATGGACTCCCAAACAGCAGGTTTAGTCAAGAAATTGATGCACTTGGTAGCAGATTGATATATAATATATCTACATAAATACAGAGAGACGCAGTGCAATTACAGGGGTCTGCCAGGAGCAAGAATAAGTACAGGGGAATTTGAGCAAAGCCCTGCAGCTAAAGGTCCACAGATCTTTCATTTTACTTACAGTGAGCACAAGAAAGCCTCTCCAGGCAGCGTTACTTCAAGGCAGAGCAGATAAAAACACAAGAGGTCTCTCATTTTGCCTTGTAACACAGAGGTTAAGCAGCACGCACGTGGCCTCCAACCCCTGGGCAAAGCCACGTGTCTTGGGTCGAGGGCAAAGACAGAGTCTGCAGCTCTCTGTACTCACTCACTGCTTTCCAAGCCCTTTCTGACCCACCAGCCAAGCCTGGAGTCTTAGACAGCAAATACTTCACTCAGTAAAGGTAATTTGAATGCCCCAGTGACTGGGATCATGCAGCAGCCTTTGCTACCACTCCCGCTTCCCCAAAAGTTTACAAATGATGTTATTGAGGGCAGTGGATCACAGGAATCAATAAGTGCTCTGCTGCAGTTTGTATTGAGCTAATAAAAACACTCAGCACCAGGCACGGGCCCTGCTTGCAAACACTTGGCTCTGACTGACTCCAGCAGCTCCTCAGTTAAACAGGCACGGACCAGGAGAGCAGGAGGTCACGTCAGCATGGGCTCCAAGGTCATGGGGCTGCTGTGCCAGCTTGAAACCAGTGGGTCAGGGAGGAGATCAATGCTAAAATAGCAGGAATCATCTGTTTCCTACTACCATCCCTCCCAGACTCCCTGTGAACTGCATTAACACTTATTTGCTGAGGTAGGTGATGGATTTCCCAGCTCTGGCCCGTGGGTATCACTCCTTCCTGCAGTAAGGAAGTGGAGCCTTTCAGAGATCTGCCACAGGCCCTTTTTAGGAACATGATGAGAAGGATTCAAGTGGCAGCCCAGGACGCTTTGAAATCAAACACCTTCTCTTCTATTCTAGGTGTTGCTGTGATTTTTTTGAATGGCCACGGTGTGCCTGCAGCGAGAGCTCACGTACCTAGCAGTACTCAATTTAGCTGTATGAATAGCATTAATTACTGAGCGATTAAATGACTTGCTCAAAGTCAAAATGAATCAGTGGCAGCGCCAGAGAAACAACCCAGCAGTCCTGGCTCCAGGTCCTTCACACCTGACATCAGATCTCAGCGCTCCAGCCACCTGCTCGGGTGATATTTAGGGACTTAATTGCACACCACCATCAGTCTCCCTGCTCTGGGTTTCAAGGCTCAGGCAAAGCTGATCCCCAAGTATCCAGAGGAAAAGGAAGTTCCTGTGTTTGAAAGGCTGCTTTGTCACCAGCTCCTCTCCAAAGTTAGCTGTCAAGAGCATCTGGGCTTTTGGCTGGATCACTCCCTGATATATGAGGAGCATGTTGAACATGTGCTGCCTGCAGTTGGTACAAGGTTCTTTGTCAACCCAAGCATTGCTTAAGTGCCCATAATAGGGAACAGGTTGCCCAGCCGTTCCTCCTCCCCGATATTGATTATGGGGGTATAATACTGCACAGAGCAGCAGCAGCTGTCTTTCACTGCCTGGATATTCCGCATAATAAAGCACTGCAAGTTCCTTCCCCGAGCAGTCATTACCCGCTGCATCACAATGGCTCGTGCAAACAAGCTGTGCTGGCTCAGCCGTGCCACAGGCAGCCCCAGCTTAAAACTAGCCATAAGTTTCTAGTCCAGTATCCTGGGTAATCCCTGTGGAGCCACAGGAACATTCAGGAAGCTGTATGAAGAAGTCTGTGTATGCAAAGAGGCAAAGAGAACAGGCAAAATTTGCTCATCCTCATTTATGGTAACAGCAGACACCATCAACTCTGCATAAGTAGTGCCACAGCAACTGCATTGATCCCTGTGTTACACGAGTTTGGCATCCCATCCACTGCCCTATGAAATCTTAATGCCAGCACACTCTCTCACCTCTGCTTGACTTAAGCTCTTGGGCTTAGTCCTACAAGCACAGAAGAAAAACCAAGCGGAGGTTGCAGGCTCCCTCCTGCCCTGCTCTAGCACTCCTCACAAAGCTCCCCACACGCATTACAGCAACAGCTGGAACGAGCAGCTTTTGTGCCAAGTTCAATACACACAGAGGAACAAAATCTTTTACCAAAGCTGCCTGCAATCAGAGGAGAGGAGTGAACAAAATGATGTGCTGCTGGGGAAGAGAGAGGCAGACTGTAAAGCCATTTGCTGAAGGTCACGCAGTCAGGGCTGCAACAGAGCAGGGCTGAGTCCTGAGTCCCAGGTTAATTCCTCAGCCTCACCACTTTACAGATCCCACATACATTTGGGTTTACCTCTTTTTGAACTCCTTCCAGGGGCTGCAAATGTCTGCCATGGTCGTGAACTTTTCTCCCGGCAGGGGATGGCCCTGCCTGCACAACACCGAGACCTTCAAGCAAATGAAACTGGGAGACACTGAAAGGAAACACTGGGGTACCTTTAACCACCTCTGCTGCTCCCAGTTTTACCAACAAATGGTTTCCACAAAGGTGATCTCTCTTGGGAAGCCAGACAGAGCAGCTGGAGTCTCCTAGGGGAAGGCTCCTGCATCCCCACACCTCCACCTCCCCGGACAGAACCATCCCTAACTACTCCATATCCTCACATTTGCCCCTGGATGAAGCCACGGCTCGTTTTGCCAGGCTGTCACTCAGCACATTGTTCATTACAGGGAAATGAACTCTGTTCCCGAGTGTCTGGGGGACAGAGAGTAATTGGGTTCTGTGCAGCCTTTTCACTTAATTTACTCAAGTTGTATTTATTTCTTACAGAATTAGGTTTTAGTGGCTGACGGACGAGACATCAGTTGAAGACAGAGGCAAACAGATGGGATAATAAACCTGGAGAGGGAAAAATTATGTCTCTCCATCTCTCCTTTTTTCTTTCCCTCGCTGTCTCAGTCATCTCTGCCACTCTTTCATCCTTTTATAAGGAACATGGAGGGCTGCTGCTAAAAAGCTCTACTTCATCACCATGTGGCTTTGTAAAGGTAACCTTATTATCTAAGTTCATCCCAATATGGAAAAAAGGATATTTAGTGTGGGTTAAAACATGCCAGCAGAACAATCTGCTGAGTTTAATGAAATGAAAACATTTGCAAGAACCTATTGATTGTGTTGACATTTTCAGCGAAAAATTATCAAAATGTTATTTTTGATAAGGTTGAAGTACTTCATTTCAACATATTATAATTATATCTGATATCCTTATGGAGAGAAATTCTGAATATAATATAAAAGTCAGAAGAAATTGCCTCAGACTGCCAGAATGAATCACTCTAACCAACACCAGACTTTCTCATATACTTACACTTGGGGCAAAGCAAGACCCCAAAAGGAAGAAATCCACCCTTTCCATCTGATTTTAAAGCCTTTTCCAGCAGCACCATCCTGTTGCAGAAAGGCAGGAGGGGTCATGGGGTAACTAATTCAGCCCATTATCTCTGCCCCAGCAGGGACGACCTTTGATGGGCTGAACATCAGCACCTCTCACCTCCTATGGCCACAACACCCCTGGGTGCGGAATCCTGCGATATTAAATCCCTTCTCTGACCAAAAGTGGGACCTGAAGAGCAGCCACCAGCAAACCTGGTGCCACCACCACCTCAGTTTGCTCAGAGAAAGAGCATGGGATGGCACAGAGGGCACGAAGCAGAGGAAGAGCACACAGGGCTTCGCCTCACCCTGTGGCACCATAAATTATGCAGCTGCCTTCATCCATTATTCAGCATAATTTATTTTGAACATTTAGATCAGCAGTTTGTGTGAGGAAAAAAACAGAATTGGAGGGGAAAGTAGGGAAAAAATAGGGAATTAAGTGAAGGAGAGAGGGAAGCACTGGAATGGATGGTCCAGTCATTAATCAAAGACAGGCAAGGAGATGACAGGATGAGAAGGAGCAGCTGGAGAACCACTTAAATAATAACAGGAGCTCCAATGCCCCCAGCCCTTGAGGAGCAGAGGGTGAATGAAAAGCCCTGTGCACACGTTAGTTTAAGGCTATTAACAGCTTCAGCCCCTCTTCCAAACCCAAACCCCCCACACCCAACAGAGCAGGGCTGCAAGGGCAGGGTGGTTCAGCAAAGAGTTTTCCGAAGGGTGTTTTCCCCAAAAAGCTCAGGGCAACCTCCCAGGGGAGGACCTCACCCCTCATCTGCCTCTCTGAGCTCACCAGCCAGCCCTGATTTCTGAATTACAAATGTTTTCTGACACAGAAGCCTCAATGTATATTGGCATATTACTCCACGACTAATAAATTGAAGGAAATAACAACTTGCCCAGCAGACATACCCCAAGCCTGAGACTGGTGAATTCAATGAATAAATTACTTCCATGAATTTTTCACTCTAATCTAACATGCTCAAGAGCAGCTGTCCCAAAGCCACGGCATTATCAGCAGCTCTGAGACACTTGGGGGCAAGAAGAAAAATGGTGACCACGATAAAGTGGGCTGAGTTATCACCCTGAAACATCCCTTACTGCAAACAGGAGGTGCCCTGGGTTTGCAAAAGTCTCACTCTGCCCAAGAAACAGCAGGTTCCTTCGCAAGCATCTCCTTCTGCATCTCAAGGGGCTTTTCAGACACTCATTCCAATCCTTTGGAGAGCAAGGAGTTGCCATCCAACGGTGCTGTGAGATCCTTGGGCAGCAGCAAGTGATGAATTCAAGTTAGGGGTGTTTGAAAAAAATCACAAGGGGTTGCAGGAGCATTTACAGAGCAAATACAAGTTATTCTCTGGAGGTGATCAATAAAAGTGGTGGCTCGTGCCTTTCAGATGTGTAGGGAAACATTGGCTTCATCTAACAAGAGCCAGTTTTGTTTGCAGCTGAAAGGAAAAGATTTTTATTCCCAAATTGCTGTGACACATGAGGTGCTCCTGAAAACCAGAACACCCATAAATTCCTTCCCCATCTCCAAACAGGTTGGGAACACGCTGAAAAGCAGATGATTTGCATGGTAGCCATTCACATCTGGAGTGGGCACAGCAGAACTCTGCCCCAGCCAAACCCTCCTGGGTGCCACTGAGGCTCGGTGTGAGCTGGGAAAGCCACCAGAGCTTTTGAACAGAAGGCAAATGGTTCCATGCATGCCTCTCTGCTCCCATTTTTCCAGACCATAACCCTGGAAAGGCAACATGCAGGACAGGGAAGGGGTAGGCAGGTTCCAAGTGAGCAAACATCGAAACAAGGAGGGGAAAGCTCCAAGTCTGGATGGCTCAGCAGCTGCTCTGCCGTCAGGATTGGCACCACTGGAGCACAGGAGTGATGGCCCGGGCATGGAGCAGTGCCTGCCAGGGCTGCAGCTCCTCTCCTGAGGGCAGATCACTCCCACCTTTGCAAAGCTGTTGAGAGAGGGGTGGAAATGTGGGAATGAGGCCCTGGACAACTTTGTGCACAGCACCAGGCTGGGGTGGTTGATGGGAGCCAGCTGGAGACTTTAATGTCCTGGAGCAACTCTCCACAGCTCCTGCCCGAGAAGGGCACTCGCTGCTGGTGGAGCCATTTTTCAAGTTGCCACCACTGCTTCCACAAAGAGTTACAAGGTCTCCTTCTCTCCGAGTAACCCCAGAGGAAAAGATGCTGATGGTGTTTCACTGGACAGGAAAGTTCCAGCTGGAAAACCAGGTACCTCCAGGGCAGGCACAGCAAGGAGTTTGTCACCACTCAGCGTTTAAAAGCCAAATTTAATTTGCTCTCATCCCTCTCCCCCCGGCCGTCTGTTTGTCAGTGATTGCTCTGCAATGAGACCTCCTTCATCCCCACACCCCACCTACTCTTACTCCTCCTCTTCTCAGTCCCCGGGAAACTCAATTCAATCTAAGCTGACTTTGAAAGCTTTAATGGGACCAGATGGTTCCATAAAATATAAATGCAGGGATAAAAATACCATCAGACCTCTGAGCGATTAACTTTGGATCTACCCTGGCTGGGAAGGATTCAACTGAGCTCGCAGAACTGGCAAGTTTGCTGCCTTCCTCCTGCAGATGGGTTCATAAACTCTCTCTCTGCCTTTCATCTGCCTCGGGAGCAATGCCAGAGGTCTCTCCACTTCTTTATGGTCCTCCAGCCCCTTCTGAAGGTCTGATCTGCCAACCTGTTAATGTGGCATCCAGTTCTTCCTCAAAGAGGTGTCACAAAGGGAGAAAAGCCATACAGGGTTCTCATAAAGGCCAAATTACCAAATGCTTTAATTTGCTGCAGTAGACTATTTTGGGCAACACTGAATAGAGGAGATCCTTTCACATCATTTAAAAATATCGAGAAACTTTCATAGATTGAAAACCAAATTAAGACTAAAATTATCACCCAATTTCACTCAGTAATTTTTGCTGGCATGGAAATGATCATTCCATGCTTTCGAAGTGAACAGATAATTCCAGACTTGAAAGGCTCACTTCAGCAGTAAGTAAACTTGTTAAATTAGGAGTTTAAAAGTTATAATAAACTATCTGGATGAACGTGATGTGGCACAGTGTGGTTTTTAGAAAATAAAGTGTCCCCTCTCTAATCTATCAGAGTCCTTTGAGGGAGGCAACAGTACTTTCAAGAAAAGCTGTTATTATTTATTAGTCCTTCAAAATGTCTTAATTAATAATAACCAGTACCCCTGAAGAAGCAGCAGGCTCCAAAGATGAAAACCATCTTCCTGCAGATGCCTTGTGAAGGGATGTCATTTGAACAAGGAAACTGAACAGCAGCTGGAGAAGAACAGCAGCTTGTCAAGATCCATACAAAGCAGGGATGTGGGAGAGTGAAAAATAAAAACCTGATGTGAACCACGGCTCTCCCACTCCTGCATCAGGCAGATCCCAAAAATGACATTGATATGGCCAGGGGGACACAGACCACACACAGATTAGCTGGATTTGAGTCACCAGGGCTGAGAAAATCCTGCTTTAACAACCCAAACCCTTATCCCAGAGCTCCTGAAGGGTTTATACCACCTGGGCTACATCTTTACCCTTTCACCTTTAGGAGAATGGGCCTTTCCCTACCCATGCTGGCTAAATCCAAGGTGTGCCCCTCCTGCCACAGAGGAAACCCCCTCAAAGCTGACAGGACAGCAGAGGGACAGAAAGAGTGAAAGGAAAGAAAGGAATGCCTCAAAATATGAGAAATTGATAGCAAATTAAATCAGCCAAGCCAAGGTGAAGTTTTAAATGGCATGGAGAAAAAAAGGTGTCAAGTTTGAAGCATTTGTGATACAAATGCTGTTCATTTTAGTCAGGAGGAGAGGACTGTGGGAAATTCAACATTATCTAACACAGGCAATTAAGAAAACAATGACAGCTGAAATTTAATACAGACAAGTACAAGGTAATGCCTATCAAAAGCAACATTGCCAACAACTCATACACATTGATGGATTCTAACTTAATTGTAACCACTCAGGGGAAGGAAAAAAACCCACACATCACTCTGGACAACTTAACAAAAACATCTGATCAACAGCCAGTGGTGGCCAAGAAAGCAAGTCATGGAGAGAAAGGGAGAGAGAACAGTAAATGAAAATACTGTGGTGGTTTCATGGAAGAAAACAACATTCTCAGCTTGCAGTTTCACCTTCAGCATTGGAAAGACAGAGGTGTGTAAGGATAATAGGAAAATAACAATGAAAAAATGTGGTCCTAAACACATTTCCATACCTAATGAAAAAGTTGTGAGTGGATCATTCAAGTGCATGAGGATGAGAAAGAAGAAAATCATTTCAAAACAAAAGAAACCAAGTTTACGTGGTGCCTTTTATTCATCCTCCCATACGGAAAAGCACAAATTCACTGACACTGAAATCTGGAAGAGACAGACAGTGAGTGCCTCAGCAGAAATGCCCAAACTGCCCTGGGAGCCTCGTCCAGGAGCTCCCAGGGGTGCAGGGAGCAATTCCACAGACCACAGGGATTATCAGGTGTGCTGCAATAGCATCAGATGTGAACACAAGTGTCAAATCCCAAAGACCCCTTTGTAGGATAAAAATCCATTAGGTTCTGAATAGAGGCTAAATAAAAACCTCTGGGAGTCTGACCCATTTGTGGCTTTGGCCAGCCTGGTATTTATTTAATCACAGGTCCTTATATGTCTTTGAGGCCAATTACCAGTGGCGTGTATTCAGAAAAGGAAATTCTCCCTCCGTTTTCTCCTGGGAGAACTTTCCCTCCAAGCTCCCGAGGAAGCCAGGCATCCCTGTATCCCTGCCATGGCTGGAGGCAAATCAGGTGATGCTGACCACGGGGATGCTTTGCACAGAGGGTTTAGCGGGAAAAGGCTGGAAATCAGAACAAACAGCACAGCCTTTCTCCTTCTCTCCGAGTAACCCCAGAGGAAAAGATGCTGATGGTGTTTCACTGGACAGGAAAGTTCCAGCTGGAGAACCAGGTACCTCCAGGGCAGGCACAGCAAGGAGTTTGTCACCACTCAGGGTTTAAATGCCAAATTGCTCTCATCCCTCTCCCCCCCGGCCGTCTGTTTGTCAGTGCTCGCTTCAGCAAGGAAGCAGGATCCCTGCAGCATGCGGAGAGCATTGCCTGCTGTGCCGCAGCAATAGCCCGGCTCAGCAGCGTGAGGCACTATTGATTCAGCTTTCACCCACCGCAGAAAGCAGCGGCGCTGGCCTGATGTGACCCGGGGGGAGACATGACACAGCTGAACAGGGGCTGGGTCCCTCCGTGCCACTCACAGGCAATTCCTAAGGTCAGCAGCTCAGGGTGGAGCCCAGAGAGCCGTGCAGGAGAAGAACCACAGGAAGGAGGCATTACCCTTCGTCCCTGCCAGGCGGGGGAAGAAAGCCCTTTCCTTTTCTCATAGGACACTTTATTAATTCCTAAAGTGTTGACAAGCTCGGTGGGGAGGCGGGGAGAAGGTGGGTGTTTGTGGGGACCTGGGATTTGCAGCCACGGGCTGCCACCGCTCATAACCAGGGGTGGATGTGAAGGGCAATCTGAGCACATTTGCAAACAGATTTAATAATAAGGGGCTGTCTGCCTCGATGTGTCAAGCTATCTGCAAGTACTGCAAAAGAATATCATTGAGTGTGACATAATGCAAAGCAGGATAAGGTCATTTGCTTTGCTTTCCTATGTTTTAAAGCTTCAGAAAAATTCTTTTCAAAATACAGCTTTCACAGAAACATGACCGGCTGCCTGAGGAACGGCTCGAGATCAGGCGTTTGATATTCAAAATTAATCCCAGGAGGACGAAGTGAGATACGTTCCCTTTCCCTTCATCCATTTCCAGGCTGGAGATATCTCTCTTCCATTAACTCAGCTCTCCCCCTCCTCCCTCCTCCTCCAACCAGGTTTTCTTCAGAGGCTCCAAGTTCATCTCTATTTTTTTTTTCTTCCTGAACCATTGATCTAAATGAGGGGTCTGATCCCACACTCCTCATTCAACAGGGATTTTCAGCAGAGTGAAGCCTTCACAAGTGAAATCTTAGATTTTATCATCCCTGCGAAGCCAAACACCACAAGTTTGCAGCCAAAAACACTCAAGGTGAAATTAAGATAACTGGGGACTCCTGCAGCTTTCACCTTCAGGGAGAAACAGAAACAAACCTGAGAAGAAGCCTTTAATGACAACTCCAAGAAGTTATTTAATTCACATCTATTTAGGGTTTAAATTGAGATCACTGCAACACAGGCAAGCAAAAGCCTTGCGTGTGGGGAATGTTTAAAAACACGTGTTGCTTTTTTCTTTGGCACCAGAGTGGATTTCCAGGCTGTCCTTTCTATCCCTGCAAACAGGTCACCTCTGTCCACCCGGACACTGCCCATTGTGCACAGTGGTGTCACCACAGACCTGCTCCCTGTGGAGCTCAGCTGGGGGCAAAGTCACTGCAGCCTCCCTTTGACAGGCCCCACTAAACCACCACTCAGACACCCAAAACAGAGACAATGAGCACAGCTGGATGCTCCCAGCACTGTGGTATTCACATTCTCTGAACAGAGAGAGACATGATTCTCCCTCCCAGGATTTTTCTTGGGAAGATGTGAGACACAGTGAGAAAGCTCAGAGAAAGAAGAAAACAATTCTTATCTCTATTGGCTGCTCCTGTTGTTTGGCACATGTGGAATGTGTTATGGAGATTGTTTACAGAAGAGTGATTTGTTAATTGGACACTGGTGATGGGTGTTTGGATTGATTGGCCAGCTGGGTCAGAGCTGTGTCGTGACTGTCTGGAGACAGTCACGGGTTTTTCTTTAGTATCTTTTTAGTCTGATATAGTTCTAGTATAGTATTAATGTAATATAATTTAGCTTAATAAAAGCAATTTATTCAACCTTCTGCAACATGGAGTCAGAGCGTGTTATTCCCCGTGCAGGGGGGGTCGCACTGCATCAAGACCAGCACAGCTGGATGCTCCCAGCACAGCTGGATGCTCCCAGTGCATATCCCAGCGCCCCACCGCAGGAAGCGGCTGCTGCAACACGCCAGCGCATGGCACAGCGAGGCCACAGAGAGATTCAGAGAGTGGAGTGAACTTTGCAAAATGCGACTGTTCCTTATGAAATGAGCCATGAGGGATGGAGCCCTGGCGATGGCACCTCCAGACGTGTCAACATCTGGTAACGGTTATGGCTGGGGACACTCCGGAACTCGCGCGGCGCTGGCGGCAGCAGAGGCGCTCAGGGAGGTGTCGAGGATGGGGTCACTCATAGCCAAGAGGCAAGAACCAGTTGCAGAAGAGGTCAGGGGAAGTCACAACACATAAATTTAGGCTTTGTCACTGTCACAGCGCAGCTGTGGGAGTCCTGCTGGCAGCACAACGGGGTCTTGGGACTGCGGTGCAGAAGCACAGCTGCACACAGCTGTACACAACTGCAGCAGCAGAACCATGAGGGGAAGGGCAGACTGGTCCCAGGTGAAGCCTCACCACAGTTCTCTTTCCTACCTTGTCCCTGGGTAGCTCCTAACACTGTCAATAACTGCTGTGGAAAGCTGAACTAAAAAGAAAGGAAAAATAAAACCTAAGTAAGCTGATACTTAAGGGAAAAAACAGCCCCTTCCTCTGCCCAAACATTAGCAATGTGCTGAGATTTCAGCTGAAATTTAGCCTGGAGAAAAAGAGGATCAGGGGAGACCTTATTGCTCTCCACAACTTCCTGAAAGGAGGGTGGAACCAGGTGGGTGTCGGGCTCTGCTCCCAGGTAACAAGTGACAGATGAGGAAATGCCTCAAGTTGCATCAGGGGATGTTTACATTGGATGTTAGGAAAAATTCTTCACAGAAGGAGTTGTAAATTTGGAACAAGTTGCCCAGGGAGGTGGTGGAGCCAATATCCCTGGAAATGTTAAAAAAACCCATGTGGATGTGGCACTTGAGGACATGGTTTAATGGTGAACTTGGTGGTGGTTGGACTTGATCATCTTAAAGGTCTTTTCCAACCTGAACAATTCTGTGACTCCACATCTGCCTGTGCTGACTGACTCTAAAAGTTTCCAGCTAAAGAAAGGTGCCAGGCCACCAGCACAGAGCCTGGACCAGCAGGACATTTGTGCCCTCCTGGCCAGGCTCCAAAATTCCACAGCTCAGGAGTCCCCAGGGCCAGAGAGCTCACAACAAGCACCTGGATGGGCTGAATCCCCAGCCACAAACCTCTCACGAGGCTCTGGGAAGCAAAGGCCACCAGTGTGGTGCTGTGGCCATGCCCACAGCCACCAAACTGACCAGCGAAACTCCTTCAGGTAGAGGAACACAGAGCCATGCCCAGGCTGCAGAATGATTTCAATGGTTTTTATGGGAAGGTTTGCTGTGCATGTGGCCCAGTGGTCCAGGATAACCAGGAATGGAGAGCCAGGACATTTAGCATCCAGGTCTCCCCAAATTCAGTGCCAACCATGAAGGAGAGCCACCCTGCCAGATGCCATGGGGTAAAGCCAACCCACATGCTGGATGTGGCTTCCTGAGCTCACTCATCAAACCCAAAGTGAAGGATCCTGACCTCCCCACCTCCTTTTCCACCAGCAGTCGCTCCTGCACACACGAATCCATCCCATATTTGTGCTTCCCAAAGGTCCTCCAACATTACAGCTGTCCCAGCTGGTATCTGGGGTCCATTCAGCTCCAATGAGGGGACCTCTCCTTTTTAACAAGCGTGTTAACATAACACACAAAACCCTCCAGCTCTCAAATTTCTCGCAAGCCCCAGAGGAGTACAGGAAATTCTTCTTAATTACAATGTGCGTGTTAAATAAGGACACCAGAAAGCAGCAGCTGAAACTACCTGGGAAAGGCTGTGAAGACATCACCACCACTCCTGCTTGGGTTTAAGGGTGGCCACCACCTCTCAGGGCTGTGTCACCCCCGGGGGTTGGTGATGAGGCCACCAAGGTTGATCTAAGGGGGCTTCAAACAGAGTGGGAAAGGTGATGCTGGCGAGAGACACGTGATGCTGCAGAAGCAGCAGCCCCTGACACAAAGTTTTAACTAAATAATTACAAGTCACTATTTCTTTAACAAAAGACCGAGCCCTTGAAAAACTACTTGCAATGCCACGGCAGCCCTCGGCTCGTTTGTCATCTGGCGAGTAATCACTCACCGTCACAGGAGTTTAACCCTGTCACGGAGACAGCGGCTCTGTCACTGCCGGCCGGGCGGGGGATGTGCCGCTGCAGGTCACACCTCATTCCTCCCGAAAGTGGCTTTTTCCAGAGGGTGCGGTGCGTGTTCCCGGATCCCTACCTCACCCCCAGCCGGCTGATGGGATGCTCACCGTGACTGGATCGGTCCAGCCTCGCTTCTCAGCCGAGCGCTGCCACTTAGAATTTGCTAATTAGGTGCTGTTAATGAATTCCCGTTGATGCCTATTCACAGCACATTTGTGCTCCCTTCCTGCCAGCGCTCTCACCAACCCGTGCTGTTGGGAACTTGTCTGAAATCTGGAGGATGGTGCCAAGGAAGGCCCATTTCGGCTTCGTGGTCATGAACGCTCAGGCCAGGAGCGCAGCTTAACGCTGCATCCATCCAAGGAGGGAGCAATCACAGCCTGCCCAGGATTTTGGCTCTGGCAGGAGAACAAGGATATCACACATCAACCATTTTTTATCAGGGCATTTTATGGCTACAGAAGTCTCTACTCCCAAGCAGGTACCTACAAACAAGCTACAGATAAGTCCCACTTGCAGAAATTACAGCAACTGGTTCTGAAGGAACCACAGTCTGTCCACCAGTGGATAAAAAGCAGGGAAGGTGAATTATTTGTCCAGACAACCACCCAGCCCTTCTGCTCTCCAGCACCAATACCCCTGTACAGCTGACATGCACACAAATAAGGGGAATTCAGGTAGACGCTCAGTCGACACTAAATATTCTTGTTCCTTAGACATTTCTTTTCATTCCCAGGATGTCTCAACATCTGAGCACGGTAATTCCCTAGTGATTAACTTCTTTATTTATTTAAAACAAGCAGAGAGGTTTCCACCAGCGCAACTGTCACTCCGCGTGTCTCTCCGACAGCGCGGCGGGGATGATGTGTGACAAACGCTCTGCGCCAGGGCTGGGTGTCTGCTCCGAAGGGAGATAAATCCCCTGACCAGGGCACTCCCTGGGGGGCTCCTGCCACCACTGGTGCAGCAACAGCTCCCAGTTAAACAACAGTCAATGCCTCAGCTCTTCTCCTCCCTCCAAATATGCTCCCAAAAACATGGGAGCAGCCAAGTGCATCAGACACAGCACATGGAGAGGGTGGGACACGAGCTGATGGTGGTGACAGGCAGCAAATCCATCCTCCAAAACAACCCTCCACGGACTCCGGGGAAAGCACCTGCTGGCAGCCAGTGGCAAAAGCAGCTCAGCACAGAGGAGAAAAATCTTTAAACACAGAGAGAAACGTGACAGAGGCAAGGGTAAAGCTTTGCAGCTTTTCCCCAGCCTTCCCAGAGGCTGGTAAGGGCTCCTCCTAGGCAGAAAGAGGAGAAAAGAGAAACAGTCCTGCTTAAAATGAATAAAATATGTCACTCCTGATCTTGTAGCTATTAAATCACTGGCTAGAGAATTACTTAATTATGTAGCAGTAAAAAAAAAAAGGAAAAAAAAAGGCGGGGGGGGCGAGATGGTATTTTTTCCTCCTGAAAACTTCAATTTTCTACCTCAAGAAAATAATTGCTCGATTCAAACATTAAATAATTGAGACATTCATTAGTAGTCCTATTGTATGATTAGCACAAGGAAGGTACCATTTAAAGACTTAGAAATTGATTCAGCAGGGTAAATGAGAGCCAGTTTTAATGGGCTAAACGGGAGCGTGGTCTCGAGGGTTGGTGGCTCAGCAGAGGACAGAGGCAGGTTGTCACTTCACCCACCAAGGGAAGCGTTCACAAACCTGGCAGTGCTGGATTCAGAGAGGGTGCTGTGGGTGTTTACAGCCCAGTCCAAAGCCCAGCTGGCTTGTCCTGGTGTAGCTTCATGTAATTTCCTTGTCTGTCATAAATACTCCTCTGGCATGACTGCAGTGAGGATCTGTGTGCTCACCCACAACACCAGAACACCGAGCAGTCTTCCCTATCCATGGTGCCACAGGACTCTCCAGAAAGCCCTGACCCCCTCAGACACATCACCTGGCACCTTCAGTCCCTGCCTGGAGAACACAAGCTGCTGGTTCCCTCAACTCAGGCCTCAGCCACAACTCAACATGAACCTTAAGTGAATTCAATGCTGCCACAGTAACCAGCTGCCAAATAACCAAGGATTCAGGAAAAGCAGGAACCCTTTTGCATCACTCTAGATGCAATTGAGCCATTTACAGTGTCTGAAAAAAACTTGCAAATGTGTTCCAGCCCAGCAGAAGGTGGGGAAAGCTACATGGGGTGGCCAGGGGACGGCAGCTCCTGTAAAAGAGAAAGGGCAAAGGCAGCACTGGAAGGAAAGCAATTACAAGCAATAATTGGCAGAGGCTGCCATGTGGAAACACTGTCATTGTTTAAAATTTGACCCACTGCAAATATCTTTCTTAAAATGGTTATTGCCTTATCCTCTCAGATCTAAATAGCCCTCTCCACACTTGGCTGCTCCAGGGAAGACTAAAGAGTGTCTGGTGAATGCAGACGAGTTTTGGTCGGTCATTGTTTCTCTCCTGATCCATCTCATGGGGTCCCAAGGCTAATGAGAGGCACATCACTGTCTGGAGCAGGCAAAATATTCCTGCTCCATCCCACTCATGCCCTGCGAGGTTCATGTTCACACCACAAGCACAG
Organism: Vidua chalybeata; assembly: GCF_026979565.1. Lineage (NCBI taxonomy): Eukaryota > Metazoa > Chordata > Aves > Passeriformes > Viduidae > Vidua > Vidua chalybeata. Next base: position 4,408,226 of record NC_071552.1, on the reverse strand, counting down.
TTTTGCTCAAGGCAGCACTTTCGTGGAAAAGGCCACGGGCAGGACGAGCATCCCTCACTTTTAAAATGTGCCAGAGATGTGTGGAGAGGGAAGAGCACAGAGCAGAAGGAGCTGCTGCAGCAGCCCATGACTGTAGGCCAGGCAGCTGCCATCCCTCAGCCCTGTTTATTCCTCTTTAACAAGCAGGAAAGCCAGGGAGTTTGAAGTCCTAGACAAATTATTCATCCCCAATTTAAATCTGGAGTTGAAAACTGAAGAGACAGCTTAGAGATGAGCGTCTTTGTAACTTAGATCATGAGATGGCTTCTTTTATGAGCTGACACCTTGCAAATACATTTTTTTCCATCAGAAAACACTGTTACATATACAAAAGATGGGCTTTCCTAGTGAGGGAGAGGCTTATCTTCATTTCACTTTGAGCAATTCTAAACCCCACCTTTCACCAAAGATTCGGGTTTTTCCCGACAGTGGATCAGACAGCTCAGAGACTCTTTAAGGTGGAGCACGAGCTCCTGCAGCTGCCTCAGCAGCTCCCTCAAAGCTGCATCAATGTCACTGCCCTCCCCAAAGCAGCATCAATGTCACCACCAAGCAATGCCACCGGCACGAGGGCGGCGAGATCCCAGCGCAATCTGGGGCCGTATTGAACCGGAACGATCGAGGAACAAAAGTGGCCATGTTAATTTCATCTCCATTGAAAAATAATAATGGATCAAAGTTTGCCAAATAGAAAAGGACAAAATCAGCAGAGAATTACTTTAATTATTACCTTCAAGCTTACAAAAAAAAAAAAAAATTGGTATTACAACCGAGAGCACGCGCGAAAGGAAAACTATAAAGGAAGTACTTGACAGTGTCCCTTTAATTAAAGCGCTCTGAATATCATTAGCAATGGACCTTTGGAATTTAAAGCCAATTACAGTCTAAATGCAAAAGTTACTTGCTCGCCAAGTCGCTTACACAACATCTTTCAGAAGTGGGCTTGGTGCACAGGGAACAGCTTTTTCCCTGCTAAATTTTTATGCAGGCTGGGGATGTCAGCACAGAGATCCCAGATAAAGGAGGAGTGAGAGGATCCCACAAAAGGCAATTATGGGTCTGAATATGCACACTGAATCCTGTGATGCGCACAGGGCTCATCAGCCAACAGATGATGGACCTTAAACCACGGTTAAAGGAGTTTTTGACTTGCAGGAAAGTGCTATGGGGCTGCTGAAAGTGCTATGGGGCTGCTGGTTAGTGTCACACAGACTCGTGTTCGTGTTCCCGGGACCCAAGTGTTTCACAGCAGCTTAGGAGAAACTCAAGCCTCTGGAACAAGCTTCCCATCACAGTTTCCAAATGAGGCTCTCCACTGCTCAGCAGCCCAAAAAGGGACAGAAAATACATTTCCTTTGGATTTGCAACACAAGATCACCAGAGATGTGGCTCTACCCACAGTGAGACCTGGGATGGTGCAAATTTGTGGGATGTGCCCTGTGTCCCAGGAATCCCTCCCATGCTCTCTCCCAGGCACTGCCTCTGCAGGACCCCTTGGTGTCCCCAGGGTTTGGGTCAGACCCTGCCTATGATGCAGAAAACCCTGAAGTTTAACTCCTGGACAAAGGACCACAGCAGCAAGGCCAGGAGACAGTGGCTGTTTGCATGGAAAGAGCTTTTCCTGTGCCACGACAACAGGGAAATTCCTGCTGTGCTGGGGCTTCTGCTCTGCACTGGGGTCTGCAGGGAAAGGGAAGAACAGATGGCACAGGGAATGGTTCACCCCAGAAGTTACACCATAATAGGGCCAAACACATAGTGGTTTGGGTTATCCCTGGGTTTGGGATAATCTGTGGGGTTTATGGGAACTCTGAAAATGACAGAGGACTCCAAATTCTTGTATGAGGGGGTAGAGAGGGAGCAGAAGGCAAAAACTTTGTTCTTTGGTCTTCTGTCATTACAACCAAACAATAATTAAGCACCAATAATAATTTTTCTTTTTCCTTCACACCTTTCATCTTTATGGAAAAATCCTGCAGACTTTACAGACTGCACAAGTGTTTGACTTTCAAAGCAAACCGGGGAAGCATTTCCCCAGCACAGCATTCGGCGGGACAGCAACACAAACCCAACAGAAATATTCATTGCCATATGTTTCGGGAACAACTTCCACAGACGTTCATTAATATCATTGCCATGAAACTCTCCAGGACTTTCCTGCAAGGGAAGTGGCAGTTGCTAATTAAAGTGCAGACGTCACCCCGAGCGAGAAAGGGGAGGCTCAACACCTCCAGTTGAAAGAGCAAGAAAAGGTGTTGGAGAATGCTGCAGATCCCCAGCTCTGTCCTGACTGTAACCCCAGCTATTCCCAACCATTAAAAAACAGGATTTCAAAGGGAGAATAACGATGTCTACAGTCTCCACATATTCAGGATTTTTGCCAAATAAACCACAGCACAGAGAAACACTCTTGCCTAACTTTGCTCGTACAAAGTTACCCAAATAAGACACAAACCAAAGCACTCACCCTAAATTTAAAATAGAAGTCCCCAGTGGTTTCTGAAACCAAGGCTGCTACTTTCCTCACCATATTTAATATTAACACTTCCAGTTGATTTGTTACATTTTGGGGCAGGTGAATATCCTGAGGGACTTGTGTGGAGCAGAGATGAGGAGCATTGGTCCTTTTTGTGCTTTCACCTCAGCAGCAGACAAAGCTGCTGCCCACCAGGAGCTGCTGCTCCTGAGAAGTTCCAAGAAAGCAAAGGCTGTCAGGAGAGGACAACCCCATGTCTTAACACCTAGAAAAGTTCTTCCAGACAACCAGAGGAGGGAAATCAAGCTGAAATCTCAGATATGTTCCTAGGTGTGCCACAAGAGCCTTCTGAGCTGGGAGAACCAACTCTGGATGGAAAACAAAATTGTTATTCAAAAGTTGCAGGCTTAATACAAACTCTCAGAGCCTGAAACATCAATTCAGGAGGGAATTAATCGTGGGCTGATGGCTTTTCCAGGCAATTTCTTCCATCCTTAGCTGGACTCCCAGAGGGGTAGCACAGACGAGAGAAATGCAGCAAGAGGAGGAGGATGGAGCCAGAATCAGCGCTCAGACATGATGACTGATTCTGTCATCTTGCAGCTTCCAGCCTCCCCCCAGGGCCCACCACACACCTCTTTACTGAACTCTGAAGCACATTTTGCTCTTCTGAGCCCAAGAAAGGAGCACAACCTTGGACAGCAGAATGTTTGGGTTCCATTTCCAAATTGCTCCTGACTTGCTGCACAATTTGGGGCTTTGCCTCACTTTTCCCATGTGTAAAAGTGACCTCAGTAAATTGCTCTGAGACGCTCAGGAGGAAAAAACATCATAAACACCGCTTTTAATAACTTAATCCATGCAGTCCTGCAGTTATCCCACTCCAGGATCTCCCCACGGAGCAGCAGAACACGTGTGCAGAACACAGTTATTCTGAGGAGATGGATAGACAGGGAAAGAGACAGGCTTGACAGCCAGCAGAACATTTCAAAGAATCTCACCTGTCCAGGAGTCATCCATCATCCCCAGGAACCCCAGCGAGCCAGGGCTGTGGGATCACAGGAAATATTTAACACCTGTGTTCATCTCCATGGGGTCCTCGTGGGCTGGGACCCCAAACCTGGCTCACAGCCGTGGTAAAATCCCCAGGGACATCACCTTGAGTTGAAGATGCAGAGAGTGAAAAGTTGTTGTGCTCTAATTCACATCCATCTGCCTATTATGCATTTCAGGTGCATTTTAGAAGCAGATTCATCCCCGGGTACAAAGCACAAGGTTAAGTGCTGCGATGAGCATGCCAAAGTTTGCTGAGGGGGAAACTGAGGCAAGCCAAGATCAAAGGGACCTGTCCGGTGTTCTGGGACTGAAAACCAGATCTTATATTCCCAGACTGGCCACAGGCATTGCCTTTTTGACCCCTTTGATCCCGGCCAGGAAAGTAATTTTATTTTTTTATAACACAGAGCAGACCCTCTTTGGTCATTTTTGGTGGGCCCCAGTTCATAACTGGGCAGCAGTTATGAAATGCTCTTCCTTCCCAGCACTGCAGGCAGCCAGAGCAAAGCCTCACGATGCTGATGAGCAAACAAAGACCTGGGTTTTGTTCTCTCCCTCCACCTAAGGAAGCACAAAATCACTCAAGGATGTTTGTTGGTTTTAATCAATACAGGAAGAAAATGGTATGTCTGTTCCCTTCCAAGGCAAGAAAACATCCCCTGTGTGCTAAGTCAAAAGTGAGAGCTGGAGAGTGAACTCCTCAAGGGAGGAATCACGTTCCCAGACTCCTGAACCTACTTCCAAAATGAAAGGGGGAAAAATACTCTTCTTTTTTTTTTTTTTTTTTTTTTTTCTTTTCTCCTCACTGCCACATCACTCAGTGTCTCCAAACCTGTAGTTTTCAAAGTGACATCCAGGAGAACTTACTAGTGGGGAGTAGTGAGACTCCCGTGTGCCAGGGGTGTCCTGACAGCCTCTGGCAGGAGCAGTTTGCCATCTGGATGGACAAGAGGACATAAAGTTACTTTGGGATAGATTTACCCCTTTATTCCCTTCCTTTTCTAAATTTACAGACACCATCCAAAGCCACTTTGTTTCCTAGAGCTCTCCAAAGAGAACGTGGGCATGTGGGAAGCAAGCTCAGGAATGGCTGCAGGCAGAAACATTCCAAGCACAACCCTGGAAGGGCCGATCAGGAGGGAGAAACACCGAGACTGCGCTGGGGGAAGCAGCACAGACATCCCTGCACGAGACACCCCTCCCAAAAAACCTTCTGCAAAACCACCCCAGTGGCTCCTGCAAAGCCTTGGCCTCTTTCTGCAGCCAGACAAATCCTCCCCCACCAGCAGAGGCCTCGGTGGGTCAAACTGGTGTCCTGGAGGTGACCACAGCCCTGACCCACTGGTACCTGGGCCTCCAGAGCTGCTCCTGCACCTTCAAACCCCCACGAAAAGAAAGGGTTGCAACATTGGCTGTAAGAAATGAACTGGAAGGGAACAGAAGGAACTGGCAGGCAGGCAAGGTTTGGGCTCTGCAATCTGGATAATCCATCTGAAACTCAGAAAGCAACAAGGAGAATGGAGGAAGAAATAGTAATGAATAAAATGAAAAGGAGCACAAATCTGTCTGCAGCCATTCCAAGCAGCAGTTTTACCTCCAAGTGCTCCAACAGACCCAGGAGATTTCCTAGTAACACAATATTGGGAGCCAGGGGATCCTTGGGATATTTTGGAAATCACATGACCTGCACACCAGCACCAGAAGGGGTCCGTTTGAGGGGAAATTCGGCCAGGATTTTAATCCTACTTTGGAGCTCCATTTTAAGGAGGTTCCAGAGGGCTGACCTACCCCAATAATGACTCGTGATCCTCCCATCTCTTGAGCACCCCAAAATCCCTTCTTTCAACACCAGCCCTCCCTTGCTGGCCAAGGAGGGAAGGGAGGGAATGCACAGAGGGAGGGAAAGGGAGCGGGGATGTCTGGGAGGAGAGACGGACAGCGAGGAGACGCAGCAGGAGAGCAGAAAACAGATCCCGAGTCTCATTTAAAGAGGGGGAATCTGCAGCACAGGCATGGAAGGAAAATAGAGAAAAAGCACATCAGTGCAAGAAAGCTCGAACAGATGGGACTGGGAGCCTGCAAGGAAAGGCAGGGATTGAGGCTGGTAAATGCACGGACAGCAAAACCTGGGATGTGCTCCTCTTCCCAGTGCAAGAAACTCAGAGCAAATATCAGATGTGTTGCTTTTCCAAACACCTTTTCCAGGAGTTAAACACAGTGGAGGCTGGAGGAATTCAGAGCAATTTCCCACACACATGTCACTGTCAAGGCTCCAAGCAGTGCTTAAAATGGACACCCCAGCTGGAATCTGCTGTGTGCAGAGACAGCACAATTACCTGCCTTTGTCTTCTCCTGTGCTGCAGGGAGGAGGAGGAAGGAGAAGGTGAAGCAGCCAGATCTGCAGGATGCCTGAGCAACTCCGAGATGTGATGTCAGTGAGGGAAAAGCTGCTTTGGAATCACAGAATATCCTGAGCTGGAAAGCACCCACAAGGACAGTCAAAGTGCATCACATTTCAGCTGACACCATTTAGCTTTAAAAGCAGGGCCACCTGAGCTATCAGGGTGCAAGCCCAAGAGCACTGGAGGTCTTCCATCAATCCAAGCCCCATATTTTTTTAGGAGCATTATGAAATGAGCAAAAGCCATTGTGTGTCTGCAGGCCTTACACTCCTAGAGAGTCCAGCTGGACCCCAACATCACAATAAAAAGCCCAGTGGTGTTTTGCAGCTCAAAGGATTCTGGCACAGGACTCCAAGACATAAAGTGAAATTATCTCCCTCCCTTTCCCATTAGTGCAGGCACAAAACAAATCCCTCTGAATGTGCTAAAACTGTGTTGAAAGCTGCATTAATCCAAAATCTGGACTGGGAGCAGCACCAGGTACGCACCCCCAGCAGGTATAACCCATCCAAGACAAGCCAAAGCCTGCATTAGACGGAGAAGATGCTTTGAACGAGGCAACAGCAACAACTTAGCCCAGGTTTAAAAGCGACTCTGGTGGCAGAGACGGGGCTGGAAAAGCAGAGTTTTCCTCTCAGCCCCACAAGCCAGCAAGGCACGGTGCTCCCTTTGCTCTGCTCCCTTTGTGCTTTAAAGGGAGAGGTGATAGCAGAGAGGAGACTTGAGAGGGGAAAGCCCCGCAGGGCAAGACGGTGTTAAAAATGCAATAATTAAGCGAGCACCTTTTGAAGGCGCCGGTGAGAGGGGCTTCCCGACACACCAAGGTTAGGCAGCTCTCAGAAGTGGTTTTGTTTTCCCGGAGAGATAGGCCTGTTCAGCTTTTGGCTCTTCCTCTGCGGAAAAGATAACTGATATCCTCAGATCACAGCATATTCAGGTTCACTAATAATTTAGATAAGTCCAGACAAGCTGGGTTATTAAAAGTAAAATAAAATTAAGAGAAATCTGGAAATTTAGACCTATAAATCTACAGGCATTAAGGAGAATTGAATTCTTTCTTATAGGGATGTAAAATCAAGTCTTTTTTTATATGATTCAATTATAGATTGATGGGAAGGCTCAGAAACATGGATTAATGATCTTTTCTTAAAGGAAAAAATCATATAAGAGAAAATAAAAGAGAGCCATATAAAAGAAAGAATTACTACTCCCCAAACCATGATTAAGGTTTAGTAGGTTACGTTCAGAACAGCGTAAAAGGGAATTTGTGGATTCCCAACCACATTAAGAGAGTATAAATGGAGATAAAGAAGCAGCATGGTACTGTAAATTATTGTCCCTGCAAAGGTGGGAGAAGCACATCTTCAGTGCATGGGACCAACAAGGAGATGGTCATTTCCCATCAGGAATGAGAATGCATTTTTTAAGGGACTTTGGAGCTTCTGAAAGGTCTCAAATTTTCACAGACATGGGGCAATTGCATGGATGGCAATGGAGCTGGACTCCACTGATTTCCACCAGCTGGGGAGGGAATATCTGCTCTTCCTAGTGAAGGGAAAATGATGGCAGGGGCAGAGCACAAAATAGTCCTGATGTTAGTACTCCACAGAACCTCACTCAGCCCAGCCGCCTCTGTAACTCATCCCAGCTTAAGTATCCAAAAATCAATGCAATCCTACTAAAAAAGCCACTCCAGGCCCTGTGCCCAGAGCTTTCCTTACACTCCTGACGATTCAGCTCCCAGCCTTTTATAAAAAATGATAACGCCACAGGGTTAACGGGAAAATAAGCGTCTTCAAAAGCCGCAAGGTGCTCAGATCCTATGGTAATAGGGGGCATGGAGTACCTGAGATAATCTGGTTTCGAGAGAATATTCTCCTAATGTTAAATCCAAGCCCCCACTCAGTGTGGAGCAGCAGTCGAGCACATTGTCAGGGAAGTCATTGTTTATGGCTTTGTCCGGAAAGAAAGCGCTATCTGGGTCACACATTACAGGGGAGCGGGCTAGGAGAATGCAGCCCCGGACGAGCTATGGAAATGAAGGCAATAAATGCAGGAAGAATAGCAGGGAAGGAGGTGAGAGGAGCTGGGGAAGGATTGCATTGAACAGGGAAGGTGGCATAACCAGAACTCCTGCGCCGCGACACCGAAATCTAATTCACACCTCTGCGTTGCCTGCCCGTGCGGCTCCCAAGCACAGGAAAAACGTGGAGAGAGCACCCAGGATTACTTTTCGAGCTCGCCTCCAAGGGTAAAAAACATCCTCAGCCAGAAGGTGGGAAGTTGCAATAATATAAATAAATGTATAGTTACATAAATAAAAGGCTTGTTTCTCATGTTTGGCAAGGGGCCGGGGCTTTGCGCAATTAGAAGAAAAATGGATTCCAGCGGAAAAAGATCAACTTCCCCTTCTTCAGGAAGATGTCTTTCTGATGAAATAAAACCTTTACTTCACTCAGTCTGGAGCAGAGTTAAAGGCCAAGATAGTATTTAACCTTCCAATTAATTTCCAAGTATTTTGGAAGGCTGTGATCAGATGGCAGCAGTTGAACACAGTACAGGAGGAGCAGGAAGGGAGAGGGGGAAGTTAAATCCACACCAGGACTCAAAGCTGTAAAACCCATGGAGCTGGGAAGAACTTTAGTCAGGTTTTTTTACCAAGTTCTGTTGTTTAGGTTGTTTTTTTTCCTTTCTACATCATTATCCACTGACACTGCAAATGGCAACTCCTTTGTATTTCATCCCAGGGAGTTTGGTCCAGTATCCCCTTCCAACACCCACACAACCCACTGCTCTCCACCCCTACTTCCAGTAATTGATTTGCATGGATCCTCCTGTCAAAGAAAATTCCCTGGGAAGTCCAAACTGTGAGCACAAATCACAAATTTTAGAACCCAAAGATTTCATGAAATGGTAACAGCTAGTGGGAATCGGGAAACATTATTGAAAATTATGGGTCTGGGGTTAAATCAAAGTTTCTCTTTCCTTCTAATAAGATGACAGCCCAGACCATTTGACTGACTGCTGAGACACTGACTCCTCGCTGGCTTTGGATTGCTCAAGTACTCAGAATTTAATCTCAAATGGCTGTTATTGAATTTTCTCTCGGACTAGCTGGCTGACGGGCACAGCAAGAGAAGCCAGCCCCTACTCACCCGGGCAGCCTCCCAGCCTCTGGAGTTAGAATACCTGCTGCTACACGAAGGGTTTGCAGGAGCTTTTGCTTCAGCACCTTCTAGGAGGGAACAGCATGGCTCAGGAAGGACAAAACCACCGGGAATAATTTATAGAAGACAGGGTTCCTTCTCCACACACTGCTTCTTTCCACAAAAGGTATTAACTGTAAGCAACAGCAAGGATCCGTGCAAGAAGTGATCCCTCCAGATGTGTTTAACGCCCGGCGAGGCGAGGCAATCCTCCAATGTACACATGGCTCTCCGAAGGGTAAATGTTTCCCAGCTTCTACCGGCATATTCCTGTCATTTACACAGCGCCGTCAATCACTGCTCTCCCAAGAAGGGGAACAGTGTAAACTCATGTTTAATGCCAGATTTACACACATTTCTATTCGCCAGTAAATGAGACCATTACATATGTTGTGTCAATTGATTTTTATAGTCTGAGCTGTGAGCGTTGGCACCGGGGAAGTGCAAAGGAACCCAGGCACTGGAAGTTGGAGCTGGCTCCTGGTTTCTCCTGGCATCGCCCCATCCTGAGGCACATTCTGACCTTTACCCTGAGACATTAAATTTCCCCTGGCCATGGACCTTCTCAGCTCTATCAGCTGATGCCACCCCTGCTATGCAGACATTCTCTCTGAGCTGTTCCCCACTGCAAGGGAGGGAGGCATCCATGACATGTTTCACCCATGGACCAAAACCTTGGGATCTGCCCCAAAGTTTTGCTAGGTGCATGCTGATGCAAGCCCTCAGAATGAAACTCAAACCTGCACTAACCCTTAGCCCAGGGCCAGCTGTGCTTTGCTGAGGCCACCACAACTACAGGGCAGGACACTGTCCCCACTGCAATGCCACCAAGGGAGCTGATGTTCAGCTGAGGAGTTAATTCACCATCCCTCTAAGAAAGTCCTTCTAAGCACGTCTTGCCAAAACAAGGCAACCTTCCTTGAAGAATTATCCTTTGTAAATACCCCCCAAGGAGTTAACAATTCTCTTCTCCAAGATGACTCATCCTCCTACACAAGGGACGGTGGCGAGAAGAGCAATCACGCTGCGTGTCAGCGCCGCAGAGCCAACGCTCACCTCCCTGCATCGGCCAGGAGAGAGGTTATGGGCACAGCCCTGCCTGCTCCCCAGAGCATCGCCCACCCCCGTGTCCCCTCCTCTGAGCGAGCTCCCTCATGGGGTGGCCTCTGAGTGCAGTGCCACCCGGACAGGGGGGTTGATCCATCTGCAGGCAGCATTTCGCTGCTGACCTGGGTGCTTTGCCTTCATCAACATGCACAGCAGCACCTTCCAAGGCTGGAGAAAAGGAGGCTGATCTTTTCAAGGGGTGGCTTTTCTCACCCCCCGCAGCCAAGCAGAGCTTTCTCTCCATAATTAACTGCTCCAGCCGGTCTTGGCTGAGCTCCACCAGCAACACGGCAGAGGCAGTGACCTCCAAGAGCAAAGCCCTGGATTTTGGCGGAGCCGCTGCTCCCCACCACCCAGGCCACACCACGAGAAGCCAGCCTGCTGATGCAGGAGACAGCAGAGCCATTCAAACCAGCCACGGGCAGTTTCACAGAAACAGAGCTTCAATCCAACATTAATTTGCAGCATCCTGGGCTGAACACTTTAGATAAGGAGCGCCGGAGCCAGGGAGATGACAGGGACAAGCTTGTGACTGTGGCACATCCGTGAGTGATCACAACACCCTGCCTGGGTCCGCTGTGGGCTCCAGAGACCCGTGTAACACAACAGCAGGATGGTCCTCACAGGCAGACCCCTTCTCCAAATCCATGGCTACCTCTCTTTTTTTCCCCTCCCCGCAGGGCTTAAAGCCTCATCCTGCTCCAGTTATTTTGAAAGGGAATTTAGTGCCTCGCCATAAATTATACGAGCATTGGACATAAGCATCGTTTATGCACAAATCACTGTTCCCTAGAACAAAGCAAGTATCAGCCTCCTGACAAAACACTTTTTAGTAGGATTGGCAAATGAATAAAACCTCTCTATGAATACCAACGTGCTGATGAAAAAATCCTACTGATTTTAATAGAAAATTATCATTTTCCTATAGGATTTTTGTGAACCATCTCGTTGAATTTAATGGAGATTTTCTATTCTGGTCTGCAATTATGCAAGAGTTAAAATACCTCCAGAGACGAGGAGATTATCTATTACATTCTATAGGATTGCAGAGTAATTTCCATAGAATCCTGTTATGTTTCTATAGAGCCTGACAAATTTAATCCCTATTGAACTTTAAAGGGACTTTTCCATAAGGGACAAATAGACACTGACATCTGTTAGCTGCAAAATGAGTAATACTCAGAAAATAGAGGCCTTACACACCACTGCTGCACTCAAAATGGTCGAAAGATGTCTTGAACAAGCAGCTTAATGGGGAAAATGCATTAAATTGGTGTCACATGGCTGCATTAGTAGGGCTGTGTTGCAACATTTCTTTTATACACAATGTCATTTATCCAACCAACGCTTTACAAATTGCATTTGCTACCAATGTGCACTTGATCTCATCATCCCATGCTGGGACTTTCCTGTATCAGCGCAGGAAGACTGAGAACAATCTAAATCCAGGGAAAAAAATGCCAGTTCCAAGCATGGAGCTGGCGATGTATCTGTGCACATTCCTCTGCCCTAATGGTTCTAATAAATGCATCGACTCTCAATCTCTCTCTCTCATTGAACTCCACTGTGGAGCTTGAAGGGCTGCACTTCTCTTTTATGCTCCGTACTAAAGGGAAAAAAAAGCCATTCAGCTGAGCTATCTGGAGAATGAAGTCTTTTAAAGTTAACTGTAAGGTACTTATAATGAGGAACAAAACAAGCAGGGACAGCCTAAGGTTTCCTACACCAACACGACAATTTGTCCTAGACTGGTTCAAGGAACAAATTAAAAGACACGACAGCCCCATGTGTCTTTTCCCACCTTTCCTTGTGCAAGCTGGCATCAAACGCGATACATCTTTGCATGTGGCTGTATCTCTATCACCCACTTATCCAGTTATTCCTCAAAAGCCCAAACTTACTCCAAGAGGTCCTTCAGGAGATCTCAATTTTGGATGCATCACCTCTGTAGAGTCGCTCCGGTTCTTGCCTAGCCATTCCCTCACATTTTTGCAGGCTATGGGTGCTTTAATATCAGCCTGGATAAAGCGGTTTGAGTGTCCCTAAGCCAGGCTTGTGGCACCTAAAGACATACGAGTTGCTGGAGTGATCCTAGTAACCCACAAAGGAGCCTCAGAGCAGTAGTAATAGAATAGTAATATCCAAATTAACCTTCAAATTATAGAGCTGACAGGGAAAATTATCCTAAAATAGTACAAGAGGCATCTTAGAGAAGGAGGGAATTGGCAATGTGGACCTAAACCCCCTGACAAGCATCTGGCAGTGGTGGAGCTGAGGGGACCAAGCCAAAACTGGGCACCCAGAGCCGCATGTCTGAAGACACCACAGACATACCCATGGCAACAAGAAGAACAAGCACCTCCATATGTCTTCCCAACTGCATTTCCTTTCTAAAGAAAAGGACAACGTGGTAACTGAGCACAGCAGGAAAATATATGGCTTTAATATTTTCTCATTTGCCAAATGCTGGCGGGGTGTGGACAGTGGGTGCGGGGAAGGCTGTGAGTTGGGTTTGCTTTTTTTCCTCCTTCTGAGCAATATCTGAAAGTGAATGAAGTCCTTAGTGGTGACAGGACAGCTCTTTTGGATAGTTACTGCCCAGAGACCCCTCCAGAGCCAGCCCAGAGCATGAAGGGGATGCATGGCAAAAATCAATATATAAGCGTGTGGGTACGTCTCGCACCCTCACTGCTTCCCTTCCCTTTTTTGAATCAATTCCTGTGTTTCTAGAAACCAAACCCAGCTTCCACATGGGCAAATAATGATGCCTTATGTCCCTTTTAGGATCCCATAACTGAGTTTGCCAACATCCAGGCAGAGTAAACCTCATCAACTTTTCATCCTGAGCATCTTAAGACTGGAAAAGTGGGAGAAATGAGGGAGGCTCATATTTCTAATACCAAAAGGAAGCAACAGGAGAATGCCAGCAGCCAGCTGAGGGTTTTCACACACACATTGCTCCCGGGGACAAGGGAAAAGACATTTCTGGAGAAGGAAGAACAGGCCAAGCAGAAACCAGACCTCAGCACTTAAAACAGACTGGAAGACATTTAATGAACATTTAGAAGTAAAACAACAGGGTAGGAGTTTCCCAAGGGCTCCACCTGAGCCAGCTCCTACCAAGCCCACAGGTACAGCCCTCACTGACACCGTGGTCACATACAGGTCATGGATGTGACCTGGCACTTCAGACTGGCATCACTCTGGGCATTTCACCTGAAGACTCAGGAAGATCCATATATGAGGGAAGTTGCTGCCAGCCAAATTTTGCTAATAGGAATGTCACATCATGCAATTGGCTCTAGGGAGCCTAAGGAAAAGTTTCCCAAAGTGATGGCATCCTCACAGGGCCCATGGGCAGGATGAAGGCAGGGATGCTCCTGCTGCTGACCCAGCACAGAGCTGGCTGCTCCAGCATCCACTGCAGGGACAGATCATCACTGCAAGGGGAAGTTTGGAGCAGTTTCAGCTGGAGCAAGCTGTGCTTTGCTTTAAACCCTCCCTCCCCACGGTGTGCCCAGGGCTGTGCCGTACAGAAGCTCGGCATCACCGGGATGGTGATTTGCAGTCTGCTCAGACACAGCCCTACATCACTTGGGAGAATGAACCTACAGTTTTATAAACTATTTATTAGCCCTGTCCTGTAGCGCTACATCAATATGGCCATCGGTGAAGCAAGGCAGGAGCTATAAAAATACCATCTATCCAAAATAAGCTTCATAAAATCAAACAGAGGCCAGTACAGCCTAGGATGGGATTGTGGCTTGACATATAAAGGGCCTCTCAATCTTTGAGATAGACCATTAAAATCCTCAAGCCCTTTTGGTTCACAGAAGTCTAAAACAAAAGGGGAAAAATAATGACACGTTTTCTGTCGGAGCAGGAGAAGGCAACAAGGCAGTCGTGCAATATCATTTGTTTCCACAGAAGCCAGATTACTCCCTCTTCCCTGCAAGAACACTGCCAGCTCCAAAGGAAAAAAAAAAAAAAGTAAAAGAAAAAAAAAAGTGCCTGTTTTCCTTTGCTTTCTCCACTCACGAGCTGCTTCTCAACAGGTAAAAAGTTTCTCCTCCGTGTGCCAGCAGTGATGCTCCCTGCTTGGCACAGGAGAGGTGGTGCAGGAGGGGGTGGGGGGAGGCACGGCTGGAGCACACCGATATCCCAGCCCACGCTCCCCCCGGCTCCCGAGGCAGCGGGGTAAGGCAGAAGGCAGGTCAATACATTGTCAGAGATGATGATTAACATTTCCAGCCAGTGCTCCCTCAAACCACCTCTAAAACATGTCTTAATAAACTGCATTGCAAATAGCCTTGTATTTCTACCTCGCTGCATCTGCCAGGGTGAGATAATACAGCGACCTCAGGAAAAGTGACACACAGGGAATGAGCTGCCGGGAGTTATACGACACCATGAGACCTGGCTCAGCACATCGCTTCCAACCTTGGGTGGCTCTTGCTGTGGCTCACCCAAGCTTTTTGGGGCTCTGTAGGAAACAAGGGGTACTCTTTGAGCAAAGAAAATACCAGCTCGCAGAGGGTTTGGGGCTGAAAGGGTTTGAGGGAGAAAATCGCTCTGAATTGCTATTGAGTGTGAAAACCACCGTACGAGAGAAATATTTCAAAGTCAGGCACGTGACAGTTTTTTTGCAGAGGCAGGCACCATGCTTTGAAAGGTCAGAGGGAGGTGAGAGCAAGCACAAGCATCATTTTTCTGGAAACACAGCTCTGAAGCTTTCCAAAACTGCGTGATGGCAACAGGCTCCGTGACAGTTTCCAGCGTTGCTGAAATACTTGGCTGGATGGAGCACAGCGTGGCTCAGCATCACCTTCACCTTTCCAGGGGATTTTGAACCTCACACCTTGCTGCACTGCGATGCTCAGCCCTGAGGGAGACAGTCAGAGCTGCCAATCCAAACTGCAACTCAGCTCCTCAAAGCAATGAACTGGAAATGAAGCTCACACACCTTCATGCTCTTCCCCTGCTTATCAGCCAGCCTCAGTAACATCAAAAGGGAGAGGAAACAGCTTGGGTTGGACACGGGGTGAAAAAAGGAAGGAAAAGATTTGGATTTACCTGACAAGTCACCTTCAACTGGGCAAGGATGTTTTACATCCCCGCTCTGGACCTTCAAGTACTTCAACATTAAGTAAATGCCACTTACCTAGGAGGGAAAAGAAGAAAAAGTTAAAGTTCACCAAGTATTTTAACGCGACGCATTTTAAAAGTGATGGAATTTGTAATTCACTTGTAGACTGGAGGAAACACAAAGGGGAAAACTCCAGGTTTTAATACACTTTTATAAAGGTCAGCTTGAATGGCACAGGGGCACAAGGCCATCCTATGAGCTGTTTGTTTTCTTACTTGCCTCTCACAGTCTCGGCTTTTTCCAACCCCCCTACCCAAGCCTTTAGAACAGGCCTCAGTTCAAGAGGCAAGAGTTGCCTCTTCACATCCCAAAATTTAAATCCCTACAGAGAGGTGCTTCCTGCTCTTTCTTACATTGTTTTTTTTTTTTTTTCCCAACAGCAAAATTACCCATCCTTGGTCAAGGTCTGGCGCTAACCTTTCCATCTCTGAAGTCTCAAACAGGTAATGCCACCAAATATTTCCAACATCAGCCCTGATTCCATGCTCCGTGGGAAAAAACAGCTCAGAATCCATCTTTCCCAAGCTCTAGCTGCAGCAATTCATTCCATGTGGGGATGCCCTACCTGATCTCCAGCCCACCAGGCAAGACCACAGACATGGGACAAACACAACTATTCATACTTTCCTTCCAGAAAGACCAGTCTGACCTTCTCTAGGACAAAGAATTTCCACCTTTGCCAACCCCAATCAAAATATCTGCCTCATGAATACAATAAATATTAATTGGAGATAAATGAGAAGGCCTTCCCTTTTTTCCACAGGCATCTGGAAGCGTGGAAAACCAAGGAAGGAGGCTGTGCCCATCCAGCTGTTGCTCCATAGGCTGTTGTAGGAATTGAGGATGATGGGACAGGGCATGTCTGGCTCATGCACGGCTGTGTGTACTCTAAATGACTAAAAAGTTGCCTGGGGCTATGGACAGATGCTGCTAAAACACACAATTGAATAAATAAATGGAAGGTAACGGAGAGGGGAGCGATGCCATGGGAGAGCGAGTGGCAGAGCTGTGTGCCAAGGTGTTAAAAAAACTCCCACAGAGCTGCCTAAACCTCTTCTGAGACTCCACTGCTACGTGTTTCAGATGCTGAGAAGATTGAACTAATAAAAAAGAAATGAGAGAACTGTCACTGCAGATTACATGGTATTTATTCCAAAATCTGCTCATTATAGAAATTTGCAAGACAAATGGGTTTTTAGCAGGAAATGGCAGCTTTTCCTTAAGTGTATAACGATGAACAGATCTGGTTGGGAGCTGAATCTTTCTCTCCTTTTTTTGAGCTACTCCGGCTCCAAGTCTTACCAACCACCCGAGAAATACTCATGAGGCTGAAAAAAACCCTTTTTTTTTTTTTTTTTACATTCTCCACCAGCCTCTTCATAATCCTATAAGAAAGTACGATTAAGAAATATTTGAAGCAAGAAAAGCTCATTTGGCCTAGAGAGTTTCTAGGCGGCGAGAGCTTCTCCTGCTCCTCAACAGCCTGCAATCGGCATTGCTAACACTCCAGATCCTTCCTTCCTCGCAGGGAAAGCCCTTCACCAAGAAGAGTATTTGTGGTCAGGCTTTAATCCCCCAGCCTTGATAAATGTTTAATTCCTGGGCCTGCCTTCGTATCTGAATATAGACTGGAGGTGCTTCGCATTCTGCCGTATCCGAGAGCTTCTAATGACATTTTGGCTTCTTTCCCAGTTAATTCCAAGTGCCTGAAACCCAAGCATCTCCCCTCTCTCCCTCCCCATCATGGATGCACATGCGGATATTTAACTGATAATATACAAAGCCAGAATGTGTGGTTTTAAAACAAGTCTCAGCAGCAGAGACTCAAGAAGGGAGAAGAAGAAGGGGGAAAACATGCCTTGAAATATTACAGAGTAGGAGCTGTCAAGTTGAAAAGGCTTCTACATGGTTTTCAATGCCATAACTGTGTTATTTAGCTGGGGATGAGAATTTTCAGACACATCAACAGGAAAAAAAGGGGTTTCAGGGGGGGAAAAAAAAAGAGAGGCGGCCTGTCTTATTTGCAGCTCTCCTTTGTTGGAAAGCAATTACAGCCTTACTCAATTTATGACCCAGAATGCACCCTAATCTACTTGTAAATGCGTCTTATTCACCACACAGCACTTTCAGATACAGCCAGGGTAAATAAACGGGAGATTGTTCCTACCTACATTGCGGCACAACTGTTAATTGTAACGCCCCATGAAACTTAATTATGCAAAGCAGAGTGGCGACACTGCAGCCATTAATGAGATGTTTGATTCAAGAATAATTTGTTGTTTGGAGCCTCGGACTTGTTTTGCCTGTCCCTTCCACTGTGCTGCACTAATTCTCAATTCGTGCTTATTTTAATAGTGCGGCAGCAGGGCACAAAATGGCTCGGCTGAGGCAGCAACGGGAGGGCTCCTGGTTGGAATCCCATTTTCCAAGTGTGCAGCAAGGCCCCACCATATGGGTTTCCCTCACTTCAACAAATTCAGCGGAAAGCCGGTGATGGGACACAAAACATTCTGCAGGTAAATGCTGGGAATGCTACCAAGCCCTTTTAGACAAAGGAGTGGCTAAAAGGAGGACGACTCAGCTTAGTTAGACCCTCAGAGCCTCCCAAAGCCATGCTGGGATGGACATGGGTGTGGATCCTGTTCACCACGCACACAAACACCCACGGCATTGCTTCCAGCTCCTTTGCAATGGCTGGATCTGAGCAACGCTTTGGGTCTGAGCTATCGTGTTGCCTGCCTGGAAATAACATTTTAAAAACCACAAATAGAAGTCAAGAAGAGGTTGAAGAGACAAAGAAAAAGCTGACTTGGAGCAAGAAGTTGTACTACACCCACTGATAAGGCAGGTGATAGATAGAGCTACAAGATGTTGCATGGAGACTCTCCTCGCTGCTCTAAGAGGCTTTCTCCCTAAATGGGGAAAGGAGATTGGTAGTCAGACCAAGGTCTATTATTTAAGCCTCTGTTATTGATAGAAACACACTATCTTTTTAAATTTACAATCAAGCAAGCAATTCTCTCTCTCCCATTTACAACAGCACAAGATGTTTGCTCATATCTGCCCTGGAAATACCAGAATCTTTTCTCCTCTCAGTTCTCTCCCAAGCTCTGTCTGCAGAAATCCTTCTGCTAACATCATCTCTGAGCTTTCCCCTCGTTTTTCTTCCTGGTGACACGCTTTGCTCCTAACTCAGGCCGAGCACTGACCCACTTCTCCAGCTGGTTCCATTAATACCTGTGATTAGTAGGCCTTGGAGCCAACAGCCACCACCAGCCCATGAATCACCGAGATTTCTTCCCTTCCGTGGCACCAGCAAAAGGAAGGAGCCAGGGTACTTTATCTCTGATATATCTGCTGGTGATAGGAAAGACATTGTTGGTCTACTGTAACTGTCTATTTTTTTTTTCTTATAAATGTGACTCTTAAAATAGCAAGTCACGAAGAGGGTTTTAGACATATGGGAGGCCCTTGGGAGCGGGGCCCTCATGACTGCGCGCGGTATTGATAGCAACGAGATAAAGAGGAACCCGGCACACACCAAATCCCGCCGACGCCTCTAATAAGATCAGGACAGATGACAAGGCACTCAACTGTGCCCCAGCAAGGTCATTACTGAGCATTAATAACGGAACCTTATTATGAACAGATCACTCAGTGGCAGAGCCTTTCTCACCTTCGCTGCTAAGAAAGCCACAGCACCCCAGGCCCCAGAGCAGCAGGGTTTGGGTTTTGCTGCTGCTCACCCAGGTTAAATATGGCCAGGCGAGTCAAGCTGCCCCATGGAAAACCCCTGGGGCAAGTCTGTCTTCCTAAGAAATGCTCATTATCAAACCATTTAGGTTGGAAAAGACCCCTGAGATCACCGAGTCCAACTGTTACCCCAGCACTGCAAGGGCCACCACTAAAGCACGTCCCCAAGTGCCACATCCATGTCTCTTAAATCCCTCCAGGGATGGGATTCCACCACCCCCCTGGGCAGATTGTTCAATGCTTGACAGCCCTTTTGGTGAAGACATCTTCTGTAATACCCAATCTAAACCTTCTCTCAAGGCCATCTACTCTTGCTCTGTCATTTGTTAATTGGGAAAATAGATCAATCCCCACCTAGCTCCACTGGGTACTTGTTGAGAGTGAGGAAGTTTCCCCTGAGCCTTCCCAGCTCCCTCAGCCATTCCTCACGGGACTTGTGTTCCAGACCCTTCCCCAGTACTGTTGCTCTTCTTTGGACAAACTCCAGCATTTCATGTCTTACTTAATCTCTTCACATCTTACTTGAAAGTCATGACAGCTACATGCATCAAATCAGCTTTTAATACTCTCCTTCCCCTTGCCTCGTGTGACCCCCTTGCAGTCCAAACCAGTTCTTCCTGTGAAGATACTCCCACCAAAGCAGCAGCCAGCCCTGCTCTCCTCTACCACAGCATCCAGCAGCTATTCTAACCCTTTTCATCTTACACAGAGGAGGAGGTTCAAGTTTGTCTGGTCCTCCATCCATTGCCCTTTTTCCAATGTATTTTGGAGTCCCAAGCCAGGGAGAACTAGCACCACCAGAAATCTGACCCAGGTTCTGCTGAAATTCTGAGTGAATTTATACCAAGCCCACTGCATGGGTTTTGACTTCAAGAAAAATAAAAAGCATGTCTGGAGAAGAGCGAGATTCTTTTTTCAAACAATTTTGGCTCTTTTCCCCCCTACTGTCTGATATTTCATTTTGGGTGTTACTTTGATTTTATAGAAAGAATCAAAACCAATCTGACCCCAATTGTCCAGAAGTACTATGAAAAAAATATCTGATATTCACAGAGCTGTGGTCCTATTGCCCTAATTCTCACCTTCTCTTATTCTGTAATTTCCTCCTTCGTAACGCGGTGACTGGAGCTGAGTGCAGTGTCTCAGACGTGCGCTCAGCGAGGGCTGAGATATTATTGTTGATTTATGGGGGTTGGCTCTGCTTAGGGAGCAGTGATTTACTTTGGTGTGTTTTCACAACACTGCCATCTCTTTGGAGACAGATCTCACCCTCAGCTTCTCCACATTCAAGCACCTGGTGCTAAGCACTCGGTCACAGATTGCTGAGACATTTCCCCATCCTTCCTCCTCTCTCCAGCTTTGTTTCCAGGAAGGTCATTACCACGTTTTTGCTCCCCTAGGGTTTAACAGCCCAATTAGGGGAGACAGCAACACTTCAGTAGGTGCTGGCCAGAGCATGGCCTTATCCCTGGAAACCAATTGCCTCTCAGACTTAAATATGGACCCAGTTTTATACGTCACTTATCCTCACAATGGAACAGGTCAGGAATTATTCTGACCAGCTTTATCTGCTATTCAGCTCTGCCTTTTGTTGATCTCCTTCTTTTGATGCTGTGAAAGAAGCAGGCCTTGCACACAGAGGTTTCCCTAAAGTACTTATTTTCCTCCTGTGGGAGCAGGCAAACCCTGCACCCAAAATCCAGCCAAGTGACCACACCAAGATAAAGCACACTGCTCCCTGGGCTGTTTTTCCAAGGAGAACTGTGTCTTCAAAACACTCCTGGGAGACAGGAAGAGGAATGGGAACAACACTACAGCAGGACCTGGCTATAAATACCTGTTAAAGGGGCCTGTTATGGCTTTTCCTTCTGCAGTGGTTTTATACATACATAGATCAGTAAATACTGTAATAGCGGCAGTTTTCTGTACAACACCTTTTGCTGCTATTTTGCAAGTGCAGATACATCAGTGTATCATCAGGCTCTTAAAAATGCTCAGGAAAAGCTGCTCAGGAGAAGCTGCTGGTGCCATTACCCAGCACCCACACACCAGAACACACGAGTACTCCTCAGACTCACATTTCTGCTGCAAAAGAGGGGAATCAAGACACTTTCAACAGCAGAGCTCGGGACTAAGTCTCCTATGGAGCAAGTCCCAACGCCCCACTGGGAAACAGGAATCACGATCACCTCTTTGTTTCCCATCTCCCTTTTCATCCTCCCTCTGCCTCCATTTCCCCCGCTGCAGGAAACCTTGAACGCCGGCTCCCTACCAGAGGTATTGAGAATCTGAACAACTGAGCAGCGTTCTGCAGGCCTTTGAAGGAGCTGTACAATGTGGGAACAGTGGTTCACGCCGAACAATAACGTGTCCTCGCTCGCGGTGCGGCCCCCGCGATGACTGTCCTCAGCACAACTGTCAACTCCACTCCCGGTGAAGGATCTTTATTATTAGTGATGAGCTAAGAAGCAGGGTGAATGCAGCTTGATTTTGCAGCTCCAGCACTTAGGGGAAAGAACAAATTGTGTAAATCCGTAATCGGAACCACGGAGTAAGAATAAATGTGGAATCCCATCAGGTGACATCTTGCTTTAGGTCCGTGTTTTCCTTGCTGCTTCCCACATCTCTCCTGTGAAAGAAGCACCAGCTCCTCTCCCCTCCCATAGCCCTTACCCTATAATTTCTACCCTTTATATCCTCAAACATTCCCACATTCATTGTAAACTCCAACACTCTCTCTTAAGCCATTTCAGGCAGCTCCTCTGCAATGCTCATAAGTATAAAATCTTTCAGTGATAGTTGCAAAAGGCAAAATCAAATGACAGGTTGATTTAGTGCAGCTCTTACTAACAGCTTGCAGAAATTAGAAGCAAATAGGAGGTCAAACAGCTCGCAAGCAATTTGACATTGGCAATTGCAGCTTAGTTAGGCTCCTCTGGTAATAAAGAACCACCGTGTCTTTTCTTTACCTCAGTGCTCGGCAATAGAAAGGTCATTACCAGCTAAAGATACTGCAAGAATAACACTTTAAACCTTTATTATTTTTAACAAGACATGGGTACTTTAAATAGTGTCTGTGCAATACACCGGCAGCGTGCTACAATGACTGGAAATGGCTCAAAATAATAATAAAAAAACCGAGTGAAATTGGAAACACAATATGTAACCACCCATGGTTCTTAAAGCCATGTCAGTCAGTTAAGCAAAAACTATGCTTGGGCATAAGTGAGCATGAAATTTAATATAAACATCCTGAACGTGGTAGAGAAACAGATGAAATATGTATAAAAAATGCTAAAGTAAAATATACAATGAGCTTTGTATAAATAAACAATAAAGAAATAAGAAGATTAAAAAAAAAGCTGTCTTTATGATATATAGGATTGGTGGGAATGAGCCCATTCTGCAATTGTCTGACTTCAGATACTTTGGGGATGTTGATTATATTTTTAATTCTCTTTCATCAGAACTAGAGGCAATTAGGGACAAAATAATTCCAGTAAATGTCAACTGGCTAAGACTTGAGAAAACTCAAAAGAGGCAAAGTCATACACAAATATTTTGAAGTGAATAATAAATGAATTGTGGGCTCTAAACAATTATTTTTTGAAGTATCCCTAATGTAAACTAACCAGATGTCCTGGGTGAAGAGGGTGAGAAATTGCCTTGACAGGCCACTAATTCCTTCACTGCAGATCCCTTCTGTGAAGTGGGGATTATCAAAATAAATAAATAAACAAATGAAAGCAAACACAAGAGGCACAGCATGGTTTAAAAAGCCAGAGAAGGGCAGTGCCGTTATTACAAACAACTGCAGTCCTAAAAACATTTCTGAAAGTTCCTACCTGAACTTCAGTACCTGTTTCAAATGGGAAAAGCACATCCCTGGCTTTTCAGAACCCCCACTGCAAAGCACCATGTCCCTCTTTTAAAGATGTGTGTCCCCAAAACAGTGACAGCATCACTAAGCCCAATTTGGTTCCCGACTTCCCCACACGTCAGTTCCCATCTCTCTAATGGGAATTATAACACAGCCCCATTTCCCGAGCTGGAGCGTTGCAGAAGCACTTAGATGCCATGGAAACGGGCGGCATTCCACCACCCACGCTCCCCCAAGCCAGCTCCGTTATTCAGCAGAAATGCAGATGGACCAGCAGCTGGCCCAGAGGAAACCTCGTCCTCCTGGGTGAAGGATGGGCAACATTTGGCAAACCTCTGCTCCCAACTCCGTTTTATGAGCACCGGGGTGTCAGCAGCCACTGTCTGGGTTTTGTCCTGTGGAAATATTTCCCAGCTCACGCCATCCTACCAGGACAGAGCACTGGATGCCACCTGTGGGCTCTCCTCTAGATATTCTTCTCTGTTGGGACCCAAAACCCTGCATGTAAGTGCAAGGGAGCACATCCCCAAGGTGCAAAAGACTCCCATATTGCACAGACATGCTAAAAACCCCAGGCAGGATTGCTAAAATGTCTGTGGAACGAAGATGTTCCTCTCCTGAAAGCTGAGTCCAATCCCATCTACGTACATTCTCCTCCACTGCCTTCCCTGAGCAGGAGAGGGACTGACCTGTAACTCATCCCACCTTCACCAAGCTGCAAGAATTATTCATCTTTGTGCCAAGCTATCAATTCTCCAAATACATCCCAACTGGCCACACCACAGGTAATTAGAGCCCATAGCCACCAGTGATTCAGGAGGGGTAGCACTGAGCCACAGCGCAGGATCCAGGAGTGCCCTGGGAAATTATGGGACCATGTGGGTCACGCTGGTTCATCTGCACATGATTGGCTTAATAAGAGATAAGACTGACAATAGAGCAGAAATTTGAGCTGCAGACCAGGTCACACAGGCCAGCTTGGTAGGAGACAAAGAAAATCAGAAATGTCAGTAGCAGGTCTGTAATAATTGCGTAACAATTTCAGATAATAATTTTACAGCAGAATTTTTCCCTGGCTTTCTACCCTGTGCAAATCCCAAATCAAGGCTAAATTGAGGGGTCCAAATGCCTGAAGATTTTGACAATGCAGAACAAAACCAGTGAGGGACACCCTCACACTGATCTCCACTAGGGTGGAGGGACAGGGCCACCAGGAACCAGAGGCAACCAGAGAAAAGCAGAAACATCTCTCTGGCTAGCAAAGGACACAGCTCCACACCACTTTTGTCATCTTTCCCTGTCCAGCAGACAAGCTCCTTGGTCACTGCAGTGGACCAGGGCCATGGAGAGCAATTCTGAGCCGTTTCTGCCTGCAACCTGTATTTGTTGCTCCCTTGAGTGGCTGCCTCAGACAGGCTTTACTGTATTTTAGACCTGACATTACCCAGCAGGCAGGGAAAACTGGCTACTCATTAACTTTGCCAAGATGGGAGCAGCTCCCATAAAAGCCACTGAAACCACTCCAGCATTTGGGGTGTGTGTCATTTAGCTGTGATATGTCCCTCTTGCTGTTTGGCTTTTCCCTTTCCCTTCAGTTTTATTTTTACGTGGTGACATTTGGAAGAGAAAGCCATTGAAAGCGGCAATACTGGACACTCAATTCCTGGCTCCCTCGCTGTCACTTAGCAGAAAACATTCAGAAATTTAATATTTGATCTTCCACCTCCTCTTTGATCACTTTTTTGTGCCTCTACCACTCCAAGGACAAAGAGGCTTAATAAGTTGGAGAAATGGGCTGAGGAGGCTGCTCTGAGAGGGATTCACAGCAAAGGCAGAAATCAGATGTACAAATTACTCGCTAGCCAAGCTTTTGGCAGAGATGTCAAGAGATTTGGCTTTTTCAGGCCAAATTTCCCAGAGAGGGACTCTGGCTGGTTAACAGAGAGTTAAACAAGGCTTAATAAAGGCAAATAGTTAGCAGGTAATGGATTGCTGAATATTCAGCCGATGAGGCAGTGCTCAGCTCATGTCCATAGCCACCAGCAGCATCATCCACTGATGAATTTATCCCAATTTACCACTAATATCTGCAATATGCTTCTAACATCTGCTAACCACTTATTAACTCTATACAGACTCCTGAAGTGCTATCAATAACCCTAACTTTAATAAGAAGGGTGACCCCGTAGCCAGCATCAGGACAGAAATGTCATTCAATCAACTTTTCTGGCTGGGCTGTTTTCCTCTGCCAGAAATCTCCTGGGAGCATCAGGCAGGACAGAGCAGCACGTTCAAGGTCAGAGAGTCCTCAACCAGCCTTGTCCTTGGGACTGCAGAGCCCCAAACTTAAAGGCAGTGCCATATATCAGGCTGCATGTCCTTCCTTTGAGCTCCTTGGTGGCCACTGAACAGTTGATATTCACCTTTGAACCATAAAAAAAAAATGTTCATGATGAGATCAAGCGCAGTGACCTCATTCTGCATGCACCAGCTTCCCATGTTAGAGCAGATATTTTACTCTTTGCAGATGTGAGGTGAAAAGCGTGTGTTGAGGGGAGGCATCACAGTGAGAGCCGTGGGGAAGGATGGCACAGAAGTCACATTTTGTTTCTTTCCATGAAGGAAGTGTCCTCCTTCTCCACGGCCTGCTCAGCTGCATGGGGAGTGCTCACAGGAAGGAGGACATGGGACAGAACCCTGCTGCCTTCTCCTCACCCTCACAGATGGCTCCTCCCTGGTGCTGTGGGTGCCAGCACATACCCAAGCCCCAACGTCACGTGTCACAACGTGCTAACATCCCACGGCGCTCCCCTTGCACACATCCATGACACTCCCCACTGTAACAATGGGGAAACTGAGGCAGGCTGGGTCACGGCAGATGAGTTCCTGTACCTTCAGTGCTGCTTCCAAGGTCAATGTGCCAGCAGCACTCACATCCTGCAGGGATGGAATTCACAAGCTAAAGCCCAATTCCTCCACCAACTTCAGTCACAGGCAATCTGCAAGCCAATGGATTTGGGTTCCAGCAAAAGTTTGAGTCCCAAACTAACACAACTGTGCCCCATCCTGTCCAAAGGGGACGCAATGCCAGCTTATGGAGCAAACACCCTTTTGCCCATCGCAACTCTTTCCAAAATAAACAAGTTTATGATCACGCCATCATTCCATCAGTCCAAGACTGTCATGTAAAAACCCAGCCTGCACCGTGGCCAGCACCACCACCCCACACTCCACAGACCGGCTGCGGATCTGTCGCCGTTTCAAGAGCCACTTTCTGCATCCCAACCGTCCAACACAACTCTGCCAACCTCTACCACCTGTTCTGCTTTGGCCTGCACCACTACAGCCCTCGGTGGGCAGAAAAGGCCCTGGCGTGGCGCGGATCCTTGCGGGGTTTGCAGCTCCGTGGCAGCGCCGGCAGGCACAGCTGGCTGGATGCTGCTGCATCCCACACCGCTGCGCCGGGTAATGGCCATTGCAGCACCAAATTAACGGTGCATCTGCTCCTCGCTGCACACGCCGCCGAGAGTGGGCTGTAATTTTGTCTCCGATCCCCCAAATAATGTTTGTTGTCGTGCTGTAATCTTGGCAATCAATGTAACAGCTGAACAGATCGTTTCGGCTGAAATATTTGCTAAACACGCAAAGACCTTGAAACCACACCTCAGCGTGTGCGCATTGTGTGCGGAATTACACACTGAACTAAATAAGGACTGGGTGGGGGGAGACATGGGGAGAGCTGCCAGCCAATTAAAACACAAAAACAATGAGATAAAAAACAAAACACCAAACCCTTGTGAGTTTATCTGCAGCACCTTTCACCAGCAACACCTTGTTTCCTGCAAACCAGGCAAAACAAAGCTTCAAGCACTCTTTGGAGCACTCCACCATCCAAGATGGATCAACTGAAATGTGTATGTAAAGCTCTCAGAAGCAGAATTTAATGGTCACAAAAATCAATTGGCCAAACCAGCTGCACGCATATTAACCTCCTGATGTCCCTCTCACTGAGTGCTACCTTCACTCAGCCAGCTATAAATAGGCTAAGGCACAAAATGTTTTTATTTAGGGAATTTAGCAAGAGCTAAGAGCTCTTTTTGATTTCTGTGTTTAACCTGCTTGAAATGCCAGCCTGGGAAATGAAAGCAGGAGATTAGTGAAGACAAAGCCGCAGGTGACCAGGTTACACTCATGGCTACACTATCAACCACCTGCACGTCCTTCTGCAAGCCACGGTACCGTGATATTTCCCATTTTCTTCTTCAAGACCTGTGTTTATTTTGAATTCAGCTTTCTGAAAGAAAGAATCTGACTTGGATACAACAGCTGGGCGGCAGGACCCCAACTGGGGCTGGGGTTCCCAGGCATTAACTTAACATTTACCTGAAATAACACAAGGTCTCTGGGGACAAGAAAGGAAAGTTCCTTCTTTTTTGAGCAAACTCTTGTGTTTTCAAGGTTTTGATTTCTTCTAGCGCTGCAAAGCATTTGTATAAATTAGTGCAGACATCTGAGATACATCAAATTTGACAGGCCTGGGGCAAGTTCAAACTTCTG
This sequence comes from Vidua chalybeata, assembly GCF_026979565.1. Classification (NCBI taxonomy): domain Eukaryota; kingdom Metazoa; phylum Chordata; class Aves; order Passeriformes; family Viduidae; genus Vidua; species Vidua chalybeata. The sequence continues at coordinate 4,380,604 of NC_071552.1, read as the reverse complement.
ATCACAACATCCATCACAAGCACTGAGCTATTTATCAACAATTGATCAAAACAAAGAGGGAGAACAAAACCTTTCACGTCAGTAATTGATACCTAAGGACTGACAAGAGCAGGTCCACCACCTCCCCCTCAAGACTGCAGATTGCTTAGTTGACCCCCAAGACTTCACTCCATTAAAGCACCTCACCAAATGTGAATCTTCAGGAGAGCCGACACCACAGAAGGAAAAAAAAAAAACATCTCATGGACCTGCTCAAGCTCCACCTTTGACCTTGTAATATAATCATACAAACCCCCTGATGACCTCAGTGTAAGAAGTAGCTGGAAGAGGTTGGAAGACCAGAGATGTTACTGATGGAAACAAGGTCAGGGATTCTGGATAAGAGGGTTCACTCTCTGCTCTGCCACGGCCTCCCAGGGAGGCCTGACACATCACCAGGCTCCCTGGTCTCATCCCCAGTAGAGTTGGTATCTCTTTTAGGGGAAAGAAAGCACATGTGCAAGTCTGGGATGCCAAGATATGACAGCAAAATGGGCAAAATCCTTTTAGTGAGACCCAAGCAGCCTTTTAATCCTCCAAGCAGCAGATCACAGCTGCTGAATCACAGCACTCTTGACTGGGATTCAAAAGAGAGAATTTGGGGTCACTGGGCACCTCCACGGTGATGTGTCAGGCTCAATTCCTTGGCTGTGACATCCCGTCCATTTCTAAACATCTCATTCAGTGGGGTTTCAACCATCTGCACTGCACAGGGACTTGTCTCCAGCCTGGGCTGCAAATTTGGCTCAGATAAAACTGGCAGGAGCCAACGAGTGAAGCCAAGGGGACAATGGCCTGGGGCCAGGAGAGCCACAGCAGCACAAGCAGCACCTCCATGGTGCTGTTATCCCAGGGACCGGGCACTTCCCTCCCCAGAGGAGGGGAGGGAAACACTTTGCACGTCTTTATCACGCCACAGCCTCTAATCCAGCAGCAGGAGCCAACCTGGCTCGCCCGGATCCCTCGTGGAGACACGAGCCTGCCAACCTGCTGAGAAGCAAAGGCTGCCAGCACTCCCAGCCTTGGCAGCTCTCCCAAGGTGGAGAAGCAATGGGCTTTCCCTGGAGGCACCAGGCAGACAAAGGAAGCTCCGTGCTTCCTACAAGGCGTGCGTGGCCCTTGCCAGAAGACATGTGTCCCCAACAATTCCCTGTCGGGCCACACGCCTCCAAGGGAGCTGTGACACAACCTCATTGCAACGAGGCTCATGTAAGCCATGCATGCCAACCATGGCAAGAAAAAACACTGTTTTCTTTAAAAAAAAAAAAAAAATTAGCCATTTTCCACACATTTGCTAATTACTCATCAGATTTTCTAATGAAGGTGCTGTGCTGAGCACTGGGAGACAGAAGGATTTTCTGCTAAAATCAAATGGGGAGTAAGTGCAGCGTTTACCAAGGGATAGGCAGCTTCAAAGCTTTCCCTTCCACTTAGATTTTAAGCACTTCTACAAAAGAACATTGATTTTGGGTTAAATTGACTGATTTTATTCATAGCTGGTTCGTATGGTGTATTCAAAAGACAAATTGTACGAGACTGCAAGCTATGGATCAGCTCTGATAATTCAGAGTCCTCTTTCCTCTTTCTTTTTCTCCTTTTTTTTTTTTTTCCCTAAATATTTTCCATGCTTATAATTTGCTATTATTTGGCCCCTGCCTGGACAGAAAAGGCATTTTCACAGTATGGGAGCCTGTCTTTGAAGGAAAGGTATTATATTTTAATGCCAATTACAACAGAAGTAAGAATCAGACATCCCTGCAACCCTTTAGAGCTCCTGCATAGCAAATGGCCTATTTGGGGAGGGGATGTGTGTTTTGTTCAGAGACATTATATTTATGCAGAGAGTTTATTGACTCCAATTTAGTTGAAATATATAATAAACATGTGTATCAAGCACTAAACACTTGTGACAAAGATCAGCTCTAATCCCTCAGGTGCACTGCTGTAGCTGTTAAGAGAAGTGCTAGATGAATACTCCTTTAAAATATCACAGGCCTGGAATATTTAAAGCTATTGCACATATTAGGCATAAGGCAGCAGGTCTGGGACTTGCTGCCAGCTGCCTTTGGACATGCAGGAGGGAGCATCAGCTCCTGCCACCCCAGGTCACCGTAAACGTCCCAAAACATCCTCCCAGGCTGACTTCAGCACATCCCTACACACACACACACAGCTGGCCAGCTGCAAACAGCTGGATGCAAGCCAAAGCAACCTTATCCCATAAGTCATGGTCTGAGGCTGGGCAGTTTGGCCACTGTGACTCTATTTCCCCATGGAGACAGAGATGTTGAAAGCCAATGGTGAGAGGAATTCAAGGGGGAATTGTTTGCAAAATGTATCTGAGGAATTAAGACATCAGCTGGTAAATTAATATCTGCATCATCACTCTTGGAATCATTGGAAAAGCCCTCCAACACCATCAGGTCCAACCTGTGCCCGACCCCCACCTTGTCCCCAGCCCAGAGCACTGAGTGTCACATCCAGGCATTCCTTGGACACCTCCAGGGATGGGGACTCCAAACCTCCCTGGGCAGCCCCTTCTAATCCCTTTCCATGGGGAAATTCCTCCTGGTGTCCAACCTGCCCCTCCCCTGGCCCAGCCTGAGGCCGTTCCCTCTCCTCCTGTCCCTGTTCCCTGGGAGCAGAGCCCGACCCCCCCGGCTGTCCCCTCCTGGCAGGAGCTGTGCAGAGCCACAAGGTCCCCCCGAGTCTCCTTTTCTCCAGGCTGAGCCCTCCCAGTTCCTTCTCTGCTCTTCATAGGATCTCCAGACCCTTCCTTATTAACTCTGGTTCCATTCCACATTTTCTTGCAGCCGCAACACAAACCTGAAATGGCAAAATCCTTCCATCCTCACACCACGAAAGGCTGCAAGACTCATTTTATTAACTAGGAGGAAGAGAAACTTAAACTATCAAAAATATTTCTCTCGAAACCAAAAGTTTGGTGACCCCAAACAATTCTTGGGTTGAACCCACTGGATTGTTTCAGAAAGGGAAGAATTGAACAACTTCAAAAGATGCTGAAACACAAAAACATGCAGAGCATTTGGTTCAAAGGCCCATCACAGGGTTTCCTTCTGTTTTATTCAAACCCTTTGGGAATATATTTAAATAAATGAAATCTAAACAACACAGTGGTGTTTGCAGGGAGTGGGGCTGAGCTTTTCACTCCTTTTTTTTTTTTATAGGAATTTTGTCATCCAGCGAATGAGCAGAAAAATGTGTTATTCACTGAGCTCTACTTAATGTGCTGAATAAAAAATAATAAATAAAAGGAGTACAAGTGCATCAATCTGAACAGATAATGAGAGCCTGGTGGTGATGAACTTGAGGAATGCAGGACAAACCACCACTGAGAATTGTGTAGGGACCAGGATTCATTGTTGTGCCATACACACACTCCCCAACGGATGCTGAGGAATTAGGGATGGCTTCTGCAGCTGTGGACAATCCAGAGGAACATTTACAATAAGCCTGTTCATGTCACACCCTGAACGTGAAGGAAAAGAAGGGAGAAGAGGGCACAGACTGCAGAACACAAGGTCAGGAGTGCTGCTCCTTTAGCTGGATTTTCTACTGATCTGGAATTACAGAAGTCAATACCTTAAAATCGCCCATACATCCCAAATCTCTCTGCATTTCAAGCACAATTAGATTCTCAGCAGTCAACCACTACAACCACCTACAAAAAACAAGAGCTACAACCCTTGAACAGGAGATGGGATTTCGACCAACCCAGGAGCATCCCTTTCTCTTTTCCCCTGAAGTCCAGCTCCCAAGCCCAGCATGCTCCCTTCCCCAACAGCCAAAATCCCACCAATTTTTGCCACATCCGGGCACCTCCTCTCTCAATTTGCAGCCTGGGATGCCAGGCATGTCTGGAAAGCTCCTCTGTTATCATTTCAGGGCATCCAATGCTGCTAATTGATACACCGTAATACTCTCATTTACTCAGCATCAAGCTGGAGCGTTGATAATTGATGGATTGGCTTGCCTTTGATGATCTGCAAAATTAAAAGCCACAACTCTGCAAGATGCTGAGGATCCCACGTGAGAGCCTGCAAACTCTTGAGCTCCCAGTGCAGCTGAGCAGAAAGGAAAGGCACTCAGGACCAGGCAGGGCTGAACCTTAATTCAACAGCCCCCGTGACTTTGTGGAGCTGTATCTATTAGTATGGATTTAATTGTGGGTTTATATCTTATTATTGTCAAGTGAAATGAAATTAGGAGGAAGGAGATGCTGGTCCTCCGGGGAGCATCTGTATTTCCACTCCCAGAGAGCTTTAACTTCTGGAAGAGGGCAAATAGACAATAAATGTCAATAAGACGTCTAATTTCTGTTCTTTTTTCATTAAAAAATGCTTCCTGCAAAAACCCACAAAACCGAGGGGACTGCAGGCATGGAACTGTGCACTCCTACCCCATTTCATGATGCTTTTCTGAGAGGAGCTGCTTTATTCCAGCCCAGCTTCCCTAGGATACACCTTGGAGAACATCAAGTGCAGCACACTGCAACCTGTGCCACAAACCAGTTGCTGAGTATTTTTCTCCCAGCACGTTCAGCAAACTGCATGGCTGGTTATGGAGGAGGGGGGAGTGTCTGGCCACGCTGACATTAATCAGAACAGGATTTCTCGAATGAGTTTTACAGATTTCTGACCCGGCATCGCACAGCACATTCACGAGGTCAAGGAGACGTATGCTTGAAGGATGGCAGTTGCATGGCTCCTCTCAGACTCAAAGTCAGTCAATCCATACTTTCCCTCAATATATTATTGCTTCCTCAGAACAACTCCCCCATTTGCAAATGATGATTAACACTCTAATCTTGGCATAATTACTCCTGCCTTTCAAACCACACCAAAAAAAAGGAAAGAGAAAGGGGAGGAGTGCTGAGGAGCCGGTGTCCCACTGTCACGCCACCATTTCAGAGCCAGCTGTCCACGAGACAAGTCACGACAGCAGCGTTGTCCACCTGCTTGGGAACAATGTCACAGGAACTGAGGAGGACACTGGCCATCTGCATATATTCCCCTCATTACTGTCTCTCCAGCTCAAGTCACCATGGCTTATCAGGTTTTACGACGCAGCAAGGTCATTGCAACCAAAGTTCTCCCGTTCGCTTCCCAGAATTCGTTCCAGTTATTCCTATCTGGATACTCATATTATTGCCATTAAATTATGATAATTTAAGCATCCTGCATTCTGGGCAAAGCAGACAGAGATACCCAGTCAGGATTCCTGCCAGAAACACAGGCTGGCTGCACCTCCTGAGTATCTCTTAATTATCTCTTTCTCTTTCTGGTGGGGAAAGGTCTGAGCTCAGGTGAGTGCTCCCTGCTCTCTTCTATTTGATTCAATTCTCCGGCTCATGAAATATGCTCCCGCTTCCTTCGAAGGACAAATGAAATGAAACAGCCTCTTGGAAGGAGACAAACGACAGAGGATACGGGTGAAGACATAATTCAAGAGACTTTGGGAAAGTAGGATGGTGATTTTGAAAGGTACTCAAGGAATTAATCCAGAAATGAAAGAAACAGAGAAGGAAGTCAATTAATTCACTGCAGCACTGCTTGGACCTCTGACTGGAAGTCAGCTGCAAGGAGTGCCCAGGGAGGCTGAAAGGCACTACAGACATTGTATATTTTTTAAAAAGAGGCTGAAAGGTGATTTTTCATGCAGAGAGAGAGGATGTGGAGCTGGAGCAGCGCTAAGGAGGTGGGCAAGAGCCAAAGCCATCAGGATTCACCTTTTCTCCTCTCTTTGGTGAGCCACACCTTGGCTCTGAAGGGGGTCCCTTGGGTGATGGCATTTGGCAGCACAGTGTGCCTAACAGCAGCCACAAAGGACTGTGATGTGACTTCAAAGACAGACAAAGCAGGGAAAAGGGCTCTCTAGGAGGTAGGAAAGGACAGCTGGGCACTGAGCAGCACAGGTGATGCAGGGCTGACAGAGGAAGTCAAAAGGAATTTGGCAGAGAGGTGAGTGGACAGATGGAGTGTCCTCAGGGCAGCCAGGAGCAGCCACCACCCATGGAAAACTCCACAAATATTAAGACCATCACTGGGGGAAGGAAAAAACAAGACCTGGGATCAACGCTGGCCAGCTTGAGATCTCTAGAGATACCAGACTCTCCTGGGAGCCAGAACTGGGTCATCTCCAACAGCACAGACCAGCAACCAAACACAGAATCCCAGAATGGTTTTGGTTGGGAGGGACCTTAAAGATCATCTTGTTCCAACCCCCCTGCCATGGGCAGGGACACCTTCCACTGGAAGGAACAATTCCAGGGATGGAGCAGCCACAACTTCTCTGGGCACATTTTAGTGGATACCACTTTAACCACCCTCTGTTTGTTCTTTGAGGTTCTCCAGAGCCCCAGCAGGGACCAGAGGACATCTCTCTAAAGCACCGATGAAGCCGGAGGTAATTAAATACAAGGGGCCTCCCATTGTCAGCGTTGTGCCTCTGTTTTGGCAGCCAGCTCCAGCAGAGCAGAAGAGGGAAGATTTGATTTTAATCACACAGATTTCAGGTTTTATTTTGCTCATTAAAATTTCTGATAAGGATTTAGTCTGACATTATGCAGTATTTTGGAAGAGGATGTGTGGCAGTGGGGGGGATTGAAGGAAACCACGTTTCCTTGTGATGAGAAGATCTTCCTGCCTCCCCATGACAGACACAAGGATATGAGCAGGTGTTATTTCAAAGGGAAGGGATTTGGGGGAAGAGGGGAGCAGGAGGGACTCAAACACAACAAATCAAGGATCTGAGCCTTGGATTATGGAGAAAAAAGGTCCAAAGTCTGAGATTACAGAGCCCATTTCAGAGCCGCCTCCCGGAAGCCATGGATCAGTTACTCTCCTAACGCCTTTTCAGGCCCCATCAGAAGGAAGGGAACACTTTCCCAGAACAGAAGCAGAGATTTCCAGACTGTCCCAGCCTCCCCACATCCCTCCAGAAATTGCTCCAGAATAGGCTGGCACTCCCCACTCAGCTTTGTCCTGGCAAGGGGGAAAATGGTGGAGTACAGGAAATGGAATTGTCACCGTTTCACTGCTTTCAGGAGCACCATCAAACACTTCCATGGAGAGGAAGGGTGACAGCTTGGACAGGGGAGGGAGCAATTCTCCTGTTTGCTTGTTGATTAGGATCCAGCAATTGCAGGCAACTTGCCTCCTATTTCTTCAGCAGCTTTGCACAAGCACTGCTTTAAGAACCTAAGTGTTATTCATCAAGAACAAGAAGTCTGCATGAAGCCAAAGTCACCTGAGCAAGAAATAAATGAGTGAATGTGAGCTTCACCCAGGCCTGCTATTGCCAAGCATTTGGATTTGTCCCCACAAAAGCATTTGGAAACAAGATGGATTTCTTTATCCCCAGAGGATGTGTTGTTCTTTTAATAAGCCTTAAACCAAGCGAGTTGTGCAATGTGAGTCGTGCAGAAGATGAGATGAGCTTTTAACTGCAGTTCCCTGGGTGCTCTCAGCCTGTGTACCCACCAGCTACAAGCCAGACAGGAGATCTGGGGAATGAGCAAAAATCTGGGAAACAGATGGAAAAAAAAATCTATGAAATACCCAGTAATTCTCACCAAACCAAGGGCAGCCAGAATGACAACAGCAAGAAACGCTCAGCCAAATATTTCCGGCGTATCTGAAAGACTTGTGCCACCCAAGAGGTTCCTGACACACTCAAAACAGTGCCCAGAGCAAGAAAATTCCTCTGCAAAAGGAATTTTCACTGGGTCAGTGCTGCCAACCACCCCACTGAGGCAGCAGCTGGCACCAGTCCCCCTCGTGAACCTCCCCTCAGTGGTGACTGGGCCTCAGTTGTGTGCAAGGTTCTGCAATTAGATGACAAAGAAAATAATGCAAATGACACCATTCATGTATTTTTAACAACTTCTAATGGAAATCAGTAGCTGGGAATGAGCAGGGATGCACATCCTAAGTGCAGTGAAGTCCCAAGGGCCCAGAAATCCATCCTGGGTGCCAGGAAGGGATTTGATTTAATGTGCCAGCTACAATACATGACTGCCCAGGGTTGGATCTGTCCTTCCCATCATCGTGCTGGCAGCGAGTCCCCAAATCCTCCCCCAGGAGAGACAGAACACCCAAAGCAGCAGCAAAGGGCTCATGTTCATCATTCTTTGTGGCCCCATCCATCAGGTGGCCCCTGGGGTGCTTCAAGCCTCTCTGGTACCCACTGAAGGAGTAATTTCTGAGTTAAAAATCAATTAAAAGGCTGTGCCCTGTCTTGCCCCTGCAGGTCTGGCACACCGTGGGGAGTAAAACAGGGAAAAAAGCCATCTGCATCCAGGAGTGCTGAGCAGACCCCTGAGCCACCTCCCCCAGCAGCGAGGCCACCTCTTCTCAGGTGTTGCAACTCATTTATTAGATCTCTCCTCTCTTTTCTCCTCCACCTTTCACTGTCCTTATTATCTTTTTTTTTTTTTTTTTTTTTTCCCAACCAAAGGGAAAAGGAAGAAAAGGAAATCTCTCCACCACAATAGTGTGTCAGGCTCATATCATTTTCAAAACCCTCCTCTCCCCTCCCTTTCAACTCTCCTTACTTAGCAGAGAATTTTTCTTCATTAAAATTAAGCCTCATTTCAGGCTCATCTTCTTTTCTCCCTCTCCTTTTCTCCAAATTGAATGAAACGTGATCTCCATCAACCTGGCCTCCCCTCCCTCTCCTCTTGCTTTCAGAACCAAACCTTCCTCACCATAAGAAAAAAAAAAAAAAAATTACCCAACCATCCATCCATCCATCCATCCTCCTCATCCTCTTGCTGCTCCAGGAAATCAGCCCCACTGAATGTGACTGTTTCTGCTGGGAGCTGCACGATTCCCCCCCTTCCCTCTCCCCTCCACATCCCACTTTCAGCTCATTCTCTTTAATTGGGGAATATTTTCTCCCACATAATGGAATGAGACCTTCTCCTCTCATTTTCTCGGCGGCATTTTTTACCTGCCTTAATAATCCTGCAGCTCCCCTGGCAAGCAGCAGGAAGGGACTGGGGGTCCCTCCCATTAATCCCCACCCTGCGAGAGACGCTGAGCGGCTCAGCCCACGCAAGCCTTGGCATCCTCTCATCGGAAAAGCAGCCAGATGGCTTTAGCAGGACTTTCCCCTCCCCTCCAGGTTTCCAGTAACCTCTGGCACCACTGGATGGTCAACAACTGCTTCAAAGACACCTTGGAGATGACACCAGGCACAATCTGCACGTCCAACCTGACCAGAGACCCTCCCTGGCTCCATGACCAGTGCTCAGAAGGGATAACCCAATCCCATTTCCCAATTTCTCCCACCTTTGCTGTCCTTCCCTCCCTCCTTCTTCCCAATGCTGCTTTCTCCTCCTCACTCCAGCTTTTTCTCCACCAAAAAAAAAATGTATTTAACGTTCTCTGATTCTCAAGGCCAGCCGGCTCGTTAGCTCTGCTACACCTGGATCAGGATCTGGAGACAAACTGCTGCTTCATTATAGGAGCTGAGGCTCTAATCCATTTTTTTTTTCAGGCTGTTTAACTTGTAAGGACAACAGATGGATACAGGGCTGTATAATGCAGACTCCTTAAGATCCATCACACAGTCTTGGAAGTGCAAAAACACAAGGCTGAGGAATGTGAAACCAGAGCAGATCTTAGAGCGGTCACCTCAAATTAGGCACAAAAAGAAAATGTGCCAAGACTGGAACTGGACTGAAACTGCCAACTTGTATTGCTAAAGATTAAAGGAAAACCAAACTTTTTCCCTCCACATCCCACAAAGTCATTTAAGTTTTTTTTACTTTTGCGTCTCCAGTGAAAAAGAACAAGGAAAAAGTTCAGAAAAAAATTAAGCTAAGAAATGAACATACTCCTACTTTAGTTTTGAACGGATGATGTGCAAAAGCCACAGCCTGAAAACCTCAGGTTTTGCTTTGGGAGTTTTCACAGAGGTAATGGAAAACTTTGACCTACCAAAAGACCTCCTGCAAATGTTCTAAATGAGAAAACATCCAGCACCATCTTCCTTTCAGCATCTCCGACAAGAGCTGACCTCACCTGCAGAGCTCTCAGGCAGCGCAGGAGGCTCTCAGCTCCCTGTCCCCTGCCCAGATGTGCAGCACATCTGCTGACCCTGCCGAACCAGCTGTTTGCTTTCTGCCATGCAGAGCTCCAGAGAGCCGGAGGTGCCGTCCCGGTGCTTGGATCCACCAGAAGTGCACACAGACACCCACACGTGGGTCTGGCACCCACAGGGAGCAGTGCCCTGTGCCCATCCTCGCCAAAATCCGGCTCTCCCCAGCCTCTGCTCAGCCAGAACACAGCAGGAAACAGCAGCACATGCTGGGAACACCCTCTCCCCACCAGACTGAGGAGAGGTGCCACGGAGGTTGGCTGAATCTCTGAATCATCGGCTGTGGAGAGGCGTTTTCACTCCTCCGCCGCTTTGACTGCTCCTCCCTCCCTGCAGCAGCAGGTGCCTGGGAGCACCCATGGAATTCCGAGGTTTCCCCATGGATTGTGTCGGTTAGGGCACGAGGCTGCGAATGGCGGCATTTCTCAGGATTTTGAACGCTTTAATCACCTCAGAGGGGATACTGAGCTGGGGAGCCTGGCATTTACCCTGGCACTGCCTCACCCTCCCGAAGGAGCCTCTGCTCCAGCCAAGCCTGGGGCTGCCAAAGCAAACCAGTGCCTGGCCTCAGGGCAATTCCCTCCTCTCCCTGGAACACATCCCAGGGACAGTTTCATCTTCAGGGCACCAGGAGACTCAGAAATCACGGAGCTCATGCAGGGATGGGCAGCCATCCTTCCCAAAGCCAGCAAAGCCCCCGGGAGCACTCCAGCTTTGCAGAAGAAACCTTGGACGCCCGCCACAACATGCTTGCCACTGGTTTAGGGATTTGCTGGGACAATGGCAGGACAGCAGCTCCTACCCAGGGGCAGGAGGATGAATAGGCACAAGAATCCCTATTTAACACACACAATAGCCCAGCCCGGCAGCCCGTGTAGGTTCACCCGGCATTTGTTCACGTTTCTCACTCCTTGGACTCTCTCCTGGTCCCTCCCAGAGCTTGGAGGCAATAACTTGCCTTCTTATCTGACCCAGAAGGACAGCCAGCTGTCAGCACACAAACACGGCCTTTGTTTATCCTGAAATGAAAGCTCAGTTAATTAAAACCAGAAATCACTTTCCCTTATCTGCAGCCCCTGGCCCCTGTGGCAGGCAGGAGGCTCCGGGGCCACATTCACACCCCAGGCTGCTGACAACAGGCCCCACACAATGTCCCAAACCCCTTGCCAGCACCTGTTGCATCCTCCTTCCGGATTCATTCATGGGAAATGGGAATTTGTAAGGCAGCAAGAGCTTCTCCACAGTCCTAGACAAGTTGATGCCACTCAGTACTACCCCATTCCCAGACCACGGAGCTGCAGAGCCCTTGGCTGATGTGCAGTGAGTTTAACGGGCTCAGGGCTCTGAGTTTGGAATCCTGGGGTGATCAAGTCCATTGTGCTGTCACAACTGTCCCCTCACAGCCCAGCCCAACATTTTTTCAGCCCCACGCAGAGATTTCACCCTCCTCTTGCCAGCAGCCCGCCCCACACAGTCACAGAGGGGCCAGCCTGGCTGGAGCTCCCAGGCAGGGGGTGCTGCCCACACCCAGCCCCACTCCCAGCACGGCTCGGGGTGTGCTGGAAGCCCTCGCCAGCAGCAATCATGGTTATGCAAGGCAGGAGCTTGACAGAGTGCCAGTTCTGCATGCTGAAAATTGAAAGCGATCGACTTCCACCTTGCGCGTAAGGCAGAGAAAATCACATTCAACTCATTGAGAGGCTTCAACAGCAGAAAGATTGATCAACCTGATGAGAAGTGACTCGCTCTCTGCCATCCTCCTTCCCCCCACGCTCCTCTCCTGTTGATCCCAATTTCAGCACAAACAAGGGAGCCAAGGGCCCGAAAAGGAGCCCACGTGCTGCTGGCTGGGTCAGATCTATGGAAGAAGTTCTTCCCTGTGAGGGTGGGCAGGCCCTGGCACAGGGTGCCCAGAGAAGCTGTGTCTGCCCCATGCCTGGAAGTGTCTAAGTTTGAACAGGACTTGGAGCGACCTGGGATATGGGAAGGTGTCCCTGTGCATGGCAGGGGGTGGAATGACATGAATTTTAAAGTCCCTTCCAACCCAAACCATTCCATGATTCTATCTCAGGGTCAATTCTCCCTAAAAAGGTCAAAGGTGCACCGAAGCGCAGAGGATGTTTGCTGATGTTCCTGGCTACCACAGAGGATGCAGCAATGGGCTGCACCTCACTCTGGGGACCCCAGGAGGATGCCCAGGATGAGGGACCCCACCTCCCTCAGCTGCCTGCCCACACACAGGCTGCTCCCTCCCTCCCCTCTCGCCTGGCACTCCTCGCTTCGCCATTTACACGTGTCACACCGAAATCTTTCTCATTAAGCGGAAATTGAATTTCGTTAATTAAAGCAAAAGAAATCAATTAACCTTATCAGCAAACAGGAGCCATTGGAAAGGGATAAGGAGAAGGCATCCCTCCCTCTCACCCCGAGTCTCCCCTGGATGCTCAGAGCTGTGCACGGGCAGCTCACCGTGGGCTGCAAACAAGCGAGATGGGACTGCGGGGAAGGTGGGGAACTGCTGACAAGAGGAAAGGGATTTCAGAGCAATTAACACCCCCAAGATTTACCATCAGGTTGACAAGCTCTCAGAGTAGCCATCACTCAAACCTAAGGATTCAATTAATTTTTTTTCCCTCTTCCCCCAACTCCCCTGGTAGCTTTGCACGTAGTAGCAGAATGACTCCAGTGTGGAAGAAAGATTTAAAAACCAAACAGAGCAGAGTGATTTTAAAGGAGATAAAAGCATCGTTTCCCCGTGTCCCCCAACAGCCAACATTTGTTTTTCCTTCCTTTGCTGTTCGCCTCATTGGCACAGCTCAAATGCAGCCATTTTGTCACTACCCCTGGATATTTGTACATGCTCCTTTGCTTTTGCATCTTGCAGAACCTTAATCCCAGACTCGAGTCTCATAGGGAAAGGCTGGCTATTCTGGGATGTTTAATCCATGCCAATGTTTCCAGAAAAGACCTGGCAGTGGCTCTGCCACAAGACTTGTCCCTAGCAGAGGTGATGGTGGTGAGGTGACAAGAGACACACAGGCTCGAGCACACTTTTAACCTGATTAAGACTATTAATCAATAATTGCATCATTTTTTTTATTTTCCCAGCCAGGTGGGACAGGGTTTAACTACAGCCCAGTGAACAGAGTCTGTGGGACCTCCTGCTTTTCAACACCACCCTCTGCAAAGGCAGGGAGTGAGGGAAGCTTATCCCTCCTTCCCGTGGGCAAGGATGCTCCAGAGGAGAGCTGACACTCAGAGTGCTGGTGGAAATCTGCAGTCTGAGCATGAGCCTCTCCTCCAACCCAGGCAGATGAGCTCAGCTCTTTGCTGCTTCAGGTTGTCTCTTGGGGTGGATGTTTGCACCCAAATCTGCTCTGGCCAATCTTCTCTACCTCTAAAAGCCTCAGCTGAAGGAGTCCTTTAATGTCTCAGTCTCTCTATGCAATAAAAGCATCACAATAATAATAGCTTCTGCTGAGCACCCTTAATCTGTAGAGATCCAGGCACTTTAGAGAGGAGCAAATCTATTATATCGAGGGGACAGCAGAGAAAAGAACAGGGACACAGGAAAATATAAGGATTTGCACACGGAAATCAGCCACCCAGGCAGCACAGAGCCCCAGTCTCCCACACCTCCCTCCAAAGCCTGGAAAACACAGACACAGTCCCCCAAAATCAGGCAGGATAAAGGAATGAGCGGGTCAGCAGTGCCCACTGAGGGCAGGTGCTGAGAGCAGGGAGAGGGAAGGGGTTTCCCTTACCAGCTGGAATGCTCTCTGCTTTCCTCTGTGCCCCTGAGAACGCTGCTCTCGGGGGTGATGAACCCTCCCCTTCCCATGAGAAAGGAGGGTGATGTCCCCCAGTTTCCCCACCCCACGAAGGGCATGGAGTTGTCCCTCTCCCCCACCTCCCCAGCCTCTGATCCTCCTGGAGCCCAAGCCTGCCACCATCCCTCACCCACCCCCACACCACCACCCAGGGGAGGTTCCCCAGCTCAGGAAAACTTTTGTTACCCCACCCTTTCCCCCCCAAACTGCCAGCTGGCTGCAGAGACCCTCAGATATCCCAGGAGAGCGTTAGAAAGACCCATCATTATATCAAGGAGCCAAAAATACCCATTGTCTCCCAAAACCTTACTGCAGTCTTCGCACGCCCTGCTCTGTCCTGCCCTTAAACACCCCCAGCCAGATCTCAAACCACCCCCTCCTGCCTGCAAATTCCAGAACATCTCTCCTTGAGCAGCCTAATGAATGAGGTGGTTCGTGCAAAGCCTGAACCCAAGGATGAAATGAGATGGAGATCTCCCTGGCTGATTCAGGGATTTTTCTCCACAGATCAGGATGCTCAGTTCTACCAGGCAGGATGCTCCTCCTGGGAGCAGGACTGGCAGACCAGGAAAGCCCAGGAGTTAGCAGAGAAGATTTCCTGAAGGAATCTCATCTGTATGAGGAATCCTTGGGTGCAGGGCCAAACCAGCACGTGTTTTCAGGAGCCCAAACAAAATTAGGGAAGAAAAAGATGCAAATATCCCAGGAATGTGCCCAGCAGTCTTTTGTGTGAGTACATTAGAATACAATAGAAATGTGACTAAAAAAGACTCAACAGAATAAATACTGCACTTATAATAGGCCTCAGGGAGAGAAAGAGATTTAATGGCAACATATTAAATGTAAATCAACACAAAAGGTAACTGGGAAGGGAAGAGATATACCAGCTTAGGGATTATAGCACAAAGCTGTAATATTTACTCACGAGATTAAGGCACTTATAGGAAATGAAATATTGTCCTTTGGAAATAATTCAATGCTTTGCCTTTATCCAGGAGGATTGGACATATCAAGCTGTTTGAGAGATGCAGACATAAATTCACACCTAATACTAGTGGAGCGATGGGGGGCTCCAGGTTTTCCAGGGGAAACTCATCTTGGAGCAGCAGCCTCTGCCTGCACATCCCTACTGACAGCCAGAGCTGCTGTGAGCAGGGATTTTGGATGGCTTGGACGAAGCAGAAATGACTGCTGGCCATTTTAAGGGGGACCTTTCCTCCCCACAACTCCCAACCATCCAACACATCCTGGGATCTGTTGACCTGCTGCTCCCCAGCTGGATGGCAGGATAAAAACTGCTCCAACGTCCTTCTGGTCAAGGGGATCCCCATCACCTCGATCCTCAGTGTCTCAGCTACCACATCTGCAATTTGAGAGCGTTTCTCTGCTGTGCAAGAAGCTTCAGCCAAAACACGCTTGAGGAATGTGATGTATCATCACCACACGTAAGTTATCTCCCAGTTTACTGTAATTTTTTTTTTCAGGCAAAAATAAAATTCTAACAACTCAATCTGATTTCCAGGTACCAGGCAATAAAAAAAGACAATCTTCTGATTTCACAGCCGCAAAGCTTCCCTTAAACCAGATACCTCAGCTACTTGTATACCCCAATCAGCAAAGCATCTTTAGCACCTCGCAATCTTTAATAGACTCGTCCTCTGCAAACCCCCGGTGAGGCTGGGAAGTGCTATTATCTCCTTTAAACAGGCAGGGAACAACGGCTGGGAGTCGGCCGCCCACGGCGTTGTCTCGCTGCATTGGAGACCTGCCCAAAAACTTTAAATTAAGCAGAGCACTGCCAAGCAGCCAGGCCGGTCTTAACTGCTCCTCACTGCAGAGAACTTAGTGCTGCAAATGCTAAGGCATCCTTGTGGCTGAAATGGACAGTTTAAGGTTAAAAATAAAATCAAAAATGCAAGCAAAACCCCCAACAGCATCGGGAACAAAGCAGCCAACCAAATAAACAAACAACACCAGAAAACGGTGGAAAAAAATAAATTTGGCGGGGGAGGGGAATAAAAAAGAAAGCTTAAACTCAAACAAGAAGTGTTCATCATCCTTTCAGCCAGACAGGGAGGCAGGAAAGCCAGACTTCCCTGTGGAGCTGTCTCCAAGATGTGCTCAGCACAGCACAGCTCCTGTCCCTTTCCCTGCATTATTTTTTTAATAACCTGCTCCTGGTGGAAAAAACAATATTGGCACTGAAGTGCTACTGCCGGCTCGGGGGAGAGAGCCCAGCCGGGGCCATTAGCACTAAAATCAGCCTCCGTTTAAACGCTCCCGGGTTAATTCCGGCTGACGATCAACAGCCTCTTCAGCTGCCACGCCTGGGGTGTCCCCGGAGTGCCCCTAACGCAGAGCATCCCACGGCGCTGAAGTGGTTAATGCCATTTGGAGTGCTCGGGGAGGCTGACAGACACAGTCCCACTCTGCTCTTTATTTAATAATAATTACCCGGATAGTAAATGCGACCCTGCTGTTTTGCTCACTTAAATTTTTTTGTTTCCCCAGCTATGGCAGTGTCACTTCTCCCGAGGCGGCCTCCCCCACTTGGCAGAGTTAAATTGCATTCTGATTCTATTAAATGGTACTAAATGTCTTCAAAATCAAAGAGCAAATATAATTTAAGTGCCATTTGGGTCTTCCCACAGGTTCTCAGCTGTTCACTCTGCAACCAACCTGTAGAAAGCTGCCTGGTGACAGGGGTATAGTTTAAAATGAAGCACGCAGCCGGCATATACAATATAATTCCCTTCCACAACACGTCCTTTATGGAAATTCACAATGCACGGTGCTTACAGCCTGAAGCACAGCAAGTGCTCTGATCAGCAGAGAGGAAGGGAGAGCTGGGGACAGCGTTGTGCATCATGGCATGGCATGGGGTTAACCCACGGCAGGGAGGAGTAGGAGCCCTACAAATCTTCCCTGGATGCAGATCTCACCACGGTACCAAACACAGGCCAAAGATGCTGCCCACACCAAAGCCTCGGGAGCCCAAAGCACACCCCGTTATTCTCAAAACACTCCCCTGATCCTGTTTGCACAGACAGCCTGGCAGGAAGAGGGGCAGCAAGGTTTCAGCAGGGATGGGATGTGGGGCAGCCCTTCCAGGGAGATCCCAAGGAGATCCCAGTAGGAGCAGTGGTTGGCAGGGAGGGAAGAACAGGGAGAAGTGATTGCTCCAGCAAGAAAGAACCTGCAAGCAGAAAGTTAAGATGATGAAGCAACCTTAAGGTGTTGGTTATATGTTGCAGTTTCAAGGCTGGTTTTTAAGGACAGGGGCTCAATAGAAGGAAAAAGCACTTAATTTTGGTGTTCAGAAACACCAGTTGACCTGAGGTGCTTTCACACTTCCAGCAAGCAGGAGTGTTTAAAGGCGAAGTGCCGTGCAGAGAGAGGAAATCTCCTTTAGGCACCCGGGGTTGGGTACCAAACTGTAAATAAGCTCACAGAAGCATGTTCTTGGCATGGTACTGGCTCCTGATGAGGCAGAGCTCACCTGCAAAGGAGCAAGGCTGCAGCCAGCACACCTCTGCGAGGCCAGGAGGAAACCTGCCAGCTGACAAACCTGCTCCTTAGTTCCTGCTGAGCAGAGAAACAGTCCTGGGGGCAGAGCCCAAACCATCACATCCCCACCAGGCAGAGAGAAGGGAAGAAATACAGCTGTGTACAGCCTTTCTCCCACTCTAGTGAACAAAATAACAACCTCTCCGTGCTGGATTCTGGCAAGTCAATTTTTTCTCCCCCTTCCTTGCTGCTGTCATATTGTAGATGGACCCAGTTGGCTCCTTCAATGCTCATCCTCTGCCTCTAGCACCTCACCCAACACCCAGGGCACAGCTGCAAATCTGAGGGTGCTAAAAATGTAGACACATAACACAGAGTTCAATTTGAGCATTGCTAACAAAAGCCACCACGAGGCAAAGCTCATCTGGAGCTGTCCAGACCAGGAGGACTCACTCTTCTGCTCCCTCAGCACAAAGCCACAAATAGTTCAGGCCCTTGCTCTCCTTTGAGCTTGTGGAAGTGACTAATTGTATTTTGAGAGAGGAGCAAATCATCGCTCAGATCATCTGCAGCAACTCCAATAATAGCTGATTTTCCTGCAATGATCTGCCACGCAGCTCTCAGGCTGCTGCCTAAGCCTCATTAGGCAGCAAATGCTGTTCAAAGGCTCTGCGAGGTCAGAGTCCAAGGTTGTGCCCTGCCAGACCACGGCTCCCTCCTCGAGCCACAGCAGCATCCCCTAAAACCACTGAATTGCCAGGAAATGGGGCCTATGTGCAGCCAGGAGGAGAAGCATTAGACAAACATCTCGGCTGCTCAAATCCAGTGCACCAGGAACAGGAGGATAACAGCTCTCCAAAACGTCCTCCTGGCTGCTGAAGAGGTGACTGATGTGCAGCTTGGGAGGCAGGAAATGGAGCATTCTGTGGTGACTGTAAGGTCGTGGCATCGGTTGTCAGATTCTCCCCCAAGCAGCACAGTTCAGGGGGGTGCATTGCCAGAACCTCAAGGACAGCAGCCCCCGATCCTTGGTGGTCTTTCCAAGCTTTTATCTCCACCCTTGGGGACACTCAGGCACCGCTGACCAGTTTGGGAACCAGGCAGGGGTTTCCTAAGGAAATCAAAGGTTTAGCAGGGATGAATTCAGTCCTGACTCCTGTCCCATTGCTGCAGAGCAGCCCCAAGCCTCAGGGATGCTGCTCTAGCCTGAGGCACTTCTCTGAGTGACACCACAGGAAAAACTTTTGGATGTTACACCTCTACCTGGCACCCAAGGGTTTGCCAGGTGTCCTTGTCCTCTCCCTATTCCCTGAGCAGACAAAGGAGGAACCAGACCTGTTTTTAAGCCTGCTTCACTCCCCTGTAGTGAGAGCAGCCCAAGGTTTTTAAACATTCAACACCTTCTGGCCAGCCTGGCCTGCACTACAGAGCTGCTCAGATCAAAAGATCTTCAGCTCAGAAGATTAAAAGGCTCCAGGGATGGATAAGAGGATGCAGAGCTCTTCACCTCGAGGTGGCTGGCCCTGTTTCTAGGTCAGGAACAAGCACAAAACCTGTTTCTGCTGCATCAGAGGAAGCAGCCAGCTTGAATTCAACTCCTGGCTGTCAGCTGTCCCCTTCTGGGGGACAAACAAGAGCTGGGCTGGCACCGTGGGGGACAAACAGGAGCTGGGCTGGCACTGCTTCAGCACACAAACACCCTCAGGGACCCGAGACGGGCTGAGGCCACCCCGCTGCGTGGCCATGAGGAGGGGACCGGTGAACAGGAGGTATTTTGGAGGGGATGACCCGAAGCACACACATGGGGCAAACAGGGATGTCCCAGCATGGTGCAGGAGCACTTTTCTATGGAGGAACGCTCCAGCCCTCTCCGTGCACCCTCTGGAAAAAAGCGCGGCGCGCTGAATTCACGCCTCGGCTCCCTCCCCGACAGCTCGCCAGCCCGGAATTCTTGGCTGGGCTGGCAATCTGACACTTTCTGCCAGTGCCGACTGCACGTTCAGGGAGCAGCGTTAAAAATATCCCGCGTGCCCACACCCTCCCCGTGCCGCCTCCCACGGGTGCGCTCGGCTGTGCCCCCTTGGCTCAGGGGGGTGCTGCGATGCCTCGGCTCGCCTCCCCTCGGGTTTGCCAGGACAGGTGGGCAACAGATGGAAGGAGCTCTTCACCCCTTTCTCCATTTGTAACCCTGCTGCACGCAGCTGGGGAGGTGCCGTTGAGGAAAACGGCGGTGCTTTCAAGAAAGCCGCCCTCGAACCGTGGTTGTGGCGCTCTGGGGTGTGTTTAATTCACAGAACAGGAGAGCTGTGTCTGTAGGCTGGATCCAGCAGCCTGGGCTCGACAGTGTGGATGAGAGAAGATTTTAAAGAATTCAGGGGAGGTTCTCATCATCTTGGGGGTGAGTCATCTGTTGTCACAAGGATGATATCATAGTTACTATGTCCTGTACCAAATGTTTCTGTTGTACAGTGGTTAAATCATCATCTCAATCCCCTTGAGTTTGCTAAGGATGGGACAATTCCTTCAGGAGCTGATTAAAGTCACCTTCAAAATTTAAGGGTAAGAGCCTGAAGAGAGCTCTAAGTTAGTCCCTCTGTTCAGATTTTGCTCAAATGGGAAGATCTTCTCCTAAAACCTCGACAAGTATCATCTCAGGAAGTTCTTGCCTTTTAAAAGGTGGCCAGCCAAGCAAATCCTCCAAGTTTCCTCCACGAGAGAGGTGCAAAGAGTGAGCAGTAACTCTTAGGTCCCTCATATCTCCTGAGTGATTATGGAGAAACTTGGGCACCTACCACAGCTGGATTTTTATGGAGCTAACAACAGGTGCCATGAAGTAACTCTGTGTCCCCAGAGAAACCATGTTTGCAAAGAGGTTCTCCGAAGGGTGCATTTATAACCAAGACTTTGACACCTGCCTGAAGTTGCAAGAAGCAATTTATGAGGCAGGGGGGAAAACAGTTTGACTGGGCTCAAGCCTGCTGAGCTGCAGCAGATGGCTCCTGCGAGAGTGGGGAAGGAGGAGAGACATCTCTACGCAGTTACGAAAGGTTGCCTCCTCTTCTTAGTCTGCTCTTCCCCACACTCCTCCTCCCCGAGACAGAGAAGATGCGGGAAATATGCCGGTGAATCCCACACAAGGCGCTACTCAACTGACTTCTCCAAGTTACTTCACTCCCATCCAATTTATCCAAACTTTGCAGGCA
Source organism: Vidua chalybeata (assembly GCF_026979565.1). Classification (NCBI taxonomy): domain Eukaryota; kingdom Metazoa; phylum Chordata; class Aves; order Passeriformes; family Viduidae; genus Vidua; species Vidua chalybeata. Next base: position 4,359,900 of record NC_071552.1, on the reverse strand, counting down.
AACCGTGGCCTGCTGAGAGGGAAACTTGGTCGCCTCATCAGTGTTCACATCACGTCAGCCTTGCCTTGCCTCACCTCGGCAAGGGCTCACCACGTTCTTTGCAGAGACCTCACGCAGCTCGGCAGCGCGAGGTGAAACCAAGAGCCTCCGAAGCAGCATGGATCAAACCCAACAGAAATATTTGTACCAGGCTCTGTGAAGGGAGACCGCCAAGCTTCTCACGGCTTTAATTATGTCTGGCAACCTTCCACGGCGTTAATAAAACCGGTGGTTCTGTGGCACCTTTCCTCCCACAGGTCCCCAAAGTCACAGCCCTGTGCAGACGTGGTGGGAGCGTGTCCGCCGAGGGTACTGGGATGCAGCCACTTGTGGAGCGTGATGCTCCAGCCTCCAAGGCAGCCAGCAAGGCTGGCCAGGCTCCATCCTGCTCCTGCCTTGCAGGGATACACGGTGGGACCAGCTCGGTTATCCCTGGGCTGAAACGCAGCACCAAGCCTGTCTGAGCCAGCTCAAAGCAGAAGGTAATGGCTGGAACTGGAAAACGAGCAGCATATTCCCAATCTGATCTCCTGACTCGAGTTCTTTAGTGGCTTGTTTCCCATGCCATTTATCTTCCCACTTTCCAGTTTTTCTAAGTGCTCTTTTTCTCTTCTGTGGAGAAAACTCTTCCCCGCTCAGACCGCTCATTCTCTGCACTGCCCTGCCTGCTAATGGGAAGTGATCAGTGAGGAGGGGGTTCAGTAACCCCCACTTTCCCCTGCATTGAAGCTTTTCCCAGTACAAACAAGCTCCAAAATGCAACTAGGAAAAAATACAAGCAATGCCTCCTATATTCCTTATCTCAAGGTCACCTGCAGCCACATTACATCTTTTACCCAGGCGTCTTCCTGGCAGCCAAAGCCTCGTTCAGGCCACAGATCAGCCTCTCCAGGAAGGAAACAATTTCCTCGACAGCAGAGGAACAAAATTATCCATTTGGAAAAACGGCGCCTTGTCAAGCTTAACACATACAACAAAGGCTCCATCCTCCACGACTGGCGGAGGCACAGCAGGCAAGATGAGCGGAATCCCACAAAACATCATTTAGAGGTATAAAATATTCACCATAAATTGCGAGGCCACTCGGGACCTGGCATTCAAAGAGCAGAGAAGAAAGCGGAGCCTCAGCAATGACATTTGGCTCCGGAGCTCAACTTTCTCCCAAAGCCCTGAGGGGAGATGAGAGGCCAGACGTAACACTCCACAGCAAAGATCCACCTCCCATCCCAGACTTTTAATCAGCATCTCCCCCAGTATTTCACCAGGAGTATTAATACCTTTAACCCTGTTTTACTAGGCAGAAGGAGAAATAAAAGATGTTTTAGAGAACAGCTGCCTCTCGCACATCCCAATCTGGATCTCATGCCATTAGGCAACACATTCAAGAGCTAAGGATAAATCAGGAGATGAGGAGGCAGAAAACTTCCACGAAGTCCCAAAGGAAAGAATCAAGGGAACATTTTCTTATGCATGGAGAAGCTGCTGTGTATTTATGAAGTTGCTTTAATGGGGAGATGAGTCCAGTGTTTGATAGCAGGGATGGAGCCTGCACCCCCTGAGCTGAAGGTGACCAACACCAGTCACCCAGCAGGCCCTTCTCAATCTGTATTTGCCTGGCACTGGCACTGGGGAAGGGGGACACTTCATCCATCACTCAGCATAAAAATTCCTCAGCTGCTTTCTGACATCTTTTTTTGCTATTTTCTTTCTTTCTTTCTTTGTCTCTTACCACATGCCCAAATTTCCCTCAGAAGGTGAACATTTCCCATGGAAATTTCACTTTTGATGAAAACCCAAGTTTCTGTCAGAAAACAACCCTGATTCCCCTGAAAAATTTTCCACTAACTCTAGTAAGTAACAATAACACTTAGATCTGAGCCACCCCTGGCTTGGTTTTGTTGTTTGCAAACGCTGCTGGAGGCTTTGCCCACCTGTAGTTATTATTTTATTGCTTTGTTCCTGGCTGTCAAACTTCATCTCTTTTTTTTTTTTTAACCTTAACGCCATATGCTTCCTAATGAAAAACGTCTCCATATTCACACCTGAAATTAGAGTCTTGTGTCAGCGCTCTTTCACAGAGCCCTTACGGAATTTCACTCCAAGGTTTGAGGAAAATAAAAGGCGAGAGAAGAGCCTTAAAGAAGATAGAGAGGACCATTTTTTACTCATCTCCCCACGACTGTGCAGCAGAAGACACCTTTCACTGGAGGTCTCGGCTTAGCTTTATGGAAAATTCAGATTTCAAAAGGGGGAGAAGAAAAGGGTTGGGGCATCACTCACCACAGCCGTGAGAACCACCTGGACTTTTCCTTTGGAATGGAGGGTGGGAAGGTCAGCAAGGCTGCCTGCTCTGAGCTGAGGAACAATTTAGCTGTAAAAAGGTGTCCAAGAGCCTCTCCATCTTCCCTATTTTTGGAGGTGACCTTGCTGTTTGAAAAGATTCCCTGATGATATTGATTTAGTGATTCCCCTTGTCATTCTGGAGGGTTCAAAAGGCCGAAGCCTTGCGAGGTAAATCCAGGTAAAGCTCCTGCAATGGGAATGGTGTCCCCACAGGCAGCTCTCCCTGGGGTACCACACACAGCATCCCAAAAAGCCCTGAAAACTCCCCCTGAGCAACACCCAGGTGCAGGGAGGGCAACACCACCGCTCAACAGCTCAACCCACTCTGCAGCACGCGATGTCCTCAACACCACCGAGGATTCATGCCAAGGACAGGAAGTTTCAGAAGTTTCCAAGGAAACCTGACATGCTTTTGCAGGAGAACTTGAAAAAGCAGACAGCACACTGCTTGCAGTGAGGGCTCAAAGAGCCTGCACGGCTGGAAAATTGCTGTTTATTTTATTTCTCATCTGCAGCCCCGGACAGCTGAGCAGGATGTGGCGGGGGAGAGGCTGCGGATGCTCTGGATCCCAGCTCAGCACAGGGTCGGAAACACGCTCGCCATCAAGCTGTGCTTGGCCTTGAGTCATCTCCACGGCCCCTGCTCCTGCCAGGCCAGGCTGTCAGCGAGGCTTTCGCTTTACTCCCAGCAACCACTTAATGAGGCAGCACAGGGTGTGTTTAATTACACCGTGCTCTGCATGTTTGTCATTCCTGAATCCCAGAAAACTCAGCAGAGCTGAAAGAGGCTGGCATGACCTGCAGGCACCCAGAGCTCCAAAGGTGCACCCAGCTCAAGCACCCGAATTGTTTTTAGCACCTCAATGTGGCCCCAAAAACACTTTGCAAAGGAAGGCTCAGCGTTCCCCTGTTCTGTGCCAGCAGCAGGGCCAGTTACTGCACCTGCTTTTCCTTGATGGGAAGATGTAATCCCAAGAATTAACAGCAAACACCACGAGGATAATTAGGATTGCATCCTCCCAGTCCCCAAAGCCAGCAGGCAGTGTTGAGAAGGCGATGCTGGGAAGGAAGAAAAGCAGCTTGACAGCAGAGCTCCTGGATGCAGCACAGAAAAGTGAATTGCTGCAGAGGAATTTCTGGAGGTATTTAAGTCCTGGATGAGGTCCTGCAAGAAATGTTTCTGTTTTGACGAGGAGGATGTGCAAGGTGGGGAGCTGTTATGGTTTTCTCACATGGATTTCAAGCCTCAAGCAGAGGCCAGCGAGCAGCGATTGGAGCGATTCCCGCAGCCCCCGCGGGGCACGGGCATCCTTCACTTCCCACCACCACACTTCCACCAACAGCCCACGAGGACTTCTGGTAAAAACTGCCACTGTGCTGTCAAGGATAGAGAAAGAACAGGTTGAAAATGCATTTTGTTTATGTGTGGGCAGCTAGACTAGGGAAAACATTTATTTAAGGTGTTGGGAGGGGTTTTGAGCCCCTTTTCTCCTCCCCCATCCATTTAGCAGTGACCAGGAGTTTTCCTTCCCAGCTTATCCCTTGACAAGAAGCCAAATTGACTTTTTGCTTCCCCCTTCAACACCTAAAAACTTGAGGCCTGGGTGCAGACCAAAAGACCAGGGCCCCCTCAGTTTTAAGTGCAGTGCTCTCCAGCCCTGCTGGGGCTGCACCAGCCTGAGCTGCTCTAGAGACAAACAGGAAGAAAGGATAGAGCAAGAAAAAGAAAAAAAAAATTAAAAACCCAGGAGAAAGACTGAAAATTGGATCAATTTATTTTACTTCAACCTTCCCCAATAGCTGCTGGTTATTTACCATTATCTCTCCTTGCAGTGTCGGTGTTGAGCTGAACTCCCCTCCTTGGGCTGCTGACAGTCCATGATTACCAAGGAGTGCAGAATTCCTGCAAACCTGCCCGAGGAAGACCCTCTGTGCCAGAAACAACCAGCCCCCCTCGAGGGGGAATGGGGGGAAGGGGGACAAGAGAGCCACAGAACCTGCTGAGATCACACCAGGCGCACAGAGATGAATTTTTCTCCCAGGGACCCAGCAAGGATCCCTTGAGATGCTGCTGCTCCCACCTTGCACCCACGAATACAAATTTGGAGGTGCCATGCATAAATTTTCCCCCTCAGCAGGATCCTTGCCAAGGCAGAGCTGCTTCTCTGCTGCACACCACAGGGATGAGGACAGTGTTCAGGTAAAGGACAGTGCCTTTGTCACCCTTCTGTGCTCTCTTTGCCCAACACACAATTTGTTTGGCCTGGATGGGAAGGGGTACACGCAGCATCTTGTGTTTTATAAGAATATTTTGTCCCTTGGGAAGGGCTTTAACCAGCTTGTACCTCCAAGCGTGGATGAGCACTGGAAATGACCCACTGCACATTTCATCTGAGATTTCCTAGTCAGCTTTCAGCAGCAGAACAAGGAGCTTCACTATCCACCCCAAGTTCCCAGGGTCACGCAGAATGTTTCCCAAACCGTTCCCAAAGAAACACCCCTCCTGCTGAGATGAAAAGAGAGGGAGCTTGGATGGGTTCCCCTGCAGAAATGAGCCTGTCACTTCCCCCTGCCTGTGCAGAGGCAGGGGATGCTGCTCAGCACAAATAGCTCAGGCTGAGAGTGACCCCTGCCCCCAGAGCTGAAACACAGGCACGGGGAAATCAAGTCTGAGCAGATGAGGTCAGGGGAGCCAAGACAAGGGGCTGCTGCTGGGTCTGCCTCGGCTTGGTCTTGTTTTTCAAGCAATTCCTGACCTCTGCCTCAAAGTCAACAAAACGCTCCTAAAGCCAGGCTTTTCCCTTGGTGAGTGGCCAGCTGGGGATATCCTATACCTTAAAATATACATCTTGCAGCCCTTCACCCCTGCAACCCCCTGGAGCCCCCTCCCCTGCATCCTTAGGGGGTACATTGGCTCCAGCATCCTCCCATCTGTCTCAGGCAGGTCAATGCTCTGTCACCCTTCAACCCATCCCCACCAAACAGAGGGCTCCAGAGGGAGCTGCGGGTGTCTTCCTAGATTTATGGCCTCTTTATTTATTTGTATTGATTTTTAAAAATGCTTTTGAAAGGAATTAAGAAAAAAAAAAAAAAAAGCACAACGACTCTGCTGATCCCTGGAGGTCTGGCAGTGATTGGTGCTTAATGTGTCCATGGTTGCTCCCTGCACCTGGGGACACCCCAGCACTGTGCAGACATCCAAACTGGGATAAAAAAACCCTTGTCCAGCTTTCTGGAGGGGAGAGGCCAGCAAGAGACTGTCCCCATCCCATGGATGGCAGGGTGCTGCCACCAGTGGATCCTGCACCAGCTCCCAGCTTTCCCTGTGGCTCCTGAAAGCCCCTCAGAAATGTCTCTCTTAAGTGTAGAGCTCATGGGTTATGGCAGCCCTGCTGTGGCTCAGAGTAAGTCGTTGCAATGATTAATTACCTTCCCTTCAAAAATCGGACACTGCTTCTACTGTAAATGAGTCCAGCTTCACCTTCCAGCACTGGATCCTGACACACTCTCTGCTGCTAGATTAAAAATCTGTCCATTTTCAGCAGCTTCTCCCCCACAGAGAAATATGTAGACCACAACGAAATCACCTCTTAACCTCCCTCTGATAAACTAACCAGGCAGAAATGCTTCCCTCACACTCCAAAGCGAGTCTTACATGCCTTAATTTACCCACATGTTTTGTTTTCAACTTTCTGTGTTGGCTTTTTTCCCTTCTTCTTTTGAAAAATGCTCCCTTGGAGCTGCACAGAGCCCTGTTAAAAAGGTCCTGCTCGTACAGGTAATCCCACTTCCAAACACTGGTTATTCCTCACGTGTTCCCAGAGACACTTCTTGCCCAAAGGAGTTCATATTTACAGTGAAAGAGTGACATAAACAGAGAGAAAATAAGGATTATTATCCCTGTTGTCTAGATGAAGGAATCAAAGCACAGAGATGAAGAGATTTCCCTACAGCCACGGGGAGTTGAGGAGCTGCCTGTGCTCACCAATGCCAATAATTATTTAGCAATCAGAGTATCAACAGACAGCAAGAGGAACGCGGATTAGATCCTGGATCTTGCTGCTCTGATGGTACTCCAAGAACCTGTCTGACCTTCACTGCCCTGGCAGCACAGAGGAGCACAAGCTGCTGGGGTGGGAGGCTGCTCAGAGAGTTTTCCATCGCAGGGAAGAAAGGAAAAGCCCTGTTGGAGCACCCAGATCAAAGGAAAAGCCAGATTTCCCCTGGCACCCAAAGCCAGTTGTCCCAACACCTCCGTCAGCTGGAAATCCTCAAACCAAGGTCCAAGATCCAGCTCAACCCCCACTCCAGTTAGGCTCTCTGCAAATTCTTGCCTGTGCCCTGTCTGACTGAAGACAGGGGCACTTTGTATATCCAAAGCCTGTGAAAAGCAGGCTGGGACTCTTCCTGCACTCTGCAAAACAGAGACAGTCCTATCTCCTCCCCAGCTTTTCATAACTCCATGACTTGGGATGGAAAGATCCTCCCTGACTCCCCTGCCTCCAGGAGAAACACCATGTTATGGTTTGTCACCTTCCTGCTGACAGGGAAGTTAAAAAAGGGGTTTGTAAAATTTTTGTTTATTCCCACCCAACATCTGGCTTCTCCCAAAGCTTCCAGTGGCCGAACCATGAGGGAGTGGTGTGACAGCCAGTGGGGGTGGCAGCTTGCTCCAGCTGGGTGCTGAATGAGCAGTGCTAATTCCACTCCTGTCAGGGGATGAAAACACCCCTGTGTTTTTTAAAAAACTCGGAGATAAACACAGCCATCGTAAGCAGTTTTTTTCATGCTGCTGAGTACCCGTGGCCAACATGGCTCTCCTCACTTCTTCTGACACAGTCCCACTTCATTCCCCTAAGCCTCTGATCGGACAGTCAGAGGAGAGGAAGAGACATCCCAAGATGCAGCACCCCTCTGCTCACTCCTCTCAGGGAAGCTGACACGAAGGGATCCATCCCACTTGCCAAACAGTTAAAAAGAAAACAGCCCAGCACAGTACATCAAAACTGCACTTTAATTAACTTGGGATTGTTTTCCCTCTCCCCCTCTCGCCTTTTTTTATTCCTTTTCTTCTCTGTCTCCTGGCATCAAGAACCAAATTGAGATGCAGGTGAATTCATTTTCATAAACTATCAGTTTCCATCAAATCTATCTAATCCATCTCTCTCTACAAAATCCCTTAAGCAGAAGATCTCGCTCCCACTCTGCCTTCCCCAGCTGTGTAAGCCTCGCAGAGCCGGCAGAAATACCAAGCGTGGGTGGCACTACAAGTTCCCAGCTCTCTCTAGATGTGAATATCACTGAGCTTACACGTCCTCGCCGTTCCCTCTAAAACATATGGCTTTAATGTAGCACCAGTCACTTCCCATCAAGATCAAAGTTTAAATATATCTGCGGACCTGGACGGGCAAAGCAGGTGCTGCTTGTGGGTCCAGAGCGAGGATGGAGATGGGATGAGCCACAGCTGGAGCACAGCTGCAGGGAGAAACTAGGGATGGATAGAGAGACTGGGGATTGGGAAAGGGGTTGAGCCAGAACACACATCCCTCAGTCCTATCCCTCCACAGGTATGGCACAACACCCCAGAATTCCTTCATCCAACTGGAACATCCAGAGCAGCTGATGCAGACAACATTCCCCAGCTCTGAAACAACTAAAAACTCCCAATCCACAGCATGAGAAGAGCAGAAAGTCATCTAGCTGTGCCTTGAATGTCACACTGGCTTTTCCACAAACTCTGCTTTGAACCTCTGCCTCCCAGGGACTCAGCCTGCCGGGCAGAGCGATGGCAGTGAGCAGGATTAGGGCTGGGGAGGCAGGAGATGAGGCAGGAGGAGATACTGCAGTTCTTTCAGCATCACCCAAAAGTGTTTATCAGGACCACACACAAAGGTATTGGCCACAGATTGAATGCATCTCATGGAAGTGTTTCCCAAAGCCACTGGGAGCTGGAGGGCTCATCAGAGAATCTTAATTGGTTTTCTCTTAAAAAACTCCAAATGCATAAATTAAAGCAATATAATAAATTCCTGCCTGTTTCTTAGTGTTAATAATATGAACAGAGCGAGCCAACACTGCAAAGAAACTTTCTCCAAATTCTCTCTCCCAAGATGGAGCAGCCAGGAGTGTGGGAAGGCTCTGGCTCCCAGGGCAAAGCGGGACCTGGAGAAAGGAGAGGATCCTAACTGCTGGGATAACATCCCGGGGGATAAGACTGGGGCTGCTACAACCTCCTTTTTGCTGGGGTTCATGTCTTGCTCCTGCCAGCCTGGTGTCTTTATGATCATCTTTCATCTCCCTCTCTCCTTTTATTTCCTCTCCAGTGCAGGCACTTGCTCTCAGCAGCTCGGTTTTTCTCCACGTTGTGGATGGTTCTGCCCTTTCATCCCGGCCTCCAGAGGCTCCAGCAAAGCTCAAAGTCTCGCCCTGGCCCCGGCAAAGCAAACATCAAAGCAAGGAGCTGATGCTCAGGCTGGGGTTCTGATGCCCATGAGCCTGGCAGCTCCCAGGCTGTCCCAAGGCCTGCCAGCTCCGGTGGGTGATGAGTCTTGGTGGGATCAACCAGATGGAAGGTGGGCAGTGGACCTCCATGACCTGGCATTCAGCTGAGAGCCAAAACTACAACACAGAGCCAAAACTACAACAGCAAGTCCAGTTTCCCTACTTCTGGTGAAGTTTTTCCCTGATATATTTGTTTCAGCTCAACAATCATGGAATCCCAGAATGGCATGGGTTGGAAGGGACCCTAAAGACCGTTTATTTCCACCCCCTGCCATGGGAAGGGACACATTCCACGGAACCAGAGATCCATTCAACCTGTCCTTGAAAGTACCAGACTTTATCCTAGTAAAGTCTGCGGTGAATTAATCTCTTTTGAAGTGCTCAATGATTCTATTTCCCAAGTTACGAGGCCAGAAGCTGAGCTGAGAAAAGGAGCCAGTCCCTTGCACGTACAGCCACATTTAAAAAAGAAAACACAAACCAAAACAGACCTTGCTCCTGTTGTTTTTTCTCTTTATTTCTCCCCAAAAGTAGGTTATTTATATTTTAATTAAAGTGAGCACAATGTAACTCCGTGAGTTTGGCCGCTGAGCGTTGTCTCAGCTCGGGATGGAAGATAAACAGGCTCAAATACTCTCAGTGTGGCCCTTTTCTGGGAAGCACAGGGATCACGCTCACAATTCATCTTAAGCCATCGCAAGATGATGCCCATTAGAGGGGAGAGAAGGGGTGTTAATGAGATGAAGTGTGAGAATGGGGGGAAAATGAATAAAAGCAACAGCATGAATAGCACATGAGAGGCAAATGAAATAATTACTCCATTCACCATTGTTACAACAACACAATAAATTTAATGTAATTTCTAAAGGCCAACCAGTTTTCTTTCTTACTTTCTGCTTCTTTTTTCTCCCCCCCCCTTTTTTTAAGTTCCTTTTTACAGTTTCAGAATTATGCTTTAATTAGCATAACATTTAAATTAGCGAATGGAATCTTAATTAGCTGAGGAAATAGACTTTTGTTGGAGTGGTTGCTAAAACAAATAAATCCTCTTCCTCTTTCAAGAGCCATTTGCTTATGGCACATTTAATAGCCTAGTGTACCATAAACAATTTGAGACAAGGATAAGTAATTAAATTAGAAAACATGCCGACAGAAGTAGCCCAGCCTGGCCTTCTGGAGCTACAAGGAGATAATGCAAACCTCCCTTCAGGAGGGAAAAGTGGCCATGCTGGGATGTTCAGTTTTTGTTTGCAGAATTCCAGTTGCCCAAAGTTTTGGGTTGAATATTGGAGCCTCGGGGGTGGCTGAGCCCTGGCTGAAGGAGGGCTCCCATAGGAATGCAAGGAAAGGGCTGCAGAAGGTTCAGCCAGAAAGACAAACCCAAAAAGGATGTTTTGTCTTGAAGAAGGGAAAGCCCACAGTGGTGAAGGTCTGGGATGAGTGGGATAGCAGCCACAGGTTGCAATGCCAAGAGAATTTCCATCCAGAAGTTCTCTCAGCTGCTGCATTTGAGGTTCATCCACCACAACACAAGATCTAGGTCTGGGACCATCTTCTGGGTGTGATCTAAGTTTGCTCCCTCTCTCCTGGGTAGGAAATACCTCCCCCATCTCTTCTGGGAAGGAAACATCTCCCCCAGCTTTAGCCTCAGCATGGCTGGAGGGGTGCCAGCCCCTGGACAAGGCACTCAGCTCACCTGCCCTGAAATTCTGTTCCATGAAGAATGCCCTCCACAGGCAGCTCTTCTCTCTCCCTGTGCCTAGAGAGTGTCAAGTCAGGCAGCTCAGGATGCAACATCCATGTTCTGTCTCCCTCACATTATCACATGTGATAAATTTTTCCCATCCCTAAAAAGGCAGGATCCTTTTGGTAATATTTAGGCATGAGGCTTGTGGATGAAACAGGAAAACAGCACCACCCAACATTCCCACACAAACCCTTTGGAGGACACGCTTCCAGGTCCTCATCTGCACAGGCAAGGTGCACAGCATGTACTTAAAAACCTGGATAGTCCCAGGATGCAACAAAAATAAGTGTTAAGCCTCCTGCACTCTCAGCTTTTAAGGATGAGCAGGGATACTGTCAGTCAAGAGAGGTGAGAAACAGCAAGACCCAGGGGAGGATGTATTGGTAGAACTTCCTCTGCCTTGCAGAGGATTGTGACAACCATCACCACATCCAAAGCGTCTTCCAGCTGATGAGCAAATCCTTGGGTGGCCCTGGGAGGCCTCTCCCTGCTGTCCCTCCTCTGCATCACAACCCTGGCAGCTGAAGACAGAGTGTTTCCAGCAGCAGGGCTGCTCTATCCCGCTCCGGCCAGGCAACTGCAGAGAGCAATAAAAGTTTAATGGCTCCCAGTGGGTCGATTCCAAAAGAATGAAAACGCTATAAATCCAGCATAGTGCTTATGTGGAGCTTAAAAACAAACTGCTCCAATCACACTTAGCGAAGTCGTCCAGTCTTCACAGAAGACAGGGATGAAAAGGAAAGATTTAACCTTAGCCATGCCTTGGGCAGAATTCAGGTTGGGCAGAAAAACATTTTGGCCTCAGTGGGAAGATTTTCCTGGCTTTGTTTTTATTTAGTGTGATGTAAATCCTTGCGTGTGCATCCCTGCCACGAGGGCTCACACTCCCAGGCATCACCAGGGCTCAAGGTACACATGGAAAATTGCCAGGATCAGGCAAAAGCCAGCTCCTCGCTTTCCTGACAAAGCTGAGAAGCCCCTTTTAAGAGCCTTGCTCCATGATGTTTCCCCACGCAAAACTATTCCATCCCCACTGCCTCATCCCTCCTCTCCGTGCATTGTAACAGCCAACAATTTTCAATAACAGCCTCTCTCAAGGAAAATGCTCCATCACAGGTCTAACTCATTCCCAGCCACCACTCTCTTTCCATCTTATCTCCCTTTGTTCCCTGCTTCACCACACAGCTGTGGGCTCTGGAGCTTCTTGGGAGAATGGGAAAAGCAAAACCCCCTGTGTGTAATCCCACCTCTCGTGGCAAAAATGCCTTCCCAAGGAGGCCAAGGTGCAGCACAGCCCCATCCATCTTGTGTCGCCCTGCTCGTGGTGCTGCTGAAGCCAGGGGTGGGGATGGCTGCAAAGAACAATTAACCTCTGCTCTCTGTCAGCAAAGAGGAGCCAAATCCTGGCTGTGTTTTCCACCTGTGTTCTCCTTTTCCAGGGTTATTGTGTTTCTCACCCCTGACAAGCTGCTCTGCCCTCAGCAAAAAGAGCTGTTAGGTCTCAGGGAGGCTGAGAAGAGCAGCATTTCACAAGAACACTGACACTCATCTTCTCCTGACCTCAATGGCTGGGAAAACCCACGCCCCAAGCAACAAAACCATCCCAAACCATTTGAAAGTTATCCAGGGAAGTCAGATTCTTTCCCATTTGAAAATAGGTTATCGCCCAATCCTCATTTCCTATTTCTTACACATCCATTACCAGCTTTCATGGCAGAGTCATAGAATTGTTTAGATTGGGAAAGATCTCCAAGGTCATCCAGCCAAACCTCTGAGTCCAGCCAAACCACCCCACACAATGAAATCCAGGAAATACCTTGCTCTGCCTCTAGTGGAATGTTGATAAGTCAAGTAATCTTTGTTTCTAATTCCTGTAAGGACATCTTAAACATAAAGAGGATGTTTTGGTACTGCGGGGATGAGAACACCCAGCCTAAGGACAGGTATCCTCCAGCATCTCCCATCCACAGCTTTTTGTGGGAACCCCAGCACCCACAGACCAGTAATTCCTCATTTTTAATATAAAACCCTGTTTAATATTTTGACCTATCGCTTCTAAAGCTCAGAAAGCTGCTGAAACACCACAGCGGGAACATTGCTCCACATAAACATCCCTCTGCCAGGAGACAGAGGCACCGAGTCTAATTATTAAAATTGCATCTACATTGCAGCCATAGAAGGTGAGCTGGCTTAAAACAAGCTGTGCCTTCATCCCAAATAGCACTTTTTATGGACATACTTACACACACAGACAAGAAAAAAACAACAAGACAAAACAACCCACCAGAAAAAGAGGCTCTCTTCTGGTAAATTCCAAATGGCAGCCAAATTACGTATTACAACTACTAAACTTTTCTCTTTAGGATACTTCTAGCCCTTCCCTGCTTTGTTGAGGGCAGGGAATGCTCAGGACATGGGGCAGGATGAGGATTGGATGTTGCAGCAGTGCCAAACATTTGGAGCTGGAGGGACAAAGTGTCTGATGGAGAACAAAGCAAAACCCCACCCAATTCCTTCACTCCTTTCATAGCATCGGCTATTTTTTTTTTTTTTTTCATTTTTTAAAATACATTTCAGCCCTCCAGAACTCAGACACCCCAAAATGGCCCAGCTTCATCCTCTAAGCCATTACTCCAGCAATATTTATAGTTTTCCAAGAACAAACAAAGCCATCACGCCGAAGCCTGCCCGTTAATGGCACAGCCTGGGGATAGATGACTTTGGGGAAATCACTGTGGCGAGCCAGAATGGTGATGGATGGAGGAGGAAAAGGGGGAAAAGGAAAGAAAAAACAGCAGTCTGCAGAAACAGGGGGGCAATTTGCAGACTTGAGTAGAGTCACACCTCCTTGCTCCAGTGACAAATCTGCTCCATTAGGCCTATAAACCACACTTTGCCATCACCATGCTGCAGAGAACGGCTTGCACTCAGTAATGGGCCTCACAAGGCAAATGCAAGCCCAAAACAAACACTTTTCTAAACGCCTCATAACTTTTTTTGTTCCACCTGACTGCAGTCAAACCTGAACTCTGACCTTGCTGTTTCTGCCACACGCTTCAAACCTCTAGGAAAAAAAAACCCAGCAAACCTGATAAGACCCTCAGCTGCATTCCTGGGAGCTGGTGCAGCCCTCTGATGCTCAGCACCGAGAATTTTCTTTCCTATGCTGCATTTATTTAAGGAAAAGCAAAGGGTAGCCACAGAAGTGATGGGAGTCAGGACTCCTCTCCAGCCACCCATCTTCAGAGAAGTGATTTCAGAGAACCATGGAATATCCTGAGTGGAAAGGGGTCCACAAGGATCACCAAGTCCAGCTCCTGGCCCTACAAAGGCACCTTAACAATCCCACCCTGACTCTGAGAGTGTTTTCCTAACACTCCTGCAGCTCCGGCAGCCTCGGGGCCCTGCCCCTTCCCTGGGGAGCCTGGGCAGTGCCCAGCACCCTCTGGGGGAAGAACCTTTCCCTGAGATCCACCCTGGCCCTCTCCTGGCACAGCTCCAGCCATTCCCTGGGTCCTGTCCCTGCTCACCAGAGAGAAGAGATCCATGCCTGCCCATCCACTGCCCATCACGAGGAAGCTGCAGGCTGCTGTGAGGTCTCCCCTGATTTCCCCCCAGCCCCAGCCTGAGGATGTTGACCCTGCTGTGCCTTACAGGATTAACACATCTCGAGATCCACTGACGGAAGGATGCTGCAGGTAAGGGAAAAATGCGATTCCCTTGGACACAAACTCTGACATCCTATCTTAATCCTCAGCTGCAACAGGAGCGCTACCCTGGGATCTCACCCTGTGTTATTAAAGCACTCCAGATGGTTTTGATGGGGAAGAGACATTCATTGCAATACCCCAGACACCAAGCTGACATCTCAGCGGCTGCAGGAACATCACAGAGAAAATCGGTTCCCCACCAGAGTGTTTGTGCAGCAAGAGGGAACTCGTGAACTGAAGCAGAAAATCCTCCACGACTGCTCTAGACTAATAATTGCCCAAACGCCGGGTGGTGGCAAAAAAAAAAAAAAAAAAAAAAAAAAAAAAAAAAAAACCAAAAAAAAAAAAAAAAACCCAAAAAAAAAAAAACCACAAAGCGATGCCTGGCTTTGAAACCAGCCCTGCTCCTCGACCCGGAGGCAGCGGCTCTGCTGCCGCCCCGAGGGGGCGAGTGAGCCGCGGGACACGGTGTCCAGCAACAAATTAAATGCCAACAGAGCCGCCTCGCTCAGCCCGGGCACCCCGCGGGCAGCAGAGATGAGCTCGCTCCGGCTCTCCGGTGTTCGCTCCTCTCCACTCCTCTCCCGTGCATCCATCCGCACCGCCTCCCCTCTCATCCCTTCGCCTCTCTTCCTCCCGGCTTTTGAATCTCGCCCTTCCCAGGGGCTCTGCCTTCCTGTCTCCCCTTGCAGCAGTGGCGCAAGGGACAGAGCCCGCGTGTGCATCGCGGTTATTTACAGGCGCTTCTCCCTCCCTCTCTATCAGAATTCCAAAGGAGCAAAGCCAGACGGAGCCCTCCGCGGACTGGAAAGGCAGCCAGGCTGCTCGTGTCACCACGATGTCCTTGTAGTGCTCAGAGGCTGGGCAGGAAAAGCAAAGGGGACAATGCCTCCAGGGAGGTGCTGCAGGATGCTCCCTACCCCAGGCTGAGGTTGGGTGCCGGGAAGCGTCCATCCCACTTCCCAGTGCACTGCCACCCTCCATCCTCACCCTGCGCAGCGCTGGGAAAAGAGATGTCACAAAATTACCACATCACAAGTGAGCAGAGAGCGCGGCCGTAAGCAAAGGACACAGGGAAAGCTCCCAGGAGGGCCGGGATGAAGGGGAAAGGCGAGCCCCGGGCCGGGGGAGCGGGCGGTCACAGCAGCCTAACCTTCAATCACCGCCAGGCAGCCGCGCTTGGCTGCGAGCAAAATAAAAGCGATCGCTGCGGCCTTTTAAAGAGCAATATAATCTGGGGTGATTACCATACAGAGCGGCACGGAGAGAGCTCGGCACAGCGGGAGACTTACGAGGAGTTTGGCTGCTCCGCAAAGCGCAGGCTGGTGCTTTTTGAACCGTGCTGGCAGAGCATCCCCCCGGCTCACCCGCTCCTGGCATCGCTGCCCAGTGCCCTGTCCGGGCACACGCTGCCCCGGGGAGCCAGGGAAGGGTTTCCATAGGTGAAGCTAATGAGGCTGACCATCGGCTGCTCTTGCTTGGCAAAACGCTGCGGATATTTTGCTAATTTACACCACCAGAGAGTCTTACCCCAGACATTCATTATCTTTCTGGGGGTTGAGCACGCTTGCTGACTTTGGTTCCCCCTCCTCCGCACGCTGGACTGTTTCCCCCTCTGCATCAGCGAGGCTGGAGCTGATCCCTCCTGCCAGCTCGTGCCAGCACAGATGATGGCACAAACTGCACAGAGGGAGGAAAAATAATAACCAGGACCAAACCACTTGGCAGAGCAGTGCCAGAGCCATATTCTGTCTCTCTCCTTCACATGGGAGATGAGCAAGGACCTTTTAGGAGACCATTCATGTGTGGGGGACCCAGAGATGCTTTTCTGGCTAAG
Source organism: Vidua chalybeata (assembly GCF_026979565.1). NCBI lineage: Eukaryota > Metazoa > Chordata > Aves > Passeriformes > Viduidae > Vidua > Vidua chalybeata. Next base: position 4,343,723 of record NC_071552.1, on the reverse strand, counting down.
ACATCCTGCCTGGAGGCAGGAAAGGACATCACTTGAAGGAGCAGCTGGGCATTAGAAGGCATGATTTGGGTGAAATGAAGCTCATCTCCAGCCAAGAGCTTGTATCTGAGCCAAGCTCTCCCAAGGTATCCACCTGCTGTGAAACCTTCTCGACCACCTGGGTTTTGCCAAACCAAAGGCCATCAGAAATAACACTGATTTGTGATGCTTTCACAACCATAATAATGCAAGTCACACTTCTGGAAAAACTCCACCCCTGTGCACACGAGGTATATCCCGTTTTGAGAAGCCCTGGGGCTTGGAGGGCTCCATGCTTGAACAAAGAGCTCTAAACACTGTAGTGCCCTTGGGTGAGAGCCCAGCCCACCACCTGGCATTCAGGTATCCAGCACCAGAGAGGCCAAACCCTCATTTTTGGGGTCCTCTCTCTTTTACTGCTGCCAAAATGAAGCCTAATGATGATGGTCCCACCCATCCACACTGTACAAGAGCATCTTCTCCTTGAAGGGCAACAACACAAAGAGAGAACAAGCCCATTTAAAACTCGCTTTCTCTGCAAGTCAAGTCCACGTCTGACCTGGCAGTGAGAGAACAGCTCAAGTGATGATAAGGAAAACAGCAGATCAGGCAAATTGAGTCAGACTGGATTATGGGAGACCAGCAGTCTCCAGGTTCTCCACAGAAGAAGTATAGTCAGGAGTCTGCGGTGAGCTGTTCCAATGAGAGGCAATAATTGAATTTGTTTTCATTTAATTTGAAGGACCTTTAATTAAAAGCCAAGCCTGTGTGTGCAGAGAGATAAAGCTGAGCACGTGGAGAGCGGGGGTAATTTGGGTGCTGAATGCAATAATTAATTGTAAACGTGGAGGTCAGGAGCCGGGCTCTATCTCCCTGCAATCAGCACGCGGCGCTGGCCGGCCGAACGGAATGGGCTCACCGGCGCCGGAAACGCTTAAGTGATTTTTGAAGCCTTAATGGCAATTACAGAGCAGCGAGGAGGTTAATTTGCAGAGTTCATTAATCAGAGAAATAAACACGTCAGCGATCGCCACGGAGAGGGGAAGCAGAGGAGCCTGCCTTGGAGATGGAGAAGGCCGACCTCGGCACCGGGGCTCGCCAGGGACTGGGGACAGGGGACAGGGTTTGCCTCCTCAGCTCGGGGTGAGCCCCGGCTTTTCACACTAACCATGAGCTGTGAAACCCTCGGCCACTCACCCCGGGGCTCCTGCTAAGCAGAGCTAAATGTTCCCCAGCTCCACGAGGTGTTAACTGGATAACAAGCCCATGTCGCTCTCCAGCTGGTAACTCCAGTCCTCTCAGTCCTGCTACTCCCCTGCAGTCTCAGCTTCTCATGGGTTGGGAGTTTATTACTGTTGCTGAAAGGCTCCTCAGCTTCTCAGTAAACCTGGCCACCAGCTCTGAAGCGACAACAATCACTCTCAAATTAAGAACTCACCCCACTGCTAGAAGACCTAAAGCCCAGCCCTCCTAGGGCATCATTTCTCCAAATTTTGGAAAACTGGAGCTTTAACACAGCACCTTCCATGTTATGTCAGGACACAGAGTGTCTGTTAAAACACTTAGAAAGAAAGAAAATGGCTTGAATCCTAATAGGCATTAGTGAAGTTAAGAGATGTGTGGCTTCCTGGACACACATCATGAGACAAGAGTGGTGCATCGTGGAGGAAATATCTTGGCAATGAGGTAAGGATAGTCCCAAGCTGCAGCAGGACAGAAAAGGGCCAAGAGCCAGGGGTATCTCTGCTGCCTCACACAGCTCAGACAAAATGGGATTTTGCAGTGGGAGGAAAACTATTACAAGGAGTGAAGGGGGCTGGAATCCCCCTGGGCTGAGCAGCAGCAGAGATTCAGCAGAATCCTGGGATAAAAGCCGAGCAAGCCAAGGCTGGAGACCTCCAACAGCTCCCTGTATTCCTGGGGATCTCCTGGTTTTCCTTCCCCTTCGGGCTAAGGAGAATAGGGTGAAGCTTTAGGCAGGAGCTCCACGCTCTCAGGGGGCAGTTCTGGAGGGGCTGGGTGGCCCCTTCCCAGGTTGGTGGCTTCTCCTGTGCCTGCTGCTGTGGGAAGAGGATACACACAGATGGAAAGGTGTTTCAGGGAGTGTAGCACCAAGAGCTTTTTCTCAGGCTGGTAATTGCTCCCTGGAGAAAGGCTGTACACTGCATTTTATTTTTTCCACTCCTTCCTTCCTCACAGATTATTTCAGGAACTGATTGCTGATGCTTTTTGCCCCTCTGCCTGGAAGACGTGTGCTTCCAAGGCAATGGACAAAAAGGGCTCCAAACCCAGCACAGATAGGTCTTGCCTTGCTGATCTGTTCATCCTAGTTACTAACAATTAACACGAGCCAATTAGTCCAGCCATTGCCTTGGCTCTCCTGCCTCTTTAGGCACTGTTATCCCAGGGACCTCCATATGGAAAATGAGTTTTAAACACCTCAACAGACTTCAGGGATTTGTTTTTACAGTAGCAGCTTGTTCTTCAAAATATTGAAGAGTATCTATGACATCAAGCAGAGTGCCAAGCTGAGCGCCTGGAGCAGGATAATCCCACACACTGGAACAGGCTGGGAGGGGATGAGCTAAGCAGAAGAGCTGCTGAGAAAGACCTGGGGTTGTGTGCAGGATGAAGAAGATGAGCCACTGCTATGGAAAAAGCAATGAACCAGCCTCCAGCTGCAGGAGATCCAAGGAAGCTGCCATTCCCCCCTAACTGGACCAAGGAGAAATGCATAAGCAGCACACACGTGTTCCCTGTGACTTTGTTGCTCTGTCCCAGTGACCAGGTTCACCTCCTGCCTTCCTGAACACTGAAGAGAGTCCATCATGTTACTGACAGGCAGCTCAAGCCATCTCCTCCATGCCCATCTCCTCCTCTCCCCTGCTCCCACTAACCCCAAGTTTGGGGACCTGTCAGGATTGGTGTTAACTTTTCTGCCTGCTAGAACTGTGTGTAATTAAACATTTTAATTAAAATCTGCAAGAGTGATTGCCCTGTCATCCTCTGAAGGGAAGGCTAATCACAGCCCTTTTATCCAGTCCAACGAGTGGCCAAGGACGTGACGCTGGGCAGAAGTTTTGGGTGGCAGCAGAAGTGTCTGTAAGGAGCCAGGTCCTTGCCTTCAGCTGAGCAGAGCCAGAACATGGCATGGACACCAAACCTGGGTATGTGGAAGCTTGGATGTGGAGACAGGAGGATGCAAACCACGCAGGGAAGTGCATCACTCACTGCATCTCCTTCCTTCAAAGGATTTAGACTTTTGGAAAGCTCTTCAAGAACTGTTTTCACACCACAAGCAGCCTCTGTGTCACTGGGGCTGGTGGTGCACACCAAGCCCACCTTGCTCCAGCTCCATCCACCCTCCCTGATCCTCCACCCCCTTTTCCTGCTGCCTCTCCTCTCCCTGGCCAAGCGCCGGAGGGGCTGTGGAGGCTCAGAGCATCCTCAGAGCGCTCACCCTGATTGCAAGTGAAGTGTTTGAGCAGCGCTTCAGAACTTTTCTCCCCCAATGCCCGTCAAGAACAAACAAAGTATTTGTTGTTGTTGGAGTAAAAAATTCATCAAAATAAAATAAAATAAAATCAGGAGCAGAAATGCACACATCTACATTTGACTAAGTGGGGAAAGAACACACTCGGAAACTTTTTGATCAGAGCCTCAAATCCTGACAGAGAAAATGTATTCATAATTTATTAAAAAATAATTTATAATTTATTTTAAAATTCATCAGACTCCTCTTTTTTTTTTTTTTTCCTTTTTGCCTCCCTTCTGACAAACAAGATTTTCTGTAATTCCCGAGGAGGGCAACCGATAGGGACAACATTGCTGAAGGCTTCTCTGCTTTCAGAGGTTGGGAACATGAAAAGACAGAGCAGCAGTGCCAGAGTCACCCCTGACCAGCACCCCTGCTGTCCTAAACCCTCCCAGGGATGCTCCTGCATCTCAGAGCCTCTCTCTCATATTCAGGGGCTTTACAGACCTAAAATAGGAGCCCCCCCATCCTCCCTGGCTGCTGCTGGGTTCCACCACCTCACTGGGCTTCATCCAGCATTCAACCCTGGCTCCGACAGGTGGAGGAAAGCAGCCAGGGCACAACGCTGCGGCTCAGATCCCTCCTGCTGGACTCCTTATCCAGGAAGATTATGAGGTTTACTGCTGCTTCTCCATTATCCTAAATAAAGCAGCCTTTCAAAATTGCTGCAGACACATTAGATCATGTACTTTTTACACTTCCAGAGACACTGGTTATAATATCTTTTTAACAACACTGGGCAGAATCTATTTTCTTCTTCCACTGAGCTGAAAAATACTGTTTTCTCAAGGAAGAAGAAAAAGGAGGAGGGAAAAAAAAAAAAAGCTATTGATTTTGTTTAGGGTCAGAATAAAATATCATTGGAGTGGGTGTTGAAATCCTCAGCCACAAATTACTTCCAAAGTGACAGTTTGGGCTGTGAAGATTTTTCTTGTGAAATAAAACAAAACAAATGAAACATTGTGTTCTTCCTCTCTATGTGCACGTTTGAGGTTTCCACCGGCTCCAGCTGGTTCCTGCTGGGTATATTTAGTGTTTCAATCTATTCTTTTCCCATTCCCATCCCTGCTGGAGCTGTTGCACGGCCAGCACCAAATCCTGCTGCCCAGATGGAGTGAGGCAAAGAGAAATGCTGTGGGTGGGATGTGGAGGGACAAATCCCAAAACCACAAGGAGAGCAGACGTCGTCCCCTCCGATGCCCAGGGGATGCTGTCAGCTCCCCCTTCTCCCTCCATCCTGCCCCTCTGCCATGCAGGAATGAGGACGGTACCCAGCACGGTGTGATTCAGCATCCCCCTGGCCAGGACTGGCTCCTCTCACGCTGCTTTTGAAATCAAAAACACCCCCAGGAACCTCCAAACCCGGGAGCTCTCAGCCAGGTTTCGCTTCTCCAAAGAGTCAGCAAATTAACCCCCATTTATATGCACAACCCACTTCCCTCTAATCTCTCCATCTATCTCTGCTCTCTGCTGGTACAAGAGATGAGTATTGGCTTTAAATACAATAATTTCTTTATAAATAAAGAACAGGCAACACTTGTGAAAGGGAAACCAGATGTCTACCTCGGGCTTCTGTGCTTTCTGCTCCTCAGCATTGTGTGCAGGAGATGGGAACACGCCACCGGAATGAAGAGATCTGCAGGTCCCTGCCTCACGCTCTCAGTTTTATTTTATTTATTTAGATTTATGCAAATGCAAAAAAGAGGTCACCTACCCAAATGCTCTCAATGCCCTTGATGTAACTTTAAAATGCATCATAAAAATGCCCTGTACGCCGCAGTATAATTCAGTACCACACACCAGTAGATAAGAGAAAAGCCAAAATCTCCCCCTGCTGCAAACAGACACATTCCCACCCTGGCAGAACCTGCACACACACAGATTTTAGCTTCCATCAGCCATTCCCTTCCCCATCATTCTCTGCCCACGGCAGCCAGCAGCCACAGCCTTTTTTCCCCCACATCTGCTTCTCTGCTCAACATCTGTCCCCCACCGATCTCTCCATGTCCCACATCACCATCCAGGAGCCACTCCTGCCATCCCATGCAGCAGCCAAAGGGACCATCCCAACCCTGCCACTGAATCAGGAGCCCTTGCTCTTCTCCACCCTTCTGAGCATGGCGGGCTCAGAAACCTCTTGGTAGTGGGAGAAGGAAGAAAAATGCTGCAAAAGCACCAAAAAACTCATTCTGAAGTGTGCCCTTGTGGCACTGCCAGACTGGTCTGATGGAACCACCCTGCTCCAAGCAGGGCAACGTATTCCCAAGCACACGGAGGCAGTTGTGGCACCAGGGGATGGTCTGGACCATGTTCCTGCTTGAGATACCAACACAGCCACACTTGAGCCACCAGCCAGCCCAAAACCCAGCAGCATTTTGGACAGAAAAGACCTACCCATGATTCAAGCCACCATGAGGATGTAAATTTTTAATTCCTGAACCTCACAGAGCCAACCCTGACCCAGCAGCAGCACTCCCATAGCTGGCTCCTGCCTTTAAGATGCCACAGGATTTCTCCGCAGCAACTCTTCACGGTTCTTGGCCATCCTCCCTTGGGAACGCAGGCAAAGAGTGAACTAATGAGTCTATTAGACTTAATTAAGCTAATGTGAAATTATTTACTTAATCTGGGAAGATCTTATGATGGTGAAAAATCCCCATGGACAAAAGCTTCCAGCTGACTCGCATGGGCGGGCGAGAACCTCACGAGCAGAGGCTGTGGAGATGCTGTGGGCACGGGGACAGGGTGGAGAGGAGGGTCAGCCACCACCACAGCCCACAGCAGCTGGCTCTTGCATGGCATTTCCAGGAAAACCAGCCAGGAAGGCCCAGCCGTGTTTCGCCTTCGTTTTCCAAACGCACGTCTCTCCCCGGCCAGCAAATCCATCCAAGGCTGGCAGCTGGGAAGGAAAAGTTTTCAGGAGTGGTTGGCCCCTGTCTCCCGTGGATGGCGAGCGTCCCTCTGAGCAGATCCCGCAGCTCCCGCAGCCAGGCTGTGCCTCAGCGTGGAGCGGGAGCACCGAGCAAAGGGGATTTTGCCTCGTGCATTTTCCTGGCTATTTTTTCCCCTCCCTTAATGTAGAAAAGCTTAACGCTCGCTTTGAATTCCTAATACGACTGAGTTCTTTTTGCCACTTATTTTGTTTTGTCATGCACTACATACAATTACACATCTCTAATCCGCAAATCCTCCCCCGACGCTGGAACACGTGCCAAGCCTTTCCTTTCCACGGCCGCCGCATTTACAGCCTTTAGAGACAAGCTGACATCATGGAATGCCGGGATGCCCTGGCATCGCCCACTGCCACCAATCTCCAGACATGGAAGCCTCTGATCCCCAAGGACTGGTGTGGAAAATGCCCCATCCCTGCCCTGCCTAGAGGGAGGGATTCCAGCCCTGGCAGTGCGGCCAGGAGCCCTGGCCAGGACTAAATCCCAGAGAAGGAGCCCCCTCCATCCCGGCTAAAGGAGCTCGGCTCAGCATCTCTGAGACAGAAATCACATTTTGTAAATCTCCCACGGTGAATCAACTCCCCAGTCAGATATGAGCTCAGCAAAAACTGGCAGGCAAATGATCTCATTAATAATCAGCACTATCAGGAGTTTCTGCTTCTCTCAGGCAGCCAAACAGGCAAGAATTTATCTGGGAATGGGAGCAGAGCTACCTGGAACACAATGTAATTATTGCCCCAAGGTCAGACAGTGGCAGCTGTGCTGGCAGGCAGTGCCCTGCTCACAAATCAGGCCACCTGCAAAGGGGGCACCAAAGCTTTGGTGGCCCCTTACGATGTCTGTGCTGGTTCAGAGCCGGGTTCCTCATCCCCAGGAGTGGCCCCTCCACCAAATCCAGGGAAAGAAGAGCTAACCACCCCCCCCAGCACATAAACCATAGTGTGGGCTCTCACCTGCGAGCATCAACCCCTCAACCAAGCCCTGGAGGAGACCAAGGGCCTCCCTGCCATCCCTGCTGTGACACCCAGAGCATTTCAGTGAGGTATCAATGAAATTTCAGTGAGGTATCAATGAAATTTCAGTGAGGTATCAATGAAATTTCAGCGAGGTATCAATGAGATTTCAGTGAGGTATCAATGAAATTTCAGTGAGGTATTGTTGTAGATGTCGGCGAACCCAATGGGAAGAATGATGATGTCTAACTCCATTTCAGAAGGCTCAATGATTGCTTTATTATAATTATGTTATAATACATTAATATGCTATATAAAAGAGGATACTAAATACTACATGCTACTTTCTCTAACTATCATATCTAACTAACTCACAACTTGTGACCCTGTTCTCCAGAGCCCAGACACAGGTGGATCCGACTGGCTGTCAGGACCAAACAATCCACCATGATCCAAGCAAGCACTCACTCAGGGTAAGCAATTCTCCAAACACATTACACAAGAGAAAAACACGGAGCAGAAATAGAAATTGTTTTCTCTTTCATTTCTCTCTGTGCACCTCAATAAAAAATCCTGAGAGAGAGAGAAATGTGCTTGCCACAAGGTATCAATGAGATTTCAGTGAGGTATCAATGAAATTTCCGTGAGGTATCAATGAGATTTCAGTGAGGTATCAATGAGATTTCAGTGAGGTATCAACAAGATTTCAGTGAAATATCAATGAGCAGTGAAAGTTTGAGAGTTTTCCTCCACACAAAAAGCCTCACTGCAGCCTCAGAGCATCTCCCAACACCGCTGCTCAGGAAAAGAAGGAGTAAGAGAGACATCAATTTCCAGAGCTTTGCTCCAAAATCCGGCCTTCGCCTTTGAAAGCGTAATTTATTCAAGCTGCTTTATTATTGCAGAGCCCAGCCTCGACAGGGGATTATGGAGAGGTCACAGCTGGAGCAATAACAATAATAAGAAAAAATAGTGAAGTCGGGACAGCATCTTGTGTGAGTTCACTGTGCATCAGGCACTCACTTTTTTTGGGAGTCACGGTGTGGGAAAGCACAGGAAGAACATCCCATGTGCCACCAACTTAACACAAAAGTGGCATCCAACAAATCTTTGGGGGAGTAACAGGGACGGGGGCTTCACACCCCCTCTGTTTGTGAACCCAATTAGGCATATGTTGAGGAAAGGGTGTATGTATATTAGATTTTAATTAAGCAGTGTTAATTATAATCTATGAGATGTGCTTACTGCTTATCTGATAATTATGAGAAAGCCAATTTGGCTGCTGGCTTGTGACTAATTAAGTGGAATTAGTAATGATAATTATAGATTTAATTTTTGTTTGCCTTTATTGGCAATGGGGGGGAAAGTGGCTTCCAGGGCTGGGTAGGCCAGGGATGGGAAAAGTCATGGGGAAAGGTCACCATGCCAGGAATTTGGCCCACAAAATGGGGATTTGACCAGGACTTCCCAGAAAAGGGGAAATATTGGTGAAAAAAAAAAAAAAAAAAAAAAAAAAATTTGGCATTAAAAAAGAGGTTTGCAGGAAATGCTGATGGAAACAAAGTTCTCCTAAAAAGCAGCAGTTTTGTGGAAGATTGGGCTAGGTTTTGTCAGTTCATTGCACAGGTAGCCACAGGTAGGAGTCTTTAAAAAACAATTGAAATCTTGGGCAATTCAGGGAGTTTGACTTTTTCAGGCCACAGGGGGAAATTCCCTGGGGATCTCTCTCCTTCTTCTCACATCCACCATGATCCTGACTCCTGTTCTCAAGAAAAAGGGAACTTTTTAGCACTTTATTTTTTTTTCCCCAGTGTAAATTGACACGGTATAAAATAAACACCAAATCCTGCAAAAACTGCCCAATCCCTGGGAATGGGACTTGCACATTTTAAACATGCCCACAGGTTGCTCTGCCTGGCTGCAATCCTTGTAATACTCATTTTCCACCCTTTCTGAGCGTGCACTCTGCTCAGAGGCTGCCAAATTGACCCAAAACATAAAAGCAAAGCTTTTGTGTGAGGCAAAGAATAAAAAAACACAGGGAGAAAAGGGAGGGAAAAAATATATATATATATATTACAGCTGGATTTTTAAAAGGCCCAGCTAAACTTGCAGCTGCACGACAGCACGTGGAGCTGTGCAAGCTCAGCTAATGATAATTAAATCTCCTGCTGCAGGGGTGAACAGCAATTTCGCGCTAGGTCTGCTGCCCGGGATGAGAGCTCTCCCAGGAAAAGCAGCACAGGGCTGGAGGGTTGGACCACGGAGATGCTCTGCTCGCTTGCCAGGCAACACCCGGAGCTGGGGATGCTCTGCCCGGCTCCTTCCCGAAAACAGCATCTCGCATCTCCAGCGCCGAGCTAAATAATACATGGCGATCCCAGGGATGAATTCCAGGCGGAGCGCAGGGAAGACAATGCCGGCTGAATGCATTAAGGCAGCAGCCCCGGTGTGGCCGCGCTCATTTGCGAGGCCCCGCTGCAGAGGGGGGGCCCCGCTGTGGCAACCCCAGGTCCTCAGCGAGGACAGCTCTGCACAGGGCTGAGCAGCACGGAAAGAGCCTGACCTGACTGCAGAGTGGCTCTTTGCATCCAGAGCCTTTGCATCCCGGCTCTTTGCATCCCGAGCCAGGGCGTTCCTGGGATGCAGCGGCTGCGGGGCCGGAGCGCTGCGCTCCGCGCGCCGCGGAGTCCCCGGCACTGACCGAAATAGAGTCTTTGCCCAGCTACCGCTCAGCTAAATTCGGTGCCCAGCCCCCCGGATCCAGGGAAGCAGCACGGGGCCGTTAGCCAGATCGCTCGTGTCACATCAGGGACCCTTCACTGCGGCAGGCAGGGACACAGCGTGCCAAGAGGAAGAGGATGGCACGCAGGTGATGCTTCTTGCTGGAGGAAGCTGGAGTGAAATAAACCCCAAGTCCTGGCCCCCTGTGAGCATTAAATATTATCTGCCTACAGGCTTTTGCCCTGACCTCTATGGTGGCTGGTTTAAAGAGATTAAATGAGAGCAAACTCACAGTTTCTTGGGTTTATTTCCTTTTTTCCATTTCAGCAGCTACTCGAAAAGAGGCTTGTTTATAGAGGGAGAAATTCCCCATGAGTCACGCACTATTCAGACCAAAAAAATATTGCCAGCATCAGCCTGAAGTGACCAAAACACATGCACAGATGGGCAAAATTTGGCCTCATTCCTAACGATGTTCAGAGTTTGTGCAGCCATGGACATCCCTACAAATTCCCTCCAGGTTTTCCACTATATCCATTACAACAGCCCATCACCCTTAAGTGCACTTGCTGAATCATCCATTCCAGCTCCTGGACTTAATTTCTCCATGATACATTAAATACCTTCCCTTCCTGTCCTAAAGAGCTGTGTGATGCACTGGGAGGAGCACAAATGGTTTTGGCTCTGACCTGATGCTCAGCTCTGCAAGGGAATTGTCCACTTGGAATTCCCTGCTGAGCAAGAGAGCTAAGAGAGGTCAGTGCCCAGCCCTAGAGGGATAAATAATACTTTAAACAGGACCCAGCTCCATGCCAGGACCTCCTGTTGAACACTTCCACCTGTAGTTGGCAAAGGATGAATCACTGAGTGCTTACTCACCCCTCTGAAATGAGGAATAATGGGGTTTTAAAAGAATAATGCTTCATAACACTCAGCATTCTGTTGGATAAGGTAAAGACAAGGCTGAAGCCAGGAGCTGATAAAAGCTACAGCTTGTAATTCCATTGCACCTTCTCTACTCAATAAATGGGTTTCAGTCAGAGCATCTCTTCCATCCAACCCAAAAAGGACCTGAAGGGTAAGTTGATTGCATTGATCGTGCATGCATTTTCCCGGCAGGGAAACTGGCCCAGTCCCTGGCTGCTCCTGTCCAAAGTACTCCACTTACTTATTACGGGAATATCGCCAGAGACTCCAGGGCCAGGGAGCGGGACGCTACAGGGAATTCATTGCTCTCTGCGTGCTGGGAACGTTAAGTGGAAGGCAGAGCAGGGGGGTATGGCAGGGCTCAGCTCAGCCTCTTCCCCATCACAGCCCCTGGCAGCCAATCACTCCTGCCAAGGGTTCTGCCAGCCCCGTGGGATCCTTCCCACAGGACTGTCCTTAACCCCTGTGAGAACAGGAGGACTCCAGGCAGCAGAGCAGCATGGATGTGCTGAAGCAAACTGTCCTCAGGCTGCTCCTGTCCTCCACAGCCCTTTCACTGCTCACACCTCACATGTGCATCCTCCAGGCAAGAAACTCCCTCTCCATCCTCCCTCCATCCCTGCACCCAGCTGTGACAGCTCTCAGGGGTCCAGTCCTGAGTCACCTCCTCTGCTGCTCCCCAGCTGCCCACCACTGTTGGGTCTGCTGGTGTGACCATGTCCATCCCTAAAACCCTGCCTGTCTTCCCCAGGGAAGAGTGTAAATCCCTGGACTTGGTACAAAGCACAGACCCCTCTCAGTAAGATCAGCACTGCTGTTGGCATCCACTGGTTGGAGGGCACTGCCATCCTAAACCATCCACAGGGAAAGCTGATGAAACAAGGAATCTGAGCCCAAATTCAGCATCCAATCCCAAAACTGGAGCAGAAGGCATTGCACAAGCTCTGTGTCCCAGCTGTCATGCCCTTCGCTCCATCGTGTCCCCCGGAGGTGGGAAGGGGACATGCCAGGGCAGCACCAGCCTCCTTGCTCCACTGCAGGAATGACAGGCAGGACACAGGGCAGGCTGGCAGCCTCACAGCAGCACTGCCCAGCCCCGGGAGATGGGCCGGGGTACCTGCGTTTGCTAATTAACCCCGAGGCAATGCCCTGCCCACACGGCAGTGCTCCTCCAACAGAGCTGCCCCCACCTCTCCCCGCAGGAGGCTCAGCCGTGCCTTGCCAGAGTGTCTTCGAAGGAGAAGGCTATCAGCTCCAAACAGCCGAGACCTTTAGCTCAAATCCATTAATCCTCTTTATTAAACCCGGGTCACCTCTGAGTCCTGGCAAATTAACCAGCATCTCCCCACTGCAAGTACATCAAGAGGAAACGCGCTGTACAGCGCCTGTAATTTTCATGGACCAGGGCTCCGGGGTCAGAGGGCTTCCCGGGCTCCAGTCTCTGCCTTTGTCAATTTAAAAGGGAACATCGGCTTGCGCTTGTATAAATTACAAGAGAGGCAGAGCAGGGGGCCAGGGCGCTCTCAGGGCGCTCGGCCAGCTCCAGCTGTGCCACTGTCCCCTCTGCTGCCTGGGGACAGGAGCAGGGGACAGCAAGGCCAGGAGCATTGAGTCCCCTGGGGGGAGAAATGGGGCTGGGGATATCCTCCAAACAGCTGGGCAGGCAGGGCACCACGCTTGGCATCCTCCAAGGCTACCTTGGCCACGTGCCTTCTTACTGCCTCTAATAAATGGCACATCCCTGGTGCCAGCCCAGCTGGGGAGCAACAGAAAGGGAGACGGGAAGGGCTTCACTCCAGCTCAGAAGTGGGTGGAAAATTGCTCCCTTGTTGCCTGAAATTTCACCATTTGAAATATCTCCCCCTTTCTGCACTGTCCTGTTGGATCCACTCTACTCTGAGTGCTCACCAAGCCAGCACCAAAGCAAGAGCAGCTCTGGTTCTGAAAAGCCAAGGGCATTTAGCTGGGCTGGGGAAGACCTGGGGCCAAATCCCTTATAAAAACTAATTATACACCCACTAGAAGGGCTACAAAAGAGAAAACCAGCCCAGCCTGGCCTGGGGAAGAACTCTGTGTGGGCTGAGGGATAAGGGCAGCACGGGGATCAGAGGTCACAGCACTCCCTTCCTCAGATGGGTCTCCTTCTGCTCCTAGAAACAGCATCCTTAAGATAAACAAGCTTCCCAGAGCCAAGCAAAGAGCACTCCTACACTCTGTGAGTGAAGATAACAAAAAAAACATTTTTCATGGGGAAAAAAAATGTGGGAAAATTTCCAAGCAGCTCCTTAAGAGCTGTAAGCATCACATCCATTCCCCTAAGACAACTCCAGATCTGGCACTTCCCAGCACACTCTCCATCCGTAGCTTTACCACGGGGCTATAAATCCACTGGCTTTGGCTGAAGTTGCTGTGGTTTTACACCAGCCTAAGCCAGCAGAGACTGAGCTGGGGAATCATGATCCAGAGGCCAGGATGCTCGCCCTTAACTCAGTCCAACAGCACAAGGAGTTTTCAATCTGGGGTTGAGATATAGGTAGGATTAACACATGGCACCTCAAATCTCCCAGCCATCAGCTTGTATCACTGCTTTAGTTTTTTATTAAAAACATCACTTCTAGCTGTATTTAATCATGGCAAGGTCATTTCAGTGGCAGTTGTCAGCATCCTGGCCAAGGAACCAGAGGAGCAGAGCCCTGGCCTGCTGGTCAGATAAAAGGAGGAGATGCTGGGTTTCATTTCCTTGTTTTCAATTGAGAGATGCCCACCTCCGTGTGCAGATTAAGGTGTGGGTGGGCCAGTGTCAGCCCCCCATGGGCAGAGATGGGAAGCTGCCACTTGCTCTGCTCATCAGGAGCCCTGAGGAGAGAAATTGCATAGTTCTCCCTGCGGCCCTCTGCCCACCTCGAACCAATTTCTGCTTCTTTTAATTCAATTCAGCTCCTCCTGACCCTGGCTGGCTGGAGTTGCAGAGTTTCTCTCAACAGATAGCACCAATTACAGAGGTGTGAAAATGGAAGGCTTTCAATTCGGAGAACAAACCCAAGAAACTGGGACTTTATTGAACTGAGAATCAGGGGGTGGGGAAGGGGGAGCAGGCAGGGGCATGGGCTCAGCAATATCAACTGTGCTCACTCTAAAAACCAAATTCTGGGGCTGATCCCTCCAGGCACGAAGGCATCCCCAGGGGCTGGGGTGGCAAATGCCAGGAGAGGTGCAGGCTCAGGTGTGCAGAGCTGATGGCACCTGGAGATGAGGGATGTGGAACCCAGCGCTGCATCCCTGGCACGCCGTCTCACTCATTAGCGGCTGCGTGTGCGTGCAGCCCCCAGCGGGCTGATTCCAGACCCTTGGAATCACATCCCACACATCTGACACAAACTGAGTTTGCTTCCCAGCAGCAGATCCTGGCTGGATTGACTCTGCAGCATCTGCAGCCCAGTCCAGCCGTTAGAACCAGCAGCACCTCCTTCCACACTGCCCTTGGTGTGACACCACTTTCTGTCCTCCCATACAGCCAAGGACTGGACGTCAAACCTCTGGAAACACGAGTGGCAGCACGAGCCTGGTCAGATCTGGGTAGGAGGGTTCTGGCAAGGTGGTGGAACTGCCTGACAGCCTCAGCAGTGAGATCAGCACATGGACTGACTTTATAAAAACTGCACAGTACAGCCTGTGATGATCAGAGAGTCCCCAGACAAAAGCAGGAATGTTCAGTTCATGGGAAGGAGGCACGGATAAGCACTTCCCTGAGCTGAGCTCACTGGAGCTCTTTGCCTAACATGCCCTGATTCTAAAAAAAAAAAAAAAAACCTAAAAAGCTGAAGTAAGAAGTGCTAGATCCCAGGACAGAAAATGGGGTTACTCTTATGGGAAGAAGAACCACTGAGTAGGGTCCCCACCATCTCTGGATACTCCCAGGTACCTCACGGGATGTAAGGATTTGAAAAAGCCTCCCCCAGACCTGAAAATTCCCCTCTCCTGTCCTGTCTCCACCCAAGGTCAGACCATCAGCACAATGCCCATGTGCCAACCAAGCCCAGGGGCTCTCTATAATCCAGACACTGGAGATTTCTCCAGACTTCTCCCCATCCCTGGAGATGTTCAAAGCCAGGCAGCCTGGCCTAGTGAAAGATATCCCTGCCCAAGGCAAGGATGTGGGATGAGATGATCTTTATGGTCCCCTCCAACCCAATCCATTCTGTGATTCTATGATTCCCTTCCTTAATGAGGAAAACCTCACATGGCAAAGCTCTGCCTCCCATGCCAACACCCAAAGAGCAAGGGGGTCCTCTCAGTCTGAATTCTGAGCAACTGCCCAAAATTTTGGCTGGCACATCCAAGCAGGATCAGCATCTCCTTTCCGAATCCGAGAACTGTGGGGGGCCACCAAAACAAAGCAGTGGCTCATTCCTGCCTCTCTCCCAAGAGCTCCACGACTCAGAGCAGCTCGGAGCGTGGCTTCCAAGCCAGTGCACGGCACCTCCTGTGCCTCCAGCCAAGCCGTGGCCGCGGCTCCTCCAGCACTGCCCATAAATCCTGCAGCCCGGTAAACAGCGGAATTACGGCGCCCCGCCATTGCTTAGCTGCCTTTGACACTAATTGCTCTGCAGAGTGTGTGCAACTGGCAACACCTTATTAAAAGTGAAATATATTATACTGTCCACTTATTGCGACTTTATAAAGATAAAGTGTCCCGAGGACACGGAGAGGCTGGCAAAGGCAGCGGCTCTCGGCCTCGCAGCGGCCGGCGGATGCCGCAGCGCACGCAGCCGAGGCAGGGCTGCCATTGACAGGACAAATGCGTGCTCTCCCTGAAATTCCAAAGAGCATTTCCATCTGGAGACCAAGGGCTGAGTGAAGAGCGTGCTTGAGAATGTCTCCTCTGTTCATCTCCTCCTTTCAGCTCCGGGATCATCACTCTCTAACCTCAGGGCAAAGAAAGTCAAAGATGCAATGTGAAAGGGCAGGGGGATCAATCACGTGCTGCCCTCCTGCCAGCCTGGAGAGGAGCAGAGGGTGCCCCTCATCTCACAAAGTCAGGCTGATCGTGAATTCACATTTTCCTTCTTCCAGACATCACTGCCTAAACTGTGGTACAGACTTTCCTGCCAGGACACAAACTGGGGCATCTAAGTGCAGGTCCAAGAGTCTGGTGGTGCTCCAGCTCCCTGCCAGCCCAGTACAAGGATTTTAGCACCCAGTGTATTGATCCTGCACTGTTTCTCTTGTGTTTCTCAAAGCAGGAAGCTGAACTCCACTGTTTCACAAGGAAAAACGCACTTCAGATTTGGAGCTACAGCAAGGACACGTCTCTTAACACTTGTCTCTGCACATGCCTTGGGCAAGTCATTTTCCCTCTTTATTCCTTGGCTCCCCTGTCTACAAAAACAGGTACAATGAAATTTCTCTTCTCCGTGAATTATTTTAAGATCTACTGGAAACAACCACTGTGTAAGAGTGAGGCCTGATATCACCGAGTTTCAGTAATAAAGGTTTTGATCCAGGCCCCCCGGCCTCGTCTCACCAGGTAATTTTGGAAGAATTTTTGGGTTTCTTTTGAATTGATGGGCTATTTCTGGTTGGGAACACGACAGACAGGAGGAAGGCAGACACAGGGGATGCCATCAAAGGCACTTCTGCATCCTGCAGTGCTCACAAAGAAGTGGTGAGCAGAGAGGGCACAGAAAACCCACCCATTCGAGGCAAAAATCAGCTTCTGAGGACTTCTTCCCAGCAAAATTAAGCTATTCTCATGCACATCGCAAAAGTCATTATGTCTACATCCCTCCTGTGCTGTGGAGAGTACAGACAATATTATTTATCATTTACTGGTCATCTCCCTTGTGGCAGAGAGGAGAGACCCACCTCCCACAGTCCATGTGCTGCAAAAACACAGCCTGCATCCTTCTTTGATTCCTGAAGGAAATGACACGTCCTCGACAACGGATTTGAAATATCCAGAGTCTTTGGTTCAACAAGTTCGAATCCAAGCAAGATCAATACCTTCTCACTCCTGAGGTATCAGCAGGTAATTGGGTATCGTGCAGTGATGAGTAACCTAGTTTGCTCAGAAACTGCAAACTTTAATCTTCATCCATTCCTGGTACATAGAATAGCAAGGGAGGAACAGATCAAAGGAGAACATATCAAATTCAGCTGCATTTGGACCCAGATTGCAGAAAAAAGGACTCATTCTTAAGCAAACTGGCTCAGGCTTCTGAGGTCCAGCACCTTGAGAGATTTGAGTACAACACAAGGTAGAGAAGTTTCCACTTCTCCAGTGCAGCCACCTGTGATCCCAGTGCCACCTTCCCCGGGGCTCAGGCTGCTCCTGACCCCCCAGCTTGGACCAGAGCCCTCTCCAAATTCACACACAACATCTGAGCACCTCAGCCTCTCCAAGTATCTGTGACTCCCACCCCAGCCCTCTCAGCTTTTCCCATTTCCAGCCCTGAAATGCCTTTGGCACCAGCCCTGGTGCAGGCAAGGAGAAGCTGGTCCAGCTTTCCAAGCAGGAAGGTCCTACCTTGCTCTAGGAAGTTCCCACCCCTGCATAGAAAGGAAAAGTGCCAGGTAGACTTATGGGCAGAGTGAGACAGAAAAGCACCAGGGGCAGCAGAACGACCTATTTGACAGATTTCCCTGCCAATCAAAGCTAACTTTGCTGAGAGCTTTTGACATCTGATTAATTACATGGCGCTGGCTCGCCTGAAAATCCCAAGGTTCCAGCAGCCCTCACTTTTCCTCTTCGCAGCCCTTGGTGGCCAAATCCTCTCCCCTGGTGCCAGCAGAGGAGGGGATGGCAGGAGGTGGCTTTGCCAAAAGTCCTGGCCCATCCCTGGGAGGATGGAGATAAGGAGGGCGAGGGACAGCCAGGGACAGGGTGCCTTTGTCTGAGGTGCCTTTTGTCACGGGGAGATAGGAGGAGGCTGCCGTGCGCTGACATTTCGGTGACCAAATTAAAATGCACCGCCACAGAGACTAAATGTCATTAGCCTCATTAGAAGTGATCGCATTAAAATAAACAACCACAAAAAAAAAAAAAAAAATGAAGTGGAAATTAGCCAATGCCATTAAATAAAATAAATAAACGGGGAGATCCTTCGAGGACTGCGCAGCCGATGCCAACGGAGCAGTGAGTTGGGAAAGGGCAGGAGCAGCCAACATCTCCATGGGCTCTGCTGCCACCCTGCACTGTGATAGACAAGTCCACTGCTGGTGTGGCCCCAAATGGAGCTGCCCCTTTAGGAGAGGTCTGTGGGCTTTTTGGAGCTTCCAGACAGTTCCAGGTTGGCTTTAAGGACCTCAACGCCCATGTCCCCCGGGGCTGGCGCTGCGGGCACTGCTCTGCCAGCACCTCTGCAATCCAAGGGTGCACCCGTGGGCTGCTCTAACAGGAAGGAGGATTTTTTTAGCAGCATCAAGGTTTCTCTTGGATGCTTCCAGTCAATTACTGGGCAACACCAACCGCATATGGCTGATGCTCTGTGACAGGACTGCCACACGGGGTGGAAGGCTTGGTGAAAGAAGTGCCACCTTGTCCTTGTAGAGAGAGGATTTTTTCCTCTAACTCCTCTTGCTATGCAAACGCCATTTCCTTTGGGGCGGGAGAAGTCATCAGAAGGCCCTTGCAAGATCCTGCTTATGACAGAGCAGATTTGAAAGCCCAGAGATCTCCTTCCCCCTCCTTCCTTTCTGTCAAAAATTATAATCATCATTTTCCAGCTTGCTGAACAATCAAAGTGTGGCCTATATTTGCTGGAGCTCCTTCCACATGCTGCACGCATAGCAACAAGTCCAGGAAACAAAAGCCAGAAGTAAACAGTTGGGAGAGAGGAGGCAAAGGGCTGGCAGGGGGACGGCAGGGGGACACTGCTCGGCTGTGGGGCACAGCCTGGCTCAGCCCAGTCTCACCAGTTTGGAGCTGCTCTGAGGGCCAAAGCCCCATGTGAAGACCTCTTCTTCCACCCTCTGCAAAAAGCATGGGAATACACATGCCTGGGAAGCTTGGTTAGTGGAAAAGGCAGTACCAGAAGGAAGCCCAAACCCTCCTGCTGCAGGGTCAGCTGGTCCTCGTGTGGCTGAGGAGCCAGGAGGAGCAGCCCATGGGGTGAATCACGTAGGACAAAGCCATGTGGAGCACAGGTAACCCCAGCTGCCCTCCTGGGAATCCCATATCCATTGGAAAACCCCACGAGTGCACCAGCTCTGCTCAACACTACAGACATCCCCCATGGCTTTGCTGTCCAGGCAGTCTGAGCTGATGAGGTCCAGCCCAACCATGCCATCCTAAAGTGCAGAGTTCACAGGGAAGATTTCCTGGGCTAGCCCTTCCCTGCACTTTGCAGCCCGCTTCAGTCTCCAGAGCAGTCAATCCAGCACTTTTCACTAGCGCTGAATTCACAGAAAAGTAAACCTAAAAATATCTCCTCTTTTTCCCCCTTCCTTGCCTCATCTCACACGTGTCCCTGGCGCACATGACTCTGCCGCACAGGCAACAGGTTCAACTTCCCAAAAGCAGCTCCTCCCAAGGGGGTGGCTCTCGACTCTGATGGGTCCCTGCAGTACCTGAGCATCCCAAACCACTGCCTTCAGCCATCCCACACTGTCTGAACCTAAGGTGGGACTAGAGGGAGAATCCCCCAGCTCCCACTCAGCCCCCACAACACCTGGGCTCGCGTCTCCATCCGTTCACAAGGGTGACACATCCCCTGCCACTCCCACCGGCCTAACCACCTTGCCTGGTCACCCGGAGAGGGTGAAAACACAATCCCAGGACTTTGGAGAAGCAGGCAGGAAAGTGTTTCTTCCCTCTAAGCATGAAACGAAGAGGAGCTCCCTGGAAAAACCCACCCACGGAGCAGCGAGTGTCAAAGCCACCTCTGTTATGTGCTGTTGCCGCATTGGTAATTATAAGTACCGTGCCTTCATTAGGGAAAGATGACTGGGAGGCAAGGAGATTTGCAGCAAAGCTGTTATTATTTTTAAGTTTAAACAAAAAGGAGGAGTGTGACAGCTGAAGTCACTCCCCATTCTGCACATGCCAGCAACGGAGAGCATCTCAGGGGATGCTCAGAAGGCAAGAAGGGTTTCAGGATCAGCGCTCAGCTTTGCCTAACTGGGGAGGGAAAAGGCAGGGCTGCAAAGCTGAGGGTGACCCCAGGGTTGTGAAGGAGATTACAGATAAAATCCAACAAGTTTTCCTCTATCCCCACATGACTGCAGCAGAAGGATCCTCCTGGGTACCCTGTTCCCCCACAAACCTGTCGGGGTTCATCGCAGCACCCCAACAGCTCTTCTCAGGGACTTTGGTTTCTTACCAAGCAAAGCACAAACTCTGAATTTCATATTCAAGTGTAAAATATGAACACAGCTGTTTATGCAGCTCAAAATTCGCCATAACCAAATATTCAAGCCTTTGGAGAAGATTTTCAAAGGCGCCAGTTAAGGCACAGAGCTCCCATCGGTGCCTTTGAAACATCTCTCTCTTTTCAGTTTTTCACCAGCAAAAGCTCCTCCACCCGGCTGTCTGCAACCACGGAATGCACAAAGGAGAGGCTGTCAAAGGGAAGCTGCTGGAAAACGCAAAGCAAGGTTCAGCACTTTGGGGCATCCTGAAAGGCAGCTGCCAGAGCCACTCCCCGCGGGGCAAATTGTTCTGGGAACTTGCACCGAGGGGGATTTGCACGGAGTGAGAGCTGTGTGTGCCTCCTCTCCCGTCACGCTCCCTCCCCACATGGTTTGGAAATGACAGCGAGTGCTGTTCCACCCCAGCAGAATTTAAACATCCTCTAAGAGGCCAACACCAACCTTCTCCCTGTACTGGGAGCCAGGAGATGGAGAAATCACCCTCTGACAGGGAAACTACAGGCCAAGCCTCAGGGAGAGGCAGAGGAAGACCACAGAGTGTTTTTGGGCTCACACCCCATCCTGCTGGGACACCTTCCCCAGCTTCCCTGACTCCTGGAAGACTGATGGTTGCAGTGCCTGATCCACACCTATCCCCAGCCTTTGGGAGAGCACAGAAAATCCCTTTAAGCCCCTCTTGCTCATATTGAAATGACACTAAAGCAGAACTAATGTGCTCCAGGTACTTATTCTCAGGCTTAGTCGCAGGGATCAGCAGCCCTCCACCAGCCCAGCATCCCCCACTGGAGAGAGGTGACAAGTCATGTCACGGGCAGTAGGAAAGCATGCTTCTGCAGCAGGGACCCTTTCAGGAGGGGATAGGAGGGTGTTTGTAATGCCTGCAATGTCTATTTTGTAAATTTAGATGGGTTTTACAACCACCACCAAAGCCAGGCTGCCCCAGCAAGGATGAAGTCACAGTGAGTCTCTGGGAGGATGCAGAAAGCAGGTCCTGGGTGCAAGGGTGACAGCGGCACACTGGGGGACACCCCAAGCTCTACAAGCTTCACCTTGATCCCATGCTCTGGAGCAGTGAAAAACAGGATTGTCCATCTCCCCCTGCACTGCCAGATTTTCTGGCCACTGCCATGACAAGTAATTTCCCCCAGCCTGCAAAGGCAGCGATATAAATGTCTGAAGAGGCTGATGAGCATTGATTTTTGCCACCTGTAGAGCCATGATGTCACCCTGTAACTGCAGCTCAGACAAAGATTCCCCTCTGCCCCAAATTCATCCTCCATCACAGCCCACCCTCATCTCAAAACAGCAGCACCCACAATGCCCAGCAGTTCAAAGCATTTGCCAACAGCTTGGCAATTAAATTACCCACTCACCTCCCTGTCCTGCAGTGCTGGACTCATTAAAAACCCTCAGCATCCTTCCCACCTCAGAGAGCAACCCATGTCCAGGAACCCGCCTCTCCCAAGGCTCCAGATGACAACAGCATTAAGGCTTCGAAATTATTTTAGATAGAAACTTGTCTTACAAAGAAGTAAAAAGCTGCAAACTAAGACAGTCTCCATGACCAGAGGGGTCAGGGTTTCATTATTGCATTAACCTTTCACGTCTTTAGATTCCACGAGAGTAAATTGGTAATGAGATGACACAAGACCCAATGGGAAAAATGCATCCTTCCTAACAAAAATAAGAAAAGAGGGGAAAGACAGAGGTGGGAGCAGGAGAAAGAGGAAAAACTGGCAAATAAGCTATTACAGCTAATAATAACTTTGCGATGCTATTTTCTGCAGGAGCCTTCAAGTTGTGATGTTTCCCTTCACTCTAATTACACCTTCTAAAAGCAGGTTCCCTTCTCACTTTAACCACCCCGTGTGAAACTCCCGCAGGATTCGGATAAAAACGGAAAGGGAAAGAGTTTGCACTTCAGAAACAGCCTCTGCATATCCCAGGGGAGAGTCACCTGCATAAAACCCTTGGGATTACGCCTGTGAATAATAAACAGCCCAAGAAAAACACTTTGGGAAGGTGCAGGCTCCAAAGGACAGCAGGGACCATTCACCTTCCCTCTGCCAACCGTGACTTTGCCAACATGACTCGTGTTCCAGCCCACGGCAGTGAAACCATGACTGAAATCACTGCTGGGACAGGTTGGGCAGGGAGGGAAAACATCCAACCTCTGCAAGCCAGGCACAAATAAAAAGGATTGGAGATGTTCAAATCCAGGGCAGAAAAGCAAAGCACCAAGCAGCCCAGAGTATTTCCCTTCCTCTAATGCAGGCAGAAGGGTTTGGCTTGATGGATTAAGGGCTGAGCCCAACCAGGCAGAGTCCTGGGCTGGTTTAGCTCAGGGGACATCCAAAGCCAAAGCAGATATTGCTGCTTAATAGAAATAAAAAGGGAGAGCTACAACCGCATAAGTGTGGATCAAGAAGCCTCTCCCAAGTTTCCAGGGGCTTAAATGCAGGGGCCTTTTCCTTCCCTGGCACACACAGCGGCCAGAGCCAGCCCAGGCCTTGGCTTGGTCTTGGCCCAAACAGCCACATCCTGAGGAAACTGAGCAGGGCACTGGCAAAGAGCAAATGTGCCCTGTCAGGTTCCTGCCAGCTCCTGCAGCTTAAGGACATCTCGATGACAGCCCATCAAGTGTCACACGTCCTCCCATTTGGCCCACACAGCTGCTTCCATCCATTCTCTGCAATTCCAAGCCACAGAACCTCGTCCAGCAGCAGGGTGAAAGAGCCAGTGCTCTACTCAGCACAGCCTTGCTGAGGCACGCCTGCCCTCACCCCAGGCACACCCACCCTGTCCTGCTGAAGATCTGTTTTCAAAAAAACCCCTTTACACGCACAAAGCCAGGCAGCTCACACAGCCACGGCTCCCTCATGCTCACGTGCTAAACTACAGATGCACCATTTTGGTTTCTGGTGTTTCTGAGGAGCTCGAAGCTCTGCTTCTCCACTACTGCTCCCCGACAGCCAAAGCTCAGCCCAGGGGACAGGGCTGACCCCAGTGCTAATGCACATTCCAGCCCCCTGCCATCCCACAGAGGGGTACCCAGCCCATTCCAGGGGGTCTTGTACCCACTGATCTGCTCAGTTTGCAGTGTGACAGCTCCACAGGACCCCAGGATGTGGCTGGTCCCATGGCACAAGCCTCCACAAGCAAGTTTTAACCCAAGAACCCTCCTGTTCAGCACTGCTCTGGGCAGAACTGTTCGCCAGCTGTGGCACAAGTAACCTCTCCCCCGCCAGCCTCACCCTCTTGCTACACACACCAGCCCCGCACAGCCCGTGGTTCAGCTGCTGAAATCACAGCCGTGCCTCTCTCTGCCCTCACGGGTCCAACAGAATTCTGCTGGCAGTCATGAAAAACACAGATTGGGTTAAGATGGGATCCAAGCTTCGACACCCAGTCCCCATCTGCTTGCACAGGGATGATAATCTTCCCAGCTGCTAAAAGTGCACATCATCATCAAAAACACGCCGGTGACTTCCTCCCCCCGGCGCTCAGCTCTGCTGCCCACCCCCATCGCCCTCGCTGGATGCAGCGCTCGCTGCCCCGCGAGCATCAGCACGGAGGCAGCGCTGGATCCAAACCCAGCATCTCCCCCTGAGCCGAGGGGACGAGGCCAACCCGCATTTCGGGAGCCACCCGCTCAGTTCACCGAGGTTGCGGCACCGTCACGGCCCCCCCGAGTGCCTGGATTGAGGCGGGGGGGTCATTTTCACTTTGGAAAAGGGAGCGAGGGGAAGGCACCGAGTTTGGCTGGCAGGAATCAGGGAAGCACGGATGAGGGGAGCACAGGGAATAGCATGACAGCCCTCAGCAGAGGGAGGGCACAGCGGGTGCCCAACTCTGAAGGGGAAAAACTGCACGAGCCCATGCATCATGTCGAGGCAGAGGTTGCCCGAGGGGACAGACCCTGCCCAGCCCGGGGGCTGCTGCGCGATCCCGGCCAGCCCCACTGCAGGTGCCGGCACCGCTCAGGTACCGGCAGCCCGGTGCCCTCCTGGGGGTCCAGCACGGCTCCGGAGCCCCCTCACTGGGAGCACTGGGCAATCCCCCGCTGCAGAGCAACTCGCTGCCTGCCTGCATGCGCGCGTTCGTGCGCAATGTGCGCGGAGCCCGGGCTCCCTGCGCGCAGAGCCCGCTCGGCTCTCCCACCCTGCGAGCCCCTGCCCTCCCATCCGCCGGAGAAAAAGCTTCCTGCGCTACCTGGGATGAAGAGCAGGGCAGTGGTGGCCGTGAAGACGATCCAGCAGGCAGGATGGTACATCTTGGAGCTGCGGTAGGCGAGCGGCTGCTTTGCTTGCTGCTTGCTGCTGCCGCCGCTGCTTTCCGTCTGCGCTGAATTCTGAGCAGGTTTAAATCCAATGTTTGCAGAGGGAGGGAGACGGAGTTAGCGAGCTGGAGAGAGGGGGAGAGACGGGAGCAGGCAGTCAGTGTGTCTGATCTCCCCTTGCACACGCACACACACTCGCACACAACTGGCAGAAGGAGCACCAGGCTCCGTGCGTGCACCGGGAGCGCAGACCTCCTACCGGGCACCCATTGGTTCAGGATGCTGACTGACACAGGCACACTCGCTCTCCTGCGGGTTTCACTCCGCAGCCAGGGAGTTAAACGCAGGCATCGACCCCCCCGAGCATCCCTCCCGGCACCAGCTGGTGCCCGGGATGCAGGGAGCAGCTCTGGGATGGAGGGAGCAGCCCCGGGATGCAAGGAGCAGCTTTGGGATGCAGGAGCAGCTCCAGGATGGAGGGAACAGCCCCGGGATGGAGGGAGCAGCTCAGGGATGCAGGGAGCAGCTCTGGGATGCAGGGAGCAGCTCTGGGATGCAGGGAGCAGTCTGGGATGCAGGGAGCAGCCCCGGGATGCAGGGAGCAGCCCCGGGATGCAGGGAGCAGTCTGGGATGCAGGGAGCAGCTCTGGGATGCAGGAGCAGCCCCGGGATGCAGGGAGCAGCTCTGGGATGCAGGAGCAGCCCCGGGATGCAGGGAGCAGCCCCGGGATGCAGGGAGCAGTCTGGGATGCAGGAGCAGCCCCGGGATGCAGGGAGCAGCT
Organism: Vidua chalybeata; assembly: GCF_026979565.1. Classification (NCBI taxonomy): domain Eukaryota; kingdom Metazoa; phylum Chordata; class Aves; order Passeriformes; family Viduidae; genus Vidua; species Vidua chalybeata. Next base: position 4,318,185 of record NC_071552.1, on the reverse strand, counting down.
CTGGGATGCAGGGAGCAGCTCTGGGATGCAGGAGCAGCCCCGGGATGCAGGGAGCAGCTCTGGGATGCAGGAGCAGCCCCGGGATGCAGGGAGCAGCTCTGGGATGCAGGAGCAGCCCTGCACGGACACGAGCACGGTCGCACCAGCTCCTCGTGCACCAGCCGCCTGCAAAGGGGAATTTTTTTCTTCCCCAGCCTGCTGCTGGCTGGTGGGGCAGCTCCGGGCTTCAGCCCCTTGGCTCACCCTGCCCTCTGCTTCCCTCGCCGGGAAGGCAGCAGCAGCTCTTCCTACTGCTGAGGCAAACCAGGGAGCAATCCAAGCTTTTTTGCATGAGTGGGTGTTTTTCACACAAAATCTCTGAAACCAGGCAGCAAATCTTCCCCGTGCATCCCAACTGGAGACATGTTTTTTTCCCTTTAGCAGCTCACAAAAAGACACTGAGTTCATAGTACCTGCTCCTGCACACCCCCTACCCAACACCATCCCATACCAAGGAGTTTTCCTCAGGCTCTCCCTTCCTTCCAGGATGCCACAATTTTCCTACTTGTCCCCAGACCCCCCTCCCTGGCACATTCCCACACCTCTGCTGAGCCCTGAGCATCCCCTGGACAGCTGCCCCTGCCATGTCCCCCTCCCACAGCCACCTTCAGACCAAGGCATTGAGCAGTCAGGGCTAGAGTTTGCTGCATTGCCAAAAAAAAAAAAAAAAAAAAAAAAAAAAGAAATGTTGCAAAGGTTAGTTTCCAAAATAAACAGTACTTATTTTTGACATTTTCTAAACAAAAAGATGTTTCTTATTTCTCATTAACTGCAGCTTTGTTAAAAACAGACTGTAAGATCGGGTTTTTTTTTATGCTTCAGGACAAATTTAAACCTTCAGTTTTTCTCAAAGCAATCTCTTTCCCCACTAACTCAGGGTTAAAGGTCTCTTTTTGAGTTCCAGGCCAGTCCAAGAGAACTTTCAGCCCAACACTTTGGATTTCCAGCTAACTCACCACAGCTTTCAGGTACCAGTGGCCACACATCCCTCCACATCCCACACCCCAGGGTTTCACCTGCTCCTCACCTTAGTCTCTGTTCTCATCTACCTGGGCTTGTTCTTACCATCCCTGGATCCCCATTTTACCTGGATTATTTTCCCTCGAGGCTCCTTTTTGCATAAAACCATCATCTCAGGGAGCACCTGCCTGAGAGGCCCTCTGCACTGGGGTGCAGGAATCCTGGAAGAATGATGGATCCACAAACACCAATTCCCACAACCTGCCACAGAGCTGGGGCCAGAGCTCTCCTGGCATCCAAATCCACAAACCCCTGATCATTCCCTCCTCTCTGGTCTTTTTTCCCTTTTGTCTCACCCACCTGTTAGAACTCGATACCAGCACATCCCCGTCCACACACATCCCTCTTATCTGGCATTGTTTCCATACTGGGAGGAGCAGGAATAGTGGGTTTGGAGCACAAAGCCATGTCCCTTGTGCTCTGGAAGGGATGTCCTCACCCAGAGAGGGGACAAGAGCCAAGCACACACTGCCAGCACAAACTCCTCTGGCTTTTAACCATTAATCCTTCTTCATTTTCTACTCTGCACGAACAAACCACAAGATTTTAAAAGCTTTTAACTCAACCATATTCCCACATTATCTGCTGAAAGCATCCCATCTCCTGCATCCTCAGGAAAGCACCAAAGAAAACATTACTAAGGATTTCATTCCTTTAATAAGAGTAAAGTTATGTTGTTTGACCTCTGAAAGAGCTAAACCATCACATGGAGCAAAAACCAGTGAGCAGAGTGTCTCCTTCAGCCTGGGATGAGGACAGGGATATTTCTGTCCTGAATTTCCCTCTAAATGACACCCCAACAGATGACACCAAGCAAATTTATCCTTTGCTTCACAAGTATTTTGGGAAAACAGCTGCAAAGAGACATTTGGGATTTCCCAGGGCTGCCAGGCATGTGGCTGCATCCTTGCTGGCCAGCCCAGGACAGAGACATCTGTCCCCAGGGGAAACTGAGCTGCTTTGGGGCTCAGCTGAACCCTGTGGCTGCAGCTCATTCTCCAAATGCACACAGCAAGCTCTGAATCCACCCCAGGCAAAAAGAAATAAAGTTATCTTGGAGGAACTAAAGGAAATGAACAAAGAAATCATTTCTAATTAACAGAAATGTTTGATGGACTCAGAACAAACATGTTGCTCTGCTTTCAAACCCTGAGTTGAAAAGCTATATTTGGGTAAGTTTCAAAACAACACATTCTTACTTTTTTTTTTTTCTCCCACCACACTTTTCCCATTTGCTTTTTTTTTTTTTTTTTTTCACCTGGCAGTGATTATTGCCCAAATCCAGCACACACTGAGCTGCTCTCTTTGCATATATTTTGGCCAATTAGGCTGGCACCCGAATTGCCAAACACAGCTCTGAGGGTGACCTCAGAGCAGACCTTTGGTACCTTGCTGCCTTTACCTTCCCATCTGCAAAATGGGAACAAATGTGCTTTGATCAGCCCAACAAATCCATCACTGCTCACCAGCTCTGCAGGACCAAGCAGGCACTGGCCTGTTTCATTTGTTTGATTTCCAAGACACATAATAAAAAGGTGCATAAATATGTATTTAGCTGGTGGAGCTTTTCTGGGATATTTGGGGTTGTTTGCTTTCCGATATCAAGCAGAGAATCTAAAATGCATATTTAAATTTGACAGGCAGCCCCCATTCGGAGAGGAGACATTCTGGTCCGCTGGGCACATTTAGACATGATTTTTGTGTGTATTTCCAGAATTTTTTTTTCCCCAGATGTCTCAATGCATATTCACATCTGGGACCAGAGTAGTCTCTGGGGGAAATAACACATTTTCAGTGAAGCAGAGGTTTCCTCGCCCTCTGCTTGCACAGCTGGGGAGAGGGGGCAGAGCAGCGCAGGAGAGCAGGGTGAGGAGCATCCCTGATCCATCCCGGGTGCTCCATCACCAGAGCAGCCTCCACTGGGCTGACCCCATCTGCCAGAGGTGATCCCTACAGAGTCCTGCATCACCTCCTGCCACAGATCACCTCCTGCCACAGGTCACCACGTGCCACAGATCATCTTGTGCCACAGATCACCACGTGCCACAGATCACCTCATGCCACAGATCACCTCGTGCCAGAGATCATCTTGTGCCACAGATCACCTCATGCCACAGATCACCTCATGCCAGAGATCACCTCATGCCACAGATCATCTTGTGCCAGAGATCATCTTGTGCCACAGATCACCTCATGCCAGAGATCATCTTGTGCCACAGATCACCTCATGCCACAGATCACCTCATGCCACAGAGTGCTGTCCTGCTCCTCCAGGTGCTGAGGACCATCCTTGCCCTGGCCACCTCCACTCTCCTTCCCAACCCCAGCATCCCACATCCCCACGGACCATCCCACCTGGACCAGTGCCAGGGAACTGGATGGCACCTCTCTGCAGGGCTGGGACTTTGCAAGGAGCCTGTGCGGTGCCTTGAGAGGTGTCTGCTCACACTGGGAGGTGTAGGGGAGCAAAGTGGGAGCACTGGGATCGGCAGGAAGCGGAGCAGGAGAGTCTGGATGGGCAGGAAGGGGTGCAGAAGGGTTGGGATGGACAGGATGGGGTGCAGAAGGGTTGGGATGGGCTGGAAGGGGTGCAGGAGGGTTGGGATGGGCTGGAAGGGGTGCAGGAGGGTTGGGATGGGCTCGAAGGGGTGCAGAAGGGTTGGGATGAAAGGGATGCTGAGGTAGGCAGGATGGGGAGCAGGAGCTCTGGGATGGGCAGGAAGGAGAGCAGAGGGCTCCAGGGAAACAGAAAGCCTCCCAAACCGGCCGTGCCTGTGGCTTTCTCCCCCGTGCCCTCTCGGCAGTGCCCGCCCCAGGCAGCCCCCCGCAGCCCCCCGCAGCCTCCTCCCGCCCCGCTCCCTCCTGCCTGTCCCCTCCCTCGGGGTGTGTGTGTGCTCTGCTGAATGAAAGGCTACCCTTTTCTCCTTGACATCTTGTTAGAATGTGAATACAACAGCTATTGATTTGCATTTCGTGCAAGGAGAGAGGAAAAAAAAAAACCTAGCTTTTTTCCTTTCCTTTTTTTTTTTTTTTTTTTTTTAAAGACTCTCTGAACTCAGAGCTCCTGCAAGAATAAACAACCTGGATGGGGCTTGGAGCAACCTGGTCTAGTGGGAAGTGTCCCTGCCCACAGCAGGGGGTTGGAATGAGATGATACCAACCCAAACCATCCCGTGGTTCTATGAATTGAGCACCAACACCCCAAGCTCTGCAGGGAGAGCACGAGCACCCACCCGACCATCCTCCCCAGGTGCCTCTTCATCCCTGCAGGCCTCCCCAAGGGCAAACACTGCGAGTTACCCCAGGCTGGGCCAGCAGCATCCACCCAGCCCCGGGGGGAAGGCGAACAAAACAATTAAGCCGGACCTAAGGCAGCTAAATGAGCAGGAAGAGGCAAGGGAGAAGCAGGCTGGGGCTCGGGAGGAGATGGAGCAAGCAGCACTGCTCACCTCTGGAAGGTCCTGGCTTGCAGTGCCATCAGTCAGGCTCCTTCCACGCAGGTCCCCAACCATTGTGACACAGACACCAACTGTCCTGCCACCCTTCCATTCCATGGGGACAGTGTCCCACTCCTCCAAACCAGGGCAAGCACAGCAAGCAGGGAAGAAACCGAGGGCGAGAAATGAGGGTGCTGGCATCAGTGGCTGAGGGCAAACAGCGATGCCTCACCTCCCCCAGCGGGTTGCTGAGGGAATTAATTAGCGTTTGTAAAGCACTTTGAAGATAAATGAGACTGTGGGAGAGCTCCTGACCAGGAGAGAGGGGGAGATGGGGATCAGGGAGCCTGGTATGGTGTGGTTTCTTATCTGGTGTGCAAGCTGCAGCCCCGGCTGGGCCGGCGCCACGCAGGTGCAGATGAAAGGTGGAATGGGAAAATTTCCACAGAGTGAAAAAAAAAGAGAAATCATGCTCATGCTGCTTGGGAAAAATGAGAGATGAAAAGATGGGATCTAAATCTCTAAAAGCTGTAGAGACCTGCTATTGATTCTGGCTTGGGAAGAAGGGGCCTGAACAAGAACTGGTGTGTTGTTAAGTGCACTTATCTCCTCTTGTTAGATGGCAGAACAGGGCCAGATGGACAGGGTCCTAATTCCCATCAAGAATCATTACCTGCTGCATGCTGGATGAGGCACCTCCAACGATGTGCTGTGAGCCCTGGAAAACGTGGCAGCACCAGGAGGTCAGCACCCCACAGTGTCCCTGGACAGCCCATTCCAGTGCTGGAGCACCACTTCCCTGAAACAGCTTTTCTTACATTTAAAGAGAACTTCTTGCACTTTGATTGTGCTCGTTGCCCTCTCTGGGCACTCCTGAGAAGAGCCCGTCCCCTGTGCACCCCAGGTGCTCCCAGCCACCCCCCAAAACACCACCACCCTCTGGAGCACCCCATCTCCTGGGAGGAATCCTCATGGGAAGGAGGGTGGTGGGAAAAGCCAGCGAGGGAGTTTGATCCCCTCCTCAGCCCTCAGGAGGATGGGCCAGCGCCAGGAGCGATGAAACACAAGATACCCTCACACAGATCTTTGATTACAGTAATTACCCATTGTTGTCATGTACAAAACATTATCTCCACGCAGGCATCGAGTTCCTTCTGTGCCACCCCCCATCCCCTCACGCCTCCCTGCTCCAGGCTTCCCATCCCTCCCTCTCCAAAGGTGCTCTCCTCAGGACCGGGGCAGTACTTCCTTCTCCCAGTCAATGGGTTGAAAGCAAAGAGTTTTTTGTGTGCTTGGCTTTGATCAAAATGATTGAATGTCAGGAAAAGAGCGGGGGAAAAGAAAGAAAACAGAGCAGAAATGATGCATCCCTGATCCATAAGCAGGAGACAGTTCAAGGATGAATCCAGGCATCGCTCACTGTCTGTGCACTTCTGGGGGTTGGGTTTTCTCTTCTTCTTTTTTTTTTTTTCTATTTTTTTTCTTAATAATGAGAGCAAAAGAAAACATTTTTTTAAGCTTTGCTCCTTTTCATTTTTCTCCAAGTTCAGTGGCTTTCCTCGTCAAGCCTCTGTAGCTCAGGTAAGAACAGAGGGCTCCAGATTAAAGAGCAACACAGCAGCCAAGCAGAAGCCGTCAAGATAACAGAGAGGACAGTCAGGAAAGACAAAGGAGGGAAGCCTGCTTTCTGCAAGGTTCTCACTCTCAGCTTTTATGTAGATTACTCCAGAAACAGGGATCAAGCTGATGAGGCTGCACATTTTGGGCTCCAATCCTGACCCTCTCCACCTGGACGCTGGGTTCCAGGACAATGATCAACATCAGGAGCCCTGGCTCCAGCAGCAGGGCTCTGACAGACATTTAATCCAGCCTGGATTTTTATAGATGCTTGGGTGGGTGGACAGACAGACAGCACGCCAGACTGACAGCTCGAAATACCTCTCTGCACGAGCGTGGGTAGCAACCAAGCGTGGAGCCTCCTGCCAGAGCATTTCACGTGCCGGTGAAAAACCCATCCCTGCAGCTCATCCCAGCCCTCACCCCCCTCCCAGGGCACCCAAGGAGAAAGGTTTGGGAGGAAAATTGGTTCCATCCCTCCAGATCCCAGCAGGAGCCCACCAGCTGTGTCCTGCAACATCGCCCACCACAGCTCCTGCAGCCACTGGATGCAATATTCCCTCTCCTGCCTCAGCTTTGGGGTGTCCAACCCCAGCACTGCTCCTTGGGACCAAAAGCAATCTGCAGTTTGGGAGAGGATTTGCTGAGAGCCATCCCCCACACAGGAAAGGCAGGCACCCCCCAGAGCAAGGGCTCAGCAGGGTCCACATCTCCTGTGACAATGACTCCAGCAATGACATTCTCTGAGAGTCCTGAGAGGTTCCCCAGGGAAGCCTTCCCTGCTGGCTTGTTTATAGATCTATTCTTAGCTCGACTTGGACTCATTGCAGAAGCAGCAAGGAGCCTTTCATCCCATGACCCCGAAGTACCTCAAAGAATATGAGCCAAGCCTTGTGGAGAGGAAATATTGTCCATTCTGTTTGACAGAGGGGTCAGCCCACGTGTGAGGCCAGGCAGAGGAGCAGGGAATAGCAAACAGGCAGGAGAGGCTTTGGATGTGCACAGGGCAAGAGGCAGCCCAGGGACACCACAGGCAAGATGAGCACACGAGGTGCATCCAAAATTGGATGGACTGGGGTGGCTCAAAGGATGAAGAGCAGGGGCAAAACTCCAGCTGGAGACCCAGGGCTTGTGATGCTGCCCAGGGATGAGGGAGGTGCTCCTTCCCTTCCAGAAGGAGCTTTCTGGGGGTCTGTCAGCTCCCACAAACCCACTGCCCTCTGCTTAAGGCACTGAGAGGTGGGAAATATGTGACCAAAACCCCATTTACAGCAGAGCAGCAGGAAGGAGCCTGGGTGGTCAGAAACTCCGTGCAAACAGCCCCATCCTTGGGACGCTTCCAGGAAAAGGCCATCCTGAAGGCTGTTGTTGTGAAGAAGCCACCAAACCACCGTGTTCTCACTCTGCCCTTGATTGACAACAACTATTGTTTTTTTTTTTTTTTTTTTTTACAGGATCCTACTGGAATGGTGCTCTCCCAGCTGCAGGGCCCTGTCCCAGATGTGTGATGGGAACATCTCCCATTAAATAAGGGAGATGCTCATTGTTGCGTGGCACCCCTAATTTGGGGAGGCAGAGCAGGTGCTGGGAGAGGGGGCACCGCACTCTCACACAGCACAGAAAGTCTTTTCCATATGCTGCCTGATCAGTTATATCAGTTTCTTAAAATGCTATTGCACAGATATTTCAGAGGCATCCTGTAGGACCATCTGGTATGTTATATATTGCACAGAGCCCGGCCAATTCTCAGATCCTGTAATTTTATCTCCTCCATTTCATATGCGGCGCAGGCATTTTGCAAGGCGACGGGGAATGGGAATTTGTGGAGTGACGGAGCACACACAAACCAAAAGGCAAGGCCCAAAACTGAGCGGCACTGGCAGCTCCCAACCATCCCAGGTGCTGGAGAGGAGTTTTGGGGCTGCACAGGGGTGTTTGGGGTCACCCAGCTCGCCTGCTTTGCCCAGGGCAGAGCGCAGCTCTCTCCATCCCTCCCTGCCTCCCACAGCAGCGCTGCGGGGTGGAGAGACGCCTCCGGCATCTCACAGATGTCCTTTTCCCTGCCTCCCCCAGCTTTTCCAGGCAGCACCGTGGTCCCCACATTCCCCATGGAAGCGATGAGCTGCACTCCAGCACGTGTCCCCTGCGAACCCAACGTCCTCCCAGGGAGGGATGCTGCAGCTCCATGCTGGCACTATCCCTGCCATCATTCCTTTTTCCAGGGAGAACGTGTATGCCGACCTATGGAAGTGTCCAAGGCCAGGTTGGATGGGATTTAAAGCAACCTGGCTGGTGGAAGGTGTGCCTGACCATGGCAGGGGGTTGGAATGAGATGAGATTTAAGGTCCCTCCCAACCCAAACCATTCTGTGAGGCCATGAATTATCGTGTGCCTTGGCCCATCCGAGAGCCCATCAGCCAAATCCAGCTCTGCTTCGTGGGGAGAGCAGTGACAAGCCTGGACAAGCATAAATTCTCAAGCTATCCCCATGGATTGTTCTATGCTGTAAGAGCATGGAAAAGGCCAGAAATAACCCCTGAGGTTACTGCAAAAACCAGACTGGAACAGGTGGGCAGAGCAGAAAGGAGAAAGCCCGATCCTCCCAGAGCCACAGACTTTTGATTTTTAAAGTGAGTGTTCCCAACTCATCCATCACACACTGACACCACTTCATCAACTTTCTCAACTGACAGCAAAGTTTGGTGCTGCTCCACTCAATTTCTTCTGATTTCATTAGGAAAAGAGATATTAAAAAGGCAGAAATGTTCTGATTTCCTGTGTTTTGCTGGCTCCCTCCTCTGGCACTTAGAAATATTTTTATTTTGTAATGGTTTGACCATGAAGTAATTGGAAATATGTCCTGTGATCTCCTTGGAGCTGCTCTTCAGGACAAGCAAATCTTGCTCTGACTCATCAGAGGACCTGTTTTTAAAACAGGGGGGTTTTTTTGCATCCTTGCTACAATAATTAAAAGGAAAAGGAGAATTGACCAAAAATAATACCCTTGCCACTATCTAATATTAAAAAAGTCAAACACACTTTGAGAAAAGCACTGTCAAGCAGAAATAGCAGCACTTAAGCTCATCCTTGTGATATTGCTTAAGGAAGATGCAAGAGCCTCAGAGTGTTCTCTTGAGTGTTTCCTACCCAGAAGGGTCTTCCCCTGACCACCACTAATATAACATCAATGTAAATCTGGAAGCCCCACAGCTGATTTTCCCCTAAAGACACATTTTGTGGCTTTATTTGTTTTTAAATAAAGATATGACCCTCTCCTGTGGAGATGTGGCAGAGCCTTCACAAAGGTTTGGGTGTCAGGCATGAATTTCTGCTTTCAGTTGCATTTTATTCTTCTCTTAGCTCATTAATAAGCATTAATACCTTGTGTTTGTGGCATTTAATATTCCCCCCAGCACTTCAGTTTTGCTTTTGAAAGGGACACTTCAAAGGCTTTTTAAACATTATTTTGTTCTTGTTCATTAAATGGTCCTGACAAAAAACAACATTCCCATTCTGGTTTAAAATTTGTAAACAACTTTTCCCCTTTCTAAAGAAATAAAATGTGTTTATCCATCTACTAAATCCCAGCCAGTGGAGAGCTACAGGGAGCCTGTTAACTCTGGGAGCTTGGGGTGGGAGGTGTTGCAAAATAATAAATAATAATTCCAGTTTCTCCATGTTTCCTCTAAAGCTGAAGGACTCTTGGCACCTCTACCCAGCATATAAAAACAGTTTTCATATTAAAACATAAGCTTGGGTCTAGGACATTCACACTTTTTCCCTGGGTGTGCAACACCTGAATAACCTAATTGAAGGTTCTCTGTTATTGGCCACGTAATTTAAACAGGTAATTAACAGCAGAAGCAAGTTCTGCTCCCAAAAGGAACTGAGGATCTCGTGGCAAGCATGTGATTGTCCTCTCCCTTCCCCAGAGGAAAATCTGAGCCCTCCAGAGTGGGGCTGAAGAGGGAAAGGAAGAATTTCAGAGAAGGAGGAGGGAAGTGTAACCAGCACAGGGAGGAAACTGCTGCTCCAAAGCACAGCAAAATCACCAGAGCCCCTCAAAGGCTGCTCCCTCCTTCCCCAGCACAGAGCCCGTCCCAGCTGGAGCGTTCCCCCTGCCCGTCCATCACTCCCCACACAGCTCTGGAGCACTCAGCCAGCTGCAGGCTACATAAATATTGACAAGGTGCATTCTTAAATAAATAGCTCTGCTCGAGCAGTCGATATTGACCACTTGGAGAAGGCAAAACAAAAAGGCCTGGGGGACAGGGGGTTTCATCCAGCCCCAAATTGGATAAGCACAGACACACAGCCAAGGCACTGGGGATGGCCCTTTGTTCTTGTCCTGACACCAGCTGGGACATGAGGAGGGAAAGAAAAGCCCTGGAGAGACAAGGAGGCAAAATGCTTGCATGGGAATGATGTCTTGACGAGACATTTGTTTTTCTGGTTCTGCTGCCTTCTGGTCAAGTAACTTGAAAATTCGATAGTGTGAGTGGAGAACTGGGGTGGGGAGGAGCGGGGAGGCGGCGTGGTCCTCTGGGGACAATCCATCACAGAGGCAGGGCTGCCAAATCACCCTGGAGCTGCCCAAGTGTGTTTATGGAAGAGATTAGAGAGCTCCTTCTGGGGATCAAAGAAAAGCTCTCCCCCAGGAGCACGCTGCCTTCAACTCCAAATTCCCAGAGGACTCCTTTAGCAGCATCTCCTGCAAATATTTTCTTTGGGAGGGTCACAATCCCATGAGTCTCATTAAGGGCCTTGAAAGAAAACAATGCTTAATTTGGGGGAACCACACTTCCCCTGATTTGAAGTCAAAATTCCACACTGGGTTATTTGGATGCAAAAGCCTCGAGTCTCAATTTCTAACCCAAAAGGTATCCACTGGTGCATCCCCAGCGCCCTGCACTGTAATTAAACTGGAAATTATCATTCCAAGTCGCAGCCCTCGTGCAGCCAATGGCATTCATCTCTCTGATATCAACCCATAAAAAAATAATAACTACAACTGGAGCTTGCTGGAGGAAATGAGCATCTCAAGACACGGGGCTTGGATCACAAGAGTTCAAACCCACCAGTGGCAGGAACTTTGCAGCTCCTGGTCCCTGGTAATGGGAACTTGCCTATTCCATGAACTCCAAAAGCAATCCAAAGGAGAATCGTTCTTTATAATTGTTTTGCAACTTCTCCTCCAGCTGGAGGAATAATGATTGCACAATTCTCCTAACAACATGATCATAATCTATCAGTTCTATGAACTATAGAATGAACCCAAAGAGATAATTGGTGCAGGCACTGAATGATAAACATGTCAAGATTATGATTTCTTTGCTTAAAAATGAAACGAAGATATGATTGGAAATGCCATGCTTGGGGAGTATGAGCAATATTCCCCTGCTCCATCATCTAAATTAGTTTATAATTTGCATACACTAGTATTTTTAGGCATTGTTCGAAGGCAGGGGAGCTGTAAAACTTTAAGATCCAAACATCATCAGACGTTGTCCTTCAATGGCACCTTCCCAGTAAAGATCTCGCCGTGCATCAGGAGGTCCCATTACCGCGGGAGCAGCTGTGGAGGTGCAGCTCTGCCGGAGTCTCGGGGGGTTTATCACCTCCTTCCACGGGGTTTTACAGCCCCAGAGACTCGCTGGGAGCGCAAGGTGTGCGCACACACAGCAGCCAGCTCAGCAGGCAATGAATTTTAGTGCTGCACCTTCCCACCTGCCGGCTCCCGACGCTCCCAGAGGGACGACAAACCCAGGCTGACATTCAGCTCATAATGAACTTAAACCACAGCAAAATTCTCCTGATTTCCATGGTTTATACAAGAGCTGCCGCGCAGCCCTCTGAGGTTATCAGCCCACAGTGCTTGGTTGGGTTAAACAAGAGACAAAAGCACTGCCAGCCCAAGCTGTGCTCACAGGCTGAAAGAGCCTCTGGCTCCCCTCCTTCCCTGAACCCACCTTCACTTTTTTAGCAGCAATGCCAACGAAAAAGGGAGGGAAACAAGCGAAACAAGCATCTCCCACAACCTGGGGAGGGGATATTTAACCCCCAAATCCAACGCACACCTTCATCCTGCACAAATACACCCCACATCCCACAAAACACCCTGTTTTCCCTGCCCACGGCACCTTGTGCAGCTCGCGGGGACTCCCCGGAGAGCAGCAGGTGGAAACGGAGCCTGCTGAACCATGAAAGAGCAACTAACAGGTCCCTGTGCCTGTGACTCTTCCTGTCACTGCTTGGACACCCCTCGGGGCTCCCGGGGGGTGGGAGGCTCGTTCCATGTGGCACCCATTAGCCTGAGCTGGGGTGGCAGTGACAGCGTGGAACGAGCCAGCTGCCAGCCAGGTGCGGAGGCATCGCCCCACCCGGACAGCTCCTGCTGCGAAGGGGATGGGGAGGAAGGAGAAAGGACCTTGGTGGGTCCTGGGTGAGCTTTGCTGCACCCCCTCCCAGGGATCCTCCCAAACCCCTGCACAAGGAGCGGAGCCTTGTCCCAAAAACCCGGCACAGCATCCCACACACAAAGGGATGGGAACCACAGAAAGGGACATCTCTGCGCTGGGACAGACTCTGCAGGACTCGGGAGCAAGGGGGGGACACCAGTAAAGGGAGCTTGAAAGGTGAAAGCACCAACTCCATCCTTTTACTGCTAAAAAAGAGTCCCTTAAAGCAAGTCTACTGAATTAAAGAGGAAACCCCAGAGAGCCTCCATGCTCATGAATAAATTCAATTTGCCATCTCATTTTGGAACTTATAAAAGCCAAGGCTCTCTCTAAACAAGAGACAAAGCCTCGCACTGTGCCTCCAGGCACCTGGAGACAAGCCCTCAGATGGTCACCAGGCTCCTTGGAGTGCTCCAGCAACCCAGCTCCATGTCCCTTGTCCCATCTCAGAGCCCCAGTCCTGGTGACCCAACCCAGTATCATGGAATTGGTCACCAGACACAGTCAAGACAATAAGGGAATTTGCATTAAATCTTCCCATGACATCATTTTTTATTCTGCTTTTCTTATTATTATTATTTGCTTGTATTTTCCCCTTTCTTGCTTCATGCTGCCTTATCCAGAATTGCAGTGACACAGCCCCTCTGCTCAGGCACTGCTTCCTCACCCACCGCCTGCCAACAAAACAAATCCACCTTTCAAACCAGAGCAAACCAAAATCCAGAGCGATGGGGGTGCTGAACAGCAGCTGCTTGGCTGAAGTGACCAAGCACCTCTGATTGTACAGGTTACAAACCACCACCAGCACCACTCCAGTGGCACTCTGCGGGCAGGGATGGCTTGGCCCAGCTCCTCCCAGAACCCTGGATCTGCACACCTGGGGCTGCCTGCGGCCAGCAGCACCTGAGCAGGTTTCTGTTGCAGCTGCAGTGCAGGACAGGAGCTCTGGCACACCCTGGGCACTGGGGTGCTCGCTGGCACTCCCCCTGCATCACACCTGCCCAGCTCCTCCTGCTGTGTTCAGCGCACTTGGGAAATTTGGGTTCACAGCGGGAGCAGACCAGAAGCAAATCCAGACAGAGACTCCCTGGATTTTGCAGATCCCATCATGCTGAGCCCTGTAAACCCTGGGGTTTGTGGCTCTGGCAGCACAAGGGACAACCCAAGTGATCTGGTCACACCCCTCCCTCCTCAAACATCATCACTCCAGCCCTAGGAGCATTAAAGGCTGCCTGATTTTTCCTGTGTTTTGTTGCATGCTGTGTCCCTTGTGTGTTGGGAACCCAGGCAGCACAGCCCAGCTCAGCACTCAGGAGCCAGCACTGAAGTGCTTTAGGAGCCCAAGCCAACTGCATTATGTGCTGTAATGTGTTCAAGAAACACTGACACACTTGTCATACTCTTCACAATTCCTCCTTTCTCTTTCCCTTTTTATTTTTTAAATTTCTGCCTAGCTTTATAGATCATTGGATAACATTCAGAAAATCATGGGGATGATTTTCTTTTCTTTCCCCATCATTGCCATCAAATGAAGTTATTTGTGAATACATCTGCTGGAAACCAAACCAAACGAAACATGACAAGTCTATTTTCACTGTTGGCAAGGCACCGAGGTGCTCACAGCCCCGTGTGTCACGCCTGGCTGCGGCACCAGGAAGGCACTTTTAGGAATGTGGGAAGCAGCATGTCCAGAGGGGGACTGCAAGAGGAGCTGGGATGGGATTTTACACCAGGGGAAGAATTCTCTAATGGCAGAAAGCTCAGGAAGCCATAATGCACAGGGAAAAGCCATCCTCTCCCATAAAATACAGCAGTTTTTGGAGTTGCAACATCCCAGTGCAACCTATTACTAAGTCATTAGCAGCAAAGTAATATTCTAATAGTTACCAATTTGACTAATAAGCCTCCAAGACAAAGGAAAAGCAAAGACAAAAGTGTCTGCTTGATGCACTAATTTATCCTGGTGATAAACTCCTGAATCAGAGACAGCCATGTTGAGGCATGCTGAGGTTTGCTGAGGGAATCCTCTCCTTCCAAAGAAACACAGGTGCTCCTTCGATCTACCTGCTCCTCTGCAGCCATCTCCATCTGCCTTGCAAACCTCCTGAGGCTACACAAAATAAAACTCCTTTTTTAGCATGTCCCAGAGCCCAGGCACAACTCGCCCACCTTCTCCCAGCCAAACTCCAAGAGTCCTTCCCTCTCCCAGCTGTGGCTGGAGATTCTTCCAGAAGAGGTGGTTCAAAGGCCAGTGGAGGATCCAGGACTTCAGAGCCAAATCCTGAGGTTTTGCCAGTGGAACACACACAAAACCCCAGCGAGGGGCACAACCCAAGATGAGAAGGGGAGCCAAACACTCTGGCTTAGACACACACCATGCCAAACATGGCCCTTTCTGGATTTAAAATCTTGATGCTTGTGAAATCTTTCCCCAAGAGGATGCCTGGAATAAATTGTCATCTGATAATAGCTACCAGGTGGTGAGGGAATGAAAAAACAGACATGCACAGAATGTTTTGACTTCAAACTCATGTGGATTGTCAGAGAGGGAGTGTATTTTGTGTCCCTTCCTCATGCCCACCTCTCCCTCCCCATTTTTACCCCTTTGTGGTTTTTTAAAAATTATTTTGGCTTTCTTCAAGTGTTAGGCAGATTCCCTGGGGCAGTGGCTGAGGCCAGAGGCAGAGCCCAGAGCAAACCCCCACACTCCTCAAAGGCTCAGGGGTGGCCAGGTTGGGGTCTCCTCTCTAATTAAGTGAGTGGATGAAGAAAGCCCTGCACAGACATCCTGCTTCTCTCTCCTTCCCCCATCCTTCCACCTCCTGCCTTATCCATCTGCCCCTTCCCACTCTGGTCCTCACTCCCCATCATACCTGTAACCTTTCCCATTAACACCTGCCCAGGCAGGGAAAACCCTTCCTGAGCTCAAAGCATCTGCTCCTCATCAATTTGCCACGGAGCTGCCTCGGCCCCGGGCGAGGAGCAGGCACAGAACTCCCTCTCCAGCCAGGATGACATTTCCAGGGCAGGGGAGCAAAGGGCAATCCTCTCACCAGCTTCAGAGGCCAGGGAGAGGCAATGTCAGAGCTCCCTGCTGCGTTTGGGGAATGCACATCCCTTTCTTCCTGTTCCAGGAGCCTGATGCTGCTCTGTGTGAGCCTGTGAAGGCACACACACACAGATTACATCTTGTTCCTAGCAGGAAGAGATATTGACTTGGAAAATATCAAAACCGCCTCTGAGCCTGCAGCACCCTCATCTCACAAAACAAAAAACAAAAAAACAAAACAAAACAAAAAAAGACAGAGGTTGAATCACAGAAGAGATATTTTACTACACAGTATATCCAAGGAAATTTGAGTCTGTAATGAGGAAGTCAGCACAGAGAGCAAGAAGGAATTTTAAATGGCATCTTGGAATTTTAGGGATCTCAACACACCAGGAGGGAGTGCAGCAGGAGCTGCCAGGAGAGCTGAGCTGCTCGACCACCCCATGTGAGAGGGGATATCCAGCTGAAGGCACTGAGCAGTGCCAGGAGAGCATCAGCCACTCCACTGCACGAGTGGGAAGAGCTGCTCAGACCCAGAACCACCCAGGCACTGCCCTGGGCAGGTCAGTGCTGCAGGAAAACCCAACATCCCAACCCCAGCCTTGGCTCTGCCTCCACAGCTCCATTCCTGCTGTGTCAGACACGACTCGAGGAAAAAGAAAGTGGTCTCAGGCAGGCACTAATGATGAGTGCCAATCTAATAACACACATAATGCAGGCAGCTCCATTGCAAGTGTAATTGCAATCATAATGCAATCAATACCAATGGAAACACCGTATTTATACAGGGCCTTTCATCACTCACATGGAACGCAGTGAGTGCCAGTGCAAATATGCCAGCATCTGAAATAAAATATTTGCCACACTTCTCGTGTACATGCAGACCAAACACTGCATTCGGAAGAGCCTCGGGATGTTGAAGGCTTTGGGAAGTTTCTGGGCATCTGACAAACGCAGGAAAAACAAAATAAAAATCCCGGGTTCAGCTGTACTTTGGGAAATAATAAAACCTCCATTCACATTGAATTCTCCTTAGCTTAAGTCACGATTTCCACATTGCTCTGCCTGTCAGTTCCCTGCCCTGGCACATTGCCGTGGTCAGGCAGTCATTAACCTCCTGACGGGGAGAAAATGGGGAGAAACGCTCCTGGCTGCCAGCAGCATCCAAATCCTCCCCACAAGGGCTGCACCAGAGACCTGTGGTGCTGCTTCATCCACTTCATCCAGTGATGGGCGAGCACTGAGCTTCAGTTCCCTGCTGACATCCCTGCAGACCCCTGTGACTGGCTCTATTAAGGTGAAGCAGCTAAAGGACTCTGACATTTGGGAAAGCACAGTGTTCCCAAGACTCTGGAGCCTGGGAGAGCAGAGAAAACCATCCTGCCCTCACTCACCATCCCTTCTGCCCTCTGAATCTGATCCACACAGTCCATCACTGGGTCTTGACACATTTAATGTCTCAGTAAAGAAAAACATGATGTGTTGATGCTCCTGTAAAGCTCTGACAACTGACAGCCTAATGGCTTCTTATTTTTTCCCAGCTGCAGTTTAGAAAATGAAATAAATTTAGGTTCTTAAGCAGGCTGGCTGCTCCATGAGTAATGTGTTTGCTGTGATCCCTGCACCAGATCTGGGCTGCAGGAGCAGGGAGCAAGGCTGGAGAAGGGAAAGGATGAGGGCTGGAAGTGGATGGAGGAGTTGCTCAGTACTAATTTAAGTATCCAAATCCACCTGGACTGTGCTTTGCTTCTGTCTGCTGAAGGTGAGAGCAGCACCTAAAACTGCAGCTGCAAGTGATGCTGCTGTCTACCCTGGAAGTGATGAGTGGTGAAACAGGATCCATCCTGTTAGGGTGGATTTTAGGATGATTGGGAAAAGGTTTTCCCCCAGAGGGTGCTGGGCACTGAACAGGCTCACCAGGGAATGAGCACAGCCCTGAGGCTGCCAGAGCTCCAGAACGGGTTGGACAATGCTCCCAGAGACAGGGTGGGATTGTTGGGGTGTCTGTGCAGGGTCAGGAACTGCACTGGATGAGCCTTGTGGGCCCTTATTTAAGTAATGGGTCCTCAGCTGGGTAATCATTAGCATAGACTCCATGCATTACAGAAGGCTGATCAATAATCTTTATTAAGAAACCTATACTTTTATACCTTAGTTCACTACAGTAGGACCTAATTGGTCTTCCAATCTAAATACTATTACCATTGGCTAATTAAGAAAGCACCCTTTGGCAAAGAAATCTCCACAACACATTCCACATGTTCACAATAACCAGGTGCAGCAAGGGAAGATAAGAATTGTTTCTCATCCTTTTCTCTGATCCTCTCACAGCCTTTCCCAGCTTGATGCTAGGGAAAGTTGTGTTTCTCTCTGTGGCCAGCGAGCTGCTGCCACAGTCCTGTCCAGCTGAGGATGCCCTGTGATTCTGGAGCCCTCTGTGGCTGCTCCTTGGGCAGTAAAAGCCGCGAGCTGTGGTCGAGGCTCTGAAGTCTATTAAGCAGCAGTGCTGTAATTAGGCTAAAGCAGAGCGTGGCCACAGGGCTGGGAAGCAGTGATGGAAAGCCTTTCCTGGGAAAGGGCCAGGTCCTTGTGGAGCACACCCCAGCCATTGCTCAGCTGCAGCTCGCCCAGACGTTATCCAGCCTCAAGCCAGCAGAGTGGAAACCCTTCCTCTGAAATATTCCTGAGGCCCTGAGTGATGGAAGATGGACAGGGCTGCAGACAGAGCTCTTATCTTAGCACAGAGCCTCTGGAGGGCAGGGAAGGAGGCTCAGGAGTGGGGACATCACTCCCAGCAGCTTGGATGCAGACGAGGAGGGATGGGAGTGGTGGGATCCTGCTGCCTCTACCCCCACCTGTTACAGTCACCGTGGGACATGACACCCTCTCCAAAGCATCACACAGCTGGCAGCCCCAGGCAGGGAGCTCCCAGCCATCCAGATTCTGGGAGACCTTGGCAGCACCAGCATCAATTAGAGGGCACTGCAGAGGTAAGAGCAGCTCTGATCTTAAGAATGTGGAACTCTCAGGTTCAGCTAAAAGCCATTTCTCTTTATTTGTTTCCCCCACAAATGAACTCCTCTTAGGCCATTTCCCCCATGAAGTCTTGGCCCCAGTTGCAAAGCACAGCTTTGATGTGGAAGCTGACAGACCCACCAGCCTGTACCAGTGAGCAGTAAACCCCAGTGACCCCAGCCTGAAGGCTCGGGGGACTCCTTTATGAGCCCACACCTTCCCACTGGAGGGAAAAGCCAAGCAGAAAGACAGGACAGTCGCAAAGCCAGCAAACACAAACTCTGCTGCATGCCCCACAGCCCAACCTCAGTGCACTCCCAAAATCCTGGTGCTGACAGGGGAAGCTCACACAGCCCCTCCAAGCACTGTCCTTGCACTCAGGCCCCAGCTGGAGCCCGGGGGGACCTGGTCCATCTGCACACACCATACGCCCCGGGCACAGTGTGGAGCACAGACTGTTCCTTTCAGCACTTTTCTCACCCCAAATTCCCTGCTCTCCCCCTCCCTCACTGCCAGAGGCTGTTTTTCTCTTGATCCAGGCCAGCTTCAAAACCAGAGTCACTGCAGCATCTCATTGCAAGTGGTGTTTACTCCTCTAAATGCATTCCCATCTGCGCTCGGGATGACCCCATTTCTTTTTGGAAGCACCCAGGACTTGGAAAAGGGATGGGAAGGGAAGACAGTCTGCAGGCTGCTCTGAGGCCAAAGATGTTGAGCTTTTCAAAGAGGACACTGAAGGTAGGAAAGAAAAGGCAGTGTTAACAGCTCTGAAGGGAGCAAAGGGATGGGAAGCAGTAGAGGAGAAATTAGGGGTGATCCAGTGCATTGGGAACATCGGGGGCAAGGGCAAAAGCAACCTCAGCTCCCTGGCTCTGCTGTGCATGAGTTCATCTCAGCTTGGGAAAGTTATTCCATTCCTCCATGCCCTCCCAAAAACACCTGTGGTTGTAAGGAAAGCATGTTTGGGAAAGTTTGGGAGGGCAGGGAAAGGCAGAGAGGAGGAGAGTGGTAAATTGAGGCTCAATAGCTGCTGGGAGCAAGGGAAGGGCCCAGTCTGTCTCCTCCCAAGCACGGCAAGACACATGGAGTGATGAAGCCGCCAAGAAGTTATAATCAGGACTAATAGTTTGAGGTTCTTAATATTCCTGCAATCCAATAAATCAATGGTGCTAAATACGAGCGCGGGAAGCGAGGGGGATTGACAGCACAAATTAGGTTGGGCTGCAGGGAGAGATTTCTCAAGCAGTTGGTTCCGTCTGAGCTCACAGGCAGCTCCTAAGCGAGGGGTAAGGTGAGGATTATCTGCAGAGACATCTCTCAGGTGAGCTGTGCCTCCTGTCCCCACACCTCTCCTGGCATCAGCTGCCCCCAGGGCCCTCTCCGTGCTCAGGGAATCG
Source organism: Vidua chalybeata (assembly GCF_026979565.1). Lineage (NCBI taxonomy): Eukaryota > Metazoa > Chordata > Aves > Passeriformes > Viduidae > Vidua > Vidua chalybeata. The sequence goes on along the minus strand of NC_071552.1, from coordinate 4,298,153 downwards.
AGAGCAGCCCCACCCACGCCACAAACATTAACTGCTTGTTCACCCTGCTGCTCCCCGGGCGCTGAGAGGATTAGCTCAGTGTTTATTTCCTTATGGGTGTGCTTAAACCGTCATTCAAGTGCCAGGAATTATTATTAGAGATATACAAATGCTGGGATTTACAAGAGGATTAGTACCCTAAAACAGGACTGCTGCAATTCCTCCTCTGATCCTCCCGAGTATCCCAGGAAAGACTGTTGTATTCCGGGGGAAAACAGTGATGCATAACCTTCAAATTAGGGAGTAGGGAATAAGGCAGCCTAGCTCTTCCAAATCCTCCAGAAGACACCTTGCAATTACAGGAGATGTAGATCAGATCTTAAGCAAATACTACGGCTACAACCTCGGCCAAGTTATAAAATTCCTGCAGAGGGAATGACTCAAACACGTTCAGCATCCACTTCTGAGTTCGGGACTAAGAGGCCATACAGACAGCTCCTGTCAAATGTAGCTTATTCTGTACAAAATTCAAACTTATCACAGCCCAGAATGTGTTACCAGCATCAAAATGAGGTGGACAGATGTGTTTCCATGCACTTGTCCCTGTGTTAGCCACAGGACATCTGCAGAGAAACCAGGATATTCAGGCCAGTCATGTCCATTTCTGATCTGTCCTCCACAAATGAAAGGACCAGACTCAACACTTGAATCTCTGTATCCCTTGTCATATGGAACTTTTCCAGCTCCTTAAATCATTCTTGTCTGCATATGACAAGGGATTGGAAGGGCTGAGATTATTTATCTTAAAAAGGAGACAAATAGGAAGTCTTATGATAAATGTATGTGAATTAATGAGTGAGGGAGATAAAGTACATCTGGTATTTCTACCCTCCCTGCCTTGCAACACAAGAAGTCCCGTTTGATTCCACTGAAATAGTGACAAATTCAAAACTGATGAAAAGAAACACTTTCCCTAACCAGCCTATGAAATCCGTCAAAGCCTGAAGCTCGGGAGGTTTCAAAGACATTTATATCAATAACACGGCTCTCCAGAGCTAATGGTCAATGCTAATGAAAAGGAGAGAATGAGTTTAAGGCCCTCTCTAATGACTGCAGTGGGCTGCATAGAAGTCCTGGATTTACCCAGCAATTCCAACCTGAAAAACTCTACTTCACCTATTTGCAAGTCAGGTGCTGTGTGGATTTATTAGGGGAGACTGTTCTCCCCAAATCCTCTGCTCCTGCCTGGATTCAGGGCCCATCTCACAACCCTGCTCTAGGCACTATGAATTCAAGCAGGTCCTCTTAGGAAACATTTGTGCTTCCCTTCCTACCCTCCCAGCCAGGTAAAAGAGCACAGGGAGGTCTGGAAGGCTTGTTCATTGTACATCAGATTTCAGTCCACACTAGAACTGCAGTCTGAGCTCCCCAGTACTTCTTATTTCTTGTCAAAACTCATCTATATTCCTTACCCCTGAATTACCAATACAGGAGAGCACCACTGGTCTATTTTTCCTGGGAACTGTTCCTTTGTCTTTGGTCTCTCACTATCATGATTGTTATTGATATCAAAAGCAGTGCCCAGAGACTTCAAACAAGAGGCAAACCTCGATTAAGTAGACATTGTAAGAGATGGTCCCTGCCCTAGAAAGCCCAGATACAAGAAGAAAAGAAAGATTTGAAAACATCCTCAAGGTCACAGAAGGAATCTGCAGCACATCCAGGGGAAAAAAAACAGTGCTGAGATTCTGTTTTTTCCTGTTCCTGTCTGAAATTCACCCCGTCCTCCTGTTTTCACATCACCTGTGGCTGTAAATTTAACGTGCTGGTTCTGCCTCTGCTGTGACAGGGCCAAGCCTGGCCCATCACATCTCCCTTCTTAAGATCTTAAAACTCAGGCCATACACATTACAAGGATCTCAGCTCCTCCTTCCCTGCGGCACCACAGCATCCTCCTTCCTTTGCTTCCCACCGTGTTCTTCATGGTTGGCGAGGATCTCTGCATGTGACAGCTTCTCTGTCCGAGCAGGACTTTAAACTCATCATATTGAGGCCAGGTAATTAAGGCCAGCTCTCCAATGAGTCCTGATAATAGACTGGGGAGGTCAATGGACCAAGTCAACAAGAGAGATGGACTCCTCCCAAGGGCAGCTCTCCTTCTCCACTGACACAGCTTGGGACTTTATTTAGACAACAGAACTCAGAGAGTGTGAAAGTCCTGCTGCACCTCTGAGCATAAATCACAACCCAAAAACTACCAGAGCAGAATATGCTTCCCTACACAAATACATTGCAAAACACTGGGTGCATTTGTCCTGGCCATCAGCAGCTGCAGTGATCACTGTAAGAGGTTTGAACACAGCAGAATGTTCTTTACTCTGGAGTGCAACATGCCCATTATTAAGTGCTATATAATGCCAAGTTCCTGCTGTAAAAGGGTCTTCAGAAATGACAACATAAAGAATTAACGGCCTCCAAAACAGGGCTCAGGTGAAACCTGATAGTTAAAGCCAGGAGAATTTTATATCAAAATCCTGCAAGTTTCACAGGAGTATAACACAAAGCCATAAATCACATTGGCTCTGCTCACAAGGTTGGTGGAACTCAGGAAATATAAAACCCCAAAACTTTTGATGAACATCCCAAGTCCTGAGCTTGTTACATGGTTCTGAGCCACTGTTTGTCAGACCCTGTTTACCAACACACCCTCAAATAATTCATTGGATTCTGCCAAGTGTAAGGCAAATACTACTCAAAATAATAAAGTTACAGTGCTGGCCCAAAGCAGGTGTAACATGGGGATGGCACGTGGAGGACATGGCTTGTAATGCCCAAGAAATGAGATCTCTGACTGCTGTAGGAGTCCAGCATTGAGATACAGCCCTGCAACCCAAACCCCTCTGCCCAAAGAACCATTTTTTACCCCCACACTGTGGGTTTCAGCATGTAAAGACGAGGAAGTGCTCAAATACTAAATAAAGGCCATGAAAATACACACACACGCACCAAAAAAAAAAAAAAAAAAAAAAAAAAGGGCAAAAAATAACATGGGCACTGCAAGCATCTACAGAAGATTATTCTTCAACAAACCACCAGCACTTTCCCCATGTGCTCCATCTCCTGTGTCCTACTGATGTCTTGGAGTGGATACCTAGAACAGAGGCTAGACAAGATTAAAAGAATAAGAGTAGGTATTTATTAAAGGCCTTCAATAGATACACCTTGGGCAGTCAAAAACCTCTGAGAGGGGCTAAACCCAATTTGCATGACGGTCACAAGTTTTTCAGACAGATATAAGTTTGGTCCATTTACATATCAGGGGTTAATCCTCCAATTACAGCTTCAGGTAATGAAGTCAAATGCCCTCAGTTTTCTCCCCTCCTCAATTCACTTTTGTTTATACTTTTTGGGGCCTGAAGCTGTAGGGTGTCCATGGATCTCAGGCCTAGAGGAATTGTTTTGTTTAAAATGTGAAGCGTTAACTACACTTTATAAGGAGTTTAGAGTTATGCACTAATGCAGTACACAGGATTTGAAAAACATTAAAGGCTAAAATCTTAAGGCATGTCTACCTTGCCCTGAAGAGCCCAGCACTGCAGGGCCAGTGTCCAGTCCAACCCTGTGAGACATGGAGCCAGAATGTGTCTAGTAGCAAACAAAACCGGACGCAGGGATAAAGTTGGCGAGGAGTTTTAGCAGTTTTATTTCTGTGGTGTTGCTTCCCCTGGCCATGGATTATTGATCTCTGGGGAGAAGAGGCAGCAGCCACGGCTGACGTGCCGTCCCTCAGCCGGGGTAATGTACAGCGCTGCCGGGATCCGCAGGTAACTGATGATCCCATCTGGCACGGGAGAGGGAAGTGATTGATTTACTCTCCATCCTGGTACTTAGACTTTTCACCCTCAACAGGCCACAAAGCCCCGTTCATCATCTTCATCAATCAAATGGGCAAATATCATTAAATCTGCAGGCCACAAGCAGCATCATTTATATTTTGGTCTTTTTTTTTTTTTTTTTTAACTTTGTTTCAAAAGTTTGCCACCTCCTCTTCCCACATCCCTTTCTGAAAAATAGTGCTTCCACCTGCCAGGAATTCAATGAGGCAAAATGCAGACGCTGAACCTTGAGAAGAAGGGATGGTGCCAGGCTTTGAGGTCGCCACTCCCAAGCCACAAGGGGATACTCACAGGATTAGGGCATTCCCAAATTCTCCAGAGCTGCCAGGCATCAGTGATGCCTGGTTTCTGTGTGCTCCTGGGCACCCCAAGGGTGTTTTTCCACAAGGTTGACTCAGGCTTGAACTCATTTAAGCAGCACCACACAGGATGTGGCACAAACCAGGGCAATTCTTCAGAATTCAGTGGAGCAGCAATGACCTGTCCGTGCTGCTCATCTGCCCCATAACTTCCCAAGGACAACGAGTACCTCCAGTTTGTCACCACTGTTTATTTAAGCATTGATTTTTTTTCCTTAATGCACTTTTTCAAAGTCACTTTTTCCAGTGTGCCAATGTACCAACGCCACCAAGCCCAGGATGTGCAGGAAGGGGATGTGAAACCCATCAAAAATCAGGAATAGTTTTGAGGCCATCCTGAAAGAAGGTGACAATTCACCCTGGCAGGTTCCCTCTTTCCCAGAGCTCTGTGAGTCCACTCTGTTTATCCCAGGGCTCTGAGCAGCCCAGAGTCAATGCTGAACGTGTGGATGGATGCACAGCACTGCCAACAAGTTCACTGCCTCCCCTCCCAGCAAGACACTCCATTAGAAAAGTTTTTTTAGAAATAAAAAGAAAAGCAACCGTAAACACTGAGCAAAATAATCTGACTCAGGGAAATTTCCAGCGAGTTCAGAATAGCCTGGAGTAAAAATCCATCTCTAATGTGACTGAAAGAGCCTTGTGAAGGAACAGATGCAGCCTGTAAATTAAATCACCAAGAAAGGTTGGAGGAGCCAAATGAAATCTCCACCTGCCATTACTTCCGAGGCAGAGACAGGGCCGGGCACAGGGAAGGAGGGCGATGGATGGGCAGACGAATCATTTTATTAGCCTTAATTGCCATTTCAATACCATACCCATGTCTCCACATAAGCCTTCATTCTCTGCAAAGTTGTCAGTTCATGTCCTGAATGGGCCAGGCTTGTTATCAGCAAGGCGTTTACAGCCCCTGGGCTGTGCATTAATTAAAAAGGCTTTGTGCTGAGGCTCATTCATTAGCACACTGCTCCTTTAATCACTGCCTCTTCAGCCACCAGGACAATCTATAAATCTCCTCAAATATGAAATAATGAAGTGGAATGGTTCAATTTATTACAATGTAATAAGGCAGGATAATGTGGGGGTGGACAGGGTGGCACTGGAGCTGTCTCCTTGCCCACTCTTCCCACCTCGTTACTGACAGGGACCATGAGTGAGAAGGGCAGGAGGGATGCAGGACAGGATGGAGAACGCACGGGACACAGATCTTCCCATCTCCTGCCACCCCTCCCACACGAAACCCAGCATGCCACAAGTCACTGAGGATGGTGCTGGAAGCCAGACATGGTTGCTTGGCCTTGGGAGGGAGGTTTTGTCCTGAAGAAGTCCCCAAGATTCTGCTCTTCCATGCAGACACCAGCATCCATCAGCAGTAGGGGAAGTCTCTCACTCTCCATCCCATTTTCCTATTTGCACCCCCATTTCCCCACCCCTCCTTGTTCCACTGTTCCTGGAAGGATCCAGGTTGAGCTGGACAGGCAAGTGCCGAGGAGCAGATGTTCTAGGGAACATCAACAAGCTCCAAAAATCCACATATTAACTCAGCACAAAGCTCCTGTTTCCCCTCTCATGGCTCATCTCCCAGCAGCTGGGCCCTCCAGTCAAGCTGCCAAATAAAATGTGATTGTACACACTGGGTTAATTAACAAAGGGAGAAGGGGCAACACTTGCCTGGCTTTGCATTTCCTAAATAAATGCATCAAGGACACCTAACTAGTGAGGGGAGGCCAAACATGAGGTTTTGTCTCCACAAAAATTGCAGGCTAAAAATGACAGGGGAAGAAACAAAACTTCAGCTATTCCAGACAAGCAGCCACAGCATTCAAAGAAAGTGCAAAATGAAAACTGCCCATAGAAAAGTTGACAAAAGCTAATTATGCTCTAGCATAGAAAGGAAGTATTTAGAGGAAAGCAGGATTTGTAAAGAACATTGTAGTGGGTTTTGAAGAGTTACTTTTCCCTGTCAAAAGACACCAAGTAAGAAACATCGAGTTCACAGTATAACAGCTCTAGAATTTGCCATTTTATTTTCATTGCTCTCCCTACTCAGTCTTAGAAGGCCTTGAATTCTTATGCACTGTTATATAATTAATGTGGTTATTAATATAATTAACACAAGCTGTTGATTTATCCAAAATTCATTCCGAGGGAAGCGAGTTGTGATAAATTCACTGTAAGAAAAAAAAAAATTAAAGTATCAGAATATGCCATATCAACATTCTGTTTAAAACTGAAATTCGTCTTAAAGACTTTATTTCAGAACCCATGTTAGGATTGTTCCAGGTTTTTCCACAGGGAATATGCAAGCCGTAAGCATGAATCTTTTTAACTGACCCAGCTTAACCCTGCTGGGAGGGGATGCTCTGGCCCAGGAAAAGACTCAAAGGTTTCATTTTTTTCTCCCTATTTATTACCAGAAGTGCATTCAAATGCTGTTAGAGAATGGGAAAATGATTTTTCCTGCGTTAAAAAGGCGCAGCCGTACACATCGCTCAAACCCACAGCTCTTTAATACCAGCAATCTGCTAAGTGCTAATTTGTCAAGACAAAACCTTTCATCTCCAAGGCTCCCCCAACGTTTCATTTGCTCAAGAATCACCCACAATAAAATTCCAGATCATCCACACAGCAGTGCAAGCCGAAGGTTTGGGTTTCTCTTCCCCTCCAGGAAGGGCTACTCCAGGAGAAGGGCAACTAATTACTGCTCAAGTCAACGAATTAACCCTGTCCTTGGCTACTCCATGAGTTTCAAGGTGCTTTTTAGAGGGAACAGTGTGGCAGGGTCCTCACCATCAGAAAACTCTATTACACGGATCTTCAAAAAAGCTCATTACTACAAAGCTACCAGCATTCAATCCCATTAATAAAACACATCGGTGTATAATTATAATATTAGGCACTTAAATTGCAGTTTTCATCTGCAGCTCTCAAAGTATTCTGCCAGAGTAAATTGAGTCCCCCCTAATTTGGGCTGGTCAGAGTTTTCTATTTGAAGCCTTCCCTGATGGAGAATTTGATTTTCCGTTTGAAAAGAAAATTGCAAAAAGGATCTGTTCTTCCTCAAAATGGCTGTTTCCTTCTGGTGAGGGATATGCAATGGGGAAAAAAATCCCACAAAATCTATAAAACTGATAGGGAGGAAGAGTTAAAATGCTGCCAAGAAAGGAATAGCCATAATCGATAAACTTTTTTTGGTGGCAGCAAAATCAGTTTTGCTGCAAATCGTTCGGGGTGGGTTTGCACAAAATCCAACATTTGGGGTTGTCCAGCTTGCAACATTATATCAGGGATAAAAAGGACAAAAATGCTTCATTTTGTGGACAAAACCACCCCGTGAGCCACTTTTCTTCTCTGATGGATTATCTCCAAACCAGGAATTTCTGGATTCCTAAGAGCTGCTCCACAGGTTTGGGCTGTTGGGGACAAAGCCACGCTCTCTGCGAGGTGACAGGGGCGCTACCTGTGACAGATGGAAGGTGACAACCACTCCTCCAGAGCCACATCTTGGCCCATGCCGGAACAAATCTGCTTCCAGCAGGCAACGAAGCTAAGGAAATCAGAGATGAAAATAAAACTACCGAGGAAATTGTCGGTCTGGGAGGCAGAGCCAGGCGGCACAAAGGGTTCAGCGTTAATTTGTGAGGAGACCTGTGTCCTCGGGAGGTTATCCCAGGAATACCACTGGAAATGATATCACCATGGGCACCCACCAGGCAGCTCCCTCACAAACCTATTCCCTGGTAAACACCAATCTTCAGTAATTCCAGCTATTAAAAACAACTTAAAGAGGACTCAGATCTCATTTTGCAGAGAGCGCAGGGGTCTCGAGGACTGTTTTTAAAGTTTTCCTGCACTGGAGTTAGCAGTCTATGGCTTTGATATGTTCAGCTGCTGTGCTGCTTCCAGGTTTATTAAATTTACAGCCAGAGAGACAGCATGGCTTGTTATTTTTTTCCAAAGAATCCCCAGAAGAAAGGCAAAGTTTATCAGGCATCAATGCAAGCTGCAAGCTCGGAAACCATGGGTGTCCAGGAGTTCCCTTTCCTAACACCACACAACAAATGCACACATTTATTCGAATCTCAAAAGGATTATTATGTATGTGGTACCCCCACAAACACATCCACCTTTGGACACTCGCATTGACAACACTGAACAGATTAAATGATCAAATGCAATCTCCTGTGGGGAAGGTTAACCTACCTGCTAACAAGGGATAAATACCACAGCAGCACCTTTGGGCACTAGGGAATACCCCAAACCCTCCTATTCTCCAATTATTTATCCCCAGTTTTCTTCAGAAGAAGGGGCTTGGTTTGGACATGAAAACATGGCAGAAATTATACATTTTTTTCCCCTGTTGATGACCAAAAGCTCTTTTTTGCTGAAACTGCTTTTCAATCAGCTCTCATTAAAATTCAACCCTTTTTGTTGGATCTGGAGAGCTTTTATGGCCCATCCTCACACATGTTGGGTGACCAAGTGGTTCACAGGATGATGCATCTCCAGGTTTCCCATGGTACTTCCACATTCTATGTGAAGGGAGATTCTCCCTCATGACAAATAAGAGGATTTAACGCTGCTCATCACAGACATCCCTGCGATGTCTGGGTAAAACCCCATTAAATCCATCCCGCTTTTAGCAAACCCTGAGGAAGGAGAAGAAAGGACAAGGCCAGGCACAAACCACCAACATCTATTGTGCATCACGAGGGGAAGAGGTTGGGCTCCGGGGACATTTTTCTTTTGGCACTTATTGTCTTCTAAACTCCGCAATCTATACAATAGCTATGTTTGTAATCACTTGAAAATTTTCAATTAAATGTAAAAAACCAGAAACAAGTAAATCTATTCTCTCTTTTGACTGTTTTATTGATTAAAATGGATGCCTGAGCTGCGGCCACTGAACCATGAAAAGCAATCTGTCTTGGATGGGTAAGAGATCGTTAGGAAATCGTTGTGCTGAGGCAAGAATAACTGTGCATGTACACACACGTGTGGGGCTGGGCACAGATACCCACATGCTACCGTGGAAAAAGCCACCTGCAACAAAAATTGTGTCTATATATTTCACTATCAAGTTCAAAGCAAGCTGAGGTGTTAGCTTGTCACAAGACCTCTCGTTTTCTAAGTTTCATCATTTCCCTCAGCAGCCAAACCTCGTCTCTGTTGCTGCGGAGCACAAAAAAAACACGAGGTGGGAGAAGAAAAACCTCAAGGTCTGTCATGTGTTACAAGCTCCAAGAGCAAGGAAACCACTCCTTGGGTCATTAGGAGATTTTCAGGATGATGACAAGGAGATCCTTCAGTTGATGTTCCAGCTTCCTTTTGGTCCCTGTCCTTCCAGGGCGACGTGGAGGATGTTAAACGAGTTCTAGACATCACCAGGAACACTCAGCTTTGCAAAGCCTGACTGGTTTGGGTGCGAGTTAACCTAAGGCAAGGCAAAGGAGGGATGAAACTTCCCACATGAAGCTTTTGCCACGAGCCCTCACTCGCAGATTCCCAGCCTGCAGTGGAGCTATCTAATATTGGCTCCTGACAGCCACGGGAACAGATGGAGAACACTTCGCTCTGCGCTGACAATACTCTGCTTTGGAAGCAAGACTACCCTGACATCAACTCTCTTTTATCTCAGCACCTCAAGTTGAAGCTTAAATTAACCAAACATTGCTTTTTTGTTGTAGCCCATCACACAAGCCTTGGGGAGTTCAGATCTGTGAATTCTCAGCCTTTGCAAAAAAAATTCTCTTATTTGCTGAAGCCAGTGCAGAGCCTGCTCATCTCTAGGAATCTGGACCCAAACATCACCCAAGGAAGAGCCCTAAGAGAGGTCAGGTTTGGAAGCTTTGCTGCAAAACACAGCTCTGAAATCCTCACCTGATGCTCATCCTCTCCAACAGGAGCAGCAGGAAACTCCTTGCCAAAATCCATTTCCTAGCAGGTTTTTGAAGGCTGGAACTGAGGCCACAGCAGCTTTGTCCCACCAACACAGGTCTAGCAGAGGTCTGTCCTCATCTTAGCAATGGCAAGATCAACAGCAGCCACTTCCCTGTCCAGGAGATCTGGGAGAGGCAGGGATGTGCTCAGCACTGGCTGAGCCAGGCTGGAAGGCTGGGAATGTTCACCAGAGCAGCACCACTAAGGAGTTTAGCCCGAAACAAGCTGTCATTTAGGAAGAGGGGATACCCACCTCCCCACACACGCATCCGTGGTATTTGCTAATGGGAAGGACGAGGCACAACAGCAGATTCAGGCTGACTCACGCAGTTTGTACTTTTATTGGGCGCCTTTTCCCACCATCCCCCTCTAAAGTAAAAATAACGCGCAGGAACGGCGCTGAACGAGAGTGATCTTTGGGAAAGGTGCTCCAAAGCATTCCTGCTCTATTTATTTGGCTGTGAGAACTCTGAGACCATGACTCCATCGCATGCTGCAGGCAGGGGTCAGCACGGGGTGCTCACAGACACTGGACAGCTTCCTGGTGCTTTGGGAAGAGCCCTCTAATAATAATAATAATAATAATAATAATAATAATAATAATAATAATAATAATAGAAGAAGAAGAAGAAGAAGAAGAAGAAGAAGAAGAAGAAGAAGAAGAAGAAGAAGAAGAAGAAGAAGGAGAAGAAGAAGGAGAAGAAAGAAGGAAGAAAGAAGAAGAAGGAGGAAGAAGGAGGAAGAAGGAGGAAGAAGGAGGAAGGAGGAAGGAGGAAGAAGGAGGAAGAAGGAGGAAGGAAAGAAGGAAGAAGAAAGAAGAAGAAGGAAGAAGAAGAAAAAAAAAGAAAGAAGGAAGAAGAAGGAGGAAGGAAAGAAGGAAGAAGAAGAAGAAAGAAGAAGAAGGAAGAAGAAGGAAGAAGGAAGAAGAAAAGAAGAGAATAACAGAAGGAAGAAGAATAAAAGAAGGAGGAAGGAGGAGGAAGAAGAAGAAGGAATCTTTAAAATTATTATTGCTTTGATTTAAAAGAAAAAATTTAAGAGAACAAATTTTCAAAGTCCTCAAATGGGAAAGGCCTAGAAAAGTCCTGCCAGGCTTTAAAGGGCAGTAAAACCTTTCATGCCATGACCACACCACAAAGCATCACGAAAAAGCAGCAGCAAATGCAAACTGGAGGGAGTCTGCAGCCTCACACATCTGCAGGACCATGCAGATGTACCAAGAGGAGGCTGAGTGGGTTAGCATCTCTCAGATCTTTCAATATATTTTCCCTAATTAAGCTGTTCAATTCGGCAGCTTAAAGAGCTGCCGATAGCTGCTACAAATTGATTTATCTTTTGATGAAGGTAAAATTTGCTGGAAAAAATGAGAAGCAAACAACATATGGGTTTGGGAGGGATTAAATTACTTTGTCTTGTGTTAAGATTCAAACATATTCTGGAGGCAGGATGAGTGTTTTACAAGTAAATTGTTTTTATACTATATATCCATTTCTTTGTAAACAGAAGGATCCTCATTTACACATCCACCTACAATACCTGCTAGGTAACAGAAGCAGATCCTTAAAAGCCAGATGAGATCCCAAGCTTTCTGTGGGCACACACACACAAATAAAAAGCAATCATCCTGCAACTCCCCACCCCTCCCCATGGTGAGGGAGAAAAAAACCTTCTGGAAACAAAATAAGCCATAATAGACATGGCCTAAAGCAGTCTCCACAGGAAGGGTCATGACCAGCTACCATGGGGGACATCAGGGCTCCAAAACCGCACTGAGATTCCCAATCCATCCCTGCCTGTGAGCTGCAGTCCCCTTGGATAGCATGAGCTCAGGGTTTAACATCACCACTTCATTATTCTGCTTTACTCATCAGTAGGAAAGATAAGGTGAAGAGGGATAAATATTAAGAGTAAATCACAGCCAGCCTGACAAGACCAAGCAACAGTAGCAGGGTAATTTGCTTGATCTCAAATGAGGAGTTTGCCTGGAGGATGTTATAACCTCAGGAAGGAACAGGAGACAAGGAGTTGGCTCCTGCAGCTCCAAAATCTAAACACACTGGGCTCCCTGCACTGACATCCCCTCAAACACAGATCCTTCTTTCCTCAGCAAAGCTGTGTCCATCTCACCTCTGCAGCAGCAAGGAAATTCCTCTGCACTCCCTCACTCCCAGCTTCAGAGCATCTCTAAATCTCTCAGTTAGAGAGAGTTCAGCAGGAGGGATGCAGCAACAGCCACGGGGGGGTTGCATTTATTAACTGCTGTGCCCTGCATCCCCTTTATCAGCTATTTTGGACACACGCATTTCCTACACAAGCACATGCCAGACATCTGAGAGTGGATAATTTGCCCAGACAGGCAGTAAATACATCCCATCTCATGCTTCCTCTGAGAATAATGTGCTTGCCAGTGTCACCTGTCATGTAAATCATCACCTTGCAATTTATCCTGAGCTACATTTCAACTGTTTCTGGACCAGGAGAAAAAAAAAAAAAGAAGAAACACTCAGAAAGTCCAGTAACTCCTTCTGTGAAACATGGATGCTTCTTCCCTGGCCAATATTCTGAATTTATTGAGAAAAAGACATCTACTGAATTTATGGATTCCCAGATGAATTTCCAACTCTTAGATTTAAAGGAGTCCTAGACTTTCTCTGAGCTGTACAGAAGACATTTACATAAGTTTTTGTGCAACATTCCTTCAGCCTGTTCCTCTCTCACCATATGAGTAGCCAACAGCTACCCACTGAGTTACTGCAACTCAACAACTTTGAGGTGGATTTGAAAAATCCCACGAGTTGCATGAGAAATTACATGCCTGTGATTTTTTTTTTCCCCCATCCCTGGCATTTTTTATTTAAATCTTCCCGCAAAACCAGAGTCACGTAAAGAACTGGGGTTGATGGCGCTGCCTGGGCTGCTGCCTTTCAAGGGAAAACAAGAGAAACTATGTTTTCTTTCCAGAAGCAAGCACAGGAAAGCTCCCATGGGAACTTTCCACTAGGAAAAAAAAAAAAAAAAAAAAAAAAGAACAATCCATGTTCCCCAGAAATCCATTTAAAAAGGTCCAGTGGGAGGTTCTCTAGTGGAAAGTGTCCCTGCAGAGGTTTGGAACGAGATGGCCCCCAAGGTCCTTCCAAACCAAACCACTCCATGATTCTCTGAATTTATCCCCAGCAGAAATTCCTCCAGCCAGCTGGGCTTGTTGAAAAGGTTGGATTTAAAGAGGTCTTTAGGCAGCTTAAGCTGGCTGGGTGTGCACAGTCCTGGAGGACCCCTTTAATCTGTGTCCTCTGGCTGCACAGAGAAAAAGCCCACTGCACATCTGTGTCGTCTCAATTTTGTGTTCAAAACACTTGAGAATCTCTCTTTTGTTCCTTGCCTGTCTCCCTTAATCCTTGCCTCAGTCATTATTCAATATTTGGTTTTGTGACTACATTATTTAACTTGGCAGAGCGCTTTGGGACGTAGTTTGCATAAAAGCCGCTATTTTTAAGCAGCGGAGGGGACTGTCACCGAGGCAGGGAGGAGACAGCAGTGACAGCAAAGAGGAGACCAAAGCTTCACCCACCAGAAAAAAACAAACCCTCTCCAAGGGAAAGGCAGTCACAGGATCGTCATTCCAGGGAATAAATCACCAAAGCCAACTCCAGTGTCAGTAATTTTGTGACGCAGAAAATTGATTCGTACGTTACAATCAAGGAGCGCCCTCCTCCATAATGTATGCTCGGCATTTTAACATAATTATTTGCGCAACAGTTTTAATGTTTGCAGCCTTCCCTGGCTGTCAACCTGGAAATAGTGGGGGGAAAAGATAAAATTTTAAAATACTCTTCTTCAGAGACAGGATTAAAGGGGAAAAAAAAAAAAAATCAATCTCCGAGCAACCTCCTTTGTATTTTGTTGTGACAAGCCTGAATTTAAACAGCCTGTGAAGTCAAAACAACAGGAGAAATATCAATACACATTAATTTAATCAAGAAACACAACTCTGCCATGCCAAGCCCAACTTGGCTTTATTTCCTCCGAGGTTTCTGGGGGAGCTGATGACACCCTGGTACCTGCCCAGCCCCCACTGGTGATGGGGGTCTTCTCAAAGACCCTCTCTCCATTTGGATGCTTTGCCATGCAGAAATCAAAATTCCTGGTGCTGCAGCTCCCCGCCAGCACATCTCCATCTCTCCGCCCCTAAAAAGCTGATTTTGCTGGCAGAGCTGCCCCGAGTGGCCATCCGGCTGCATCCTTATTGTGTGCCAGGGAGCTTTCAAAGGACAGGCAGATAAAAGGGTAAACATGATAACAAAAACTATCTCCAGCACACTTGACTCCGTCAAATCCTGGGCACAGCGCGACTCTTTGAAACAAGAATCTCATTAAGGAAGGGAGAGTTGAAAGGATAAGCCCCCGCATACCAAAGGCAGAAATCAGATGTGCTTGACCTTTCAAATGAATGTACATTTTCTGAGTGATTGTTCATTTCAGAGTAATTCAAACAGACACCTGATAATCCTCTTAAAAGTCTGAAATTTGGATACTGGATTGGACACAATGCAGCGGGATCTGTGGGTGGTCTCGTCGCTGTGCTCCGTCCTGCCCTTGCTCCCAATTTCCTGATGCTCCCTCAAGTCTTGTCCCCTCCCTGGGCTTTCATGTCCCCACACATACACAGGAGATGTTTCAAGTCCAGGATTCATTAAAAAGGAAGCATCTTCTGTGCTGGCACAGCTGGAAATGAAAAGCCAATGCTCCTTAACACAAATTAGGTGATTAAACACTTTGGATGGAAAAGAGGTGTCCCACCAGCAAGGGAAGAGGAGGATTTCCTTCCAGACAGGCTCCATGTACAAATCCAAGGACCATGAACCCCACCTGGGTCCTGCATCTTGTATATCTACATAACCCATGTGCTGGGGCTTGCTGAGAAAGAGAAACCCTCACCTGAGCCATGAGCATTCCCAGAAAGTCCAGCAGCTTCACAGGGAAACATTCACACGTGAATGGCTTCAAGTGGAGATGTTCACTAAGCCAAGGATGTGCTAATTACAGCCCAAAGGCTGTAATGAACTCAGAGAGGAACTGAGAGGCTTCCTCATGGACAATGTTGCTGGAGAGGTCATCAGCATGAGGTCCAGGAGTCAGCTTGAATCACCTTCCCCTCAATTTTTGGATGCCCGGGTCAGGTCTAGTGACCGTCCCTGAACTTCAGTTCCATTTCCACCAACGACTTCTGGGCCTTGCTTAGCACATCCGTGTGTTCAGCATGAGCACATTCTGCCAAACCTTAGAGATCACTGGTCCTGGGGAGTCAAAAACCCAACAGACACTGCAGGAAAAGGGGGGTTTGGTGTCTATTTATGGCCTGTCTCCATGATCAACCCCACAGAGTGACAGACCATGCAGTGACTAACACCAGGTTTCTTTTGAAAACTCCAAAAATCAACAGCTTAACATTTCCAATGGAATCCGCTGGTGTTTTATGACCTGTAAGGAATCTGGGAGTGCACCAGCCTCCTGCTGATGTCACATTAACATCAGCCCCAGCAGTGGCAACACACACAGGCTGCTGGCTCCTGCTCACAGATACTGCCATGCTGGACAGGCACCTCATGGCTTTGTATCCTCAGTGAATCCTCCCCTTCCTGCTCCCCCTGGGCTCCCCAGCACTCCATGTTAATTAGCTAATATTTGTGTAGATCCTTCCTGACACTGCCTTTTGATTCCCTCTGAGCTCATCAACAGCTCCAGGCTCCTGGAGGAGCATCTCCATTGCTGGGGGGATGGAGGATGCAGCTCCAGCCAGGGAGGAGGGTGGGACTGGGGGGCTGCTCTGCTTCCGAGTCAGTCCCCAAACACACAGGACAGGCTGCAAAGAAATCTCCTGGAAAAGTCAGATGTGAGGGTGTCAACCAGCTCATCTCACAAGAGATGGACTGGAGCACGCTGCCCATGCAGTGACACTCCAGGGAACTGCCTCTCTCCGTCACAGTGCTTCTGAATTCCAGGGAATGAGCTCATCTTGTGGATTCCCAACCAAAGCTCCAAAGAACCACAAATTCAAACTCCAAACCAGCAGCAGGCTCTCTGAACAGACTGAGCCCCTGTCAGGACAGACACTGGGCTTCATCCCTGAAAGGATTCCTGTTTCTCCAGTGGCTCTCTGAAGGCCACGCAAGGAAAGCTCTGCACACTGTGCAGGTAAAGACACAGTGGTTGTTACCAGGAGAAAGCAGCACCTCTCCTCCTGTGGGGACTCATCCCTCTGTCCTACATGAAGCTCTCACACCCCATCTCTGAGCCCCATGAGGTCCCCAAAGGAGGACCCTGCTGGATGTGCCAGCAGCCACGTCCTTGCTGACTCCCACACGTTTTTCACCCCTCCTCTCCACACTTCCTAACAGCTCATGAATTTTATAAACTAAACTCATTGTAACCAAACCATGAAATTGCAAATTTAACTCTGTCAACAAACAAAGCTTTGGCAGGGAGCTGCCGCTGTCTGAGCCTTTCCAGCAGGGAGGGAATCTCCTCCGAGGGACACTGCACCCCCTTCATTCCCCCTTGGCCATGGGGCAGTGGCACAGAGGGGGTTGTACAGGATGCTGGAGCGTCACAGCCTACAAAACGTCACAACTCATTCCCAGAGCTTCCAGCAGCACCAGCCATTCCCATCACCCTTCCCTGTCGTGGCCATTCCCACCACGGACCCAAAGGCACGGAAAAGCCTTGGCAGCCCTAAAACCCCAGGGCAAAGCCCTCCCTGCTCAGGCACAAAGGCTTTGCCGCAGCCCCCAGGTCCAGCCAAGCCTGGCTCCCGCCTCTCCCTCTCCTGGCCACGTCCAGGGTGGCCGGCAGAGCCTCGTTAAGTTAATGGAGTGCTAATTAGCTGGCAGACCGAGGGGAGGGATCGGAGGCGCTGCCTCATTTGCTCGGTGGAATTGGGCCATTAAAGCAAGGGTGGGCTGCAGAGGCTGCCGCTGCTTGAGGGATGCAGCGGGATCTCCGCAGGGACACCCGGGGCTGCACAAACCATTTCAGCGGTGTGGCGCAGCCTTTGGAGCGGAGAAAGTGGGTGCTGCCTGCACCACTGAGGGCACCGGAGCACCGCCGAGGGGACCTTCTCCCATCGCCTTCAGCGCTGCCTGTTGGAGCCCTTCCAGCACAGTCCCCCAAGCCAACCCTTCTTTTCCCCACACACACAACTTCCAGTGGCCAAAGGCACTCGCTCCAGGTGGGGAAAGTGCAGCATGTCCTGCCAACACGCTAGTGCCACCTCGTTCCAAACAAGCGCGGTGCCACAGGGTGTTTCTATGGCAACAAGCAGCCGATACAGCCGGCGGCACCGAGATTCCAGCGCCGTTCTGCTGACACCCCCGGCAAGGTCCCACCGAGCCCAGGCAGGACTCCCAGAGCGGAGCTCAGCCTTTGAGAGGTTTCAACTTTGCACTCCTTTCCCAGGGTGGTCACCATGAGCCACTCGGGTATGGCGCACACAACATTCCTCGTGTGGATGTCACCATCAGCTGGCCCTGGCACTGGCAGCCCGGCAAACTCCTGGCCTGGAGAGCAGCAGCAGAGCTGGGGTCATCAGTCACTGAGTTGTGCTATAGGCAGCCTTAAATCCCAGGTCTACCTTCCCATCGATCTCTTCAGCTCCGTGAAATTAAGAAAAACGCAAGACAAACACAAGTGAAGGTCCCCGAGCAGGCTGTGTGAGAGGCGACCAAACAGCTCCAATTCCCCCGAGCAAGGCTGGGCCGGCGCCTGGCTGGGAAAAACAAAACCCAATTCCAGCCAGAATGCCAATCTCAGCTTAAACATCCCCCTGGAGCCCCGGGTAGGGGGCTCACAGCACCCGGCATTGCCGGCACCCACGAGCACCTCCAGGGCTTCTGGGGGCTGCTGCAGGAGAGGGGCTGCAAATCCCCTTGCCATGGAGTAAACCTGTCATCAAATGTGGCAAGAAATGACAAGGAGCACCTGAAAGATTTCCCTCCTTCCACAAAAATCACTTCCCAGAGTAGATGTGTGCTTTAAGGATTAAATGTGCCTGGACAACTCAACACAACATTATTAATGTCTATTTTCAACAAGCATCTCCATTCCACCCATCTTTTCTCTCTCTCTCTTTTTTAACCATCACTTTAAAGTCTTTCCTGTCCAACCATGTATTGTGGGAGGAAAAAAAAAAAAAAAAACTTGTTAAAAAAAAGAAAAGAAGAAAAAAGTAATTTAAAAGCTTTAAATCCAGTTCTCTGGTCTCCGACCCCCTGAAGATTCCTGCACAGAAAATAAAGTGCTTAGCTGCCCTCCTTAAAAAGATTTAATCTCCCATATTTCAGAGCTTGTATGATTAAACCCTACCTCTAATTCTGCTTTCAGAGCCACAGCCAAATCTCTGCTTAAAGGGAAGCGGTGCAGGCGCCTCTCCTCCCCTCTCCCTTTCACACAGGGGAGTGGAGCTGCATCCACGTGGACGTGGGGGAAGAGCTGGAGGTAGAGAGGCAGCTCCAAGCATCCCTGCATCCTCCTGCTTCCTTGCCAGACATGGAAATACCTTTTTTTTTTTAGGCAGCTTTCAAGAAAATTGAGCTTTCTTATATGCAGCTCTGAAGGAATAAAGAGGGGAGGTGGTGTGGACGTGCAGGGCCAGCTCACACTCCCAAATATTATCAATTTTACCCCATCCATGGCAGCAAGGAGGGGAAGAGCCTCAGATGAGCAAGGAGAGGAGAGCCAAACTTCAGCTCGGAGAGTTAGAGCAGGACAGAGCCCAAAAACCTGGTAAGAGAACACCCAAACATGGTTTGTCTCCAAGATGAGCTGCTCCCTACGGCGGCAGAGAATTTGATGGAAGCAGGGATCACGCTGGAAACTGGACCTTGGTGAATTCCTGACAGGCTAATCACTCATGCCCAGCCAGGAATTATTGACCAATTCTACCAGACAGGAGAATGCCAACCTGCCCTGCCCCAGGCACCTCCATCCCAGGTGAGCAGGAAGAGGGCTGCAAAATAAAAACCCCTCTTTTGCTTCAGACAAACACAGGCCCTGTCCCTGCCTTCTCTGCTTTAGGATATGCACAGAGTTTGTTAAAAACCTGCACTGATAAGGCGGAATGTTTATTGGAAGTGCAGGAGAAATCAGCTTTTGTGAGACACAGCGACCTTCACCAGCTGAAATGCGGAGGGAGCTCAAGGCCAGCTCTCCAACACACCCAGCCAGCAGCAAACATGGCCCAGGGTGGGATGGGAACAAATCTCCAAGGAGCAGAGCACTGCAACAGCCAAGAAAGTGATTACTGACACAGGACTATTGTGGTTCTCACCAGCACCAGGAGATTTGGACAGGGGCTTGATGGAAAAATATCCCCTGACACTTCTGCTGAAGAACTTGCTGAAATTCCATGGGCAAACGATACCAAATCAAGTTTCACACCTTCCCCATCCCCTTGTTCAACAGAGACTTTTATGCTGCCAAAACCTATTTATTTCTTGCAAATCTCTCTGAGCTATGCTCATGAATAGAAATGCTTTTATCAAAAAACTGTTCACATTTTCCACTGAAAATTTTGAAACAAGTGTTTTCAGGGGGAGGCAGGTTGCCTTCTGTGAGAAAACCACATATAATGCCCCTTTGGAATATTTTTACTTCAAAAACAAATAAAAAATGAATTTTAGGTATGTCATCCTATGAGATAGGAACAAAAAGCTGTTACTGCTGCTTCTGGGCTTGATTTCAAAGAACTTGGCCCCAGACATCCCCTTTGGAGCAGCCATCTCTCCAGGGTGTGTGCCCAAGGACCCCCATCACCCACCCCAGCCTGGGCTGTGCTGGTGCTGCAGAGGACTCACTTGTGAGCCAAAAAACACCATGGGGAGGAGCGAGTGTGTCCAGGAGCACACAAAGCTGAGCTCTGAGCAGCCCCAGGTCATTTATCTTGATTTCTCTTTTCAGTGCTGGTGAAGGCTGAAAAACATCAGCTGTGTTTGCTGGGCTTGAATTCTGCACGAGGCAAAAACCACGAGCACTGCGAGGCCACTCCAGGGGCTGCAGGAGCCCAGGAACCACCATCCTGCCAGGAAGGGCATCCCCAGAGCCATCTCCCTGAGGACATCACTCTCATGAGTTTCCCCAACAGCACAGAAGGGTTTGGGGCTGAATCTCAGCCCCAGCAGTGCCTGATCCTGAAGCTGCTGTAATTATCTGCACAACATCTGCACGAGCATCTGAGATGTTGTGCATCCATCAGCTCTGGGTGGTGCAGCATTGTCATCTCCTGGGGCAAAAAACACCACCCCAGAATCTGAGGCAATCCCACTGTCCCTTCTGAAAGCCCTAATTTACAGTCATTTTGGGAATTGCTGCATCTGATGTATTTGGATTGCTCTGGGGAAAAAAAAAATAAACCCTTTAGCTCCCTAATGCCAATCACTACATTGTCTCCTCAGCTCTGCTAAACATTTCCATGCAGAAGAGAAAAGGCATCTCCTGTCCCTCTCACCACAGATCCAAAGGGCAATGGTGTGTGTGGATAAATGAACAGGTAGATGTACTTTCATTAAAATCACCACATTTAAATTACTCACAGACGAGATTGAAGACATGAGGTTAAAAACTTAATTGACTAAATCAGCTGAGACGCCGAGGGCTGATTATATCGTTTAAAATAAATGTAATATTGGCCATCAAAAAAAACCCCCACACAATATTATTACATATCAAAAGCCATTATTCAAGAAGCACAAACAATATCTTCCTAAAGCCCTGGCGGATTTAAGAACATTACCCTCCCTGCTTTCTTGATTGTTTTTCTTCTTTCACAAAGTGAATTGGGAGAAAAAACAGACACCTTCTTGCGAGTTCCTGAAATCCAGCATTGGAATAAAAATCTCCCTGGCTGCTCTCTCATCAAGGACTGCACCTTTGATTTAAGGCTAAAGGTTGGCAGGCACAGCCACCTTGCCCAGCCTTGCATGGAATTTGGGATATACCCTCATGATATCCAGGTTTAACCTTAGAAAATCCAAGTGGTTGAAAGCCGTCTCCTCTCACCATTAATTGTCTTTTTCAAAACACTTTGGGTTATCTAGGTTCCATCCACTTCCAGCTCCACACTTGGGCTTTGTTCCTGCAAGCCTCCAGTGTTGGAGCTGGTGGCTGCCACCAGATTTGTCCCCATGCCAAGGCACAGGAGCACTGTCCCCATCTCAGCATCTTGGGGACAATACACTCGGGCATGTGGTGTTCACTCTCTCCTTGCTACACCATCCATGCAGAGATAAAAACATCCACGCTCTTACTAGGAGGTGAAAAAGCCAGAAACCCTTCAGCAGACAAGGACATTCCATGGAAATCCAGATCAGCTTCCAAATGATTTCCTAGCCCCGACTGGGAGCTCGTTCCAGCCTGAGTGTCAGCAATGAGAGATGGCTCTGGTGGCCCTCAAACCCAGGCTGTGGCATCACAAGGAGACGTTTGCTCCCTGCCTGCAATCACAGGATCACAGAATCCCAGAATCACTGGGTTGGAAGAGACCTCCAAGGTCATCGAGTCCAACCCAGCCCCAACACCTCAACTCAACCCTGGCACCCAGTGCCACATCCAGGCTTTGTTAAACACACCCAGGGATGGTGACTCCACCACCTCCTCGGGCAGCCATTCCAGAACTTTATCACCCTTTCTGTAAAAAAACTTTTCCTAATATCCAGCCTGTATTTCCCTTGGCTTGAGGCTGTGTCCTCTGGTTCTGTCAGTTGTTGCCATTCCTTGTCCCCCTCCTCTCCTGCTCTCCATGGACAGGAGGAAGGACCCAAACCAAAGCAGCATCACTAAACCCCCACAAACCAGGCCTGGGGAGGTGCAAAACACCACACAAGCCTCAATACAAGCAAAACCACAAAAATCAGCCCCTGGGCTCCCCATTACTCCAATTACATTCTAATTACAAGCATTGCCATCAAGGGTTTCTCAAACTCCGTGTCTGTTCTTAGAGGCTCCTGTAAGGCAGGAAAAGCACATTGATATGCATGTGCCATGCCCATGGAGGAGACCACAGGCTGTGAAGCAGCCTTGGAAAGAGCAGGGCTCCCTGGATGATGGCTTTGCCAGGCTGGCAGACAGTGGTGCCATCCCTCGTCACCTTCCCGCATCCCTGTGCCCCTGGAGCCAGGTGTGTCCCAGTTAGCCATTCCCCTCATTTCCCCCCAACCCAAGGGATCTTTCATGCAACTGGGCACGTACCAGGGCTCACCCAGCTGCCAGGATGAGCTTTGCCCAGGGACCCACGGCGTGGAGGGGAGGGTGACAGGCAGCAGGGTGATGTGTCACAGCAGGGCTCATCCTAAATCCAAACCACCAGGGACTAGGAAGGGACTAAACTCTACCCCAGCCGACAGCAGGACAGCAGGGAAGCTCCTCATCTGTGCTGAACTAAGCAAGAGCACAGTGCCCCCTGTCCTGGATCCTATCAGGATCCTTGATCCAGGGATCAGGCGAGGGCCTGGATGTGGTGCGGGATCCCCGGCACAGCCCCTGGATATCCCCACACTGCCATCCCTGTGGCTGTTAGCACGTGTTGTGTCCCACGGAGCGTGCCCTGCAGGGGGGCTGCATTACAAAGCCATTTACTGAAAATAAAAAGCCCGAAGCCCCCAGCAAATGCAGGGTAATTGCAGGGTTTTCAGGCGTGAGGCTCTCACAGTGCTGTGATCAGCCAGGCTCCGGGAGCCCTCGCCAAAACCCACCCCATGCGCTGCCTGAAACACCTCCCAAACACACACATGGCTTCTCAAATCCTCCCTGCTCCTCTCCTGCTCTGGAGGACGGAGGCTGGTGGCAGGAGGCAGCGGGAGGGCCGGGATGCTGCACATCTGGCAGCTGCAGAGCTCGGCATCGCTCCTGTCCCACGCTCAGGACTAAAACGGGCAGCAGGCGCCATCCAAGCCGGGTGCTGCTCCCCTGCCTGCTCCCCCTCGGCCTCGCAGGGGCTTTAAGCTGCTGAATGCTCTACAAAGAGCAGCCGGGAGCCAGTGCGGGCAGCAGAGGTGTTAAAATTCCCGTCACGGCCCGCGAGGAGCCGTCCCCAGCATCCCGCTGCAGAGAGAGCTAATCCTGCCAGGTTAATTCTCATCCTCAGTTCATTCCAGTTTATTAAAGCCAGCAGGCACCCTGCAGAGGATTCATTACCTGTGTCACTCGAAGGCTGGGCTGGGCCTTAATGAGCTGAGACACGGGGGAGCAGTGCTGGGCAGGGTCCATGCTGGCTGTGGGGATACCTGGGATTCCTGCAGCCCCGTCCCCACGACGGGCAGTGTTGTCATAAACAAGAGCAATGTTCAGGTTCTGAACGTTCTGCAAGGTTCCAAGCTCCATCCAGACACATCTCGCTCCCATTTCCTCCCTTACACCTGCTCTCCCCAGCTCTCCCCAAACCCCCAGCCCAGCCCAGCTGGCCTTGGAGCCCAACCTGGAGCTCACCAGCTTTTATTTGCTGGGAATTACTGGCAGAGGGCAAAAGGAGATGAATTTTCAGCTAGGTGAGCGAGCACATTACCAGCCAGAGAGATGGCAGCTGCTGCAGTACATCTTCATCCCTTTAAATAGTTCCCAGCCTTCCCCCCGCAGAGCCGGGCTGGCTGTGGGAGAGAGATCTCTCCTAATTAATCTAGTCCTCTCCATCGCTGGTGAAACAGAGCCCGAGCTGGCGGATAAAATATTGCAGGAGCTAACAGAGGATGGCAGGCTTGGGGTAGCGAGGCAGAAAGCAGCGCTGGACTGCAGCCGAAGGGGTACAATTATTTTACCGCCATGCTATGCCTCTATTCCCAGACCTGTCTGGCATCTTCCAGCACCAGCCTGCCTTTTTCATCTGGGTTTTATCCCCCCCTGCCCATTTTTCACTCCACTCCCTTTTTTCTCACCGGGTGGCTATTTAATTTGTTGTATTCCACGCTTTCCTTTTCATGAGAAAAAAAAAAAAAAACTTGCATCTGAGCTTTCTTTTTCTCTCTTTCTCTCTCATTTCATTTTCAAAAATTTTGCTTTTTGTGGAGGGAAAAAAGAGAGAGGGAGAGAATGGGATGGAAAATGCTAAAGGAGGCAGGAGATGAAAGTGGCTTTTATTCACAAGAGGGAGGATGCAAAAAGGAGTGAAGAGAGCATTGGATGCCACTCACACAATTATTTCAACCATACAGGAGTGAGAGGTGTTGGACAACAGCTTTCAAGGGCTGCAGCAGAGCAAAGCCATGCCCAGAAGCACTGTGGCATCCAAAAACACTGGGAGAACAACATGCTGGGAATGCTTGGGATTAACTTTTCTCCTGCACGGTTCCAGGCTGATGTTACCACCTCAGGAAGGCACTGCCTTCCTCCTCAGTGCTCTCCCCAGCCATCATCCTCCCTGGCAGCTCTGCTCCACCTCCTCACCTCTACCCACTGTCCCTGCAAATCCTTTTTTTCTCCCAGGAGCAGCATTTTGGGCCCCACACCTTCACCACCAAGCAGCTCAGCAAAATCTGCACACGCAGCCCCCAACACTTTGCCTATTTAAGTCCAAGCAGGTCTGCTCAAGGAGGAATATTATCTGCAAGAAGCAGAATGTCTAAAAAAAACATCTTTGCTGGTGATCAGAGAAATTGAGACAACAAACAGAGCACAGGAGGGAGGCAATCCCTCGTTTAAACCTGAGCGAGGAATCTGGCTGCCAGATCTGGGCTCTGCTGATGAGAGTGTTTAAAAACCAGTGGGAAGGCTTGCAATGCTCACAGGGCCAAATTCACCCCAGAAAAAGATCCCTGGCTTCCCATTTAGCTGTGGCAGAGGAAGAGACGCAGAGAATGTTACCAGGGTTTGCCTCAGATGAAGAGGGAAAACAAATTAATGTAGATCATCAAAGGTACCAAAGCCCCCACAGCCATCCTCATCTGTGCTGATAGCAGGGCTGGCTGTCCTGGCCCCTGAAAGGTTAAAAATACCATCAGGAAATCAAAGTAAATGACACCTGGGTGCCAGCAGCCTCCCACCTAGAGCTGCCATGCCTGCCAGGATGCCCAAGGCAAACCTGCTCACTGTTAAATGCTATTTCATTCTTCTTGGCTGGCCTTCATCCCCGGGCTTTTACCTTCTCTCCTCCCCCATAATGCTTTAAAGAGCATCCTGGTGCTCCACTGATAGCTCTCAATTACTGCAGAGCCAGGAGATGTTTGCTTTTAATAAGTTTTCCTAAAGAGCAGAGCAGCGGTGCTTGAAAGGGATGGATATCACAGCTCTGCCAGGCTGGGACCACCCCGAGGCGGCAGCTCCGGCTCCCACCGCTGTGCACACCCCCTGGATGGCTTGGACACCTTTCCCTGCTCATCCCTGGCTCTCTAGCCTGGGGCTCCCTCTGCCTGTCACCGCGCTGTGCTTGCTGTCCACTGTCCCCTGGCTGGGGGGACATTCGGCGCTGCCGATGATGATCGTGGCCAGACCACACCTCCAGGCATCACCAGAACCTCCTCCTGGAAGTTCCAAATCCACCACCCTAGCCCAAAGCACGGTGCCACATTGTTAGGGGAGCAGGGGAAGGTTTTCCCTTCGCTCGTGTCCAGCTGAGCTCAGCTCTCACCTCCTCGTGCCTTGTCCTTGACAGCAGCCACTGAGAGCATCAGTGAGGCACCAGCACCTCCTCCAGAGGTTCTACCACGACTGAAATTTGCTGGCAGCTCAAGTTTTAAAAATACTGATGGCTGTTAGACACACGGTACCAAAAAAAAAAAAAAAAAAAAAAAAAAAAAACAAAAACCCACCAAAATCAGCAATTATCTGGGCTTAAGTAGAAATTAATTGCAGCCACCACGAGCTTCCAGCAGGAGCGCAGGCCCTGCGCAGGTGACACACGCAGACGTGTTGTTCCCACTGAGCGTGGGGGAACGGCAGCATCCACGTTGCCATGGCTCTGCAGATCTTACAGGCTTTCCCACAGCAATGGCAAAAACAAAATCCAGAAGTATTCCCAGCTCGGATTTTCCCCAGCTCAGATTTTTCCCAGCTCGGATTTTTCCCAGCTCGGATTTTTCCCGGCTCAGATTTTTCCCGGCTCGGATTTTTCCCGGCTCGGATTTTTCCCAGCTCGGATTTTTCCCGGCTCGGATTTGCGTCCCCACTAAGCACGGAGTTTGTATTGCCGAGTTGGGATGTGGTCCTTAACAGCAGCTCTTCCCAGGGGGACAGGGACACCCCGGCCACAGGGGACAGCCAGTGGCAAGGACACAGCCCTGGCATTGCAGAGTGTGTTCCCTGGGCTGGGTGTGCCAGAGCCTGGCAGAGATCAGGGACCTGGGAGACCTCCTCTAGGGCTGCTGGAACCACGACCAGGAGAGGATGGCAGACCCCTGCATGTTCAGGGGTGGGATGGCAGCAGATTTCACTCCACAGCTCAGGTGGGACACAGAGGGATGTGACTGAACAGCTGCACAGCACAAAAATGGCACAGAAGTGACAAAAGACTTCTGGCAAAGCTCTGGGAATGCCAGGAGAGCACTGCCACCCACAGCCCCTCCCAGGAGTCCTACACCAAGCCACAGGAAAGGCACATTTTTTGCCTTCAAATGTGTCCTGTGCTTCTCAGATGTGCAATTCAACTGCACCCGGATCCTTCTGCCTCCAACTCCACTCTCCCAGAGGAGCAAACTCTTTTCTCAGGCCTTTGGTTGCTCTTTCCAGCAGAAACAGATCAGCTCTGCCAGGCTCCATCATTCCCAAGTGCCTCACCTCCAAGCAGGCAGGGGGAGAGAGCCCAAACCCTGCTCTGTAGAGCCAGCCAGGATTGGTTTGCAGGTGCTGTTCACCTTTGCCATCATTTCCCGTGTCTGGAAGGCCGCTGTGTTACCTCTGCTGTGTTATCTGTCCCTCTGCTCCACACGCTTTGGAGGATTCCATACCCCTCCCCTGCACTCCTGGTCTTCTCCCTCCTCCTGCAGCAAACCTGAGGGTACCACGGGCTGGAAAAGCCAAAAGCAGCAGCTTTGGGCTCTCCCTTCTCCCTGTTCAGAGATGGAGCATCCCCAGCCAGGCTCTGTCACGCCTCAAGGAGATAAAGACGGGACAGGAGTTTTAAACTGTTTATCAGCAGGATGTGAAGCCTCCAAAAGGGAGAGCATGATAAATTCACCCAGAGAATCAGAGGCACAGAGCGCAGGGTGACGACTTATCCTTCACCATACACACAGATTTATTAAAAATTTAAAATTGCTACATAGATCTAAAGGGCCAGGTTATTTATTTTTGCAAGGCTGATCAATCACATGTGTCCCCACAGGATACCAGACCTTTAGCTACTCATCTGATTATTCCTGCTCTACCTGCTCCAGCCCCAGTGCTTAATATTTCATCCACGTGGTTCCTGGGCAAAGCTGGAGTGGAGTCTGATCCAAAGAGAGCCTTTGGATTTTATCAGCTCCTACTCAAGGGCAGAGGTGCAAGGAAAGGAATAACTTTTCTTTTACCCTCTGCCCCTCCTTTCAAAGCTACAGATTTATCTTCAGTCATCACCAGCCTAATAATACAGGGGTTGTGGTCATGAATGACAGAGGTGACGTGGTGTTTCATCTCCCTGGGGAAGGGATGACCAGAGGAGTCCTGGGAGTGGCACGTGTGCTCACCTGCCTCTCCTGCCAACCACGTTTTAGCAGCAGAACTGGGGCTTTCCACAGCAAAGGAGGGGAAGTGTTGGAAAGGCAGGTTTTTGTGGTCTATAAACTGCAAGGAAAAGCTCACACCGCCTCCCCGAGTTGGCTCCAGCCATGTGTTTAATCTCACCCCCGTCTCTGCAGCCCACCTGCCAATGCTGCACAGGCAGGACAAGAATGCAGCTCTGGGCTGGGGGGTGACTCCACAGCAGGGCTGGGGGCCCTTCCTACAGCTCAGCATCCTCCAGGGAACATCTGAAGAGCTGAGGGAATTCTCCATCCCGACACGCTGGGATTGCTGCTGCAAGGAGGCTGCTCTGTCCCCTGGGAGGAGGAAGATGCTCAGAGCAGCTCCATCCACTTGGATTTTGCAGCAGACACGCAGCCAGCAAAGGAGGCAGCACCGAAGCACCTGTTTGGGAGTCAGCAGCACTAAACACCTCCATCCCCACCTGCTGCATCTCTTGGCATGTTCAGGCTCAACTCAGCCTCTGGAAACCCATCGTTATCCCAATGGATGAGGGCAGAGGATGAGCTGAGGACGAACTGGGAAAGCTCCAGCACTCCCCACGGAGTGCTCTGCACGGGACAGAGCCCCTGTCAGCCCAAGGCTGTGCTATTCCATGTGTCCCTTTTGTGCACAGGACTAATTGAATGGTGATGGCAGCGCTAAGCAGCCCCTGTGCTCTGAGACCAGAGTCAGCCGAAGCTCTGAAATAATGTAATTTTTTGCATGACTGAGTGTGAAGATGTAATAAAAAAAAGTAAAAAAATAAACAAAAAAGGGAAGAAAAGGAAAGAAAGAAGGAGGAAATCAGGCCCTTAAATGAATCTGTGATTGATGGCAAGGAATGGTTGGAGGAGCTGAGTTACAAAGAGGCCAGCAGGGAATTATCCCCCTCTGACCACACAGGGGGCAAGAGACATCAACTGATCAAAGCTGTGCCCCCCTCGGAGCAGAGGTGCCCTGTCAGACCTCCTCTGTGAGGAGCAATAGGCTCATTAGCAGACCCAGAGCTCATTAGGGAAATGCAGAGACGACAATTACCCCTCCAGCCATGCTATACCAAACATGGACTCCGTCTGGCCGGAGGGAAAATGATGGGAAACTGACTGGGAGAGAGAAAAGCTGAACCCAGACCACTGAGAGCTTCCTCCATCCATGCCACAGGAAAACCCCACAGAGCTGTTGAAGGCTGAGATGCCTCTTCTGAGAGCTCCTTCCCTCCTTTGCCAGGCTACACTTCTCCATCCAAGTCCTTTCCAGGGCTTCCAGTGGAGCAATAGCCCCCACTCCCTGCCCCGAGATGCCTGGGGCCATGTCCCTTTGTCCCTCTGCCTCTCAGGTGGTGCACAGGCCTAGCAGAGGTGACAGATCCCTGGAGCAAGGTGAAGGATGGCATCTGGCACCCCCTGCTCCATCTCTGCATCTCAACAAATCCCACAGGCAGGAATTCACCCTCCTAGCTCAGGTCCCTCAGCCAAAGCCAACATTAAACCTCCTGCTGAGGCTTTGCTCAGCTGTGGGTGCAAGGCAAACACCCCAGCACAGCCAGGGCACATCCAGAGAGGATTAATAAAGCCTGGAGGATTGACAAGGAAAGGCTGAAGGGGAAGAGCTGGCTGTTAATATAATTCCAGGCACGCCAGGTGCCCCTATCACCCACTTCAGGAGGAACAAAAAGAGTTTTCAGAAGAATCACGGTCAGTTAGCTAAAGATTTATTAATTTTATTCTTAGTGCGCTTTAATTGCGCCTATAAATTAAAAATGAACTGATTCTGCTCTGTGTAAAGTGACTGCATTCACCTAAAAAAATTGCACTTCAACTTTTAATTCCACTTCAATTGCACGCGGGCACCGCAGCAGCGCCGCTCCCGCGTGGCAACCCGGGCTCAGGCCCTCTGGAAATTGCCTTGGCAATCCCATTCCACCTCGGCTGAGCACATACATTTTTTAAAAGTTACTGCTGTGCGGTACAGAGCGACATTAATTGAGTGTTAACGAGCTGTCTGATCAGCTTCCCACTGTCCTTATTACTGGACGTCAGGGTCTCTGCAATGTCCCAATTAAACGGAATCAAAGAATACTTAATGCACGGTAAACTGGTTCGCAGCCACTCGAACTGATTACCCAGCTGTTCCCTTTATTTGGGGCCCCATTAAGCCACGCTGCACAGTCTATATTGCCCAAGCAGCTCCTATATTCTGGGTTTAAATGGAGATTTTCAGGAGAGGCTGTGGGAAATTTGGGATGGCAGACTCGGCACCTCGCGTTTCATCCCAAATCAGGGTGGTGCAGAGAGACAGGGTGAGAGGAAATGGTCTCGAGTTTCACCAGCTTAGATATCAGGAAAAGGTTTTTTTTTCATGGCAAACGTTGTGAAACATTTGAAAAGACTACTGAGGGAAGTGGTGGAATCACCATCCTGGGAAATGTTCAAAAAACACGTGGATGTGGCACTTGAGGACATGGTTTAATGGTGAACATGGTAATGGCTGGACACGATGATCTTAAAGGTCTTTTTCAGCCTTAAAGATTCTAGGATTCTATAACAGAATCATCATCATTCAAATTGGGCACCTGTACTCAGTAGGCATTTTGTAGCTCCTGTTTTATTTAACCAGCTCCAGTGCTAAAGATGGAAAGGGAGAAAATAACCTGAATCACTGAAGAAGAAATCCCAACATCCCAATACCAACAGAAATACAGAGCCTACAAAACCCCACTGGCAACATCAGATAAGCTCAGGACATAGGAAAGGACCAGCAAACCCTCCCTGCGTACCTGCTCTGGGCTGGCAGGCTGCTCTGGCATAAGATAAAGTGCTTCTGCTTTGGCATCCACCTCAGCTTGGGTGGGAAATGCAAGTGCAAGAGATTCCCTGAGGAAAAGCCCCCAGGCCCTTGCTGTACACCCTGTGGAAATACCCAGGGATGCACGAGCTCTCACAGCTTTGTCTTTCCTATTCCCAGATGGATTCACTTCCAGAAACAGGGGGTCAGTGAGGTCATTCTGGCCAGGAGGAAGGGAAACAACTTGACAGAGCACGTGGCTGCCCCATCACAGAATTTCTCTGGAGCTCTTGAATGGCCACTCCAAAGGCTGGGAGCGTCCCTCTCCCCAGGATCACACTTCCCACCAGGATCATCCCTGCCACCAGGATGGCTGCAGAGCAGAGACACCCGTCACATCCTCCAAAATGCCAACACTGCTCCAGCCAGTCCACACAACACTCCCACGTCCCACAGAAAACCCAGGGATGGGGACAGAGCAGGGAGTCCACCCGCATTTTCCAGCTGCAGGAGGAAAGCTGCTCCAGCTGTCTGCGGGCTCGGCGGTGACACCAGTTGAGATAAAAGAGAATTTAAGGTGCAGAGGAGAACCAAGCAGATCCTTGTAGATTGGAGGCGAACAAGATAAGGCAGCAATGATTAATACAGGCACATTACACGGGGACAATTCTGAGCACACGCAATTTTGGCGGATGGGAAAACGCGATAGCGCCGCGTCCTTACAGTCCCCGAGCGGAGGTTTCCCCGAGTCAGCCTCAGCCAGCCACACTCTGGAGGCAAAGAAAACAGACTTTTAAGGATCATCAGAATCCAGTTTCAGGAGAGAGGCCCACGCTTCACCGAGGAGGGCATTCCTGGAGCTCGGGCAGTAACAATTTTATTCGCTGTTACTTTATAAGACGTTGGCAGAGCGCGCAGCGCAATTATCGGAGCCTTCGGCTGCCCCTGCTCATAAATGGAACAGTCAAGGAAAATAGTCTAATTTGACAATTTTCAGTCAGTTGAAATGATATGTGGAGGAGACATGGAAGAAGGGAAGCGTATTATTCACTATTTGATAAATTATCCCCATTATGCAAGAGGCAAATCTGAGCAGGGACAGCACGGGCGCTTTTGGCAGCCCCAAAGGGGAGCGCTGTTGTGGAGGATGGAGAAACAACCCTGCTCTGCTCAGCCCCTGCCTGTGAAGCCACAAACCCAAAGGAACAGGGGGAAGATGTTAGGCAGGGTCCAAAATTCATCTCCCTCTTCTGCCACCTCCACGTGTCTCTCTGCTCCGGGGAAGGGTCTCGTTTTGGCCACACTTTTCCCTGTTTTTCTCCTATCTCCCCACCAATTCTTATCCTGGTGTGGGTAACAGTGCCCAAGCACTGGTCTGGGTATGGGCTCCCTGCTCCTCCCAGCCCTGAACGATGCTGCAGACAGACACACACCCCAAGGGAACACCCACTGCTCTCCCAGACAAGTTCTCAGGGATCCATGTGAGCACAGACACCTCCTCCCCACACTCCTGCACCCCAAACCCCATCCCCACCGCTCCTGATCCGCACAAATGTATTCATGAATTCGCTCAGAAAGTTCTCCCTGTGCTCGAGCGGGTGCTGCTTGTAATTGCTGGCGGCCAAAATCTGTTCTGTTTTTTCTGGCTGAGGTACCAGGCAATCATCAGCTGTAATTATTTCGAGTCTTGTTACAGATGGATCTCGGAGCTTTCAGTCTTAAGCAGAATTCATTATTCAAATGCTGGCTCCAGCCTTCTGCAGGGGGTGGGCACGGGCGCTGCCGGCCCCCCACAGCCGCCGCCGGTGACAAACGCTCGTGGGGAAGGTGAGGATGTGGTGGGATCTGCTTGTCAAAGCCACCCCTGCAGCTCCCTGTAGTTCCCACCCCACTCATGCCTTGGCTCAGGTTTGATGCCGGGAGAATGGGGGTGTCTGAGGGGAGCAAAGCTGGGGGGCTGTGGGGAGCTGGGGATGTGGTCAGTACCAGCCATGCCAGGTCCAAAAAACTCCAAATTCCAGCTCCAAGCTCACTTTGCATACATGACAGCACATGAGAGGAGCCCTGGGGAATCAGGAGCGACTCCAAGCACCTGGACAAGGGGTTACTGGACCAAATCATGGAATCATTTAGGTTGGAAAGCACCCCCAGGATCGTGGAGTCTGTTTAACCCATCACTGCCTTGTCAACTAAACCAGAGCACTGAGGGCCAGTCCAAGCATTAAATGGCAAAAGTGAAGTTGAAAAGGGAATAGATTGGAGCTTTTTATTGACCAAACCACTGATTTCAGCCTTTTCTTTTCAATTTTGAAACTGCAAAAGTCAAACACTTGGAGATCCTTAAAATATATCGGGCAGAAAACATTCCCTTAGCAAGGGAAAGCACCTGCAGGAATGGCAGTGGGCTCAGGGCAGGGCTCCCTGTGGTGCTCAGGCACAGCTGCCTGGGGACCTGCCACTGAAAATCCCCGTGGTGACACCCCTGGAATCACAATTTACAGCAGGAAGACTCAAAGCCCAGCAGGAGCATCAGCTGTGGCTGCACAGTGCCCACCCTGATGCACCCCTCGCTCTCCTCTGGCTCAGAACTCCCTGTCACAGAGCCAGCACATCCCTCTCCTCCCTCCATACGGATTTCAGGTTTATGACGCATCAAGATTTGCAAGGAAGGCATCTAATTCCAGCTTTTCAGGGTTTGTGTAGGAAAAGAAAAAGGGAATGTTTCCTGGCTGCCCCCTAGGCCAGAGCAGGGGCAACATCCAATTTAAAAAGTCAATATTTTCTGCAGGAAATCTCAATCATCTTTTTTGTTTTTTTTTTTTTTTTTCCTTTTGGTCCAAAAGATTTTTTTTTTTTTGGTCAAAGTTTCCCAGGAGGAGGGGAAGAGGGATGCTCGTAGCAGTCAGCAAAGTGTTGCTAATCTTATGCACATACAAAATGGAAACATTGCTTCCTGGTGGGATTGCTGCTATTTTGTTTTTATAAAAATTTTAATCTCTGTATCCCTCCTGCTACTGTTTGTATTTTTCGTGTGTCTATTTGAAAAGCAAACAATATTGCCTGCTCCTGTGGCGCTCTGGGTTTGGGTTTTGCTTTACACTTATTTATTTTGCTCAGCAGTTTAAATTATTAGTCCCTGACCCTGCAAATATCTTGTTGCACGTGGATCCTGGGGCACACAAGCGAGACGTGCCCGAGGTTTATTTGCACTTGTGAGCAGAGCCCTGGAGCCAGAGGGAGGGAAATTAATTTGAACTCCAAGGAAACAAACTCTGGTGATGCCCCCCAGCACAGAGGCCAGTTTGAGGATTGTTTGTTCAGCACCCCTTGGTTCGGTGGACAGGCTGGAAATGGGATGGGGAAGGGCCAGGAGAGGCTTCAACAGCTCTGGGTGATGCCAGGGGATGTTGCTGTGTCCCCCTCTGACAGCTGGGAAAACAGAAGGGAAAATCCCTTCCTGCTCCATCCCCACTTCCCCACTGCTTCGGGGCCAGGCACAGAGAAAACAGCAAAAAATTCTGTATTATATCAAAGTGAAACACTCACAAGAGGAGGGAAAGGTCTCATTCTCTCTCCAGGAATGAAAATCTAAATAAAACAAGTCATCCCAGGAGCACCAGAGCCAATGAACCCTGCTTCCCTCGGGATTTATGCCTGGAGCTTGAATGACAGAGGAAACAGCCTGTGGAGCTGGGGCTGGGGGAAGTTTCCCCCAAAGAGGGGTTCAAGATCTGCACTTTTGGGATCCCCCAATCCCAGTCAAATCCTGCAACACAGCAGGAGGCTAAACCTGGGTCAAACCACGCTCCTCCTGTTCTGCTTCCCTCCCTCTTTCTCTGCCTTTCCCCACAGAAGCAGCTGGGCCCAGCTCCTTCCCACCCCAAAAGCCCAGCCTGAGAGCCTCCATCCCACAGGGGTGACCTTGTTCCTACTCTTCCCAGTCAGCCCACCCTCCCCAGGACCCCTGCCCGGCAATCCAGCCCCCCTTTCACCCTACAAACACCTCAGCATCAGCCAAACCAGACAAAAACCAGGAGAAAAATCCTTCCTGGGCAGCAAACAGAAAATCCAGCCCCACCATCCCCCTGGAAAAATGAGATTTCACCTCGGTGCACTCCAAATTCAGGGCTCAGCAGCTCCACTCTCCCTCCTTCCCTGGCAGTCTGGGGGTGCCCAGGGGATGGGGGGACCTTCTCCCCCCTAGGACACTCCCTGGACCCCCAAAGGAGAACAGGACCCAGCCCTTCTGTGCTGGAGCAGCTCCAGGGCCACCAAAGCAAGTCCTGCTCAGAACCCAACTTGGAAAGACTTTAATTCCTCTGGGAAATCGACATTAATGTGTTCTGCCCCAGGCTGAGCCACATGGGGAGCTCTCTGGGGAGCTGGGTGATACTGGGCACACTCAGGGACATTTGGTGACACTAAACACAAGCCCTACACTTGCAGGGGGGTGATTTTGGGGAATGCTCCTTGTAAATCATTTTTCCGTGGGGTATCAGGAGTGGATGAGTGGAGTTTGTTTCACTGCAGCTCTCGGATACCCCACGGCAGAGTTTGAGGGTGATTTTCACAACGTGGCTCCATCTCAGAGGGAGAAAAACACAAAAATTCCTTTTCCGGAACCAGCAGAGCTGAGAGGAGGCAGCTGCACACAGCAACAGCTCCATTCACCTATTTAAAACCCCAGTCTTTCTATTGTAGCTAAGGAATTAAACCCAAAAATAAAGACATCCACGACTCACCCTCAGCCTCCTCCACATCCTCCAGCTCTGCCACTCTGCAGGATGAACCTCCTCCTGCAGGGGCTCAGGGATGCTGGCTGCTCCCAGCCCACCTGCAGCACCCACCCAGGTGTGCTGGGCTGGGGGAACCATCCCAAATTCCCCAGAGCAAGGGAATCTCTGGTTGGGGCCCTTGCTA
The DNA here is from genome assembly GCF_026979565.1 of Vidua chalybeata. Lineage (NCBI taxonomy): Eukaryota > Metazoa > Chordata > Aves > Passeriformes > Viduidae > Vidua > Vidua chalybeata. The sequence continues at coordinate 4,262,599 of NC_071552.1, read as the reverse complement.
ACAAGTGAAAAATGTGATGTGAATTAAAAACATGGGGGAAAAGCATGGATGCATCACCCCCAAACACCAAAAGCACATATTTATTAATGAAAGGCTCATTTTTTCATACCATAATGGAAGTGGGGAGGAGTTTTCTGGAATCATTTGGGTTGGAAAGACCTCTTAGGTCATTGATTCTAACCTTCTGAGCTCCCCATCCTGCCCTGGGGGTTTGGGCTCTGGGAGGGGGGTCCAGAAACTAAAATTATTCTAGAAGTGCTCTAAAATCCCAAGAGCAGCACAGGGATGGGGGGACACTGCAACCAGGAATTTGGGAAGGAGAGGGGAGCAAAATTCACCCCCTGATCTCCCCAGGGATCACCCCCTGACCCCCAGGTCACAGCTGAACCCCAGGGGTGCTGCAGGTCCTGAGGAGCACGCGCAGGACCTTGGAATCTCACCCAAACCCACGCCAGCAGGGATATTTATTTCTGCCAGTTTACACACAGCTTTTGTGTCTCGCTGAAAAACAAAAGCCCTGAAGAAAGGCAATTAAAATATTATAATTATTGGCGGTGGAGTATTTGCTTTTATCGGCTCCCATTTAAAAAGATGCAAATAGGGGCGTTTTTAGCATTCCAGTCAGCCCGGCTCCCTCCTGCAGGGATGGAAATATTTGCTTTAGTCAACTTTGTTGTGCTGATTTCCTACTTTCCCTTATTTTCCCCTTATTTTCCCATCATTACACTCACGCCCCTTCCCTGGCACCGAGTCCCTTTTGCTGGTTTTGTCTTTTCCCTGGGTACCTGGGGGGTCCCCACTGCTCCGGGGGGGGACTGAGCCACGCCGGGGTGCACTGGGGGGAGCCCCCCTTCCCCTGCCCGAACCCCCCAAGCTGGGGGCAGTCAGGAGCGCGGGGGGGCCGCAGGGCTGGAGGGGGACGGGGGGAGGCTGTTCTGCACCTGGGGGAGGGGGGATTTTGGGGGGCTGCAGGTGGGGCGGGGCAGGGGCTGGGAGGGGCAATTCTGAGCCAAGAGCGCCCTCCTCTGGTCACTGCCGCTGGTCACAGCCCTGCGGGCCCCGCGGGGACCCCCAGTGCTGGGGCAGGGGGTGGGACAGGGCTGGGGACAGGGGACAGCGGTGGGGACAGGGGACAGGGGTGGGGACAGGAGACAGGGCTGGGGATGTGTGACAGGGCTGGGGACAGGGGACAGCGGTGGGGACAGGGGACAGCGGTGGGGACAGGGGACAGGGCTGGGGACATGGGCTGGGGGACATGGGACAGGGCTGGGGACACAGGGCTGGGGACATGGGCTGGGGGACATGGGACAGGGCTGGGGACGTGTGACAGGGCTGGGGACAAGGGACAGGGCTGGGGACATGGGCTGGGGGACATGGGACAGGGCTGGGGGACATGGGACAGGGGTGGAGGACATGGGACAGGGCTGGGGATGTGTGATAGGGCTGGGGACATGGGCTGGGGGACATGGGACAGGGCTGGGGACATGGGCCATGGGCTGGGGGACATGGGCTGGGGGACATGGGCTGGGTGACGCGTGCCATGGGCTGTATGACATGGGTCGTGTGCCAGGTACTGTGTGCCATGGGCTGAGTGGCGTGTGTCATACGCAGTGGGCCATGTGCCATGGGCTGTGTGCCCTGTGCCATAGGCTGGGTGCCATGTGCCATGGGCTGTGTGCCATGTGCCATGAGCTGTGTGACATGTGCCATGGGCTGTGTGCCATGTGCCATGGGCTGTGTGCCATGCGCCATGGGCTGGGTGACATGGGTTCTGTGTCATGGGCTGTGAGACATGAGCCATGTGCCATGTGCTGTATACCCTGTGCCTTGCGCTCAGGACCATGCAGACTTTGCCCTGTCCCATGTGCTCTGCCCCATGTGCCACGTTTAGTGTGCCCTGTCCTGTGTGCCTTGTTCCATGTGCCTGTCCCATGTGCCACGTTCAGTGTGCCCTGTCCCGTGTGCCCTGTCCCGTGTGCCCTGTCCCATGTGCCACGTTCAGAGTGCCCTGCTCAGCACTGGACTCTCACACACCGTGTGTGTTCCTGCTTTTTGCTTTCAGTGTTAGAGCCTAAGCTGGTGACAGAGAGGCCACCAAGTGCCCACGTCCCCATGCCACCACAGCTCCCCAGCAGTGTGCCACTTGCTGCAGCCCCTGTGCCAGGGTGGTGATGCCCAGACCCCCACACCACCAGGCACAGGGGGTGGAGAGCTGGACTTAGGCTGGGATCCATCCCTGGGGACAGGATGGTAGAGGGGACAGAGGGACAGGACAGATGTCCACCCCTCAGTCCAGGCAAACCCAGCATTGATCACCTGGGACCCATCCCTGGGGCAGGAGAGGAGGGACAAGGGGACAGGACAGGTGCCCACCCCTCATCCAGCTAAAAGCAGGAGCCACCAGCACCCCCAGCCCCAAAGGTCTTTACCCCCTATTACACTCACAAAGCAGCTTCCCTCCATGTCCAGCCGCCCCCTCGCAAGCTTCCAAGGGTAATTAACTCTAATTAAAGATTAGAGCGTGGCTGTTGTTGGGTTTTCCCCACAGGGACAGTACCACAATCTGGGCAAGGATTATCCAAAGCTGTGTGCTGGCTCTGGCCACGGGCTTTGGGTTTGGAAAGGGCATTCCAAGGTGCAGAGGAGGGGCAGGGCATGCTGCTCCCCATTCCTCACCCTCCGTGCTGATTTGGGGAAAGCAGAGAGCAAGAGGGAGGAGAAAGGCAGGGAAAATTCTTGTGTGGGACCAGGGGGAGCCTGGCTCCCACCACAGGCCCCAGTCATGATGCTGAGGCAGGACAGGAGGGCAAGGAGACACCACAGGGAGCTGGCATTGGGAACAACTGGTGAAATCAAACCTGTTTCGTTCTTTTTCTCCCCCTCTTTCTTCCTCCAAGGCCAGAAATTGTGAAAAAAAAAAAATGAAATAATGTCTCCTGCAGTTGCACACCGCCAGTGGGATCAGTGTTGGGTAAATCCCTGGAAGAAAGCCAAGGGGGCAAAGGGGAAGCCCAGCCTGGCACCAGCTGCTCACCCCCAGCTCCTGGGGGCCCCCAGTGCCCCCCATGTGCCCCCAGTGCCCCCCATGTGCCCCCAGTGCCCCCCATGTGCCCCCAGTGCCCCCCATGTGCCCCCAGTGCCCCCCATGTGCTCCCAGTGCCCCCCATGTGCCCCCAGTGCTCTCCCAGCCCTTTTCCTCACCCCCCTCCCTGTGTAACCCCGGGCAGTGCTCAGCAAGGCTCTTGTCCCATGTTATTAAGTTTACCTTGCTCATAAACCCCACAAGATTATAAAAATGCAAAAATGGCCTTTTCTGTTCACCTCCCTCATCCTCTGCTTTGCACTTTCGATCAGATTCCAGCACAGCTGACTCATTTCCCTGTTTCCAACCCTTTTTGCTGCTGTGGGGAATTCTGTGGGATCAGCCAGCCCTGAATTCCACAGAGGGGGAACCCACCTAAACCCCACTTTTCTCCCCTATTTTGGAGCAGATCTCTGGTTTTAGGCTCTTTCCCAGCCTCTAACAACTTCCTCAAAGCAACAGGCTGATATAAATGAATCATAGCCAGACTTTCTTCTTTTTATGTCTCTACAGTTTGGCCTTGTTGTGGAAAAATCTATATTTTAACCCTAATTGTCTCCCGGTGGTAATGATTAAGGCATGGCTGGGTGATTTGCATTCCAAATGCCACAGGGCTCTTGGTCCAGCCTGGATGAATCCCAGGCTCAGTGTCCAAACCCCATTAAAAAAAAAAAAAAAAGAAAAAAAAAAAAGGAAAAAAAAAGCCCATTAATGTGCACTTGCTTTTGATATGGTCTGTGGGAGCTTCTCGCTCCTCCAGCAGCCACCAGTTCCTGTTCCCCATCTGAGCATCAAAGAGGGGAAAGGCAAAGATTCCCAGAGATTTTTTTCCTTCCATTGAGGCAAAATAAAACATCCTGGAGCTGCTTTCCCATCTCCTCCTCACAGATTTGCCCTGCACAAGGAATTTGGGATAATTCCCCCATCCACACATGCACCTACGGTTAATAAAACTTCCCCCAAGAGGGTAAAACCTCAAATAGAGTCATCCTTTGGGGAATTGCAAAGTTATATTTGGAGTTAAACACAATAGACCTGAGATAATTACATAGCCAAAATATCTATATATAAAAATATTTCCTATGAAATCTGCATATTAAAGGAATTCCCACGAGAAATCACACAAAGCAGCAGAAATTGGAGAGTGGAAACAAGTTTGTAAATAATGAATATGTATTAAAAAAAATGAAATATATTCAAGTTAGGAAGTAGAAGAGTTGTTAGGCTGGTAAATATCAGCCTATAAAGAGCAAATTGCAATGGAGCCGGAGTTTATTTGGTCTTATGTGAGGTTTTGTAAAGGCTCAGTCCAACCCACTCTGCAGCTCCATAAATGGAGTTTTCCATTATTGTTTTGCAGATTAAAACACACAGGCAGCAAGTTGAGGAAGGACATTAACCTTCTTTTTTATTATTTTTTTATAAAGTGATATAACCAGCTTTATTATATTTTCAAATTTCAATGGAATGAGCACTTTTACAGGGATTTACACATTCCTCCTGCAGCAGGGGGAGCTTGGCAGGGTTGTTACAGGGGATGAGACCCCAGCACCCAAAAAAAAAAAAAAAATAGAGCGATTGCAGATCACATCTTTACTCATATTTGTCAAAAAATCAGGAAAACAGCCCCACAAAATGTAGGAAAAACAGAGTGCACATAGAGGAAAACATGGCTGGAATAAATTAAAGAGCAATGCAAATCCTGCTAGGGATCAGCATTTGGAAAAGGAAACTTAAAATGATGTCTCTTGACATTAAGAGCTGAAAAAAAATCCCCACTTCAAATTAATTTTGGATCCACTGCCTTCCCAAGAGGAATCTCGGAGTCCTGCTGGATCCCTGGCCAGGCTGCCACCCCCCACGGGGGAGCAAACCCAGCTTGCACCAAAAACATCCAGTCCCACCCCATTCCCAGGAAGAAATATCTCCATTACACAGCTCCTCAAGCCTTGAGGGTTGCTGAAAACAAGGAAGGAAAGGGAATGCACTCCCATATTTTAAATTACATGAGTTTGGGGCTGGTTTATCCCCTCCTGCCTCCCCAACAACCCCACCTGAGCCAAAAAAAAACACTTCCCAAAAGCTCTTTTCTTGCCAAACATGAGCCCAAGCCCCACAGATCTGAGCAGAATCACTGCAGCAACAAGATCAGGGTCCCCTCAGGCACAGCTGTACCTGGGAGCATCCAGCCGAGCGTGCCTAATAAAGCCGAGGAGGAATTTCCTTCCCTGTTCCCATCAAAGCTGATTAGTGGGAGCCACTAACGAACTCTGCCAGCAGCTGGCTGGCACCTCTGCTTTTTGCTGCAGTGGGAAAGTCTGTGATCCACCCCCCCCAGATCCTAGCTGGGGATAGGGCAGTAAAAATCTGAGCTTCACCCCAAGAGCTGGAGGAGAGCAGGGTGCAGGATTTGGGGATTTGCCCCCCGCTGTTGGCTCACCACACTTCCCACATTCCAAAATCTGCTCAAGCCCAAATCCCAATTTGGCTGACCCCAAAATACAGAGCCCCAGAGGGCACAGAAAGTGAAGGAACGTGGCCTGGGGTATTGCCACAGTGCAGGGGGGTCATGAAGGGACAGAGAAGCAGCAGGTGAAGAACACAGGCACCAATAGCTGTGATTGACCCCAGAGCAGCCTCTGCTCTCAGCTCCAAGGATTTGGGGAGCATGGTCGGAGCCTGGGTGCATCCTGCCAGGCCACCCCAGCTGCAGGGACAGCACCACATCTCCCAGGGGGGATTTGGGGCCGTGAGCTGATGTCTAAAGCTGCCCTCTGAGCCCAAGACTTTGAAAACACCCAGCAACCGGTTCAACCAAAGAAAAGAGGTCTGAGCAGCCAGAACCCTGAAACAGGGAGGGATGAGGGGGGAAGAAGGTTGGGCCAGCAAATATTTATTGATTGCATTTTAAATAAAATATTACAATTAACATAGAAATGAACTTCAGTCCTATATAGAAATGAATCAGAGAATGGCCTGGATTCAAAGGCAATTTAAAGATCATCTTGTTCCAGCCCCTACCATGGACAGGGACACCTTCCACTGTCCCAGGCTGCTCCAAGCCCTGTCCAACCAAGCTGGGCACTTCCAGGGATGGGGCAGCCACAGCTTCTCTGGGCACCCTGTGCCAGGGCCTGCCCACCCTCACGGGGAACAATTCCCTCCCAGTATCTGATCTAATCCTACTCTCTGTCAGGCTGAAGCTATTCCCCTTTTCCTGTTCATCTCTCCTCATCTTTCTCATTGTCCCCTTCAGGTACTGGGAGGCTGAAATTCTCAGTGAAACCCCTCAGCTCCCCTTCTCCAGGCTGAACAATCCAAATTCTCTCAGCTGTTCCTCCCAGCAGAGCTGCTCCATCCCTCTGCTCATCCTGGTGCCTGCTCTGGACTCTCTCCAGCAGCTCCACATCCTCCCTGAGCTGGATGAACCTCTCTGCTGTCCGAGCCCATGGAGAGAGGCCAGTTCCTCCTGCCTCTCAAACAACAGGATTTGGGGATTTTCCTCCTCTGTAGGAGCAGCGACACAAACGTGGGCACATCTGGAAGTGACCCATCCCTGGGCAAAGCAGGAGGCCGAGCCAAGGCGTGGGGAACAGCCCGTCCTGGCGGGCGCTGCCGCCGCTCCACGCTGCCGTCGGCGAACGTGAGGGCAGATCTGATATCCATAAATCAACATATTCCTCATTTCCAAGCATTGCAGCCTGACAGCTGTTACATGAGCACATTGTTAGGAGCTGTCAGGCACTGATACATAGTGCCTTTTACAACATATGTTGACTTTTATCTAATGTTGTTCCATAATTAGCCCCAGGGAGCGGGAATCTGGGCAGCCGGCTGGCTCTGTGATCTCGGCCAACCTTTGCTGCTGGGGGGAAAAGGGCACAGCTGGGAGGGCTGAGAGCTTCCATGGATGCAGGAGAAGGAGGTGAGGTGTGGATGTGATGGTACCCACAGCCCAGCACCTGGGGATGCTTCCATGGATACAGGAGAAGGAGGTGAGGTGTGGATGTGATGGTACCTACAGTCCACCACCTGGGGATGCCTCCATGGATGCAGGAGAAGGAGGTGAGGTGTGGATGTGATGGTACCCACAGCCCAGCACCTGGGGATGCTTCCATGGATACAGGAGAAGGAGGTGAGGTGTGGATGTGATGGTACCCACAGTCCAGCACCTGGGGATGGAGCAGGCCCAGTTCCCTTCTGCAGTCCCTGAGCGCTTTGGAGCCATCTAAGAGACAAAATAAAGCCCCAAGGGATTTGGGAGCTTCCCTCCTGGGTGGAGCCTTGAATTCTGAGCTCAAAGCAGGGTCATGGCCCTGGGGTCTGGGATGAGGAGGGTTCTTCTCTCATGCATGGATGGAGAGAGAAGACAGGGATGATTTACTGGCCAGGATGGGAGATAAATGAAGGAGCAGATGGTGGAGTTAATGAGTGGAAAGGGTAGATGGATGGACAAAGAGACAATGGAGACAATGTAATAATGGATGGTTGCATTTCTACCCTGACGAGGACGAATGTTCTGATGTGTCCTCACAGCCTGGCTCCTCTCTAGGACCTGTGATGGTGCCCACAGAGGACAGTTCTTGGTCCCTGTCCCTCTCACCACCCCATGGTCCGTGTCACCCTTCAGGAGCACCTTTGCTGTCACCAAAAATGATTCCACTCACTCTTTGAAACATTCCCAGGCTCCTGCTCCACCAAAGCAAGCATCAGAGTGCTCAGAACGTGTTGGTGTCTATGGAGCAGCTCCCAGCTTTGAGGAGAAACCCCATGGGACCGATGGCTGCAGGGAGGGGACACTGCCCCACTGCAGCCCCTCGGCTGCCTGGGCGGTTTTCCCTTCCTCGCTGCAGCTGCTCAATCTTGAAAAAAACAGGAGAAGAAAAATAAATCAATAAGACATGAAGATAAATATGCTTTCCATGTTGCAGCCGATTCCTCTGGACGTGCTGTGGTGGCTGCATAATTCATAAACTCACCCCTAATATGCAAATGGGGCAGCTCCTGCCAGGCTGGCCCAGAGGGACCCGAATTTTCCCCCACTGGCAGACAAGCCCCTGTTGTGTGTGGTTTTGGGGTGCAGAGTTGTGTTTTCATGTTCAGCACTGGTGTGATCCACCTCTTCCTGCAGCTCACATCATTCTGGGCTGTGGGGTGAGAAAATATTCCTTCCCCCTGTTTGTGTTCAGCTTGTCCCTGCTGCAATCCCTGGTGTCACCCCAAAAGGCTCCCTGGGGGTTTGGGGTTTTCAAAGACACTTCTCTCCCTGGCACAGTGCAGGGATAACATCCAGCACAGGGTTCGTTCCCCCACAGGCTGCCCTGGCTGCAGAAATCCTCATTTTGGGGTCTGGAACCCTCACACACCTCACCACAGAGTGATCCTGGGACAGCCCCAGGTCTGGAAAAGGCTGGAGAACGAGGCACAGCTCAGCCTGCAAGTGCCCAGGAGAATTCTCTTGGGGAATAAATTCCTGCCCATCCCCGGCCAAGCACAGACCCCTCCAGCTCTGCATCCACCCATTTCCAAACCTGCAAGGCAGCACTCCTCACAAAAGCCATGTCTCTGAGAATAAACCCCAGGCAGAACCCAAGAAACTTTTCCAGAGTGAAGGATAAAACTCTGTGTGTGTCTAATGCTGCATCAGCCAGCTCACCCATGGCTGGGCAACTCCTTGTGGGGGCAGAGCTGCACAGCCCCTCCCACTGCAGGGTTATTGTTGTTTTGCTGGAGAAATCCTTATTTTCCATATTTTTACACTGCCCCCCTCACTCTGGGTCACTGGGGGGATGATCCAGCCAAAGATTTCCCCAGGTGCTGCACGTTCATGGAACCAAAAGGATTTGTGCCATCACATCAGGGATGAGACATCCCCCCTGTCCCATGGAACACATCTCCTGCCCACAGCCCCCCTGGATGGGTTTGATCTGAGCATCCAGGTCTTTAAAAAGGAAAATTTCACAGACATTTCTTTCCCATCCTTCAGACAAACACAACAGTGAAGGGAAGCACCCGGCTAAGACCTTGATGCAGGAGAAGGGCAAGAAAACCTACGTGCTTTTATGAGGGATTAAAGCCAACTTAGTTGTGTCTTAAGCTACTAAAGGCTTATAAAAGCCCTGAAGAATAAGCTGCATTCCTCAGAAAAACCTCCCAGGGCTCCACTAAAAAAGTCAATTTAAAGTTAGAGTGCAGCCTGCTTCAGTGCAGAGCCGTGCTCTGCAAACAGCAAGCCTGGAGAGGGGAGTTTGGGGGGAAAAAATGGGATTTGGGTCCCCTGCATGGACAGCACAGAGCTGAGGGGGAGCTGGGAATAAACACTGTTCATCAGTATGGGTGAGAATGATGGGTGTTATAGAACTCAGCACCAACTTCTCAGCTAGAAAAGCAGTTTATTGGTGATTTTAGCACTGCAGCGTCCTCAGGGCTTGTTTCAGGCAGCACGGGTGTCGGAGCCTTGGTTGGTAGGATGGTTGGGATGGATGGAGACGAGAGATCTCTGCAGTCAGCTCTTGGAACATGCAGTTTATTACAAAGGGTGTGGGTGCAGGGCCCTGCTTAGAGCTGCCAGCCACAGCTCGGAGCAGGCCCCAAAGAGCGAGAGACAGAGAGAGGCAAGAGCAGGAGAGGGCAAGAGTAAGAGTAAGAGTAAGAGACCAAAGTTCCCATTACAATACAATAAATCTTCTCCTGTGCTGAATATTCTAATTTTCACTAAGCAATCCAGTACAGGATACAAATTCTATAGCATTTACATACAGCCTATAAGAATCATGGCATTACCATACTGTGTTACATTTTAAGCCCTAAAAACGACTCTTTGGACCCCTCCTGCCAAGCTGCTAGGGTCTGCTCTGACCCTTGGAGCTGTCTGCAAGCAGAGGGTGTTGTTCCATCAGAAGGGGATTACTTTTAGCATACCATTGTTTTCCAGTTGTTCAGTAACCAAGGCTTGGTATCTCAAAGCTGGCTTTCATTTCATTCTCGTTTACAGTTTCCATATTCTCAAAACCCTTTGCCAGGCAATCATATTTATAAGGCTTTCCTGTTTCACCTTCCCCAACACACGTGCAAGACCAGGATCTGACCTGGGGATTGGCAGGGTCCTGCCAGGCAATGCTGTGGATGGAACCCACCTTGCTCAGCTCCCAGCTGAGATTCTCCCTTCCCAGGGGCTGCCCACAGCCTTCTCCTGCTTTCCCCACCTCTGTGCTCCTTCCTCCTCCATCCTGCCAGCACAGCTCACCAGGAGTGCCTGCTTTTCCCAGAGAAATGGCTTAATTAGCTGCCTATTGACTCAAGCAAGCACATTCCTCTGGCAGGGCTGGGAAAGGAGAAGCAGCAGCCCGGGGAGCAGATCCTGCAGCCCAGCAGCACCACGGGCTGCCAGGATGGAAAGCTCTTTGCCCCATGGAATCACAGCTGAGAAAGGCAGATCCAGCCCCAGGAGGGGTTTCTGGTCCCTGCATGAGCATCCGTGTGAGCATCCCTGGAGCAAATTCCATCCTGTGTTCCCTGGGAGAAGAGGACACACAAAGGCTGAGACCATGGCAGGAGGAGAAATCCAATAAATAAAATTATTTATTTATTTTCAGGGGGGGTAATAAAATAAAATATAATGTAATAATAATTGTAATAATAATAATAATGATGATGATGATGATGATGATGATGATGATGATGATGATGATGATGATGATGATGATGATGATGATGCAGCTGCTGGACAATAAGTCTGGAAATCCAAGCACGAATACCAAATATGTCTGCAAGACACAGGGAAAATTTTTAATTTTGGAAACTGGCAAAAGATTTGAGATAGCTGGAGAACAATCAGTGCTTCCCTCCGTGCCTGGAGGGACTGACAAACTTTGCATAAACAATTTTCTTTCCCTCTGATGTGGAAAAGCTGCCATGGAGCAGTGGGAGAGGCCGACGCTGGTCCCCACTGACTTGGGGAAAGCCAAGCCCAGAAGGATTCCTTGAAAAATGACATTAATGGCCCAGAGCAGCAGGATGGGGGGAATGCAATGGGAGAGGGGGAAGCAGCAGCTCTGATTTCTGATCCAGGGATCCTGCGCTGCTTCCTAATCATGAATCCTCAACCTGCCCACCCTGACCCAGTAAGAAAAGATATTTCCCTGCCAAGTTAATTGTCATCCATGGAAAACAGGGTGGGGCGTTAGAAATAATCCCTTTTCCAGGCAAACCCCCCCTGACTGCACCATGCTGAGACCAGCTCTCGAATATTAATGTGGTGGAGGATGCTGTCCACCTCAGCCAGGCACCAGCTCCAGCACAGCACAGAGATACCAGGAGCTCAATTTGTGTTTGCCTGAGCCAAGGAGAAAATCTAATTAAACATGGCGTGGGGGCTTGCAGGAGCTGGGGATGGGGCAGGAATATAAAGCACGGCCGCTTCCCGCAGATCAGAGGGCAATATTAATAAACCCACGGAGGGGGACTGCGGGATCAGCTGGTAATATTGATAAATGTAAAGCAAAGACAAAGCAGCCTGGGAATATTGGATGGTAAAGCTGATAAAAACACAAGCAGGGATGCAGGCAGCCCTGTCATCCTGCTGGAATGAGCAGTGCAGCTTCCCAGCTGGCACCGAGCGTCCCAACAGCCCCACAGCTGGGCGTGGGGGAATTTTGGCCTCCTGGCCTGCTACACCCATTGCTGTGCCCCAAAACGTGCAGCCCCAGAGCAGCACAGCTGCCCTGCACACCCCCGAGCCAGGTCAGGGTGGGAAGAGGCTGTGGAGACACAGACACGTCTGGGATTCAGCCTGGGAGCTGGGGAAGCACTGGGGATGGGCAGCAGGGACACAGCAGTGGCCAGGGGGTGTGTGGGAGAGCACAGCAGGGTGAGCTGGGGGCACAGAGCCCTGGAGGCACTCCCTGCTTGCTCCACCAGCCGCAGGGATTTGTGTGGATGCAGCAGGGATGGGGCTGAATGGGGGGCAGAGGGCATGGCACAGCCCCCTGCAGCTCCCTGTTACCTGCAGCCTTTCATCTGGAGCATGAGGTGAAAGTTTCTTTCCTTCTGCCATCGGCAGAGTGACCTTGAGTGTCCCCAAAGCCCCCGGTGCAGGGACTGCGCTCCCCCAGCCGAGCACCCAGCGCTCCCCGCCCCTGCCAGCAGCACATCGAGCCAGGGCATCAAAAAGAGCCACTGAGTGTGCTTTAAATAAAAGATCTCGTCTTTCAGAGCTATTGGAGTGATGATTTAAACATGAAGTCAAAGGCAGTAATGGTGTTGTCAGAGCCGTGGCGGTAAATCCAATCAATAATTCACTGATAGCAGAAACTGTGCCTCCAGCCAGAGCCACCTGTGGAGGGCACGGAGCTCCCCCGGGAGCAGGAGGTGCATCCCCTCGCCTCCCTGCCACCTCCTGCCGGTGCCTCCCGTCCTGGCAGCAGAGGTTTGGCCCCCAGTGGGGCTGGGAGAGAGCCAGGAGCCAGGTCTAGGGCTCCAAAGGAGGGGCATGCTGCCTGGCTCCGGCAGGGGAAATAAATTTGTTACCTGGGGCCGGGTGTTCAAAGTGCTGGGAACACCTCGGCTCGGTGATTGCAGCTCAAGGCTTTTTCTCAGCCCCTGCACCCTTGGAGGGAATCCAAACTGCCCTTAGGAATTGTCAGCTGTCCTTGGGAGGCTTAAAAGCACTGCCAGGGGACCGTGCCCCAGGCCATCAGCTGGGCTGCCCACCTGCACTGGGGGGACTGGGGATACTGGGGGCCCACAGCTGCCATGCACACCAGTGCCATCCTCCCCCAGCCCAGGGAGCATCCCTGTGACCCACACAGCCTGCATGAGCTCCAGCAGCATCATTCTGGTGCCTTAGGATTTCAGCTTTTCTATTTTCCATCTATTTGTAACCTGCAGTTCTTTAGTGTAGAACTCCAAACTCCACACCCAGTGTGAGCTGCTGCTTCCCCATTTGGGGCAGACACAACAATTCCTCTCCAGGCCTGGCAATCAAGGACCCCTCACTGCCTCAGGCCTGAGAGATGGAAACAAAAGTGAGTTGGGGGAGCAAACTTGGGGTAAATGACTTCATTAGCTGAAGCTGTAATTGGCAGACTAAGCCCCAAAATGCGAACGGACCAAACTTATAAAAGTGTGAAAACTTGTGATCCATTGTCCATTTTCTGATTTAGCCCCTGGGGCAGGGTGGGGGACTAAATGTACCTGAAGGTCCTTCAATAAATACAACTGCTTTTTATTCTCTTCATTTTGTCTGGCCTCTGTTTTTAGGCATCAATTCAACTGCACAATCCTCAGTCACAGCCCACCCACCCTGTGTTTGCCCCCTCACTCCCTCTGAAGCAGCATGGATCATTTCTCCTGTAGATCCAGCTGGGAGGATTCCTCCTCCTTCCCGCAGGGTTTCACCAAGCCGGGAACAAAGCTGGAGGGCAGCACGTGAACAGCTGCCCAGCATCTTCCCACCTGTGCTGGGAGCACGGCAGGACGGTCCCTGACTCCTGCACCGACAGAGCAGAGGTGTGCAGGGTCCGGGGCTGCCTCAGCCCCCAGTTTTGGGGAGCAGCTGGACAGGGATGTGAGAAGAGCCTGCTTCCACATCCCTGCTCCCCCCTGGAGCGGGTTTAACTGGGAAGCCCCAGAGCTGGCACCCCAAAGATGCTGCAGTGCCCTGAGCTGCATCCCTGCTCGCTGGGGGGGGGCAGCTGGGACCGGGGTTTAACCCTTAACATGACCCTAAGGACGTGTGTCCCCAGCGTGCTGAGGGGTGTGAGGGCAGCACAGGTTCCAGCCCCTAAAAACCTTGCAGGGAGGCTGGGGGGGCTTCGTGCAGACCCCAGCGCTGGGGGGTAGCTCAAGGGCAAGCAGGAGGACAGACAGACAGACAGACAGAAGCATCCCCTCCATCCCGGCCTGGAGGGGGACACACGGAGGACAGCGATGCTGGAGGTGGTCAGGGCAGCCTCTTCTCCCTCCGAGCGCACCAGCAGCGCCGGGAGCTGCCGAGCCGGCACTGCCACCTCGTGGCACGGCCACCAGCCAGCCTGGGGACACTGTGACATCGCACTGTCCCGGACACGCTCCACGGCTTTACAGGGATTTTATTATCTTGGGGCTCCTGCGGGATGAATCCGTGAAAAAAGATGGCAAAAAACTCCAAAGGAAGCAGGTAAAGGGGAGGGGATGACAAAGAGGAGCTTGGGAGGGGACAGCAAGGGACAGGGCTCACTGTCCATCATCACCCTGCAGATGGGGTTGGGACTGTCTCCCCTCCTATTCCTTGCCCAAAGCCAGGACCTGTGTCCATCCCAGTATCCACCTCGGCCTGGAGCACCAGCTGGGACATGCTGCAAATCCCAGGGGGACAACACAACTTGGCATGCTCAGGGCAAGGAACAGCCCAGCGTCCCCCACAAACACCTCTGGGGCAGCCCAGCCCCTCCCCACAGCCCCTCTGACCAAATCAATGACAGCAACCGAGCCTTTTTATAGAGATTTTTTTTTTTTAGCAAATGTTTATTTATATCAAAATACAAAACATTTCTGAAGCAGGGTAATGTTACATGAGGAGCAAGTTAATCGATTCCAAAACCCATCATTCTCCTACAGCATGGCTAGTTGTACGTAACATTGCAACACTGCCAGAATTTCTTATAGTGGGTACATTAAAATAAGAAGAATCAACTCAAGAAGTCAATCTATGAACATGCAATGTTACCGGCGATAAATTAAGTACTCAGCAGGCCTTAAAATTCCAACAGGCAGAGACCGAGGGGCCAGCTACTCCCAGTAAGGCAGGGCTTCAAACTCTCATTTCTTCCACTTTTTGTTGGCTTATTAGCATTTACTCATTAACTGACAACAGTCCAAGAGCCAAAAGGACCCAACTTTCTTGGCAGGGTGGGATTATTGCTTCGAGCTATCAAAGCAGCCCCAGCTCCCGGCCGGCCCCAGGGGAAGGGCTGGGAGAGGGCAAGAGCCAGGGGTCTGCCTTGGCTAAGCACTGCGGAGGTCGGGCTGAGCTGGAAGATGTAAAATCCCCCGGAGGAGGGGGCTCGGTGGGTAAAAGCCCCTGGGAGCCGCCGCGGGGGTGCCGGGAGCAGCGGGCAGCGCTCCCGGCGAGGTCTCGGATCCCTGCCCAGGGCAGGATAGCACCCAGTCGGAAGGAGAGTTTGGGGTGAGGGACCCCCCACTTGTGCCCCTCATCGCACGCCTGGGGAGCGATGCTGAAATTTGGCTTTCCCTCCCCGCGGGCCGGGAATTCCGGGGAATGACGATTCCCATCCCGGGGAATTCCAGGAATGCCGATGCCGAGCGCGGCCATCGGTCCCTCCTGCTGGCATTTCCTGGCCTTGGCGGAGGCCGAGAGCAACAATACAGATACAGAGAGATTATAGAGAGAGCGGAATAAGTTTCGTATAAGGCTTTGGTACAGCACCATCATGTCAGATTTATTTGTAAATCGTTTACAGAAAAAAAAAGCTTACTGAAAAAATAGTGTTTTGTTTCTCTTATCTTTTTTTTTGTTTGTTTTTTTTTTATTATTTTTATTTTCTTCTGAGGAACATACCTGAAAGTTCAAAAAATTAACCCTCTAGTTGCCATCTGGGCTCCCATCAAATGCTCGTTTTGCTGTGTGCAGTTCCAAAATGAAGCGATCCCAAATCCCACTAAATTGTGACGCAGCCCGCCCAGCTCACAGCAGCCACCAGTCACTAAAATCAACACCACAGAAACCCGGCAGTTGATCGCTACTCACTGTTTAGTAAAAATTAAAAAATAATTAAGAAAAAAAAAAAAAACAGAACCCTAACAAAACTTCCATAAAAAGAAGGAAAAAAAAAAAGTCACGACAACGAACGTTATGGAACCAGTGGCACTAAAGTTTCTTTTATTGTTATTGTTATTTTAAAAAGTCAGTTCCACTGGTTACCATTGAAACAGCACCAAAGAGCACCCTAACGTGTGTTATACATCGTAATACTCCACATTCAAGAGATGGAAACGAGGTTGGATGGTCTAGTCTTTATATCCAGAGGCAAGAAATTCTTCATAAAAAGAGGAAAAAGTTGTCCCACACAACGAGAGACACGTTGGGTCCAGAAGAAAATCCTGCCTTAGGGGAAAACACTATGGGGTTAGGAGGGGATTAAATCAAGAGCTACCTGTGGAGGTCTATGAGAGTTCAGAGAGTCTACAAACCTATTAAAAGGGGATTAAAAAGTCTGGGCTCCCCCCGGAGAGCCAGCGATGCTCCCATGGGAGAGCTGGAGATGCTCCCGGGGGGATCCAGGGCTGCTCCCCGAGGAGCTGGCGTGCAGGTGCGATCCCCAAATGCCCAAAGGATGAACCTTACGGCAACGTGGGCATTCCCACGATTTCCAAAGGGCTTCCCCACATGGGAAATGCCAAGGGACTGGAGCCTGCACAGATGTGGAAGGTCCTGCACCCCCTGGGGCCACGGGAGCATCCCCTGCCTGCTTTGTGCCAGCCCCGGAGAAAGAAAAAAAGGGAAGTTTGGCCTTAAAGTGCATCTGGGAGGGCAAGGAGTGAGTGCCAGCATCTCCCACCGAGCCAGAACCTCCCGAGCAGAGACAGGCACTTCCCACAGCTGCCAGCCGAGCGGGAAGAGCCTGGGAGGGAGGGGGCAGAAGCAAACCCCCCTGGACAGCAAGCCCCGGGCAGGTGCACGCGGATGGAGGCAGCGGGGATGGTGTCCAAAAAAAACCAAACCAAACCAAAGAAACCACGGGGAGCAGGACGATGCTGTGGGAGCCACCACACCCCTGAGCCCCCCGGAGCACAGGGGGGAGGGAGCAGCTCCTGATGTGTCTGTTTGGCATCCAGAGGGTTAACGGTACTGTGGGAAGTGTGCTTTGTAAACATTTCTAGCTTTCCTTTGCCTGTTTTTTTTCTGTAAGTGATTCCAGGGGAGATGGGGAAAGGAGAAAGCTGCCCGCCCCCCTGCCCACCCCCAGCAATACCCAAAGCCCCACAGGTGGGGGGCAAGGCAGCCCCCCAGCCCGGACACTGAGTGGTGAGAAATCTCATCCCTTCTCTTTCTCCTGACATCTTTTTTTTTTTTTTTTTTTTTTTTTTTTTTCATTTGTTTGGGTTTTTTTTTAACATATAAAATACTCACTCATGTATTTACCGCTAATAAATGCAAGTTAGTCCCATCAAACATGCTTTGCTTCGATATCAAGAATTGGTGCTGAACAAATCTCGGCTGGATATTAGAAACATCCCCCACCCCAGCCCCCCCGACCCGACGAAGAAGAGAGAGAAATACCATGGAAAATACAGGTGACACCCACGGAGGACACGGGGCTGCTGCTCCCGGGAGCACATTTGTGCCTCAGCCATGGGGACATGGCATGACCACGCTGAGGGACCTCTGCCTGCCTCTGGAGGGGTGTAAGCACTCCAGGGCTGTGCCACCGTCCCCTTGGGGACATCTGAGCCCCAACAACAGCGCCTGGACCCTCCCAGAGCCCAGGATCACAGGACACAAACCAAGGGGAGTGAAGCCTCGGTTGCCATTGCCCAAAGACAATCCCCAAATCGTGCCCCAGCAAAGGCAGAGGGGTGGTTTGCAGCTCCCTGGCATTGCTCAGTCCCAAACTGGCTCCTTGTCCCCCCAGAGTACAGGGGGAAGGGAGCAGGGATCTGGCAGAAAAGCCCCAAATATCCACAGCACATCCCCACTGCGCTGGGGCTCGATGCCACCTCACCCACTGGGACAGGGAGAGCCCCCCATCCCATCCACAGGGACAGGGAGAGCCCCCCATCCCATCCACAGGGACAGGGAGAGCCCCCCATCCCATCCACAGGGACAGGGAGAGCCCCTCATCCCATCCACAGGGACAGGGAGAGCCCCACATCCCATCCACAGGGACAGGGAGAGCCCCACATCCCACTCATCCAGGCAGGGAGAGCCCCTCACCCTATCCAGGCAGGGAGAGCTTCAAATCCCACCCATCCAGGCAGGGAGAGCCCCAGATCCTGCCCCAGTGGACACCAGCAGCCCCCAGAGCACCAGTAAGCCCTGGACTCTCCTGGAGAGGTACTGACATTCCCTACGGAGAAGGTTCCCCGCTCCAGCCGGGTGCAGGGACCTGGAGAACCCCACTGTGGCCACCTGGGTGGCTCTGAGGGGCTCCACCAACTGCAGGAGGGTTTCAGAAACCCTCGAGGTTTAAGAGGGCAGTGAGGACAGGTGACCAGGGAGGCAGCAGCGTGGGGACCCTGTCCCCACAGCGTGTCCCCATCCTGTGCCACCCCCAGGCTGCAGCTGCCCAATGCTCCCCGAGCGCCCTCGGAGCTGAAATTTGTCTTTTTTCTCTGAGAAAAAAAAAGTCCAAGACAGCCCTCAGTGGAAACACCACCTCGCCACGGCCCTGGGCAAGCTGGCAGTGAGCCCAGGCTTCCCCATCCCAGGATTTTTTCCCTTTTTAGTGTTTTTTCCCTATTGAAACAGCAAACAGTGGTGATGCTGGGCCCGGAGCGGGCGGATCCCCCGGAGCGCTGCAAGCCCCCCAGCCTGGCCCAGCCCTCCTCTCCCTCGCCACCATATTGCTCAAACAGCACTAGGCATGGATACAAAAATAAAACAGCTATGTGACTTAGATATATATAATTTATATATATATATATATATATTTGTATATATATTTTTGTCTATTTATAGGTGGATGGAGAAGCAGAGAAGCTGAAGCGCAATATAATGTAAAAATACTCGCTCTGCTCCTGCTGTTGAGACTCTCCCCACCTCTGACAGCCTCTCTCATGCTGCACAGAAGTTTCTGACACCTATTACTAACGAATTAATTTAAATATTTATTCTCCCCCCCTTCTAAAATAGAGAGTAAATATATATTTGTTTAATTTTATATACAATGCGGTTTCAATACACCAATATCATTTCTTTAGATAGAGATACTGGGGCTCATTGCTCAAGTCTCTTTTTTTGTGTTTTATTTTAATCTAAGTGCTGGGGGGGGGGAGTGGGTGGAAATGTGAGGAGCTTTCAGACCCGGGAAAGATGGGCACCCTCTTTTGCAGCCCTGCAACCTCAGGAGAACAAGAATAAAAGCCCTCCTGGGAGGGAAAGTGTCATTTTGATGGTAAATATAAAATCTGGGCAAACTGTCCTCCATGGGGGATGCCAGCCCCTCCATCCTGCATTTCCCACCCCGCTGCAACCAGTACAAAAATCTTTAGTTACCTCTACAGAGCATGCTTGCCTCATCCAACGCCCCCGAGCCTGGACCAGCCCCTCTGCCCACCCCCTCCCCAGGTCCTTCCTCCATCCATGCACGTATCAAAAGTCAGTCAGAGCCCCAAGGGATGCTCGTCCTGCTGCCACGCAATGCCGAGGAAAAGAGCTCAGCCAGCTGTGCCAAAACACCTAAACTTGGGGAAAATGGGCAAACACAGCTCCCCCTCAGCCCAGTCACCCAGGCAGGGGAACAGGCTCCCATCTCCAGTCCTCTCCCACAACCACACTGGTCCTCCCTGCTTGGGGATGTGCCAACTGATGGCAATAAAGTGCAATGTTAAGTTTCTTCTTTTGCTGGCACCAGTGTTGCCAAATCTGGTCGCTGCTTCCCAGCCCTCAGTTCCTGGATCAAGCATTCCCTGACAGATCTCTGACAGGAACAACTGCACTTCCCACCTCTCCTTCCCACAAACAGGGGCAGAGAGGAGTCAAGAGACTCAGAAACAGAAAAAAAAACCCAAGAGAATTAAGCTGAAGGGGTGAAATGGAAGTAAATATCCTGCTTTCTGTAAGGGCTACCCCATGCCCAGACAGCACAGGGGTGGCTCTGGGAGAGGAGTGGGAATCCAGCCTGAATCCAGCTGCCCCCATGTCCGGGGTCAGCACCAGCTCTGGCATCACTGGTGACTAAATCCCTCTCTGCCTCAGATCCTCAAAGACCTGCTAATGAGGTTTAAAATAAAAAGACACTGTCGAGAACATCTTGTCCCTCCGAGGAGGCACTGCTGGGGCTGGCTGGCACAGCCAGTGCTGCATTCCTCAGCTCAGGGGACAAATTTAGCTGTATCCCTCTCTCATCCCTTCTGACTCACGCTTCTCTGGGAAGAACAGACGCAAAGCAAAATGCTTTCACACGAGTAACCAGAGAGCAGCATCTAGAGGGACTTGAGGGAAGGGTTTTTGCGTGGTGCAGTTTTTTCTTTAAGCAATGGCACCAGAGATGAGGCAATGTGACATCCCCCTCCCATGTCATGTCCCGTGTCACGCCCCACGTGCCTCGGACACGCAGAGCACAGGACCTGTCCCTCCTGCTCCTCCATCATGTCACGGCCCAGGGGTGAGTCACAGACAACAAACAAAGCAAAGCTAAAAACTGGGGATGAAATAATGAAACTGAGCGATCTGTCATGTGCAGCAGGGCCACAGAGCAGCTCACGCCACCCCCAAATTCCCCTCAGGCTGCAGCTGCTCCCAGCCCCTTCCCGGCTTTGCCCATCCTGATCCCCCACTCCAGCACGGCTCTAACCTCTCCCCATGACACACACATACCCCGACATGCAAATCTACTGAATTCTGCAAACCTATCTACCTTTGTCCTACGCTTCTCTATCTATTTATATCTCATATGTACAGTGGGTTTTACTCCAGTTCCTTGAGATTTCCTTCCAAAAAAGCCCTGACTTCAGTCTGGGGCTGCAGCGAGCCCATGTGGGGCGTGTGGAAATCCCTGAAGGTCCAGCCTCATGGAAAAATACCTCCAGACGAGAGCTACAGCTGAAACCAACCCAAAACTCCAATAACTCCCAAATCTACGTCACTGCCTGCAGCAGGAAAAGAAACCAAAATGCCAGGCAGATTTTGTCCTAATGCAGAAGGCAAGGTGGGAGCAGAAATGAGTCTGGAATGTGTGTCACGTCTGGATGCCACCAGACATGACTAAGCCCTGCCCAGGACCGTGCTTGGGCTGCTGAGCCCAAATCCAGCGTTCTCAACACTCCCAGAGGCAGGTTCAGCAAGTTGTTATTCCCTTTATATTCCCATTACATTTATATATCCAAACAGCATCACCTCCAGCCTTCCTCCAAAGCAGGTGGCACTGAGCCAGCTGACAAGGTGACAAACACCAGATGAACAGCCTGGGGTCCCCCAGTGGCCCAAAGCAGCCTCCAAGTCACAGGTGACCAGCACAGGGCAGCAGGAATGAGAATCCTCCCAGGAAAAACTTCCCCTGCTCCCACAGACACCCTGGGGGTTCATGGAGACCTCTCAGCTCAGGGGCCAGACTGCAAACCACGCCAAGTTCAGACTGGGAAGGGACCCTGGGACCTTGCAGCTCCCCCATCTCACAAACTCACCACTCCCTGTGCCTGTGGGTGCTGTTAGTGGCAGGCACAGAAATGGGGCCCCACAAACAAGCCTTGAATGCTCTCTCTCCCCCCCTTGCACTAACTTGCATTTTCCTTCACATCAACACCGCAGAACCAAAACGCTGCTGGGGCTGCATGGCAAAGTCACCTTAGAAGCACGTGGATGAGAGCTCAGCAAGTCCTGCTGGAAAAGCAAGCAAAGCACTTTCCCCTGCTCTTTTTCCCCCGCCTGCTCCAGGACTCATTGTCAGACTGCAAGGGACAGCACCCCAGAGCACCCCTTTTCCACGGGATCTCAGTGGCATCCTGTTCCCACTTCTCCATGTCACCTCCCCAGCTCAGGGTGCCCCAACCCTGCAATCCCCAAGGCGGCATGAAACCGGTGCTGGAGCATCCCCACCATGGCCACCTCACAGGGAGAAGCATCAGCAAGGAGCCCCCCAAAACTGGGCTGGCACCCCTGCATTGACACCTCAGCAGAGCCCAGGGACAAATAACCTTGTGATTCAGAGACATTTTTTCACCGTGGGCCAGGATTTGCCAAGGGACCTAACGGAACATCGCGTTCACAACGTGCAAGGAGGAATTGTACAGTTACTGATACAGAAAGAGCCATCTACCTCAGACCAGCTTAGAAAATAAGAGAGTTTGGCCCAGGAAGATAAAAATCAAGATATATTTTGCAGCATGAAAAGAAAAAAAAAAAATAAAAAATGAAGGAGAAGCAGCAGCAGCAGCGACAGCAGCTGTGTTTGCAAACCACCAAAGCGACACGGAGTTCAAACGGGGGTGAAATGGGGGAAGTGTTTGGCATCGTCTGACACGGCTTCGATGTTTCCAGGTCCACGGAAGGAGAGAGGAGCAACCCTGAAGGGCATGGAAACCAGAGGGCTGGGAGAAGCGAGGAGGTTGCCAAAGCAAGAGGAGAGCCAGTCAGCCAAAGCACGGCCCGAGTCTATCGGAAGGTAACTCGGTCTAGCAGGGAAAGGAGTTAAGGATGGTTTTAGGGAGGAGCTGCTTCCACGAGGCGCCCGGGCGGGATTTCCCACTCCAGCAGCGTGGCAGGTACACGGCTGAAAGAGAGAGGGCTGCAGCTCCAGCCTCTAAAGGTCGAAGACCATGAAAAGCCCAGTGGCTCAAAATACCTGCAAAAGGAAAACAACTCTCAAAAGACTGACCCAGCCAGCCGGCATGCTCCGTCAACCTGCCCTGCACTCCAAGTCCTCTAGAGCTCCTTAAGATGGGATGGGGCATAGTCCTGAGGTAGCAACCTCAAGAGCCTGAAGACAGCGCCTGGCCCATCCAAACTGGTGTCGTAAATTATTTGGAAAGCACTCAAATGGAAAAGCAACCCTCTGTTTAAGAGGCTGAGGCGATGAGAGCGAAAGGAAGAGCAAGTTGGCCACGGCACGGGCAGCACAGAGCCTCCACGCCTCCCCCGGCCCCGAGGGTCACCTGTCCATCAGGAGCAGCCCGGCTGGAGTGACTGGCGAGCTGAAGTTGGCCAAGCCAGGCAGAGTTTTCCCCGCTGCCGAGCGGGAGAATGGCATTAAATCAATTCAGATCCGAGCACGTTCTAGGGAAAAACCCTAAAAACACACCCAAAGAAAAGAAATTCGCAGTCATACTGTTAGCAAGGTTGAGTTCTCACTCTGAGAGTTGAGGTTCTTATGTCAGGTCACTCGTCACGTCAATAAAAAGCCCTGGTGCAGGCTGGAAAGAGAGGGGCATTTCTGCCAGACCCTCCCTCCTTCCCAAGACAAACCTGGTGATGGTTTGAGAAAGTTGTTAAAGCTCAGAAATATCTGGTTATTGATTTAGAGGATTCATTGTCCAGTGGTTCAAACCTTACTTAGGGCCTGGAGATTGGAAAAGACACGGTGCTCTGCTTTTGGTGGCCACAGGTTCCCGAGCATCCTGCTGGGAAAGGAAGCACAACCTCTAAAACCAGGTATTATGGAGGCAGAGCAATCAACAGGCTCCGACCTAAAAGTGTGGCATGGTCGGAGAGTCAGATCACAACCAAGAGTTCACGTCTTCCTCCAAACATCTCAGCCCTTGTAGGCTCAACCAGCAGCAAGAGCAAAAACCAAGGCAAAGCAGAATTAAAGGCGAGATTGCAGAGAATCTCTTGGCAATTCTACCTGGGAATAAACAAAAGTTTCATATGCAAATAGAGAGCCTGGGGCTAAAAACATGCCTGCAGGCTCTCCAGCTCTCCTGACACTTTTTCTACAGCCTGAATCCACTCAAAGCAAGAACATCTACATGAAACACTCGGTGTTTTATTCTCAGGCAGGCTGGAGGGTTTAGCACTTTGCCGCAGAGGAAGAACTGTGCAAACTTGGATGCAGTGGTTGATTTTACCACTTCAAACAAAAAAAATAATAATAAAAAAAAAAACAAATCTAAATATTTTAAAGGTAGGGATTGCTTGGTATTAGCACTAAGCATTTACATAGCACTTGCAGTCTGTATGCCACCAAGTGCTTGTCCAAAGTGCTCAAATATGACTTATCCCCATTTTACAGATGGGAGAACTGAGGCACAGAGAGGTCAAGTGACTTGCCCAAGGCCACGCAGTCAGAGAGTGGAGGCAGAGCAGGAAAGTGAGCCCAGCTGTTCTCAGGTCACACCTTGCCTGCTAAAAACAAACCAAAAAAAAGGCCTATGCAATCCAGAAAACCACCAGCCACCTAACCTACCCTATTCTGAAGAGGAAATACATTCTGGTGAAGAGTTAGAACAGCATTACTGGAGGGGAACAGGGGGCAGAGGGAGGGACACAACCCTGGCAGGTGTCACAGCCGACACATCCAGGCTGGAGCAGGAAGGAAAAAGGGAAAAACGGTGAAACCAGCAGCAACATATTTTAAGCTGGCACGAAACGCTGGGCTTAGCTTTGCACGGAGCCATCCACGTCCATCCGCAGAGCTGGGCACTTCCAGATGCTCTCCCTGGGGCTCAGCACCTGCTGACGGAGGCTTTGGGGAGCACGCAGCCAAACCCCGATTGCTCGCACGTCTGCGTCTCCCCGCTTTGCAGTTACCGGTAGAGATTACACATCACACAGTAAGAAATCACATCACCACGCGGCGCTGAAGAACATTTGCCTGAGATACACAGAGCGTCGGGCAGAATTAATCAAACCCACCCTCATCAAAGCTGGCACACACCACACCTGGAGGGGGAAACACCCTCAGATCACATCAGCCCCGTAACTGCGCGCTCGCGCGGCATCAAGCACACGTTACCGAGGCTCAAGTGCATTTGCACACAGACAAATGGTGACTTCTCACATTGATTCAAAGGTTTGGGGTCTTTCTGGCTTTTCCCTTTCAGAGATAGGTAAGGCAAGATGTCACGGATGGTTTTGCTGCTGTTACCTTCACGTCAAAGGAGGCTGGGAAGGGGGAGGCAGGGAGATTTTCACAATTACAGCTTTCCTGGGATTATTTGGTCATGTTTTTATCATAATCAGATTCATGGGATTACCAGTTCCCACCTGGGTTGTTAGGTTCTTGTCACTTAATTACACCCCGTGTCATTCAACTTCTTCTGGCAATTGAGGGCCAGCTGCTCAATCCCACACTTTCCCCCTAAACGCGCGCTGCCGACGCAGATGTCAAAAGCTCCATCCATGCCTTTGAAGCCTAGAGATCTTTTCCAAAACCGAGGTGCAACACCCCCCTTCCCACCCCACCCAAACTGTTTGGGGTGGGGGAGAAGTGGATTTGAGGAACACCCAGCCCAAAGCATTCTCCCCAAAGCATCCCCCGGGTCCCCCCAGCTTGTCCCCGCCGTGAGCCACCGAACCCCTCAGAGAGGTGACAACTGAGGGGCGTCCCCCCCTCTTTCCCATCACCTCCATCCCCCCGTGGTGTGACACCAGCTCCCTCCACCGCTCCTGTTCAACCTCCTGGGACCGGCGCCAGGCTAGAGCAGGGTGGCGTGCCCACTGGTGTCATCGTGGTCCACGCTGTTGAGGATGGCTGTCTGGTCTTCAGGGAGCTGCCGGTGGCAGAGGTCGTCCTTCAGCGCTGAGAGCCGGGCGAAGGGGTCCTGACGAGGGTGTCTCTTCTTCTTGCGGAGGCAGACAGCTTCGTCAGGTGACAGTACCTGAGAGCTGGGAGGGTGCTGAACCTGGGAGGCAGAGCCATCTGGGAAGGGGGGAGAGAAGGCAGATGGGACTGGGGCCAGCAGCAGGCAGAGCAGAGCGCTTTGCTTGCTGAAAAAGGGAGGTGACAGCAAGCCTGGCCCTGAACCCACAGCGTGGCAAGAGGGGAAATGAAATTAACACTCAAAATCCAAACAAATGACTAAATATGGGAGATGCATGGAAAGGACTCGGTTTGGAGGAGCAAAGGAGGGACAACCTGTAGGCAAGCATCCCGGGGAGACATCCCTTTGGGAGGCAGGGAACAAGGGCAGCATCCAGGAACGGGCTTGGAGAACCCCAGCGCTGGAGCCGGCAGGGATCTGCCCAAGCTCTGCTCACAGCAGGACACAGGGAATGCTGTTGGGGACCGTGGGGTCCTCGCACTCACTGGGTTGTTTTCTGGATTTCGAGGAGCCCTTGGATGACTTTTTGGGCTTCTTTATCCGCTGGTATTTCAGAGCTTCGAGCCTCTCAGGTGCAGCAGTGTCCCCGGGCGGAGATGGACGTTTTCTAGGAAGGAAAAGCAGACAAGCGCCATCAGCGGCTCCCGGCCACGCTCGGGCCGCTGGACGTCCCCGGTGGGGGATCGGCCGATCCCAGCTGGCTCTGCCGTGGAAAAGGAAGAGGTGAGAAACCTGGGGCTGAGGGAGCAGGGCCAGCCAGGTGTGCCAGAGCACGGGATGGAGGAAGTGAGGCGTCCCCGCTGTGCCCCTACGTCTCCTCCAGGTTTTCGAGCGGCACCGCAACCCGGCCGGTGCCACGTCCAGCACAGGCACCCCCAGCTCACCTGCCTGCCATGCCAACACTGCTAAACAAAACAGGACGGGGCAGATCCTATGTCCGATAAGGCATTTCTGGGAAGTGGTAGGAAACCCCTTGGGATGGAGAGAGAAGAGAAAGAGATAGGCAGAAGCGGCACGGCAGCATCGAGACGGGCACCACGAGCCACCCGGGGCGGACAACACCTGCACCACAAACAGCAGGGAGGCAGGATCCTGCTGGCCCTGCTCCCACAGCCAGAAAAACCAGGGGCCACACGACAGACAGGGACGCCAAGGGCACACACCGACAGAGCTGGGAGAGGTACCTCGTTCCCAGGTCCCTGTGAGAAGCGACAACAGAAACGCAACAGCACAGGAGCATCTGCTCCTGGAACAGCGAGAGGCTGGGAGCTGGAAATGGAAACACTGACAAGGTTTCATTGCAAGGACAAGGAGGACATTTGCAAAGGGGTGCTTCCTGCAGGAGAGCCAGCAGGTGCAAGGGATAGTTTATCAGCTGTACCCCCTGAGGAACTCTTCTACAGGAACCAGCTCAAGGTGCAGTATCCTCCCCTTTGCAAAGAGATTTTTTTGTTTTATTTCCTTCACTGTACCTGTTTTTCCCATCCAAGGCCTGGAAAGCATGACTGCTGTAGAGAGCAGAGCATTAGAGGAAAACCTTTTCCTTAGGAGAGCAGGCAGTCCAGCTCTTATCTATAGCACATCACAGCATCCCCCCTGCTTGCTGCTTTCCCATCTCCTTCCCCCTCTCCATTTTACTTCCACGACCCTCCAAGAGTCACCAACTTCTATTGCCACAGAAGAAGTCTGAGGCCATCTGGGATAAACCCAAGCCACTTGCAGACAAGGTGTCCAGAGAAGACAGGAAGCGTCCACAAAGCACCTTTCAGTGCGATAAAGCAAACACTTTAAGCCAGGCTCCAATGAGGAAAGGAGATTTAAACTTTCAGAGGAGGAGATGACTCTCTTCTGCTCTCACAACTTGGTCACCAGAGGTCAGCAACCAAACCTTGTCACAGGAGCCACACAGAGGACAGCACTGATGGCAGCTCCTGCACCCATCTGTGACCAGGGCAGGGATCAGCGTATCCCGCAAGCCACGGGCAGCAGGAGGGCAGGAGGAGCCACCTCAGCTGGCTGCAAGAGGCAACATCAGTGCCTTCAGACTCCTGCTTGGGCACAGAAGCACTGAGGATGATGTCCCCCTGTCTGTCAGCAAGGTGTGCCCCATCCAGCATTGCAAAACCACCGTGGCTGCTGGCAGGAGCAGCAGGAAGGGACAAGGACGTGGGCTGGAGCACAGACCCCACAGTCCCAGGCTGTGGTACCAGAGTACACCCACCCACGGAGAGTCTGGAGCTCCTCATCTCCCCTGGGGTCCAGGCAGAGCCCGGCTGGCACTGAAGACACCCTGCAGGCTTTCCCCCACAGGTCTCATGTGTGCCACCACTGCAGAGCACAGTGTGACAGCAGCGCTTCCCATCCGACATCCCAAAGGTCTCCAGAGCATTGAAATTTCAGCTGGAGCGCACAGGCAAGGAGCTCCCAGGAGATTTTTCCCCTTGGGGAGCAGGAGGGTTTTTGGGTTTTTTTGAAGATGAGTGTGATTGCGAAGCTTCTCAGTTTTGCTGGCAGCACGGGAGAGCACCCAGAGAAGTGCAGCGTGAGGTGAAGAAGCAGCTGAGGCACAGCAGACGCAACAGAAACCCAAACACTGGGCACAGAAAAGCTCCTTTTCATGTTTTCCAATGCAACAGAGACGTCAGGGTGCGGAGAGTTCCTGGAGAGAGTCTGTTCCAGCTCCCAGCAGAGCATCACATCAGCTGAAGATGAAGCAGCTCATTAGACATTCTGGGAGTCCCGCTGGCTGGATCCAAGCTTTTCCTCATCCAGAAGACAACATTTACATTTGCAGAGCTCAAACGCCTTCCCAAGTGCAATCAGCCTCTTGTGAGAGAAGCTGCCAGCAGCAGCTCTGCCCTCTGAGCTGAACCAACTGAGCCATGCACATGCTGGCTGAAGGTAGGACCACAGTGACCCACAGGTCACAGCATGGCATTGCCTGCAGCAATTCCTGCTTGAGTGGCCAGTGAGAGGCCTTTCCCACTTACAGCCAACATTCTGTGGGGTGCACATGAGTTACATTCCTGCAGGTACTTGGCAAACGGTGATTTCAGCTGCTCCATCACCCACAGAGTTCACACGTGCCAAGCCCTGGACAGCACCGAGCTTGGTGATCCTGCCACCATCCTTCCCACCAGCACCTGCCTTCTACCACCTCTTCCCACCACCCAGACAGCTTTTGCCACTGTTATTAAAGCTCAGCCTGTAAAAGTCTCTTTCTCTTTCCACTCTTTTTTCTTTCTAAGAAGAAGCTGTTGTGGCATGCTGACAAAATTAAACAGATTTACATGAGGGATTATGAGGAAATTGCCTGAAGCTCATTTCCACTAGTTCTCCGTAATTGAACTCGTATTTATACACACAAACATAAACAGTGAGTGCACTGAACCCATGTGTCACCATAAATACTGTCTGACCTCTGGCAAGGAAGAGATACAGAGGACAAAACGATGCTACTCAGCAGCCAAATTTTATCTGCTCTACCCACCCTTTATCTCTTCAAAGGGCGCCAATTCTTCCAAATTAATTTTCATTTTAAGCTCAGCCAAAAGCCTCTTCCTGCCCCCCAGAGTTCACATTTTGGGCAGCTGCCCACACATGAAGGAGCTGTTGAATACCAACAGATGAGATGTTCAGGGAGGTGGGCGAAGTTCTTCTGGAAACTTCAGTGTAGAGCCAAGCAAAGGAGCTTTGAGAAGCCCATGTGAACTCCTGGCGCCAACCTTCTGCGAGGCACCACCAACACCTGGAGCAGCAGTTTTCCTTGAGTCTTCAAAGGAAAACCCTTCTGCATGAGCAAGTGTCTGGACTGCATGGACTGGGAGGTACTGGAGAGGCCACAAAGGTACTGAAGGACCTTCAAGAGTCCCAGGACAGGAAAAGGAAGTAGAGGAGAAGTATCCAGCACAACACACATCGCAGGTGTTCTTCTTCAGATGTCCTTCCATGTACAAAGCAAAGATATAAGGAAGAAGACACCTGAAATCATCACTGACCTCTTTCCACTCAGAAGGAGAACCCATATAAAGGAAGAGTCCAGGAGATTCAAGGATCCTATACATATATTCATATATATTCAACCTCATGGAGGTCTGAACACACCCTCCCTGTTTCTTTGTCTCCTTGAGCCAAGACATTGACATCCAGGAATAGTTCGGGCATGTTAGAGCATCCACTTGGATAAAGTAGAGTATCCACTTGAAAGGAGCCCACTGTGTCCTTCAACCCTTCATCCTCCTCACATGAAGAGCTCAATTCTCCTACACGAGGCTCCTGCAAGTCAGGATTCCCACTCTGCTCCGAGGCAGTGCTGGCTGCTGCCTCCATCCCGGAACGCTTGGGATCCTTCAGCACAAGAGGTGCCAGAGAAACCGCGGTGACAGCCCCAGGCCAGGGCTGCTGCTGCTGCCAAGGCACCGCCAGGAGGGAGGGAGGGAGGGGCTGGTCACAGTGGGGAGCACACCAGAGAAGGGGTGCCCTTCTACAGGTCTGCAGACACCACAACTCATCTACACAACGGACTTCACCACCATGCTGACGGAGAGGAGAGAAGGCGAGGGAAACGGGGCCGGGCTGGACAGGAAGAGGGGGATACAGTCATGGGGAAGGGGAAGGGAGAGAGGAAGATAAATGAAAAACAGGAGTGAGAAAATATGTAAGGAAATTAAAGAGACTGAAAAGAAAAATAAAGTAACAATAAAATTAATAATAATAATAATAATTAAGAAAGAAAAGAAAAACGCACTCAGACAAGCGGACTCACAACTTCTCCAAGCGGAAGGAGGCATGGAACACATGCAGAGGATCAGCACATGGACAGTCTTTAAAGGGGAACCTGTTTTCTTTCAAGCAGGGAGCGAGGGCTGCTGCTCCTCCCGCACGCCTGGCGCCGACGTCCCTTCGTCACTCAACGCTACGCCACTGCCAAGCCCCCCAAGCTCCCAGCACTGGCAGTGCTGCCCTGGCAAGGAGGGCCTGGGGAGGCCACCCAGGGCAGGCTGCCGTGCCGAGGGGCAGGGGAGCTTGGTGCCTTGTCTGTGGTTTTTGGGTTTCCCTCTGCAGGGAGACGACAGCCCCCTTTTCCCTGTTCCAAGATGCGCGCCGCATCCTAAGAAAAGAGGATGGGAGAACTCCTCGTGCTGGCTCAGTAATTGTATCATTTATCCCTGCCCATCCATAAAAATTACCTGAGCTTCACCTAGTAAAAGCCACCATGCTGCAGCAGGGAGCTCACATGCTGCCTCTCCTTCTCCTCTCAGCTTCTAATGCTGCAATAGA
This sequence comes from Vidua chalybeata, assembly GCF_026979565.1. Taxonomy (NCBI): domain Eukaryota; kingdom Metazoa; phylum Chordata; class Aves; order Passeriformes; family Viduidae; genus Vidua; species Vidua chalybeata. The sequence goes on along the minus strand of NC_071552.1, from coordinate 4,231,818 downwards.
GAAATCTGTCTGGTCTGGTGTAAAATCCCTGTGCTCCGCATGCACTGACAATTTTATGACCCCAAATCAAGAAATTACTCAGCTGGGTTCTCTACGGGATTCTTCGCTTATTGAAGTGAGATTTATTGGTCTGTTTTCCCCTTTTTGGGGATAATGACTCTGGAGATGCCCCTGTGACTGCAGTTCCCAGCAGCATCCTGGAGTAGGACACACGGCTGCTCCCACCTTGCTGGGCAGTGTCACCCTGCTTCTCAAAATCCATCAGCCCACAGCAGCCAGCACTGGAGCCAGTCAGGATCTAAACAAAAGCCACACCAAACTCAGACACGAGCCTGGACTCACCTCTGCTGTGCTAAAGCCATGACTGCTCGTGTCCCTAATGCTGCCAGAGCAGGGAAGTGCCACAGAGCAAGAACAAACAGCCACTTCCTCTCTGAGGGCTTCCCCATTTCCCAAAAAGCCTGGCACGGCCCAGATCTCAGCAAGGCTTGGTGCCAGCTTTGCTCCTCACAGGATGCCCTGCTCTGGGATCAGCAAGGAAAAACAGAAGGAGAAGGCGGCCAAGTGCTCAAGAGATTTGGAGGCTCAAATAGGATGGGTTTTGTCACGCCAAGAGGATGGCTCCTCCATGGAGCACACACATCCAGCACCCCCTCCTCACCAATCCTGCTCTCCCCACCCCAGGACAAACCTCCAGGTCAGCTGGAGGAATTCCCCTCTCCTGGAAACATCTCCCTGATTTCTCTAGGCATCCCAACTCTCTCTCACGAGGCTCTCTCCCAGCCCAAAAAGGCTTCTCAGGCTGTTGGAGAGAATCAGCCACGACCTTCACTCTTCCCAACCAAGGCAGCAAAGCTTAACCTTTTGTAAGACCTGTCCTAAGGAAGTTTGGGTATGGCCATGCTCTTAGAAACAGGCACATCTACAATCCCATCTCTGCTTTCACAACCAGCCTGGCTGATGGCCAAACAAGTGTTGCCAATTCTCTGGGTCACAAATTACTATTATTCCATCTGGATTTGGCAGCTTTAGTGATATTCTTCTGCTTCTACGGTCTGAAAACCATCTCCAGATTACTCCATCCCAGTTCCAGAAATGCCCATGGCTATCTAGGAAACCAGCCCCATGAAGGCAGCCCAGGAGGAATTTTCTTGGAAGAGTCTTTCAAGATCTGTTTAGTGCAGTTTAATTACAGCTGGGTCAGAAGAAGTCAAAGATTTCTCCAAGGAGAATTTCAAGGATTTTCCCATGACTACACCTGTGATGGGAAGGAAAAAACACCTTTCTGGCAGCCTGAGATCATAGTTCTGCTGCTGCCAAGCATACAATCCATCTTGAGAGAAAGACTTTTTCCATTTTCTGTGATTGAAGAGACTTGGGAAAAGAAAACAGATCCAGATACTGCTGGAAACAAAATTCTCCGTGTGCTGGACTGCAGCTGGAGACTGATTTTTGGAGCCCACTCTGAGCATGCTGTGTAAAGCTGGTGGCTCCAGAGGTGGCTGTTTTTCCTGGCTCCAGGGGGTGGCTGTGGACTCTTCCTGGTTTGGATCATCTGGGACAACCCCTCAACACACACCTCCCTAACACCACACAACCCTTGTGCACCCTGCCAGGGCCAAAAGTGCCACGTGTGTCACCACCCCCCAAGAAAGGAAGGGTGGCCCAGGGAGACGGCAGCTCGGCTCATCCCAAACCCCAGCCCCGAAGGCAGGGGAGCAGCGTGTGCTGCTGGGAGGGGAAACCCAAAAGCCACAGAGACTGTGCGTCCAGAGGTGTTTCCTAGTGTTTTCACATTCCATATTCCCCTTTAAAGGAAGAGATGGTATTGGAAAAGCCCCTTCCGTGTCCCCTGTCATGCCCCGCTCCCGGCCACCCTCCACAGCACCCACACCATCCTTTCGGACATGGATCACCCTTACCTATTGAGCTGAGGAGAAGCTTGTCTCGACAACACTGCCCAGATAGCTGAGATTAATCAAAAACAAAGCAGTTATCAACACCCGCAAGGAGCCGAGCTCCGCAACACATCAGCACGTCAACAACTCCAAAGGAAAAAGGAGGGAAAGAAACCAAACTGAAACACAAACGAAACGAGGCTGGAGAAGAAAGGGGGAAAGAAACAGAAGAGAAAGGAAAAGAAGAAACAAAAACGATAATCAACAAAGCGAATGGATACACTGCATAAAAGCACGGACAACAGTGCTGCTCTAACACGGCTCTGTCCTGGAGCTGGCTCTCCTTGGCATGCCCTGCTAGAGACATGGACCTGTGACTACATCCCTGACTGCATCGCTCCATAGCTGGGTTTTCCAGAGGCACACAGAAGTCATTTCAGGCTCATCCAGCTGCTCTCCCTCCCCATCCTCTCTCCCCTGAGCCCTCCTTCCTCCGCTTCAGTGCCGGAGGGATTTGCTAAGGCCATAACGCTTCCAGGTACCAGAGGGCGGGAGTGAAATGCGGAGGGCACTGCGGGGTGAAACGCTGCCTCCCCCCTCCCCAGAACACAGCCTCTTCTCCAAACGCCTCCGACCGCGCCGGCTCCGCGGGGCTGGGAGCCCCGGCCCCCGACTCCTCTCTGCCACAAGCCGGAGGAGGGGGCTCAACCCCACCAGACAAGAAGCCAGAATGAAGCAAGACGAAAGGATGGGACGAAAGCACGGCTACGGGGTCTAAGGTGCTGTGAAAGACGGAAGGAAAGAGGAGAAATAGAGAGAAAGAGAGAGAGAGAGAGAGACGCTTTTGCCTGGAGCAACCCTGGTACCTGGAAAACCAGCCGCTACTGTCTAGTGCAGCCACATCCCTCTTTAGGGCAGGATCTGAGCGTGCCGGCAGCCTCCCGATCTCCGCTGGGCTTAGTTTATTTTTATTTTTGCTCCTCTCCTGACATGCTGCTGGTGTGGCTAAGTCCTTGATCTCTCCCTGCCCGCGTCCTGGGGCTGCAGCATCCCTTTTGCAGGTGGGGCGGTGACCGTGATAGCTGTTTCTGTCATGCATTAAAGCTCTCTAGACTCCGCGGGAAGGAAGAGGAGGAAGACAGAGGCGCGGCGGCGGCGGCCCTAACGTTCGAAGAAAGCCAAGAGCCAGCAGCTAGAAGAGGAAACAACCTCCAGTGACACCAGGACACTTACCTAAGCGAGCCAGGTCTTTGTACACCTGGTAGACGGCCCGTAGCCCAAGTCGTGGCGCTTCCAGATTCCCAAGGGACCGGGAAGGTCGCCTGCCTAAAACCCAGCGCTCTCGGGCGGCGGCCATGCAACCCGTGCCCGTGGCACCAGCCTCTGCCTAGCAAAGCCCGCGGGACGCCGTCTCCAAAAGGGATGCTGCAGCGTGCCCAGAGAGACCCTACCAGTTGGGATGGTGATGGCAGGGAGGGAGTCAGAGGGAGTGGGTAAGGCAGGGTGGGGGAAGCCAGGAAGGGGCTGGGGGGGATCACCATGGGGCTCACGCACTTACCCTGTGGCGGCTACCGTGGTGGTGGATGTCGGCTCCGGTTGGAGAATCTCCTCGTCAGCCCTCCTTGGAGAAGGGATGTCTCCGAAAACATCCATGGTGTCCACGGGCAGGGAGGAGCCCTGGGAGTTGGAGAAGCCGGTGCCCACGGGGGTGAAGGCGGTGGTCGGTCGGAAGCTGGGGCTGTCCCCACGGCTGCTCGGCGCCGGAGATCCCGTGGAGGACGGCGTGGATTTGCGGGAGAAGCTGACGGCCGCGGGCGGCTGCAGCGTGATCTCCGACACCTCCGCCTGCTGGATGAGCCCCGGGCGGGGCCGGGCGCGGGCAGTCAGCTCCGGGGAGCTGTTGCGGGAGCTCAGGGGACTTTGGGTCAGAGGAGAAAGCCTTGAAGGTTGTAGCACCACCTGATGTAAACTGGGCTCAGCCCTCCTGACCTGCCGAGGGCTGGGCCGAGGTCGGGGTTGGGGCTCGTACCACCTGGTGTCCAGGCTGAATGTGCTTGTGCCGCTGGGGCCGACGGGCTCGGACGGTTCGTGGTAAGGCAACACGGGTATGCCCATACCTTGGCTGGTATGTCTTAGCTGCCCTTGACATCCCATGGGTTGCATAGGTTTGTCCTGCCACTTGGTGGTAGTGGGCACGGAGGATTGACCCCTGCCCGGTGACTTGCCGGTCCAGCTCTTTGGTGCCTCCAGGGGCAGGATGCCCGAGTAGGATGCGGGGACCACCTGGAGGGAGGAAGGTGGTGGCCCCCGAGGAAGGCAGCCCGTGGGCTGGGAGCCCTCGGCCGCCTCGCAGGGCTGGAGCTGGTGGGGGAACGGCGCGGGGGCCAGCTCCAGGCTGCCGAAGGGGAACTCGGCCCTGCCCCAGGGCTCGGGGGACCGGCCCCCCGTGGGGGTCTGGGCCAGGGGCAGCGTGCTGTTGGAGGCATTCTCCCCATTCTCCTCGGGGATGGTGGGGTGTCCGAAGGGCCCCTCGGGGGGCAGCGGTGGGGAGGACATGACCGAGCTCAGTGGGCTGACTTCTGGCATGTAGAAGGGCGGCGGGTCCACCTCCCCGGGGCTGCTGCTGCTGAGGTAACCGTAAAACTGGTGGTGGAAAGCCCGGGGGGCCGGCGGGCGGGCCTGGCCGGTGGCCTGCAGGGTGCCGGGACCCTCCAGAGCCCGGTGGAACCGGGGGCTGTATGCTGGTGGCTGAAGGTAGGACTCCTGGCTGGAGGAGAGAGGGGTGAGCTGGGCTTTCAGGGCGGTCACGGAGGTGGGGACGACGGGGTCATCGTTCTCCTCGTCCGACTGCCTGAACTCGGGGTACATGTCTGTCTCCTCCACGAAGGGGAAGCCCTCGATCCGCCGTGTCTTCAGGGAGGGCTCCATCTCCGCCGGGTCCATGACGAAGCGTCCGTCCGGCCCGCGGCTGATGAGCTCGATTGGAGTGGTGGCCTCAGCTTCGGCCTCCGCCTTGGAGACGCTGTACTTCTTGCTGCTGATGGCTCGTTTGGTCTTCTTGTAAAGGGAGAGTTCCTTCTCCTTGGTGGGGCTCAGCATCCGCTTGGCCTGAGGGCCCTGGTCGTCAGAGGACTCCGAGGGGGGACGGAGCGTGCGGATGCTCTCAGGACTCACCTTGCCGGAAGACAACCTGGACCACAGGGGAGAAAAACCAAGAGAGGGGACGGTCACCCGGAGCGGAAAGGAGCCCTTCTCGCCCAGAAGAACAACTCTGGATCCTGGAAACAAAGTGCTACCAGCTCTCAAAAGAGGAACCTCTGGGAGAAATTGGCAGGGGCAGAGTCTCGCCAGCAGCAGTGCACAACATCCCTGCTCCTTGGGAGGGCAGCTCGGAACACTCAGGGCTGAAAGCTCACCCCAACACCTCACAATAAGCTCCACCAACACCCCAACACCTCACAACAAGCTCCACCAAGACCTTCCAACAAGCTCCACAGCCCCACAGGGAAAAAAGACACAACCAGAGCTCACTTCCAATTCCTTCTGGGGTTTCTTATGTCCTCCTGAACTATCCATGCCCAGGAAAGGCCCTGAGAAGAGGGACATCAGGCAAATGTTCCCTCCCACAGAACTCAGCCTCTTACTTGGAGATGCTGACAGATCATTTCAGACCAAATCTTTCGCCCATTCTCGACACTCAGACTTTAGGCTGAGCACCTCAAAAGGCAGAGAGCATCAGGTTAGTTCCCTCATCCCCATCCAGAGAGCCTTGGACAAACAGGATGGAGGGGCAAAAGACAGCAGATTCAACAGACAGTGCAGGTTATTTCAGTGCAGTGGATGAACTGAAAACAAGTAAGATTCAGATCCACCAGCACCAGGACATTTTCCAACAGTTGAGGAGCCAAAGAATGAGGTGTCCACATCCCAGACTCTTGCACTCCCACCGGGAAGATGCTCCTGCTGATTTGCAGCTACACATGCTTTTGATGGGCTCTGCAAGGAGCAGTGGCTTCTGCAGCACCACGATCCACCACCTTTGGGCATGTGTGGAAAAAGGCTTCAGCAGGGCATTCTTCAGGAGAAAAGATGAATTTCCCAGGAAAAAAAAGAGCCAACAGAGAATGATTCAAAAACTACACTGAGCTGGCAGGAAGGACTCCATATGCAGCAGGCTAGTCCTTGTCCTAAGGAGCCCCTTCCAACTGGTGTGGAATTGAGTTCTATCAGCCAACTCCAGCTTTGGAAAATGTTCACAGATCCAGCGGGGTCATCTCTTAGCTCAGTTTGCTGCATTTGTCCCTGCTGCTTTCTGCTCCAAAGCCCATTTGTCTCTTGTGAACTGCTGTGCTCCCAAAAGTTCAGGGAACACCCAAAACCAGCTCATCAGGAGCAACCAAGTAAGGATGAGATATTTCCATTTGAGCTTTGCAATGACTGTAGGAGGGAGGCACCTTGAAGACCCCTCAGCCTGGTGCTGCAGCTAAGACAGATACTTACGGGGACTCCAAACTCTTCCTGCAGTGGGTTATCGAGAGAGGAGGGTCTGGAAGAGAATAAAAAGGGGAAAGAAGAGAGAACGCTGAGGAGGCGCAACATGACAGAGACAAGACAGACTCAACATCACGACAACAAAAGACACTCAACAAGAGGCCAAGGTTTCATTGCTCCAGTGCTTTAATGGTTGCTGACAACAAACAGCTCCCGTCACAGGGTCCTGCCCGTCCTGCTGCCACAGCCCCGCAGGCTGGAGGAGACGGAGCCGCTTCCCTGCCCTCTCCAGCTCCCCAGCCACCCTTTTCCCTACCAGCCACTCCTGCATGGAGGCTGCAGTCCCAGCTTTTGGGAAGCAGAGCAGCAGGGTCTCCTTTGGGGTCTTCTCTAGCCCAGCACTGCCCGCTCCAGGCTGGGAGCAGCTGGAGAGCCCAGCTCCAGGGGGACCTGGAGGAGGTGAGCAGTGCCCCCCCATCTGCATCCCAGAGGACAGCCCAGCCCTAAATCCCCGGCTCTAGGAGTTATCACCACGTGGGAGAGCTCCCTCGGAATTCCCAGGCTAGTTTCTCTGGCGCCTCTTCACCCACCCTGCCTCTCCCGCTCCCGACCACGAGCGCTTTCAGGCACAGCCGAGGGAGGAAGTCAGGGCTTCACCTGAGGACGCGCACGGACGAAGAAGAGACAGACAGGGAAGAAGGTTACGACCACAACACAACCAGGGGGGAGAAACGAGGGGGAGACAGGAAGGAGGGAGGAAGCACACCGGGAATGGACTCACCTTTCTTGCGCTTGAGCTTGCGTTTGCGTTGCTTGTTGACGAAGCAGGCGGCGAGTGTGCTGAAGAGGATGGCAGCAGCCAGGAAGCAGATGGTGGCAACGATGCCAGCCAGCACCGGGCGGGCTAGGCCCTCGTCCGTCAGGTCAGGCTGAGGAAAAACATCTGGGGAAAAAACACAGTTTAGTGTTATACCTGCTGCCTTCCACAGAGAAAGGGAACTCCACAGTGTTCCACAGGGTGGAGGCAGTGATAGTCTCCAGGAAAGATAATCTCTGTAAAGACCCTGCTTCCAAGCCAGCCCACCCAGGGAGAGCAATCAGCACTGCTTCAGGGCCAAGGGATTTGGTGGTCTCACACCAGATCACAGAATCATAAGATAGTTTGAGTTGGAAAGGGCTGTTTAAGGCTGTCTAGTCCAACTCCACTGCAATAAGCAGGGACATCTTCAACTAGATCAATTGCCCAAAGCAACCTGATAAACCTTTCTGTGTTAGCTGATGGACACCCAGGGAAGAAGCCTCCACACCAAACAAATACACATTTATGTCTAAACAGACACAACTGCAGCAAACCTGCAGTCACTTCCTGACTGAATAACCTGCGGCAGCAGCACAAGGTATTTCAACCTCTTTGCCAGTGCTTCACTTCAGCGTTCCCATGAAAACCGGGCTCCAAACCCCTTGCTAAACAGAAGCACATGTGAATCCCCAGCAGACCTCAGCTGGGGGCATGTGCAGATGTGCACCCTGCACACTCGGTGCTCCTGCCCTGTGCCATATCCAGGATCAGAGCATTCCCCCATGGAGCCGGGGCTTTCAGCCTGGGAGAGCAGCTGCCTGGGGCCGGGCACCTGCCAAACCCCATCAGAAAACCTGGGCGTGAGGAGCAAGGGAAGCGAGCAGGGAGGCTGCAGCAAGCTCTCCTCACCACGCCGGCACCACTTGGGGGCAGAGAGAGACCGCGGCATCGCAGCACAGCCGGGCTGGGCTTTCCACGAGAGCCAGAAAATCCGGGCTCGCCGCATCCCCATCCCTTCCTGCTGCCCTCGCCTTCCCCAGCGCCATCACAACCCTCCTCCGCCTGCCCCGCGGCTCGAGGAGCATTCTCCGAGCTGCATATGCAGGGAACACGCACGAACTGCAGCACGTTGCAGTCTCCCTGCTTGCAAAGCTCTTTTCCCTGTGGACTCTGCACTGCAGTGCTACGTTTCCCTCTCTCCACCTTTCATTCCCGCTCCCAGGCTGCGCCAGTGCCCGCTCGGAGCTTTGTTCTCCAGGCTCACCGCAGAGCCGGCGCGTGCTGGGCTCTGCGGGGCTCTGGGATTTGTCCTCGCCTGCTCCCATCAGGGCAGCCTGGGGTCAGCGCAGTGTTCAGCACACCCACGACAGCCCTGCACTCCCCTCAGCCCAGCTCACAGCCCCACAGCCATGGGGAGAAGAGGAGCCAGCCCTCACCTGTACTGGACACGCCAGCGACGTTGCTGGGTTCGCTGATGAGATCCTGCATGACCGCCAGCACACGGAACTCGTACCAGGTGTCCTGCAACACCAAACACACCTGTCAGGGCCCCCACACAGCCTCCAGCCTCGTCCTACCAGAACCTCTAACATCCCCCAGGTAAATAAAACCCTCTAACCACACATTTTTAATGTTAGCAAGTCAGGCTTTTTAACTTGCCCAGGGGGTGTGTGGCCATTTTGTGTGGCCAACCAAAATTCTGGCCTCCACCCAGACACAGATACAAAACTTTTTCATCTATTTATAGGCTTTCATCAAACAAAAATCATTGTTCATTGGTTCTAAGTTACACAATTCTCTTTCATTAATTAGTATTCTATCCTCTATTGGTTATTGATTTCTCGCTTCTTATGCTAATTAGTGCATATTTTTAGTAATTTTTTCCTCCTGTAGGGATTTTCTAATGTATACTGAGACTTGGTTAATCTCTTTAGCTTCTGGTTTCTGTAAAATGTCCTTGTGGTCCACAAATCCTACATTCCAACCTCAACAATACATCCTTCTCTCCCTTTGTTCATTGAAGCATATCAGACTGACTTTATCAAAACTTTAAGTCTCAGCCATTTTCTCAAGCTGTGTTGCTACAAAAGTAGCTTATAACAACTTTGCCAAATGCTAGCTAAGAGTAATTGAAGAGTAACACACTATCATTTATATGTATATTGATTGCGATTACTTAACACCATCAACTAAAATTATTAAAATGTTCTATCTTTTCCAACACTTGCCCAGCTCCTTGATTGAGCCATTCCAAAACTTCCCAGGAGCTGCAGCAGGTGGTGCAATATTATCACAGAACCATGAAGGCTGGAAAAGATCATTGAGTTGGGTGTGGCGTGGGCAGCCCCTGCTCACCTGGGACAAGTCCTTGGCAAAGAACTCGCTCTCGGAGCCCGGGATGCCATCATCCAGGATCTCCCACTTCTCCGCCACGCGGAATTCCATGATGTAGCGGTCGATGGGGAAGCTGTGGTTGGCGGGAGGGAGCCACGACAGGAGGACGCCTTGCTGTGTCCGGTTGGCTGTTAGGCACCTCGGTGGGGTAACCAACACCAGAGGCTCTGGAGTTGTTACAGGGAATGCTGGGGACAGAGCAGAAGGGACAGGGACACCTCTGAGCTGGGGCAGGGCAAGCACAGGAGATCCTCTTCCACACGTGCCCCCAGCAGCAGCAGAAGGACCACTGTGGCTGTTCCCACATTCCAGGAGTTTAGGGCACGTCTTGGGAGTCTGGTCTCTTATCACAGAAATAGAAAAGTGGATTTTCAAAAGGCACTGGACTAATGAGGCCGTGATTCCAGGCCTTCCTGCTTCCTCCCACCTCCACCTGGGAGCCCAAAGGCTCTGAGCTGTAACAAGTGATCTCGTGCTCTATTAATACCCCCTGATCCCAGCTGAACTTAAGGAGGATCTGAAAGGTGACTGGCACAGTACAGCTCTCCCATGCTGTCTCTCAGGACAAGCCTTCCAGAGCCTCATGCATCCAGCAAAGTCTGCAAGCTTCATCCAGGACCCTCCACAAACTATCTCCTACATGGCTGGAAACTATTGCTGACGATGTTCATCTCCATCTCCATCTCCAGCGGACAGGACACATGGAGCAAGCCCCTTCTCCACACAGACCTCCCAGATCCCTTCCCAGCCCTCCCCTGTTCCCAAGGAGGACCTACCTAGAGTGTTCACAGTGACCACCTCACTGAAGGAGCTGGTGCCCAGCTTGTTTTGAGCCAAGACACTGAACTGGTAGGCAGTCTCTGGTTCCAAGGTATCCACCAGTAGCCAACTGGAACCAGCTGGCACAGGGAGAGACAGCCAGTCATGGGGTCCAAACTGGGCTCTCTTCATCCTGCCGAGAGAAAAGGGAGCATCCTCAGGGGAAGGTGTCTTTGACAGGGAGGACAAAGAGGCAGCATTAATTTCTTATGCAAAAATGGAGCTTTCCCGAGCAATGGTTTGGTTTGACAGCAGTGATGTGGATGAACATGGGGCAGCCACTCGCCACCCACGAGCTGGCAGAGGACACCATCCCCTCGTGTCCCACCAGCTCTCAGGGGCACTGCCACCAGCTCTCCCCTCTGCCCTGAGCGGGGTCAGGGATAACAGCAGTGCCAACAGCCCCGCTCTGACGCGATCTCCACCAGATTCCCATGGGCAAAAGCGGGAGCTGGAGCATTTTGGTGAGTGCTGCAAAGGGAACGGCTGACGCAGGAGACAGGCCCTGTTCCCATTTATACCTCGACATCTCCTGAGCCAGAGCCAAGTTCTCCCTCAGCTGTAGCCCTGTACATGTCATCCCACGAGAGACATTTAACTAAATCCCCATCTCTGACACATTTGCACAAGTCGGGGGCTGCCAGCACACCCTGGGGCACCACTCAGGGTTTGGCAGAGCAGCAGAGGCACTGGCAGGGAGTGCAGGACACAACCTTTCTGCTGGGGTCTAACCACAAACCCAGGGTGAAAAACACCCCCAGAGCCATCCCAGTGCCACCCAGGAGCATGCAGCCACCTCCACAAGCCATCAATCCCACCAGGATCCCACATCCCAAAGCAGCACCACTGCATGACTGCTATACTGCAAGTATAGGTGCTCGTGTTAGAAAGATGTTTTAGGGAGTCTGAGCCCTCAGCTGCAGGATTTGGTGGTGTACATGGAGGAATTGGGAAGGATTAGTGCAGATGGTCTGTCCTGGACAGGTAAGGGGGCTCATCTGCAGCCACCAGCACACAGCCAGGTGAATCCACCCAACAGGAAAAAAGGAAAGAGAAATAACGCTGCTGTCCAGGGAGCAGAAAGTGAGGCAGAGAAACAGCAGCAAGCCATGGAAACAAGCAGGTCAGTGGAGAGCCATGCATGTGCTGTGTGCCTCTGCCAAACCCAGGGAAAGCCTCTGGATCACTGCAGCTCCAGCTGGACTGCAGATCCCAGGATCCCTCACCACCGTGGCAGAGGCAGGAGGGCAGCAGGGCAGCCCCTCTCCTGGGCAGGTCCCTGCAGTGCTTAATCCCACTGCCCTCACATCCCTCCTTCCCGGCACTGCTGCGGGCAGGGGCACACAAGAGAGGGGCTGAGGGTGGGGAAGGCAGGGGGTAAATGCAGCACTGAACTGGGAGAACCCCCTTGCTGAGGGAGCTGGAATGCTGTGCTGGCCCTGGCCACTCCTGGGGAGCGGGGTTTGCATTTCCAGCCTCAGCAACAGCAGATGCGGGAGGAGAGCACGAATCCAGAGAAAATGGAGCCATGTTTTGCTTGAGCATCCCGCAGCCACAGCAGGGAGGAAAGCACACGATGGCACTCTGGATGGCACTACATGAGCCAGCTGTGTCCCAGATCCCTGGGCCCAGGGAACAGCACATCCCTCAGGGATCACACCCTAGGGTCAGGGCAAGACAGGTCACTGCCTCCGTGTACAAAGTCCCCACAGCTCCCTATGAATTCCTTAATGCAAGCTTGGTGCAAGCACCCTTCCCTGCTGGCTGCTCTCTCCCTGTGGAGTCTGGAAGAGCCACAAGGAGGCAGGAATCCGAGAGTAGGTTGCAGAGCAAGAGCAGCAGCAGCTGCTGATGCAGCCAGAGCAGAGAGGTTTAACCACTCCTTCCCAAGGACATTTTCATCAAAGCAAGGTCTGCACTGCTCAGCTTGCTCCCTCATTTTCCCCCTCTCTGTTCAATCCATTCTTTCTTTCCATCTCCAGACAGACAGCTCAGCCCCAGGCTGGAGCAGAGCAGAAATCATTACAGGCAGCGTCTCCCTCTATCCTCTCTATCAGCAGCCTCAGGGCAAATTAAGGCAAGGAAAGAATGAGAGAGAGAGAGGAAGGGCTGGAGAATGCCAGCCCAAGGCTGGAAAGGGAACACATCACCCCCTCCACATTTCCAAGGATGATTCTTTAGAAGAAGATGACAACAGCAGAGCCCAAAGAAAACCCCAGCCTTGCTGCACCTACATTTCTCCTTCCCCTGCCCCAGGGGAAAGGCAGAGGGCTGAGCCTGCCCCTGCTGCAGGAAGGTGGGATGCACCTGGGTGCTGGGGAGCACAGGAGCTATGGGAGCAAAGCCCCAGTGCCAGGATCTCACAGTGGCTGGTCATGATCTCAGCTGGGATTTAACCACCTCCAGGGAGCCACAGAGCAAGGAGAGAACATTTCTGCTTAGTCACAGCTCTTCCAGGACACACTCTCTAAAGGTTGAATTTTCCATCCTCTCCCTGGCTGTTAAGCCTCATAAACAGTTTATCTTGAAATTAGATGCCAGAGGCACAGCTACACGAATGCAAAGCATCTCCCATGTACCACAAGCAGAGTAAAACCTGCTGGGGCAGACGGAGGCAGAGGCCAGCACAGAAGGGAGAGGAAATACGGGAACTACGCGATCCCAGCACCACCACCACCCATCTCTCCGAGGAGCCCCGAGGGAGCTCAGCCCTGTAAGCCCCACAGGCACAGAGCTGGGCACACCACCCTCCCCACCCTCCTCCCCCCGCTGCTCGAAGCTCGGGTCGGCTAGGAAGGAAAAGAAGCAGAGAGCAAAGCATGCCAGGATGACTCACAGAGGGCCGTACCAAACTGAGAAAGTCTGCTCGTATCCACCGTCATAGCCGGGCTCCCAGGAGACGTTGGCTGAGGTCATGGCGGCCACGACGTGCACGCTGGTCGGGGCGTGAGGGCTTGTCCCTGCAGAGACAGGGGACAGCTTAGAGGAGAGCAGCACCAGGGCTGGAAGGGCTCTTCTCCCAAGCCATGGTCCAAGGGGACTCCTCTTGCACCCAGCCAATGGCCAAGGCCATTTCTGCTGGAAATGGCAGCAGGACAGGTGGTCAGAACAACAGCACAGAGAAAGGCAACTCCACCAGGAAATAACATTTAAAGGAGACATTGCTCTTAGAATCACAGAGTGGTTTGGATTGGAAGGAACTTGAAGGGACATCTACTCCCTCCTGACATGGGCAGGGACACCTTCCAGTAGACCAGGCTGCTCCAAGCCCTGTTCAACATGACCTTGAACACTTCCAGAGATAGGGCAGCCACAGCTTCTGTGCCAGGGCCTCATCACCCTCAAAGGGAGGAATTTCTTCCCCATATCCCATCTAAACCCCCCATCTCTCAGTTTAAAGCCACTCCCCCTTGTCCTGTCACCACAGTTCTCCTTGTGGGGAGCAGTCCCATCTCCTGCCTTGCCTGGGGGGCTCTCCCCAGGCCCCTTCCCCCCCTGCCCGTACCTACGACGGTCAGGTGGGTGCTGGCAGTAATGCTTGCGACGATGTTGGTGGCGACGCACTCCCACTCGCCGTGGTCGTCCTTGCCGAGGGAGCGGATCTGCAGGGTCCCGCCGGGCAGCGTGTTGTGCTTGCTCCTGCTGGGCTTCCCTACCTTGGGCAAGGAGCGGGGTGGGGGGCCAGGCAAAGAGAGAAAAAACACGACTCAGCAGCGGGTTGTGGGGCAGGGCGAGGCGGCGGCGGGGTCACTAAGCTACCTGCGCGGCCCAGGGGACACCGCCGGCCACCGGCAGGGGATCTGGTCTCTCCGGTCGTGGCAAGGCAGACGGTTCCCCCGTTTCCGAGAGGACCTGGGGGGCAACGCGAGAGGCATGCGTCAGGAGGCTGCTGCTCAGCACTCACACACAAGCGGGAAACCCCACGGCACTCGCACGGACACCGAGCCCCGCGCCGGGGCTCAACCTCCGGCATCCAAAGCTGAAACTGCTGCAAGGAGGGGCACTGGCCGTCCCAGCAAACCCCCTCCCGGGATGGGGAAGGCATAGGCTGCCCCAGGAGATGCCCAAACTGCCTCAGTTAGCAGCAGATGAGAGGCTGGACCCTTCACATCAGAGGTCTGGGCAGCGAGGGCCCCATGGGGATGTGGGAGGATGGCGTGCGTGGAGGTGCCTGGAATCTCTCAAGCCGAGCGGAAAGATGGATCTTGTAACAACTCATCTATGTCCATCAGCCAAAGTTGTGCAAATCCCACGTTGTCCTGAGTCCTCTTCAGCTGTTCTTCATGTGAGGGATTCTGCTGATCAACACCAGGACCCACATGTTGACGCAAAAAAGGAGAAGCAGAGGAGCCCACGGACACGTGGGGTTACCAGTGCAAGGCAAGGAGTTCTTCAAGAGACTGGTCAGCACTGGCGGGCTGATGGGGAGGGAGGAAGTTGGCTTCTGCCACTGGCAAACTGAGCTCAGCCCAAGCCAGCCTTGACTGGAGTTGGAGGAGATAAGCCAGAACCACAAAATGAGGAGGACCAGCAGAAGACACAAGTGGGATTGGAAAGAAACCTGGCTGAAAGTGGTGAGGGCATGGAAAGAAAAATAAGATGGAGAAAAAGACTAAACAGCCAACAAGCTTTAGGCAGGTCACTAGCAATGTGACATACAAGTCATGGTCCTCCTCGTGCTGCTAAAAGGGACCCAGAGATGCAGCAGCTCAAGACACAAGGATTGGGGATGCTTCCACTGGGAGTCCCTCCCTGACAGAGGGACCCAGATCACTCTCAAGAGCCCTAAGAAGGTGAAAGGCTTGGAAAGAAGTTCCTGACAGCACAACAAAGAGCCCAGGAGGTCTCCTGCACAGTGGCTTTCCTATGGGAGCAGTAAAGGTGGGAAGCAAGGGGAAGGCTGCAGGAGGACTGCAAAGCCCTCACTGCTCCCAGGCTGTGCCACCACACCCCGCTCTATGACAAGGGACATCTTGAAGTCTTTATATCCAGTTCAGGATCATTAAAACAGCTTCTTCCCAGGGCCTTTGAAGTCTTGGGGCAGTAAAGCAGGTGCTGACTGGTCCAGAGCCAAGAGACCCCTGGATGTGCTGCGGTGACACATCCCCTCCCTCCACAGGAGGTGTGTGCTGCGAGAACAGCATTGCCACGACTGCCATGTCCTGCTGGTGACCACCTGGGAGCCAGGCAAGGAGGAGGGTGTCCTGTGGGCAGTGCTGGCGAGGCAGAGGAGGGGGCCGGGGCGGGGGCAGTGTTTCAGCTTTGTGGATGCTGCCGTGTCGGTTTCCCGGGATTACTCGGCGGCCACAAGCCGGGCTTCCCCCACCCACCTGCGGGACAGGACGGCAGTGGCTCAGCCCAAAGCGAAGCAGCTGTACCTGCAGTTTGTTCTTACCGGGACAGAGTGTGGCTTCTCTGTCTGCAAAATTCACCAAAAGCCAAAGGCACTGCAGATTTGTCTGGCAGGCCGGGTACCTTTCTCCAGGCGATGATGGGAAAGGGGTCTCCGGCAGCAGCGCAAGGAATCAACAGCTCCCTCCCTGCCTCCTGTCTGTACTCCCAGCCTGGTAGCACCGTGAAATAGGGGGGGTCCTGCAGCCAAACAAGGGAAAACAAGGAGTGTCAGCCTGTCCAAACCCCCATCACCAAAAGCAAGACTTTGCCAGACCAACCCAATCCCCATTCTGGGTAAGCTTGAGGCATTGCAAGTAAAATTGTGTGGAGAACGTGTGCTAAGGAGCCTCGATGCACACCAAATTACACACCTGGAGGGAGATTCTCTCCAAAGAGCCACCACACTGGAGCATAGAAATATGGAATCACAGAATGGTTTGGGCTGGAAGGTACATTAAAGCTCATCCCATTCCACTCTCTGCCATGGGCAGGGACACATTCCACTATCACAGATTGCTCCAACCTGGCTTTGGATACTTCCAGGGATGGGGCAGCCCCAGCTTCTCTGGGCAACCTGTGCCAGGGCCTCACCACCCTCACAGAGAAGAGCTTTCTCCTAATTTCTAACCTAAATTTTGCCTCCTTCTGTTTGATCACATTACCCCTTGTACCATCCCTACAGTTCCTGACAAAGATTCTCTCTCCAGCTTCCTTGCAGGCCCCCTTAGACACAGGAAGGCTGTTGTGACAATTCCACACAACTTCTCTTCTTCAGGCTGAGCAGCATCTTGCTTTTTACCTCCTTGAAACAGGAAGAAACCCACCCACATCACATCAGCCATCACCCTGATTTCCTCGCCCCGGCAGCCGCCCCAGCGGATGTGTGTGTCTGGTACACAAAGCGTTATCATCTGAACCCCGGCGAGACACCATGAATCACCACGGCTCCCTCCCAGGCACAGGACTCCGTGTTCAGGGAGGGAAGAGGCAGCAGCTCCCACCCCAGCTGCACCGGGAACTGCACTGGGAGCTCAGCGCGCCCCAGGAGCACGTGGAGTTCAAATCATCAATTTATTAAAATCCTCCTGAACCCAAGCCCGGGCCAGCAGGGCTAAGTGTTTTGTTGGCAAAGGAGACATTCCAGGGAGATGTTTCCTCAAACTACCCCAGTCCAGTGTCAAAACCCGTGCTGCTGCTCTGGCAGGATATTTCCAGCTACACCAGACAGGGTGCCCCGGGGGTTTGCCTGTGCTGGTGGGAAGCACTTCTCCGACCACAGCACAGACACGCCCTCACCCTGGAGCCTCTGCTCTTCCCCACACAGCCCCGGGAGCTGCTCCTGGCACAGGAGGACACTGCTCCCAGCAAACCCATGGGATTTTGGCAGAAGAGTTACCTTCAGTACCAGTCGGGCAGGGGGAGACTGGCCCATCGTACCCAGGGCGTTATAAGGCACACAGGTGTAAGTGCCGAGAGCATCTTCAGTGGCCTCCTCGATCCGGATCGACCCGTCTTCCAGCAGGTTCCAGCCAGAATACTGCAGCAGGGAGAACCAGGGAGCTCATGCATCCAACACCCACCACAGCTCCTCATTTCCCCCTCAGCCAAGCCCCCACCCATGCCCAGGGTGCTGTCACATCTCTGGGAAATGCCCAATCCCACTGCCAACATCCAAAGCATCTCCTCAACAGTAGAGAGAGGAAACTTGGGCAACATCAGCCCGTCCAAACACAGCCAGGCTCCTTCATGTAGCCCAAAAGATTTAAGATCAGAATCTAACACTAAATAAAACTTGTTCTGGAGTCAGCAAGACATCTCCACCTGGAGAGCTGAGGGCACCAAGGACCAGGAGGCCACAGCAGCAACAGCTTTAAATGGAATTAAAACTTCAAATCGTTAATATTTAAGCAAAAAATTTAAAATATTGAGCGTTTTCTTTAAATATTTAATGGCTGATATCCTTGCTCTGACTGTCAAACCATGATTAGGGGAAGATGTAGATTTGTTAAAAGGGTCTTTTAACCACCAGTTGCCATTGGGAAAATAAAACAGGGCCATCAGGAGGTGACTTTAGGGGGAAGAAGGCATCAGATGTGGGAGACACAGAACGTCCACAGGCACTGTGGGCTCCATACAAGAACTGGAATTATCTCTGCCTACAGCTGATAAGGAAAAGCAGCACCATTCCATTCATGAGATTCTTCTCTCCCAACAGAAAGGGACCCACAGGGTGCCTGGTGGTGCTCACTGGTGTTTGCCAAGGACATGAGGGTCCAAACCCCTCTGTGCCCCCCTCTCCCCTCCCCCGGGGCTTCGTTACCTTCTCGATTCGCAGGGGACGCCCGTCCTTGTTCCACTTGACCAGCGTGACCGGGGGCTCTGCCTCCACCGGGCAGCGGATGTACCCGTGGATCCCGATGGGAACGTAGATGATGGGGGGCATGTTCACCACACGGGCAGGATCTGGGAGGGCAGCAGCACCACGTTAGCATGGGGAGAGAGCCCATCTCTCCTCCCAGCCTGGCTTCAGAGGATCTGCCTCACTTTTGTAATGAATTCCAAACGCAGCACCACCCTGGCTCCCACAGGCTGTTAAGCCAGGTTTGCTACACATAAATCCTCTGGAATACCTGGCATTTCTGGGAGGCTTTGCTCATGTCCAGGGTGTTCCTACCTGGGGCTCATTAAAGATTGCATTTAAGAAGAAATGGGAGATATGCCCGCTCCCAATTCCACACCAATTTGCATCCTGCTGAAGCCTGCACTGCTCCATTACAGCACAGCATGTGCCAGGTGTGATGAACACCTGTTTTTACATACAAGCACACACAGCCTGTATGTAAAAAGACACAGCCTGTTTTTACATACAAGCAATCAAAACTACTTAAAAGGCTTTAAAACACACCCAGATAGGAAAAGAGATCTGTGTCCAGGCTGCCACGAGTCCTTTACCTCCCATATCTGCTTGTACTCGTGCCTCATTGAGGCTGGGTCATGTTGAACAGCATCCACCTCACCCTTTCCAAGATGCAAATACCTTAAAATACATATCTAACCCCCCCTCCACGCTGCACCACCCACACAGAGAGGTGTCTCGCAATCCTCCAGTCTAGAATGTGTCATTAACAGCACTTCTAAGAGCTTTTTAATTAAGTGCGAGTGGGTTGAAGAGAATCTAGACTTTCTTTAATAAGAAGCTTTTTTAAAAAATGTTATTTTTAATAAGAAGAGTATTTCTACAATCTCGTCTAGACACCAGCAACACGAGGTTATGGGAAAATCCTGATGGGGCTTACTCTGCATTAAGGGATAAATGCAAGGGTTTTGGGGTGGGGGTTTTGGGGTGCACTGCTGATGCAAAGTGGGGGGTAAACATTAAGGTCCTTAATAGGAAGGGATGGAAGATGGAAGATTATTGTTTTCTTGGGGCAAAACCAGCAGAGTTTGGGAGTTCTGCTCCCAGCACATCACCCCAACCACTCCCCAAAACCGCATGCCCCCGGCAGTGGCACCATAACCCAGATTGCCCAGTGCCACATATGGAGCAGGCTTTACCCCCCTCTGCTTAACTCCACCTCTTAGGAAATGTAATCAAGGACTCCAGCAGTGCGGGAGAGGGTAATGGGATCGAGCCTTTCACTACTAGGTCACTGGCCAGGGGCCAGCCCGGCCCACTAATGACCCAGAGCTGTGTCCCCATCTGCTTTTGGAGGATGGGAATCCCCCTCCGGAGGCATCACCCCCGTGTGTATGAGGTTTGCTCAGGAGGAAAAGGGTTTGTGGCACCAAAAGCCAAGCACCCTTCCTTGTTCCGAAGCCTGGCTGAGCAGCAGATTGTCCGAGCCTGTTCTCCCTGCCATTAGAGCTATTTTTAACAACTATCAGCCCTGACAAGCGGCCCTGGATTAGCGGCAGGGCAGATTTAATGGCCTGAGGCCACAGGCTTTCCCAAGAGTCACCCAGCTGGGAACATCCAAGCCCCAAATCCCGCCTGTGCCTGGGCACAGCACTACTCACACCGTCCCCCTGCCTGCTCTGCCCCTTCATCCATCCCCACAGGCACCTGCCAGCCCTTCTCTCAGAAGCTCCCCACTAACCAGCACCAGGTCTAAAGGCAGCAGCAGCTCTAAGGCAGCCATGGAAAATCCACGCTGAGAGCCCACTTTGCTCAGGCCTGTCTTTCATTATGAAATAAAAACGCCAAAGTCTTTCCTAGCCGAGCAATATTGCAATTGGAGCGGCGGCAATTGAGGCCATTACTGTGGAATGCCACAGGATGCCGGTGGCACACTACCCATTACCTCCCGGGGATTCCAGGAGAACGAGCGAGCGTGGGAAGTACGCTCCTGCTACAGCCCTTTCTCCTCCGCTTGTTTAGATCACTTACCGCCTGAAAAATGTGACACACCGAGCTCGCAGAACGGCCCCGCCGTTCACAGGAATAAGCCCCCGAAATGAACACCAAAAAATACACCTTGGCACTGAGAGCCCTTACCTCACCCCAGCAGGGTGAGGACAGCCAGGGAGCAGCCATGGGATGATGCTTGCCCAATTAAAAAACACTTGTAGCCCAGGTGGACACCGGTCCCTGCTGAGCAGTGTCACTCAGGCTGCTCAGACCATTTGTTTTCTTGCCTCCCACACCCACGTGGGAGATGCTCTTAAGCTTTTTTGCTGAGGATGATTCCGTGTTCATCCAAAGGCTGCTGTCACATCAGCCTGATTCTCCCAGTGTCACACCAGGACAAGCGAGCCTCTGGGGCTGCCTGGGAGCCAGGTGTTACCAATCCCAGCCCCATCCCCGCACTCACACTGCACTGTCAGGTAGGCAGAGGCTGATGGCGAGCGGCCCAGGCTGTTGCTGGGGATACAGGTGTATTTTCCAGCATCCTCTGGTTTGACACGGAAAATAATCAGCGTCCCGTCGATCAGGATCCGCACCCTCAGCTTCAAGTCACTGCAGGAGAAGAGGAGAGGAGGATCACAAGGAGAGCCAGGGGCAAAACCCAAGACAATCCCAGCTCCCAGTACAACCCAGGAGCAGCAGGAGGAGGAGAACACGCTGCCCCACCAGCTATAAACTCACTTCTTGAAGTAGACGTTCTCCTCCTCCCAGTACCACAGGTAGGTGAGGTTCCCGGGATACGCCTCGGCCTGGCAGGTGAACAGCGCATCCTGGGAGATGTTGACTGTGATGTTCTCCGGAGGGGAAACTATAAAGGGAGGTCCTGGAGGGGGGAAGAGGAAGGTGTCACTCCCACCACGACAGCTGTCCCCACAAAGGTTGCTCAGGTTCAGCTCCATCACAGCGTTTTGGCTGGGAGCTGCTGGATGGCTCTGGGGCAGGGCTGGCTCCCATCCTCTGAGAACCACAGTGACCCTGTTATTCCCAGCCCTGTCCCTAATCTCTGGGCTGACTGAGAACCACAGTGACCCTGTTATTCCCAGCCCTGTCCCTAATCTCTGGGCTGACTGAGAACCACAGTGAGCCTGTTATTCCCAGCCCTGTCCCTAATCTCTACAGTTTTGAGGAGGGGATCCACGCCCATGGTGCTTCTCCCAGGGCACACAAGGACACACCTCCCTTCATCCCCAGCACTTCTGGAGGATAATATCACCCACAGGAAAAATCCAGGGGGAACAGACTGCCAGGAGCCAGCAGCTCACCACTGTCACAAAAGCAGAGCAGAGGACACCCCGTGCTCCTCTCTCTGCTGGTAGCTGTTGACCTAATTAAAGATTTATCTAATAAGAGAGGGAGCAAGGAGCAGGAGGCCTGTCATGCATCACCGCTGTCTGACGAGGCGCTTCATGACAGCCTCAATCTTTTCCCCGTTTCCCAAACAAAACCAAGCTGCCATCAGGGCCTGGCTGCTCATCAGCATGGCCACCACTGCGCCCCAATTAAGCAGATTCCTCCATCCTACAAACTGGATGCAGAGCCATGGGGCAGCCAGCACCGTGCCAGGCACAGAGGCCTGGGGGGTCGCCCCAGGGTGACACCACAGCCCTGTGGCCCGTGGAATCCCCCCCATCGTGGCTTCCCAGGGGATGCTGAGGAGCGGGAAGGTCTCACCTTGGACGAGCAGGCGCGTGGTGTGCACAGCCTCGCCCTGGATGCTGTAGGCCCGGCAGGTGTAGGCACCTCTGTCCTCCCGGCTGACCGAGAGCACCGTGAGGCTCCCGTCGCTCACCTGGGAACAAGGGAAGGCCCTGGAGCGTGGGCAGGGACCCCCAGGGGGACAGGGAAAGACCCTCCCTGCTTCCCACGGCAGAGAGCTGCCGGCGCTTTTAGGGCCGGATGAGAGACGGGTTTCCCCGCTCTGCAAGACGTGGGATATTAATAAACCAACACACGCCTTTCTGCTCGACGCCAAGGGGAAAGGAAAAAAAAAATCATGAAATAAATAAATAACCATCCCAGCGCATTCATCTCCCAGAAGTGACTGGCAGGCAGCAGGCTCCAAACCACTCCTGCCAAGCACCCCGGCACCATTGGAGCTTCACAAGGAGCCTTGCTGGAGCATTCCCTGCCCCCCCAAGGACCTGCTCCATCGCTGGGGGATGAGGGGGAGACCCCAGCTTGGCCACTGTCCTCCCTATGGGGCCACCTCTTAGCTGGAAGAGGAGCAGATGGATTCCCCCTGGGGACACGGCAGAAGGATGGACAAGGGACTGTCACCTTTGGGGTAGCAGCACCCCCATGCACAGGGAGGCCTCCCAGCCAGGCTTCCCCCCCCATCTCATTCTGCCTCATCCTTCTATTTCAATTAGTAACAAATGATTCCTAATTACTCTCATTAGTGCCTGCGCTGATTCCAATGCCTGATTTACCAATTACAGCTCAGGGGGGAATCTCTGCCTGGGAGCCTCTGGGATGCAAAAAGGGTCCTGAAGGGGAGGGGAGGAGGGGAAATCCTCCCTGCTCAACCCTGCCCTACTCCAGCCCTGCTGCATCCGTCCCTGCCCGGGGGAACACTACCCCTGGCTGCAGCCCCCACCCCATCTCCAGGGTCTTGGCCCCTGGGCTGAGTCTGCAGGGAGCAGGTCAGGTGCAGGAGCAGGGCTGTCCCAAGCACTTGGAGGGTCTCCAGCCTGCACCCAAGGGCTGGCAGCGTTACAGGCTGCTGCTCAGCAGGGATGGGGTGGGGGAAAATGGGCATCTCACCAAGGAGAAGTGCTGAGAAAGCTCGGCTGGCTCCAGGCACGGCGGAGCTGCCGCCACCGTGGTCCTGTCAATACCGTCCCTGCCAGCTCCCAGCCCAGGAGTCCCCACGGCAGCCCTCCCCCACCTACCTGGTACTTGCCATTGGCACCCAAAAGGTCTCCCTCTCTGAGCCAGGTGACGATGGGCTTGGGGTTCCCGAATGCCATGCAGGTCAGGGTGACGCTGCTGCCCTCCTTCGCCTCTACGTACTGCGGCGGGGTCTCCGTGAACGTGGGGGGAGCTGGGGGCACAGGAGACCACCGGGTCACCCCTGGCCACTCTGGTCTGGGGGCACACGGGGACAGAGGGGAAGCTGCTGCCTGCACACAGGGGACACTCTGCACATCCCCACGGCAGGGCTGGGACCACCCCAAAGGCAAATGGGGCTGCTCGGACAGCGGTGTCCCTGGGGACACGGACCAAGAGGTGCCACGTCGCACCCCAGCCCTGTTCCTTCTCCTCCCCAGCAGCACCACGTCCTCCCCCCACCCCGCTGCACATTAACTCGCTATTGTCAAAACATAGGAAAACACCGCAGTGCAGATCGAAAGGCTCCTTCCTGATGAAAGAGGCTGGCAAGATTACAGCCCGCCCCTAATTACCCGCGGTTGTTAAAGCCCACTTTAGAGGAAGACAGGTTGGCAATTTAATCTGCTTGGGGAAAAAAAAAAAAAAAGAAAAGGAATTATATTTTGTTTCTCCCCAAATGATTTTTATTTTCCCCCTAAGAAAATTAAGCGTTGTAATGCGCTGGGGGAAAGCCACAGCCCTCACCCTGAAAGCAATTCCTCGGGCTGGGAGGATTATGGTTATTATGTTGTTATTAAGCCCCTGCACACCCCGTGCTGCATAAAAGCCCCAAAACTGGCCCATTTTGCCAAGGGGAGGGACAGGGCATCTGGGGCCATTTTCCAGTCCCTCTGGCTGGCGTTTGCAGGATCCGTGCACGTGGCAGAGGTGAGCCAGGCACCACCATCCTCCTCCTTCCTCCTCCTCCTGCCCTCCTTCCCAAGCCCTCGGAGCTCATTAGCAGGCTGGGGGAAAGCAGGAAGCAGCAGGCAGGGATGGGGCTGGTGGCCTGCACGGCCCTGCTTGCAAAGCTCCCGCTCACTAATTGGGCTCAATTAGGTGGCTCTGCTCTGTGCCACAGCACAGCCATCCCCCCAAAGGTTAAATTAATTGCACAAGGTCAAGGCAAGACCAGCGAGGAGCTGCCAGTGGCCACATCTCTCCAGCCACCCCACTGCAGCAGGAGAGGCACAACCCTGCTGCTAGGCTAAAAATAAAGATCTCTCTCCTGATGCAGAGAATGACAATTTGTTAATTAGTTTAATATACAGCCTTAATAAAATGAAAAAGTAATTTGAGTAAATCTGAATTTCAAGAAAACAAAGATTTGATTTTCTGATCTGTTTGTTGAGAGGAGATTCATTCCCAGCCCCGGTTCTTGATGTCCCTCCTTTAAACAAGCTCCGCGTAATTAAACTGAGGAATCCCTAATAAAACTTTGTCCCTTTTGAAGTCACACCCTGGCTGGATCAGCCAGCCTGGATGGCTTCAGGCTCGCGTGTCTGCCAGGCACAGATGCCATTGAGGCCCAGCATCCACCAGACATCCAGCATCCACCAGAAATCCCATTTTGGCACCGCAGGGATGCCGAGCCCCCGCCCCGCTCACCATTGACCGTGAGGTGGACCCAGCTGCCGTTGTGGAAGGTGTCGTACTGCTGGTCCAGCATGAGCACTTTGCACTCGTACCAGCCCTGGTCCTCGGAGCGCACCTGCTCAATGCGCAGGGAGGCTTTGTCATGCAGGCTGGCCCGGCCTGTGGGAGAGCACAGCGTTGGCACCATGTCCCCAACACTGGAGCAGCCCCCAGAGCATCACTGCGGGGAACAAACCATCCCAAACTGGTGCAGCCCCCAGAGCGTGGCCACAGGGGACACCCCATCCCCACACCAGAGCAGCCCCCAAATTATCACTGCAGGGGACACCCCATCCTGACACCAGAAAAGCCCCTCAGAGATCACTGCAGGGGCCACCCCATTCCAAACTGGAGCAGCCCCCAGAGCATCATTGCAGGGGACACCCCCATCCTGACACCAGAGCAACCCCCCAGAACATCACCACAGGGGACACCCCATCCCTCTGTGGGCCCTGTCCCGGTTTGGGGCTGGCTGAGCCCCACGTCGTGGTTGCAGCCGGTGGTGCCAGGCCAGTGACACACTCGCCCATCTGGGGATGGCAGAGCCAAGCTGCCAGGGCCAGGCAAGGTGCCTCGAGCAATGTCTGCCCGCAGCGACACCGGCATTCTGCTCCCAGCCGGGGGCTGGCGGCAGCACAGCCGGCACACAGGCGTGCCCCAAAGCTTTTCCCCGCCTGGGAGACTCCCAGAAAGCAGGGCTGCCCTGAGCTGACCCTGTGCACAGCCCCAAAAACTGGGTCAGGAGCAAAGCAGCCTAAACCTCCACCTTGGTGCAGTGGCCACCGGGCTGTGGGATCGCTCATTGCTGAGCTGAGTTTGGCAGGGCTCAGCTGGTGCATCATCCCTGCTGCTGCATTTCTTAGAGAGCAATTCAGGCAGAGTCCCATAAGACCCAGGGAAGATTCCCGGGACAGCATTCCACAGGGAAAGAGTTACCACAACGGGTCTGTCCTGCCACACCAACCTTCCAAGGGCTGGTTTCCAGCTCACAGATCCCACCAGAGGACACCGGCCACGTGTCACAGGCAGCACATTGGCAAGCAGCCACATGAGTTCTGCAGCTCCAACCTGTCACCTCCGCCCAGCACGTGGCCCTGACTCCATCCCCACTGTCCCCCAGCACCCCTCCCTGGGCTCACAGCTGCTCTGGGGCACAGCGGCAGCAGCAGCAGCCACCGCCACCACGCGTCACCCTGGGTTTCTCTGCCTCGCTTGCTCCCGTCCCACGCAGCCCAGCTGGCTTCCTAACGCTGCTGCTTAATTAAAACCAACTGGGTGGAAAGCGAGCAACGAGAGGCAGAGCCCGCGTGGTTTCCGACGGAGGAACGGATGGAGCGGAGCTGCGCATCCCAGGCCGTGCCGCAGCCGGGACCTGGCACCCTCCCCTCGTCCCCCTGCGCCCCCAGGACTCACCGGCATACTCTGGGTCGACATGGGGAGGGTAAAACCCGAACTTGATGAAGATGGGGATGGGGACGCCGAACTTGAACCACTCCACAACATAGGGAGGGGGCTGTCCCGTGAGCGGGTGGATCACGTCGCATCCCAGGATCACGCTCTCGCCAGCGCGAGCGGTCACGAACTCGGGCTCCTCCCTCGAGCCAAGGGCACCTGCGAGGGGGCGAAGGAAGAATCTGTGGCTGATCCCACTGCTGGTCCCCAGCATTGAACCAGGATGCCCAGAAGAAAAACAGCACTAGTAATGCCCATCCCCAGCCACCTGTCTCCAACAAGGGCAGCCCATGGGTCGCCCTTGCCCCAAAAAGCAACAGGGGGTCCCAAGTCCTTACATTCATCTCCAAGGCCACCCTCAGCTACCACAGGGGTCAGGACAGTGGCCATCAGCACCCCAATGCTCCAGGACAGCTTCCCAACCTCTGCACCAGGGCAAAGGTGATGCCCAGTGACCCCCACAGGGGTTTTGGGGACCCCCTGCTCTCAGTAGAGGGGCACAGAGTATGCCTAGCACTGCTCCCCACATAGCAGCACCATCTGGGCTACCCTGTATCCTTGTGGCAGGGAAAAGGCTGCTTTTAGCTTGTGCCCCTGCATCCTCCAGCAGGCAGGACTGAGCATGCAGGGACCCCTGGCCACAGCTCTGCTGTGCCAGCCCACGGACGCAGCTCTCCCGCCGGTGCCAGGGTGGGCTGGGCCCCCGGAGCCGCCATGCTCCAGCCAAGCCCACATGTCCTCGGGCATCCCCGAGAGCCCCAAGCCTGAAACCCGTCTGCGACCTGCGCGTCGGGTCTGTCACCCTGCTCCTCCCAGCTGGCTAATTACAGGGGACTTTGGTCTCAGCTCCAAGGCTGCTCCACCCCGGCTGTGCCGCCCTGCTCGCTGCAGCCTGGCGTCATCCTGCTCTGCCAGCAGCAGCAAAGCTGCATCCTCAGCACGGCGTTTAGAGAGGGAGAGAGAGGGAAACCCAGGGCTGGGGGGAAGCCAAACAGGGGGTCCCCAAAACCAGGTTTAGACCCACATCGCCCTTCCCATCAAGGAAGGGCCCCCGTTTTCCTGGCACACGCGGCCGCTGGCTGTTCTGGGGGGGATGCTCGGGGAGGGATGCTCGGGGAAGCACGTTCCCACTCCTCCGCGCTGCTCCTCGGGGCCGCCGGTGATTGGCGGCGAGTGACATCACCGCTTCCCCGCCGCGGGAGCCGAGCATCACCGGCTATTTTTGGCTCTGGCACAAGCGCGTACCGGCGAGAGGCCCGTGATGTGCCACCCCACGGGCCCACCAGCCGAGTGTCCCCGCGGGAAGGGCAGCGGGCAGAGCTGGCCGAGGCTCGCACATGGCACGCACAAGGTGCGTCCCTGCAGAGGATCACAGCCTGAGGGTCACCCAAGCCCCCACGCCACCAGCAAACTGGGCACGAGTGGCTCTTTAACTGGGAGGGCTGGCTGGTGGCAGAGGGGTGGGTGACGCCGGGGTGCAGAGCCGTGAGCCATCTGCAAGGAGCAGATGCTGCATTGCACACCCACTGCAGGCACCCGGCCCCGCTCTGGGGCCCTGCAGAGCTGGGGGTCCTGCACGGCCACGGATCCGCCCGGACCCCAGCGGGGCGGGGGGAATCGCTGAGCACACACGTGCGGTGTGCACGCACACCCCCGCACACGCTTTGCACCGCCTCGACAACACTCTTGCACCTTTCCATCCCTCGTTAGCGCTGCATCGCCGATCAGCTCCCGTTCGCACCCTGTCAGCAGGGACGCTACCAGCCCTCCCCTGCCACCCCGGCACTGAGCTGTGAGAACCCGTCCTGACCCCTCCAGCCGGGAGGGTGAGGGGGGCTGCGCTGCAGAGCTGGAGCCCCCCTCCCTGCCCGTGGTCCTGCTGCGCTGATCGGGGACGGAGCTGTCACGTGCTGCTCAAGAGCATCCAAGGACGTGCTTCCCCGGGCGCCTTGCCCGAGCGAGCAGGTCCCCAGCACCTCGTCACCTTCAAAGTGACACCCTCTACCCACCAGCAGGAGAAGATGGAAGCGGTACCACCCAAACCCCTTTCCCAAGCCCCCCCACCCGCTCCAGCGCTCCAGCTCCTGGGCTACCAAGACAGAATCTTGGTTTCCGGCACCTCTCCACCAACTGGAGCCTGGAATGCTAATGTTTGCCCAGCTGGAGCAAGCCCGCTGCCCAAGTGGCCACCCAGACACCCTGGGGATGGGTGCCAGAGAGTCACACTACGCCAGGATCCCCTGACTGGCTCCCTGGCAGAGCAGTGGGTGACGTCCCCGGGGAGGGGACGAGCCAGCCGCTCCGCCGGACCCACGCCTGGCCAGGGCTGCCCGGGCGCAGGAAAATAGGTCATCCCCGGCAGCTCGCAGCGCCGGTGTCTGATCGCAAGGCCGGTGGGGAATTGCACGCACGGCTGAGCATCACCTCCCCAGCGCACGGCCGACTGGAAGCCACGGCGGAGAACCGGCCCCCGGCTCTCCCCAGCTGCCACCCGCCCCGTGCCCTCCTGTCCCCACTTCCAGAGCGCCAGGAAGGCAATGGGGAGATGTCTCACAAACCCTCTTTGGGTCTCCTCAACTTCCCAACCCACCAACCCTGCGGGGTCCCAACCCTGACCAGGTTTTCCTTCCAAGTCCAGACCACGAGGAAAGCGAGCAATGGAGACTGCAGCTCTCGATTCAAAGTGTTTTCTCACCCCCACATTTGTAGGGAAACGCTTGAAAACAACCCGCAGACGCCAGAAGAAACAGAGCACAAATAGACTGGGTATTTTTAAACCCACTTGATTTTCCCAGCCAAGTTCAGAGAGGTTTCAAGGCTGAATCTGCAGTTTGGAAACAGGGTCAACATCAGGGAACGGCAGCACTGAAGTGAACCCCAAATCCGCCTCAGTGCAGGGGCTCACGTGAAGCTGGGGGATGCCTCGTAAAGAAAAACAAGTAATCAACAGGCTTCGTCATCCAAGCAGATCCAGGAAAAATAAAAGCACGCCGCGTGCCAGGAGGCAAGAATACAAGATGCGGAGGTGGAGTTGAACAGCATCCCAAAAGGAGAGGAGGGAAGGCTGCCGCCACTGAGACGGTGCCACCGCGGGGCTTCCCAGGATGGCGATGCCAAGGATGGGGAGACCCTCACCTGGATCTGGGCATCCAGTTCATCCAGTCCCAAGGGCAGAGGTGGAAGGTGCCACAGGACTCGGTGAGGCTGAAGGCATCCAGCATCTCTGCTGCGCTCGCTGAAGCAGGACCCTTCCTGCAGGTGCTTTGTGAGAAGGACGTGGCCACGGCAGAGAGGTTTCCAAAGGCATTAATGCCTGGGAAGGCTTCTCCTCCTGCCACAATGGACACCCATGCCCTGGGGCAGAGAGGGCATCCTGTCCTGACCCACCATCGCATTGCAGCCTGCTAACAGAGGCACCACTTCCATTTCCAGTACTGCCCCACACCCCTGGCACTCATCATCACCCCTGTGCCCCCATGGGGATGGCTGAGGGAGCAGGCACAAGGCCCGGAGCCTGTGGACCTCTCCTCCCTGGTGAGCCGAGACGAGATGTGCTCTGACACATCCCGCTCCCATCGGTGGAGGCGGGATATGGCAGGGATCTCTGAGGACAACGCCACCAGCATGGCATATGGAGGCCAGCAGGGAAGGAGAGCAGGCAGCCATCGCCATGAAATGAAGATGGGGGGAGACTGCAGCCCAGGGTGGGGGACAGGGACAACGTGTGCAGGGACCCCAACTGCCAGGGCAGGGTGTGGGGTGCCGGCAGATCGCCTGACCCACACCACTGTAGCCCCCTAAATATCTCAGTGGGGGTTGCACCCCCCATTACAAACCCAGCCCCTCTGCCTATCTTGGGGTATCCAGAGCCCCCCGAAAGCACCCGCCTGTTCCCTGATGGGGGGAAGCCCTGGGGCTGGGAGCACAGCCCTCACCCCCTCCCCCAGCTGGAAAGCAGCATCTGGGCTTTCAGTGCGATTCCTGCGTTTTAAACCCGATTTTCCAGATGGATGGAGGGCGATGCGCAGGTCAAGTGACATGCCTCAAGGTCACACGGGGCCAGGGAGGAGAAGGATTAGCAGCTCTGAGGGGTGGCTTGGTGCCCCATTCCCAGCAAGATGGGGACTCAGAACCCCATTCCTGGGCACAAGGGGTGTCCTGTGGGACCACCACCACTCTCCCCACGCAGGCAGGCAGCTGCCCTGGCATCCCAAAGGGAATGCATGCATGGGATGCTGCCCCACAGCAGCCCCACAGCAGGTCCTTGCTCCCTGGAATGGCACAGGTGGGAATGTGCCTGGCTGGGCAGCGGCTCAGCAAGCACGTGGGAGCACAGGTTGGTGCTCTGAGAGGCACAGAGATGGAGCAGGAAACAAAATTACTTCCCTGAGGTCACCTTACTCCTACCTGGGGGTCCCTTGTGCCCCCTCCCTCTAATCTCCACCAGCCCGGTGTTGAGCATCCGGTGTTGGCAGCTGCCTCGTGGGAGGCATCATCTCCCAGCAACGACCAGCAGCTACCTGTGCGCTCCCCGTGAGCTCCCTCCACGCACCACGGGGACAAACAAGCAGCTGTGGTGGGAGCTGGAGCACCAAACCCATCCCAGAAGAGACCTCTGGCATCTGGAGAGCGCTGCCAGGGTACTGTGCCCCCAGTCCAGCCCCACATCACACCAGGCTGGCACCACCCTCCCCATGGAGCAGTGGGTACCATCCCGATGCATTCACAGCCCTCCAGCAGGAAACTGGGATGCAGGCAGCGCTCCGAGCTGCCCGCCAGCAGCTCCTGAATCACGCTGTTCCTGGCTCAGGCAGCCCTCCCACCAACGCCAGCCTCTCCACGGAGGAGCAGGAGGAAGCGAGTTGTTTTTCCAAAGGCCAGCTGGTCGCTCAGGGCTCCGAGCTTGGGAGATTCCTACCGCAGGGAAAGGGACAGGGAAGGACTCCTCCATCGGCACAGCATGGGGCTGGACCCACTGCTTGCCCATCTGCAGGGCTTCTCATCCAGCGTGAAGGCACGACCTCCAAGACAGAGGACCAGAGGTGAACGGGAGCTGTGCCACCCTGCCACAGCTCTGGAGAGGAACTTGCAGGGCTCACCCATCACCAGCAAAGCTGCATCTTCCAAGTCAAAAGGCAACTGAGCCGGCAAAGCATCGCCGCAAGGACCCTCCGGCAAGCCAAGTCATCGACCAAGCCGCTCACGTCCCTCCCTGCCCCGCGCACGCCTGCCCATCCAACAGGTCCAGAGGAGCAGAAAACCTCCACGGAATGATGGAAATGGGAGCCCGGCCAACGCCCTTGGCTGCTCCTGGAGCCAAACCATCCCCTTGCCAGAAGAGAGCGGGGCCAAAGCCACATGTGCCAAATCCTCGGCTCCCAGTCCAGACTCCTCCACGGCCAAAGAGGCAAAACCGCGAGCGAGCAGGGGAGGCAGCGCTGGCACTGCCACCCCGAGCCCCTCCAACCGGCCAAGGTCAGTGCCAGGAGCATCGCCCGCCGCGGTGCCCAGGGAACCTCTTCAACGGAGCCGAATCCTCCCTCGGCAAAGCCTCCTGCCGGATCCCCGAGCATCCCCACTGACTGTGTGGTGCCACGGCGTCACACTCGTGGGAGAGAGAGGAAAAGCCCCTCGGTGTGACGGCAGTGCTGGGAATGCCAGGAGGCCGGATCCTTCCTCTGACACCCACTCCTGGTGCGGTCACGTCCTGGCTCTCCTCCCCCATGCCATAAGAGGGGATAACGCATCCTCCTTCCCTCTCTGAGCTGATTAACGCCTGGAAAGCCCTTGGAGAGCCAGGCAAGAAGGCTGCCCAGGGCCAGCACCGCTGCTTCTCAGCCCGGCAAGGAGGAAGTGGTGTGAGAGGAAGGCCACGGCAAGAGGAAAAGCCCCAGCGAGGGCACCGGCACACGGTGAGCCCCAGCTCTCCTCCGAAGCCCTGTCCCCAAGCAATGCGGGGTGACAACTCCCCTTGGGGACGGGACAGTGCTGGGACCAAAGGGTCGCAGCAGCTGGAGGAGTCCCGTGGGCTCCCTGCCCCTGCGGGGGCTGCGCCGGCCCGCAGCACCCCCTCCCCCGGCACCCACCCACGCATTACTCACGGCACGCTCATTCATCAAGTACACGCTGCTCCACACGCGCAGCACCCCCGTGCCGGGGCTTCCCGGCACCCACCCACCCCGGCACCAGTTCCGGAGCTCCATCAGAGCTCCAGGGTATTTCCAAGTTCCCAGGTGCCGAACGCGCTGCTCTGCTCCTCTCCCCGGCGGAGCATCCCCGTACAAGCAGCTGCTGCAAACACTGCCTCACCACACTGCAGCACGCAGTTCAGGCAGGCAGCAGCCGGCCACGGCTCAGTAAGAGGGGCTACGTACCCCCAAATGGGGCAGCCCCATCCTGAACCCCCCGAAAGGACAGCCCCGTCCTGACACACGCCCCCCGCCTCCAGGAGCCGCCTGCCAGGTGAGGAAGACAAGGCACTGTGGCATGGCACAGATGTGACCCGGTGGGTTCGAGGAGCGCTGTGGTGGGGGCTGCAGCACCCCGGTACGTG
This sequence comes from Vidua chalybeata, assembly GCF_026979565.1. Lineage (NCBI taxonomy): Eukaryota > Metazoa > Chordata > Aves > Passeriformes > Viduidae > Vidua > Vidua chalybeata. The sequence goes on along the minus strand of NC_071552.1, from coordinate 4,199,107 downwards.
CCCCCTCCCAGCCCACCCGTGCCCCCCGAGGCAGTGTCCCCCACACCACGGGGAGGGGAGAGGCGGCAGCTGCCAGCCAGGCATCGCTTGCTGCCGGCAGCCAGAGCATCCCCATGGGCAGGGTGGGTGACCCAGGGCACAGCTCCAGGGTCTCATCCCGGGTAAGGACCACCGGGACGCAGGGAAAACCCTGTGCCCAGTGAGGAGCCAGCGGCAGAGATGGGGAACGGTGCTGCACCAGCGGCAGGCAGCTCCCTTCTACCTGCAGGGGTGGCTCGGAGGGATGGGAGGGGGCTGGCAGCTGAAGGGAAAGAAGCTAGAGCAGGAAAATCAGGGTTATTCCTTGCTGCCGTCTCCGTCCTGACCTTGGACAACCCTGTGCCTCAGTTTACCACAGCAGAGCATCCAGTCTGCAGTGGGGGGAGAAGGAGGGCAGCCTCTCCTGGGCGGGGGGTGGCAGCAAAGTCACCCCCAAACCCGCAGCCGGGGCGCTGCAGGGGAAGGCGACGAATCCCTCCTGCATTTCTCCTTGCCCAGCCGGGCTACCCTTGCAGGGAAGGGCAAACGCTGCCCGCACCCCGCGGAGCTGCCGCAGGCGCTTCCTCAGGATGAGAGAAGAAATCCGAATGCGGAGAAAAGCTTGCCCATCCCTGATCAACGGGGACACTCAGGCAGCCGTGCTCCCTCCCCGCCAGGACTCGCACCCGCTTGCCTTCTCCCAAAGGGAATTTCCAACCCCCGGGCAGAGGTTCCGCCGCACCGGGAGCGCGGCTTCCCGAACTTCCCCAGCTGCAGCCGCTGCCCTCGGGGAGGTCACAGCCAGCCCCGCCGAGCGCCTGCGGAGGGAGGATGCGCCGGGCGCTCCCGGCTCCCCCCGGCAGCGGGGGATGAAGGAATCGCCAGCGCCCCGCCGCAGCGGGAAGCGCTCGGTCCCCGCACCGGCAGCGGGGAAGACGCGAACCCCGCAAACCCCCTTGGCAGCCGCAGTTCCCCCTCCTACCCTCCTCCCCAGCCCCTTCCCGGTACCCTCTCCCCGGGATGTGATGCTCCCCCCCCCCCCCAACGGTGCGCGCATCCCTCCCGGTCCATGCGCATCCCCCCCGCTGCATCCGGTACACCGGGAGAAGGACCGGGGGGGGGGGGGGGACACGCAAAGGCGGCCTCGCCGCCGCCCCGCAAACCCCGGCGCGCCCCTCCCGGGCTCATCCCGGCGGAGAACGCCCCGCGGCCGCACTCACCTTGGACGGGCAGCCCGCGGGCGCCGAGCACACTTGCTACCAAAGCGGCCACATACCAAATCATAGTACTACCGGCCCCCGGTGCGCAGCATCTTCCGCCCGCCGGGCGGCCCGGCCGGGGCGGGGCGGGGCCGGGCCGGGCTGGCCGTGGCCGGGCAGGGCTCGGCGGGGCTGGCGGGGCCGGAGGGGCGGCTCAGGGCCGGCCGCCCGCCGCTGCGCCCATGCCCGCGCCCATCCCCGCGCCGCGCCGCACCTGCGCTCCGCCGCGCGGTGCAGCCTAGCCTGCGCCCTTTAGCGGCTCGGCACCGCCCCCGCCCGCCGCCCATTGGCCGCGCCCCGGCGGAGTGGGCGGTGATTGGCCGCCGCCGCGGCCCGGGCCGGTTCAAGGTGGGTTGGCGCGCACGGGGCCCCTGCGCCGCAGTATCATGCGCACTGCCGGGAGCGGCGCGGTCACCTCCGCCGGACGGTCACCTCCCCGCACCGACACCCGCCGGGACCCGCGCCCGCCTGGGCCCCCGCGCCGCCTCGCTGCCACCTCCCCGTGTCCAGATGTGCCACCGCGCCACCTCGGTGCCACCTCCCCGTCCCCAGATGTGTCGCCGAACCGGATGGGTGTCACCTCCCTGTCTCTAGTTGTGCTCCTGCACCAGTACAGTGTCACCTTCCTGTCCCCAGATGTGCCCTGGACCGGTACAGTGTCACCTCCTTGTGTCTAGGAGTGCCCCTGCACCGGCTCGGTGCCACCTCCCCGTGTCCAGATGTGTCACCGCACCTACTCAGTGTCACCTCCCTGTCCCCAGATGCATCACTGCGCCAGATCGGTGCCACCTCCTCGTCCACAGATGTGCCCCTGCACCAGCTCGGTGCCACCTCCTCACCCCCAAATGTGTCACTGCACTGTTTAAGTGTCACCTCCCTGTCCACAGATGTGTCACTGCACCTACTCAGTGCCACCTCTCCATGCCCAGATGGACCCGTACACTGGTACCATGTCACCTGCCTGTGTCCAGATGTGCCCTTGCACCGACACATTATTGCCTCCCTATCCCCAAATGTCACTGCACCTACTCACTGTTCCCTCCTTGTCTCCAGAAGTGTCCCTGCCGTGGGGCAACATCACCTTCCTGTCTCCAGATGTGTCCCCTACACCAGCTCAGCATCACTTTCAGCTCAGTGTCACTCCCCGTCCCCAGATGCATTCTCTGCACCAGCTCAGCATTACTTTCCTGTCCCCAGCTGTGCCCCTGCATAGCCTTAATGTCACCTCCCTGTCTCTGGGTGTGGCCCCTACACCAGCTCAGCATCACCCTGGTGCAGTGTCACCTCCCTGGCCCCAGCTGCCACCTGCCCCTGCTGCCATACACCACTTCTCTGACACGCCAGTGACAGCTGTGACTAGGCAGGGTCACCTCCCTACCACAGGAGGAGCCACCTGCCCCCTGCACCAGCTCCACATCAGCTGTGCCATCTGTCCCTGCCACCCTGCACCACCTCAGGGTCACCTCCCTGCCAGCTGCTTGGTGCCACTGCAGCTTTGTACGGCACATCAGCTCAGGGTAACACAGCTGCCACCATCTGTGCCCTGCCCAGGGTCATCGCCCCACCAGCCTGGGACCGACATGTCACCTGCCCCCTGCACCAGCTTGCTGTCACCTCTGCCAGGACCCTGCCCTGCTCAGTCATATCATTGCCACCACCACAGCTTGGTGTCACATTCACCTGGCACTGGCTCAGTGCCACTGTCACCTCTAGCACCAGCTGTGTCCCCTCCTCCTGTCATTGCACCACCTGTGGCACCTCCCCTGCTCCTGCTCCACACCATTTGCCCACTGTGACAGCTCCTTGTCCCCTGCTGGGCACAGCCCACTTGACAAGAGAGAGTTGGGATTCGTTTCAATGGAAAACAGGCAGAAAACAGCAAGTGCCCCTGTGCTCCCCCATCTCAGCCCACCCATCCTCCCTGCAAAGACCCGGCGATGCCAGATGGGCAAACAGCCGGGCTGGCTCCCCCAGGAGCATGCCAGCCATGGAAAACAGGCCACTGAACTTCCCCTAGATGACAGCCAGCCCGGGAGGGGACAGGCTCGCACGCAGAGGGGGACACATCGTTTTGTCCCCAGCACTCACTGTCTTCCCCTTGCCCATTGGAAGAGGTCTGAGCAGCTGCTCTTCCCACCTCTTCCCATGCACGTTCAGGAAAGAAGCAAAAAAAAAAAAAAAAAAACAAAACCAAAACCCAGCTCTTGCAGAGGATGTGGGAGTTGGAGAAACATCCCACAGCTTCTGCCTGGAATTACTTTCCTGGAGGATCAGATGTTGGCACGGCCCTGGGCAGGAGACAAGAGCATCCCCCAGCCCAGCCCCAGCTCACGCGAGCTCCCAGGCACTTTGCTTCCCTAGCAAATTCCAAGACCTCATAAAAGCCTGACTCAGCTCCTAGTGCTGAGGCCTGAAGTGAAAGCTTGCAGATCTGCACAGGGGGTTGGCACAGCCAAGGCTGACCCTTGTGCTGGGGCAGTTCTGCTCTCCAAGCTGCTCTCCTATTTCCTGAAAGTCTGGTTAGGAGTGCCCCGGGAGGGCAAAACCCCTTGTCCAGCACCCTCCCCATGCCAGTCCTGCCACCTTCAAAGCACCCAAAAACTCCCAGCCATCACTCACTGCCTGCAAAGCAGCCAGCCCAAGGCTGGCAGGGCTCCATCTGCCCTCGCTCAGCCAGACAGAGACGACACAATCTGGTCTAGCCAGGCTCCGTGTCACCAGTCAGATCATCTCCATGTCTTTACCTGGTTTTGCCACAATTTCAAAGAGGAAAAAAAAAAAAATGAAGGGCATTGATGGCACCTATGGTAACACAGCCCAACCTGGGAGGCATCAGGAGCCCGTGGTGGATGGGGGGACCCAGCCCTGATCCCAGTGTGTTCATCCCCAAGCCGAGCCCAGCACAGGGGCCCCACCAACATCCCTCAAGAAACTGGAAATATGGGCTTGGTTTGGAGCATGGCTGTCAGTTCACACCCTTGTTTCTCCAGACTAATTTGCTGGTTTCATGAAATCCATTCCCCACTGTTTTCACACTTCTCTCCCTCTCTATTTATAGCTGGGTTTATTTACATGAGCAGGGCACTCCTTGTACTTGCACGTCAGTCTGTGGTGGCAGAGCCGGGAGCGGGTGAAGGAATCAGTGGCAAGGCAAGGAGCACGCCAGTCCCTGGCCATGGCCACCTCCTGCCCAGCACGTGGGAGGCAGGCGGGCAGCCCTCCATGCCACGGGGATGAGCTGGAACCAAATCAGCCGCACAGCCCCCAGACCCACACAGATGTCTTGTCCCCATCTCCGCAGGGCACAGCGCCGCAGTTCCCGTGGGGTGCAGGTCACCCTGCAGCTGGCACCCTCCTGCCCCACATTCCCAGCTGGAGCTGCTCTTGCAGCAGCGTCTTGCTGACCTGAGCTGTACCTGTGTGTTGTGCTACTGACCCAGGCATACCCTTGCCCTCCACACAGCCACGGCCAGCAGAGCCCACCGTGCCCAGCTGGGTCACTGACAACTGCCCAGTGATAATTCCACTGCTCTGTCTAACGAGAGGGATTAAAAACGTGTTGCTTTTTAAAAGGAAACAGCTCTGACAGATGAGGCAGGAGTTCTCAGATTAGCACCAGAGACCTGGGGGATGCAGCTCTCCCCATCACACACATTCATCTGGGAGATATGCAGCCCTGGCTGAGCCCTGCTGCCATCTCCCTGAGACTTGGCTCTCAGGATCAGGGACAGAGGTTTTGGATTGGGAAGTGCCGCAAGAAAAGTGAGAATGAACTACAACTCAGGCTGGAAACACAGGGAATTCCAGCACTTGGAGCAGCAAGGACCTGGATCAGACTTCATATGGGGCAGCAAAAATACTCAACACTGGAGAGGGGTTGACTTGAAAATGGGACTTGCCAGGGTATGGATTGCTGCCTCTCTCCCTCTAGCTCCTCACTGCTGGTGACCAGTCCAGGAAAGCAGGAATCTGGACCCAGCTGCTTCCCACCTGGCCGAGGGATGCTCCAACCCACACGGGGCTGAGTCTCCCTGAACAAGTACATGATTATTCACAGCCTCCAGCATTTGCATGGTGGAGTCACGAGTCTCACAACACCTGATCTCCCGGGAGAGCTGCCTCCTGCACTTCGGAGGGAACGGCCCACATTCCGAAAGTGGGACTTGGTGTCTCACAGCATCCCACATGGCCCAGCTGTCACCTCCTCCCCTCTCTGTGCAGGGACCAGGAGAGCCCACCCCATCCCTGCCACCTCAGCGAGGCAGAGCAGCAGGGCAGGGGCCCGCAGGAGCACTGAAAACTCAGGAGCTGAACCTGGGAGGGCTGTGCCAGCCTGCAGTGTCGCTGCATGCACAGCGAGCCTGCTCTTCGGAAAGACCAAAACAAGCCCCCTCAAAGGACGAGCAGGCAGATGGGCTCGCCTCACACCCAGCTGGGGTTAGGCTCATTCCCTCCTCGTCCCCTCTCCCCTCGCCGGTGGCTCATCACCGGCGCGTGACTCCAGATGGCAAACAAGGAATATCCTGCCATGCCTTCCTGGCTGCACATCCAAGTCGTGGAATGATCCACCTGTGGTATTTCAGAAAAGACACACTAAACTTGTGTGAAGAGGGGTCAGTTGAGTCACGGTAACAACTTTCTCCTCCCGTTAGCAGGTCTCCAACAGAGCTAATTACTCATCAGCCCACTAATAGACTCACTCACACAGCACTCCCTGGATCAAGCAGCAGCGATTGTCTGTCTTGTCTTGTTAACCTCAAAGAAAGATCCGACTGTGGTAACGCGATACCCCATCCTTATCTCATCACCTGCTTCTCCAGCCTAAATATGTCTTTCCACAGCGTGGAGCATCCCTGTCCAAACACCAGCCAGGGGAAGCCTTGTTGTGCTGCTCCGCGGGATCTCGGCTGGGGCAGCTGCAGCCTGGGGGTGGGTGGGAGCCCCCAGACCCACGGCAGCCACCGTGACCTGGTGTTTGCTCCCCCAAGCAAGGGGCAGCAGGACACTGCTGAGCTCCCCAGGGACCCGTCTCACCCTTCACACAAAGCAGTGTGGTGCTGTAGCCCCCCATCCTGCTGCCCCATGGGGGGACACAGCCCTCTTGGAGCTGGTGGGGGTCAGCCCTCCATCCTAAAAGGATAACAGAACGTACCCTGCAGCCCCCTCCAGCCTGGCAGCACCACCCCCCACGGCACCCCAGCACTGCCGCCCACCCCATTACTCACTGGGGCTCTCTGGCACCGGGAACACACCTCCCTGCGCGGGAGCACAGGCACAGCACGTGCTTCTGGGGGCTGCGGGACTTGTCATCGGCGCTGTCATCGCCATGAGTAACCACACTTTGCCTTGGCTTCCCCGAGAACATCCCCAAAAAGCCAGGAGCGTGCCGTTCCCCTTGCTGGGGGGGGGGAGGGAGGCACAGAGCCATGGCAGCTGCTCACTTCCCTGCACCGGGGGAAACTGAGGCACGGGGATCCGGCCATGCCGGACAGCTGAGCTCCCAGAGGGAGTGGGAAAAGGCTGGGCTCTGGCAGCCTGGGGACGAGAGGTGATTCAGTGAAGCTCGGGCGGCCAGGCTGGCTCAGCACTGTGGGCACACGCCGTGTCCCGGTGCTCCAACCTCTCACCCCCTGGCATCCTTTCCAGCCCCTGCACAAGCAGCGTGTCATCAGCTGTGACACTCTGCTGACGTCCCCGGATCATGTGGCATCAACCTCGTCCGTAATTACCGGCGCAGGAGCTCTTCTCCTCTCCCTGTTCTCTGCTGCCGTGCCGGGCTCCCCAATGTCCGTGGCCAGAGCCCGCCTCAGCCCAGTCCCACCCTAACTGGGGGGGTTGGTCGTCACCCCAAGCCTCCCCAGGAGCCTTGTTGGTTCCAGGCAGGGTCCCCGGGATGTGGGACCATCTGCAATCAAAGCCTTGCCCCCCAAAATCCCACCACCGTGTGCTGGCCCTGCTGCAGGAGGGGACAAGCCTGTCGGGGTCCCCTCCAGAGCCAGACCCCACAGCACCCCAGGAAGGGCACGGGCAGGCAGGTGCCAGGCTGGGCTGGCCGAGGGCAGGGAAGAGCACTGCAGCCCTCCCGAGGAGGGGGGCCGGGCTTAGAAAAGGCTTTTGCTGCCGGAGAGAAGGGATCTCTTGTGCAGTGCCAAGAGGCAGGGGAGCCTCAGAGCCGCCTTTGTTCAAGGGGAGAAGATGATGGCTGCAGGGTCTGCAGCCTCGCACCTCCCTGCCCAGACTGAACCAGTTACTGTTTTTCTCCTCCCTCAAAGTGATCATCTCGGGTGGGGGGCTCAGGGTGGCCCCTGAGGACCCAACAGCCAGAGACCACCCGTCCTTTGCTGGATTGCTTTTCCCGTAGCCATCCCCGGTACACCCCAAACCGGGGTACATCATGGATGGGGAAGCAGAGTCCAACCTCTCAGGGAACCCGCCCCCGTGTCCCTCCAGCCCCAGCCCCCTCCTGCTGCTCCCTGCCCCGCAGCAGGTGGGCAAATCCTCAACTCCCGGGAACAACAGCCTGACAACCTGTAACAGGATTGCCCGAGGCCACAGCCCTCCAAGCTGTCTGCTCGTGCACAGGATCCAGGCACAGTGAAAAGAGGCTCTGGCCCTTCCGTGTGTCCTCTCCAGGCACTGCCCAGGTGCCACAACGAAAGGCTGAAGGAGACAGTGTGCTCAGGACAGGTGGCTTTGGAGGCTCCCAGCTCAGCACCCTGTGCCCCCAAGCTCAGGGCATCACCACAACATCCCCAAACCCTCCCTGGATCAGGAGAGACTTGGGGGTGAAGGTGCAACGAGCAGGTGACACTGAAGCCAGCCATGAGGAGGACATCCCCATCCAGAAGTCACAGTGACACCAGCCTGCAGGTCCAGGGGCCCCCAGGTCACCCTTTAGTGCCACGGCACTCCCAGGGGACACAGGGAGAGGTGACAGCCCCTCAGGGTTCTCTTGGAGACATGGGACACAGGGACACACAGCTCCCAAAACCATCCCTCCAATGGAGACGGGCACAAAGCAGCGAGACGAGCTGGCCAGTGCTCAGCTGCCACTGAAACCAGCCCGGCGAGCCAGCCCGGCCCGGGAGCAGCGGCTGTCGGCAGCGCTTCCCGCAGCTGGGCTTGGCTCCCAGTCAGCTTCCCCCTCCCCAGGCTCCCTCCCTGCCAGGCAGCAATCAGCCCTGCATTCACAGGGCTGCGGGAAGATGACTCGGCAGCGAGTCAGACCACTTTGGGGACAAATGTGCAATCAGTCCCCAGGAACACGCCTGGCTCCCCTGGAAGGCCGGCAGAGCTCCAGGGAATGCCCTGAAGATGCTGTGGGCATGGGTAGTACTGCACCTTGCTTTGCTGATGCTCCCCCATCCCCCAAAAAAAAACCCTCCAGTGTGCTCGCCCACTCCTGCAACATCCTCCAGAAACAGCTTGGGCAGGAGGACCATGGAAAGCTCTCCCTCATTTCTGAGCCTTCACTGAAGATGGTCCTGGGAGTGGAGCAGCTGGAAAGCCTCACAGCCCCAGCCTGTTTTCCCTGTCAGACAGCAGCAGGACAACTTTCCAAGTGCTGAGAGCCTGGGAGACTCGTGACTGATGTGTGCCCAAATCCCACCTGGCTGCATCAGCACTCCCAATAAAACCTGGGCAGCATGACAGCCATGCTTTGACCCACCAGATTCAGGGAGAGCCCCCTCCCCTGTCATCCCAGCCCTGATTTCCATGGATTTGATTCCCCAGACAACAACATTTCCCTCCCATCTCGGGCACTGGTGTGTCGCTGACATTTCTTTCCCCGGATGCCACTTATTTATAGCATGCCTGACCTTTCCCCAAGTTTACATCCTCCTCTCCCTTCCCTTCCACCCACCCAACTCTGGGAGCCATCCCTGGGATGCTCCCAAGCCCAGCTGTGTGCAGCCATCCCCAGGGCCCGGCTGGGATGGGTTCCCCAGCATGGCCATGGGCAGCACGGGAGGACAAAGCTGGGGGTGTCTGTCAGGCACGAGCCCCCTCCTTTCCCACTGCAAGGAGCAGCTTCCAGTTAAAGCAGCTGCATTTGAAATCCAGATGGTCCATCATTCTTGCTGGGGAAGAGGAGAAAGTCTGTTTCACTGCAGCCCCCTGCGAAGGCAGGGCTGGGGAAAGCAGCAGGCTCCAGCCGTGTGGGTGGGATTTGCCAGCGAGCTGCAGGCTGGAAGGCCAAGGCAGAGCAGGGAAATTTGCATTGCAGCCCGGCTCGGGGCTCTGGTGCCGTTCCCTTTGGCTGCAGGGGAATTTCTCCCATTTCTGCCCGACTGTGGCAAGACCCAACTCCCGCCAGGGTCCCCCATCGCTCTCTCCTTGGGCAGTGCAGTGGGTTCCCTCCCTTGCAGGCACCTTCCAGCACCCAACCTCTGCCCAGTTTGGGAAAAAATTGCTCTCTGGGGCTGGAAGGGCTGCTCCAGCAGAGAGGGAAAGCACGTTTGGAAAACACGCAGCTTCAGCATCCATCCCTTTGCAGTGCAAACCCCTCTGCTCCTGCCAGCCTGGGGTGGGGGGTCTGGGTGCCAGGAAGGGCATCCCGGCTGCTGGAAGAGCAGGAGTCCCTCGCCCTCCCTGCTGCCTGTCCGTCCCTCTGTCCCTCCTCAGGCGATGGGCTCCGGCGGCCGTCCCGACCTCCCAGCCCGCGCCGCCTCTGCTGCTCTAATTACTCCTCTCGCACCCGGCGCCGGGGCCCTCCGACCAAATTACGATCGATCCTTTGCTCCAGCCCAATCGATGCCATTGACTGAGGCATTAGAAAGACAAATCCGGGCTCCCCGGCCCGGGAAGGCGGCGGCAGCCTCGGGGGTGGGGGATGCCTCCGAGCATGGCGAGATGTGGGAGGCACAGGGATGCCCTCGCTTGATGCTCTCCATCCCTACGGAGAGAGCAAACACCTCCCAGGACCTGAAAGCACCGACTCAGTTGTCCTCCAGCTGCTGGACACGAGACAACCGACAGCAGGGATCAAACTCCTGGAGCACACAGCCCTGATCAGCCAGAAATCCCTGGCAGGAAAGGACTTCCCTCCCAAAAATTCCCCTGCTTCTGCCCAGCTCCCACTCTTTCTCAATAAAAGAAAGGATTTTCCCTTAACCTGCTGAATCAGCAAATCCAGCCTGCATCCCAGTCACCTGAGTTAAGCAGCAGTGATATTTAACAACAGGGGCAGCTGATGAGCCAGCTAACCTGGGAGAGCTCAGTGGGGCAGCCCTGCACGGGACAGGGATGCCATGGTCCTGTGTGGGCCAGGGATGCTCTGGTCCAGCTCTGGGTGGGATGGGGATGCTCTGGTCCAGCCCTGAGTGGGTTGGGGATGCTCTGGTCCAGCTCTGGGTGGGTTGGGGATGCTCTGGTCCAGCCCTGAGTGGGCCAGGGATGCTCTGTTCCAGCTCTGGGTGGGCTGGGGATGCTCTGGTCCAGCCCTGAGTGGGCCGGGGATGCTCTGGTCCAGCCCTGAGTGGGCCAGGGATGCTCTGTTCCAGCTCTGGGTGGGCTGGGGATGCTCTGGTCCAGCCCTGAGTGGGATGGGGATGCTCTGGTCCAGCTCTGGGTGGGCTGGGGATGCTCTGGTCCAGCCTTGCACAAACAGGGAGAACACGATCCAGCCCTGCCTGGCACAGGGATGGGCCATCCTCCATCACACCACATGAGGAAGAAATTCCAGTGCTGCCCAGTAGCCACCAGCAAGGCTGCAGTTGGGAATAATTGAATCACAGCCTGGAGAAGGGATCACTGGCTAAAATCCCCCCTGGCCAAGCGTTACACAGATGGGAAACAGAGGGGGGCCACCCCTGAGCCCCCTCCTCTCAGGAGCAGATAATAGACCCCGTGTGAGCAAATTACAAGGAATTTGCAGCCATCCCATCTAATCCACAGGGGAGACATCTGAATCCTACAAGGAGCATTTGGCTTCTGGGTATAGAGGAGCTTAGAGACATGCAGAGGCATTAAAAACACGCCTGGGGATTAAGCTGGGAACTGGGAAGGGAGAGCACAGCTGGAGACCATGGGTAGCTGTGGGAGAAGATGGTTGGGGCTATCCAAGGGCTGTGGGCAAACTGGTTTTAGGCAATGTCCAAGTGTCCCAGTGTCCTGATGTAGGCTTGGAGTCTGAGGCATCATTGGTAGAGGTGGGAATCCACGGATGCTGTCAGAAAGGTGGGATTTGACCATGGTGTGCTAAAGTGAGGTGTCACGGTGTTTTCCAACCCCCAAGCAGGCACCAAGAGCTGCAGCCTGTGCCCAAAACCACATCCAGGTCAGACCACCCAGCCCTGGGGTCGAGCAACGTCAGCCCCAAGCATCCCCCAGGATCAGGTCCATGCCAGTGGGGTCTTCCAAGGATAGACTTGGGCAATGTCCCTCATCATTTGGGATTTATTCTGATCATCTCTAATCCTCCGCCTTGATTGCTGAGGCCCCCAATCTCATTAGTTGGACTACGCTGGGTCATTATTGATGTTGGGGAGTGTTTAAAATTGATATTAATCCCATCTCGATAATCTGGTATTTATTGATTTTTATTTTTAACCTCTCATGTTATTAAGATGAGCTGAGCCAGCTCCTTATTTCTGGGGATTGCCTCATCCCAGTAAACCCTCGGAGGGGCATCTTGTAATGCCAAAGGCTCCCAAAAACCTGGTTTATCCCAGCCCACGGAGGAGATGCTACCTCTGGCCTTTGCAGGCTGTGAGCATCACCAAGCTGTCAACAACCCAGCAGCCCTGACCCCCAGCTGCTCTCCTTTAAACCTGTTATTATCATTTTTCTTAATTACCACAGAAACAAGCGGCTTTCACTCGGCACGTTCAGGACATGGCGAGCGCCTGATGAGGAAGGAGCCATTAGCACCCCGTCAAAACAGCATCTCAAAAAGGATCTTTGACAAAATTGTCACCGGAGAGGCAGGGGCAGCGAGGCAGCCCGGCACAGTTGTACATCATTTTGACAGCTCGCATTAAGGCAACTTCAGGCACCTCTGGGAAATTACCTCCCCGTTAAACAGAGCCAGGCGCAGTGCCTGGGGGTTGAGCTCAGCAGCTGGGGCAAAGCAGGGCAGGGAGGTGCCCCTGGGGGTGCCCAGCGCATACAAACCAAGGGCCTGTGCCTCAGTTTCCCTGAGCACAGGCACAGCTGCTGATGCTGCCTCAACCCGGATGGTTGGAAGGGGTTTCCTTCACAGCGCCTCTCCCAGCTCCGAGCTGCAGCTCAGAGCTGATGGCTGCTTACCCGCCTCCTCTCCAGACCCTTGGCACAACGCAAAATGCCAATAACTTGGGGAACAGCTCGTGTTTAGCTTGGCAGGCCGGCTATTGTTCCTGTACTGCGAACGCATGGATGGCACAGACATGTTTGGGGTGGCTGCAAGCTGTTCCCCCCCAGCCCCACCACAGCAAGTGTCAGCTCCCAGCTGGAGGCACATCAAGCAGGGCTTTTTGGGATGAAACCACCTCCAAAGGCTCCCCAGATTAATGGGGTGGGAGAAAACCTGCTGCAAATGCCTTCCCATCCCCATAGTAACCCATCCCTCCATCCTAATCGGGCTGCTCTGGGCATATTTCTGCCCAAAGGCAGCAAGTTTTTAGCACAAGGTAGGAGAAATGATGGAGCAAAGCCAAAGTCAAGTACCACCAGCTCCAGCAAGTGCCTCGAGAAGCTCTCAGGGAGCAAAGCAACGCAGAGGCAGCAGTCCAAGGTAAAGATGTGGGGGTAGGGAGGGCAGCTTCATGGTCGTGCTGTATTTTTAGTTCCTGGGTTTAAGAGCCAACAGTTTAATAGGGGAGGTTGTTTTAATTGGAACTATAGTCACTAAGAAAAACAGAAGAGGAGTAAATATAGAAAAATAGTCATGTTTCTGAAGGTTCTTTGGTGTTTGTCTAATTAAATGGAGCATTTTAATTACACATCAAACAGTGCCATTTCTAAAAAAATAACCCACAGGAATTTGCCTTGATTTGAAGAGCAGCTGACACCGACTTGGAAAAACGAGCGTGGACCTCCTCATTTGCAAAGGAGATTTGGAGACACCCCAGGATGTTCCACAATCACCGGCCCAGGTATGAGGAGCTGATGGACCCCAAGTGGTTTGGGATCCAAACCCACCTGCAGCTCCCAGGGATCCCTAACACATTGATCCTACCAGGGAAACCCTCTGCTGGAGGTCCTGAACGGTATCTGGATGCCCGTCAGGAGGTTGCTATCCCCTGATCCAGGGGGAGAGGAAGCTGCTGGTACTGATAAGATGCTCCTCAGAGCCAGACACTCCAAACTCAGGATCTGGGAAGAGCCAAGCAGCCAGTGAACCACCAGAGAACTACAGAGCACATGCACATGAAGACGCCAACCATCTGGGAACGTGTGATGAACAAAAAGCCACTTTTCTGTGTTGTTCCAGACATCCTGGTGTCAGGCATCACCAGGTATGGAACCTTTTCAAAGCTAGAGACACCCAAGAGCTTTTTTTGATCCTTCCTCCTTCCGTACCTGAGCGATGCACAGCCATCACTTGCAGCTGTGCAACCCACAGCTCCCTGCCTGCCACTTTGAAACGGCTCCCCAGCAATTACCTCCACAAAAAGTTATTAAGAAACGTCTTTGTCTGGAAGGGATTAGAATGGCAGTCATTAAAAAAAAAAAAAAAAAATTGGCATGAAAAACTATGTATATTGCAAAACAAAATGTGTTGCTTTTTAATATGTTTTTATAACCCAAACAAATTTGTTTCTCACACTCCCAGGCTGGAAAAAGGAGCCGTCCGACAGTTTAGGATTGCAGTTTGCAGTCAGCTCCGCCAAGGAATCTGTTGCAAAGCTGTCGCAGCAAATAAATGCCGGTTCCCTGCTGTGCTGCGGCTCCGGCGGCACCGCTCCGGTCACCGCACGGCCGCGGCTCCCGGCACCGCGGCGGGGAAGGTGACACGGAGCTCGGAGCCGCACGTACCTGCGTCACCCCCGCTGACAAGGACACGGTGGCCTTGCACGAGGCAGCACAGCCTCTGCAGGGTCCCCCGGGCTCTGCTCCGTGCGCTGGGATCTCACCAGGACATGCCCAGACGGCAGGAACCCTCCTCTGATCACCCCATCCCCACGTGCTCCTTCCCCCACCACCACCGGCTTTTCCCTCTCCCACCCGGGCCCGACTCCCCACCAGCAAAACGGGAGCAAGAAAATCCCAGCAGATGATTTTTTTTATTTCTTTTCCTGGGAACAAGTGCAGAGCCCCAGCTCCTCGAAGCATTTGAATATATGAGCATCTTCTGAGGCACTGAAAGGAGATGCAGCTCCAGGCACAGCCAGAGCATCCCTGCAACCTAAAGCTGAGGAGGATGCAGGAAAACACTTGCAGGGACCCTCCAGCACCTTTCTAATCCCTGGGGTCAGTCCCACTGGAGAGCAAGCCATGGCAGGGAAAGGACCAACACATCCTTGGTCAGCTGGGAGAGCCTGACAGAGCCTGAGCATCCTCTGGGAGCAGGGAAGGCAGAGCAATCCCCTCCCTGCAGCAGCGCTGCCCTACATGTTTTCCTCCCCCAAAACATCCACGGCTGTCACTCGCCTTTTATCACCAGAGCAGCGAGACAGGGCAGGAGACGCTGCTCCCAAATTCCCCACGCTGTCATCGAAACTGGGGAATCTGGAGATTCCCAGCTGGTTGCCTGAGGGGGTCCAAGGAAATTATGCATTCCCTGCAGGAAAGCTGCCTGCAGCAGGCAGGGAGCCATCCCAGGCAGCCCCCGGGGGGGGGGATGCTGGTGCTCACTCTGCTTTCTGCTCAGAGAATGGCTGATTCACGCTTATTCCAGGCTTCCCCTGCAAAACCTTGGATGAGGACATCACTCCAAGCTGGGCGGGTGTCTTCCACAGCCCCACACTGGGCTTCCCTTCGGGAGGGATGCTGTGAGCCAAAACCGTGGGGTTTTGTGTAAAAACATGAGAGCAGGCCTTATGAATTAAGGAGAACCAAGCATTCGTGGGATAAACCAGCCCAGCCCCAGACACCTGCAGCTCCGACCCTCAGACCTGCTTTGTTTTAGGCAGCCCTAAAAAAGTCAACTCTATTTTAACAGCATCTTTTTGCCTTTAAAATTAAGTCCTTAGATGATGCAAAGCAACAGATCAAGGATGGTGGTGCAGGCTCAGAAAAGGAGGAGGAATCCCCCAGCACGAGCCAGGTTAGATGTTGGGGAACAGGGAAAACAGGATAAAGGCTGAGGGAAAAAATGGGTAGAGGAAAGATCTGGGACAGCTTTCAGACCACTTTCTGCCCTACGAGGACACGCTGGGCAAGGAGCAGGAAGAGCAGCTGGGCACCCACGAGCCGTTCTCCTGGCTCCACAACCCACAGCTCCCCTCTACCCATCACCCCACGACTCTTCCCATCCCTCAGACTCCCTCCAACATTCCTAGGCTGCACCTGAGGCCACGCACGCACAGGCAGAGTCAAACAATGGCCTCGACGCTTTATTAATTCGCAAAGATAGAGGCAATTAACGACACCGCGCTTCGGAAACTCCTAATTGGTTTTCTGCCCAGTCTCCTACGGACACAGGTCCCTGCTCAGGGAGCTCTTCCCACGAGCAGCACCAGGAGGGGATTAGAGCAGGGGGACACGCAGGAGCCTGTGGATATTTATGACCCCTGTGAGATAAAGAGCGAGGTGAGGCGGGTGACGCTGATCCCGCGGCAGCGCTCCATCAGCGCTGCACCCGAGGCGCGATAACGGCTCCGAAATGTTGGGTGTGATGGATGCTGTGTGAGACTGACAGTTGCTGGGGCAACCACACGCAGAGGTACCCGGTCCCCCCCTCGGAGGGGCTCCAATAGGGATGGGGTCCCAGGGTCAGGTGGGGACAAGCTCATTGGCCAGAGAGCAGCGTTACACGGCACAATTAATTTTTATGGGTAGCTGCAGTTTTAATTGCTTTGTAGAGGCTTGAGGGTGCATTTAGAGGAGCAACATGAGGGATGCAGAGAATAAGGAGACCCCCAGGGATCCTGCAGCAGGGTGGTGGGACTCGAATCCCCTAAATTCACTACTGATTTTGGAACAAAAGCGTCTCCCCAGGCATCTCTGTAACTCAGGCATCCAGACCTAGAGGCTGGCTCTGCCACGGGGTATCTGGGAACACGCCACCGCATCCATCTCCCCGGATAACGAGGTTTTCCTCCCTGGGAGCGAGGAGCACAGCACGGGGGATGTTCATTAGTGCCTGCAAAGCCACGTGGAGACACACACAGCTGCCAGGGCTCTGCACGGACCCTGCGGACAGACATAGGAGCTGCAACGCTGAAAAAGCCAGAAAAGGTCTGGTCCAGCCCAAAATTACCTTTTGTGCCTGGGAACTGAGCAAGAAACAATTTCCCTGCGTACTGAGCAACACCAGCACGTTTTTCTGCCCAGAACAAAGCCGGGGAGAAGCAGGACTCCCCTAACAGACAGGAGCAGCCACTCCATGCCCAGAGCCCTCCAAGTTGCATTCCCTGGAGCTCAAAGCAGAATCTCCACCAGAAATCCAGGTCCTGCTGGGGGTAGGGCTCTGCCAGCCCTATCCTGATGCACACACCAAGGCTGGTTTCCCAACCAAACCTCCAAGGGGAGGGGACATCCTCTTGCAGCCAGAACCCCCACCACACAGCCCAACCATGTTGACAGTACCTGGCCAGGAGAGCCACGGCGTCACCAAAACGGGCAGGAACCAGGGCAGAGAAGCTGGAATGCTGGAAGGGCTTTCCCTCCCCTATTTAAAGCTTCATGCTCTGCAGCTGGGGTTTCCCCTGGTTTGGAAGGCTCCAGGTGTTTCCTATCAGGGCAGTTGTTGCCCCTGCACC
Organism: Vidua chalybeata; assembly: GCF_026979565.1. Classification (NCBI taxonomy): domain Eukaryota; kingdom Metazoa; phylum Chordata; class Aves; order Passeriformes; family Viduidae; genus Vidua; species Vidua chalybeata. The sequence goes on along the minus strand of NC_071552.1, from coordinate 4,181,982 downwards.
ATTCTCCACCCCACATTCTGCTTCTGCTCATGGCCATGCCCTTGGGAACACTGTCCCCCTTCATTCCCGTCACCCATGGGAATGCCCATGCTCCCAACACAGAGCAGCAGTGTCCTCCCCCCACTTAAAATCCTCTTCCTCCCTTCAGCCCACATTGATTATTTTCCTCCATTAAGAAGCTGCATCCGTGGCTACAAATCTGCCAGCGGCTCATCCCTCACCCCTGCTTCCCCTCTCCAGTGCTCTTCCATTAGTGCTTCCATCCATCCATCCATCCATCCATCCATCCATCCATCCATCCATCCATCCATCCATCCATCCCAGCATCAACCTCACCAAGATCTCCCTAAAAAATCCTCTAAGCTAGAAGTAAACTGCCCCAGGAGGGGGGCAATGTGTTCGCTACCCTCCCCAGCAGTGGGGCAATGTGTGCACCTGGCCCAGCAGAAAATTCCACACCAGAGAATTCCAGACCAGCATGATGCCAGTGCCCTCACGGAGCTGTGCCCAGATCCACCAGACTTCAGCAAAAACCCCAGCCCCAGCTGTGCTCCACATCTGGGGGGCTCGGGGACATTCTTTGCCAGCCATCTGGAGATACCTGGAGGAGAGGAGTGCAGGAGGTCACGACCCACAGCCACATGAGCCTCCTCCACCTTCTCCTTGGATCAGTCATCTCCAATTAGCCCTGAGGAAGCGGCACACGGAGAACCAGCACTGGCACAGCCCCCGCCCGAGCATCCCGCCCCGCTGACGTCCCTCCAGTGACACCGGGGGAAGGAGGGGGCTGCAGAGGAGTGGGCGGTCATTGCTCCGTAGGAAAAATGAGTCCCCCATCCCCTGCCCTCCTCCTCCTTCCCGGTCCCCCAGGTTGATGCACAAAGAATAGACCCAGTTGCTGGCGGGGCTGAGTAATGCTCTGAGCCGCTCCTCCCCGGCAGTGAGTAATGCCGCTTTTGTCTCCCGCGCCGGCACCACATTAGCCGGGAACACGGTGTTAGCCGGGAACACGGTGCTAGCCGGGAACACGGTGTTAGCCGGGAACACGGTGCTAGCCAGGAATGCGGAGTTAGGTTAGCTTGGAATGAGGCGTTAGCCGGGAACGCGGCGTTAGCCAGGAGCGGTGCTCCGGGCAGAGCCACGGCTGCGGCGGCGTCCTGGGGCGACACCTCAGGTGTGGCACTCGCACACGATGCCACCTCTGCCCATGATGTCGTGGCATCTGTGCCCGTCTAGGGACACCTGGCCCAGGCACTGCTGGTTGGGTGCCCTGGTTTGCCATGGCCATGGTGGAGGGGCACCCCAGGCTCCCCTCACCGTGCTGCTGGACCCCGTGAGGCATCAGGTCTGTGGAGAAGCACATTCCCACTGGGTGCCATGGAAACATGGCTCCCCTGGAACAAAGGAGTCTCCTCTTCCACCTGGATTTTCCTCCTTCTCTAGGAAACCCCAAGGTGCGAAGGGTTTGACCCCAGTAGCCATGGGTTGCACAAAGCTCCTGCCAGCAGTTGCCCCTGGAGGGAGGGGTTTCACTCCTGGCTTTCCCCCCAGGGCACATTTTGGGGTGCGGAGGTCAAGCCCCGTGGGTTCCCAGAGCATTCTTCCCTCCCAGTGTGGAGTCACTTGGCACTGGTGGCACCCAGGCTGTGGCAGCGGCGCGGGGCTGGCGGGTGGTTCCTGCTCTGGCACCCACACGGCAGATGGCGAGCCTCTCGCCTTGTGATTGGATTTTATTTTGTAATTTTTGGCTGTTATTTCGGTCCTCAGCCCCCTCTCCCCTCCCTTCTTCCTGCTGTGTCCCCTGGCCACCTCCTCCCTGGGAGGGCAGAGACGGCTGTGGCGAACATTGTGGTTTTGCTCAAAGGAGTGGAGCCTGGCTTTCAGTGACTCTACAGCCCTTGGTGGCTTCCCTGTGGGACATGGCAGGCTGGCAGTGTCCCACATGGAACAGCACTGGCTGGTGCACTGGTCCCCACCAGTCCCCAAGTTTCTCATGGCACTGACACGGGCAGATGATGCTGGTGTCCCCTGGCTGAGGGCTCCTCTGGGCACAGGGACATCCTGCCATGCCCTGGGGAGGGGACAGTGCTGGCAAAGAGAACACCAGCCCCATCTCTGTCCGCAATCTCCCTGAAGGGACATGGGCAGGACGAGTTTGCTGGGTCTCAACCCAGTTCCCAGCAGGCAAGAGATTGGTGTCACCAAACTGATGTGACAAGCAGCACACACAGCTGGAGGGATGTCCCTCCTCAGGGCTTGATCTGTCCTTTCCAGGAGCCCTGAGAGTCTGGTGCCACAGTGAGGATGATGCCACTTGTGCCCACAGCACCCAGCAAAGCCCCAAATGTGGGTCACGGCCACCAGCAGTGACCTCGTGCACCAGCCCCCGGCTACCCACAGGAGTGACCAGCGCTGATGAAGACCATGGTGATGAGGATCTGGAATGCTCCTGTGGGGCTCCAATTTCTCCCTCAGTCCCTTTTCCATGGCCGTGCAGTGGAACTGAGGGAGAAGCCTCCTCACAGCGCTAAGAGTTCAGCAGCTCAGCTGCGCCGGGGAGAGGGAAAGAAAGAAAGAAAAAATCCCCAGCGCGAGCAAGACAGACTATAAATAAAAGCTGGAGAAGTGGGAAGCAGCAGCCACAAGGGCTTTCTGAAGCAGCAAGAAAAGCAGGTGCATGTTGGCTCTGGCTCTTGATGCCTTTGTGTTTCCCGAAGAAGCCTGGGTATCCCTAATAGCCGGGCTCCGGGTGGGAGCGGGGCTGGGCTTCCCTCCCGCGAGCTGGGAAGGCACAGACATCTGAAGAGCAAATTCTGCACAGGATGGATGGGAGCGACGTCGCTGAGCCTGGGGAGTGAAGAGAGCCGAGGAAGAGGGAGGAAGGGAGGAAATGGAAGGCTGAAAGGGAGCTGCCGGCACCCACACAGCCCCAGCGGCTTCAGGTTTAATGGATGAAGGGGGTCCTCCAGACAGAATTCCTACCGGATTTAGTGGTGGATGGAGGGAACTGCCAGAGCTCAGCCTTGGGTGCATCCAAACTGGGATGCCCCCAAAAACTGCCGCGCAGGGATACAGGAGCAGTGGATGGAAACAGAATGCCTGTCATTCCCCAGGGTCGCCCGGAGCTGCTGGGGATGGGGACCCCGCGCTCCGCCGGCGCCTGCCAGCACGGAAGGAGTGGAAAGAAGAGAGGAAGAGAAGGAGACAGATGGGCAGCGATGGAAACATAAGTTAACTCGAAGGAAGCGGATAAACAGCAGGCAGGGAGCAGATCCCAGCACATATGCTGTGCTGCAGCCAGCCAGGCACAGGGAGCTTCCTCGCCATTCTAGCTCCCCAGGCCTATGGACGGGGCTGGGCCGTGCTGGAGGTGGGCAACAGGATGGGGTGAAGGCTTGAGGCTTGGGGTGAAAACCCTGGGAAGGTCTAAGGCTGGGGCTTGCAGCTGGAGTGCTGCTTATGGCCATGGGGCATTGTGGAAACCCAAAGCAAAATCCGGCCAAAGGCACAGAGGAAGCATCCATGAGATGGAGGTGACTCCCTGCCGGGGAATCACAGACCTTTTCCCTATGACAGCTGGGCTGGATTTGACCAAGAAGAGATGCTTCCTCCCTTGCTGGCAGGGACAGGCAGGGTGGGCAACAGGATTTGGGCCAGGTGAGTTCTCCAGCCTCAGTTTCCCCTCCCCAGGCTGGAGAGGGGAGCAGAGCAGCACCAGCTCCTCCAAAGGGCCAGCAGGACCAAACACCGCTCCTGGTGCCGATGCAGCAGCAGCTGCAGGTCACTTCTGAAGACTCCAGCAGCTGATGGGCAGGGGATGAAGTAAATCCAAAGCCGAAGCAGGGAAGCTGAGACCCTCAAAAGTCCTTGAGCCCTGCAGCACCGTGCCGCCTGCTGATTACCGCGGACCCCAGCGCCAGCACAGCATCACCAGCTGCTCTGGCCACGCCGCCACGGCAGGAGGGGACCCCGGCCACCCCGCAGTGCCCCCCTGCCCACAGCAGTGCACTGGGGTCTCTGCTGAGGGGACTCTGAGCTGCCGCAGCCCCCGACTCGCCCAGAATAACAAGCAGGCGGAGCCGCGGAGCTGCCGAGAAAATCTCTCCAGCGACGTTCGGCCGGGTGCTAATGAGCCCCGGGCTCTCCGATCTGCTCAGCGAATGTCATGACCCAGATTAATTGCTCAAAAAGACACCCAAAGGCTGCTAATAAAACAAAAAAAAGGGGGAAGGAGATTAAAAAAAAAAAGAAAAATCAACCCCACAACAAGCCCCTTATAGAAGCCAGCACCCCTCCCTGCGCATCCCAGCGCCGGCAGCCCGGAAAGCGCTGCCCGTGTCGGGAATGCGTGTCAGGGCAGTGGGCCAGGCAGTGCCATGGGCGCACACAGCCGCCCTTGTTCCCCGCTCCCCTCGGGGGGTCAGAGCCGCCCGCACAAGGGCCGCCTGTTCCGAGGCACCCGCGCTGCCGGCGGGATGCCGGCGCCGTCCCGGGGGGGGGCAGCATGAGCGGATGCTGCCTCGGGACCCCCACAACCCTTGAGGGCTGCAGCTCTGCCCCCTCGGAGGGAAACGGAGGCATTGGGAGCCGAGTGCTTCAAGGGACAGAGCTGTTTCAATGTCACCCGGGTCCTCGCTGGCACAGGGCATTGCGAGCAGGTGGCCTTTGCATCATCCCCAGCCGAGCCCTTCCTCTCGAGAGCAGCCTTTCTCCTCGGAGCCTGCAGACATCAGCTTTCCCAAGCCTTTGATTTCCCGACCCTCCGGCAGCGTGTGGCTGGCCCCGGGGGGCTCTCGTAGCTGTCACTCAGCTGCTTGTTACCTTCTGCACCGACTCGGTGACTCCCACGCAGCTCCAGCGCTTCCTACTTGCCATGGCCATGGCCACCGCCGCCCCAGAGGTGCCCCACCAGATCCCCCAGTGCCACAGCAGTGCTGGGGGTGGGGAACCCGCTCCAGGGATGTCTGTAGCCAAGGGATGCTCCCACCAGGACAGGCTCTCCACAGCCCAGGGCTCAATTGGCTACAGCTGACAGCCCGGCTGTGGGGCCATAATCCAGTTATTGCCTGAAAATGCCTTCCTGTTCAGAAAAAAGGTCTTCATCAGCCCATGGATATTGCAGCTCTCACCCTTCTGCAGTGCTGAGAAGGAGGAGGGGGCTGGAGGGTCTCCCTGCCAAGAAGGCAAGAGGAAAAGGAAGAAAGGGAGTGGGAGCAGATGGGACATGACCACCCACCCACCCGGCTGCTGCTCCCTGGCCTCCAGGACTCCTGACCTAGTTATTAGCCATGGAGGCAAAGCACAAAGCAGAGAGGGATGGGGGGAAGAGCCCAGGCTCAGATCTGCAGAAATCTGTGGGTGATGGACAGGTTAACGCAGGGCACTTCCAGAACAGTCTGCGAGACAGAGCCTGGCTGTGAGCCACCACAGCTCAGCCCACCGGTCATGTCAAGCCAGCGACGAGCCACGGAGACATTCCCAGATCTGGGAGAAGACACCTTCTGACAAGAGACCTAAACTGCTGCACCCACGCAGCCGAGAGGAGACATGGGGGCTGCCATCCCCCCGGAGCACTTCCACTGTGGGCACTTGGGGCTGCCGAGCAGAGGCAGCACGAGGAGCGGAGCGGCGGCTGCGAGAGAAAACCGGAGAGCTCAAATGAGAATTAATAAGCCACAAATTGGTAGCAGCAAGAGGAATTAATGCTGCGGAGAGGCTGCCAAGTGCCACGGGGAGAGAGAGGCACTTCCTCGGATTTCCGCTCAGCTCGGAGCTGTGCCTCTCATCCCAGCAGCAAAATGGAGCCAGCCCCGGCCTTGCTTTATCCCAGCACCTTCGGAGGCAAAATCTCTGAGCACCCCTCGGGCTCTCTGGGGAGCACAGAGGTGTCCTGGATCCACCACAGCCTGCTCATGCCAAACCCAGGATCTGGAACACGCCGGCGTGTGCTCAGCGATGCCAGCAGCTGGATCAGGACCTATTTGGGCAGCAGCGAGCAGACCAGCGCTATTCCTGGCTCCTGACACGTGCAGGGCTGGGGAAGCAGCTTGCAGCCTTGCCTGGCACACCGGAGCCTGACTGCCAGCCCTAAAGCATCACTGCAAGACAAGCACCATGCCCAGGGATCTCTCCGTGCCGGGCAGGAGCAGCCACACTGCCCTGTGTCCATCTGAGCGCCCAGCAGGACGTGCAGGGGAGATGCTCTCCGTCCCCAATGACCGGGACACGTTTGGAGACCGAGAGGTGACACTCAGGAGCCCGCAGCTTCCCTCTCCTCCCCGGCAGCTCCAGCCCCGCGCGGTGCCGGCTGCGGGCGGCGGTGGCTGCAGCGGAGGTGGGAGCGATGATGACTCAGGAGATAATGAGGCAGATCAGAAGGAGGAGAGGAGCAGTGAGAGGACGCGGAGAGGAGGCAGCTGTGTCCTTCGGGCCCACACCCGCTCCCCCTGACGCAGCACCTCAGCTGCGGTGCAGGAACACGCACCCCCGGCCCTCTGACTCACCCGGGGGGCACGGCAGAACCGGGGTGGGGCGATTATTTTAACCCCATCCCTCCTTCTGCCAGGAATGGAGGTCTCCAGGCAAGTAGGTGAGGGAGAAGTGCACATGGGGAACCACCAGGATGATGGCTTTGGGGTCCCACCAGCCCCCCACCCATCGCCCACCGCTTGGGTTCTCACTGCTGTGCTGCCCCACAGGGAGCCCATGGAGGAGCCCCCCGGCTTTGAGCTTCCAACCTTTCGTCCCACCTGCTCCCAAACCTGCCGGTTCCCCAGCTCCTGATGGATAAACAGCCTCTCCTGCTTGGGGAAACTGAGGCAGGGAGGCACCAGACTTGCCCGAGGCTGCTGTTTCCAGCCAAGCCAGCAAAGGAAGCCAAGAGTCCCGGCTCCTGTGCACATTTTCCTCCCAAGCTCATTTATGAAGTCATTTTCCCTTTGTGCCAGTGGCACCACAGGGTGGCCGACGTCACTGGATCACTCTTTGCTTGCCAGTCTGGGTGGCTTCATCCCTACCCAGCATCAGAGAAGGAACTTCTAGATCTGAGAGGAGCCCCTGCCTCGCTGTGCATCCCCAGGGCACAGCGCATCACCTTTCCCAGCCTCAGTTTCCCTTCTTAACCAAAACCTGGTACTGCTGGGGGCCTCAGTGTCCCCTCTGTCAGAGTTCAGCCTTGGGGACCTTCCCAGCAGAGCCAGACTGGGCCCCTCCATCTCTCAGCATCTTCCTTCCCCGGGAGCTGAGCCTTGGCAAGGGGAAGGAGCTGCTTATGCAGAACAAATGGAATCAATCAAAACAAAAGGCAGCGGGCCTGATTCTATTTATTACCCATCCAAGGGTGTCAAAAGCATCTCCAGACATCCACAGCCATATGGAGAGGGGGAACCCAGCGGGGCCACCCCCGTGGGCAGGGACAGGCAGGGCCAGCCATGACTTGTCATTCACCCTGCTCTGTCCTTCTGCTAGTCCTGGGGCACCTCCCAGTCCCTCCCAGCCCCACTGCTCGGCACCCTCAGCCTGCTCCTTGGGACTGCACCAGTCCCCAGCCACCCACTGCTTAGGGATGATGCCACGGAGCAGCCAGGGCACGTGGAGTGGGGGAGGATGAGGAGCAGGGCACTGACACCTGCCCAAAATAGCTGGCACTGGATGCAGCACCACCTCCACGGACACTTCAGGCACTCAGGATCCATGGTGGAGGATCCAGCAGCAGGATCCAGCCCACGCTGCCGAGCAAATGAAATCTGTGCCTGCTTTTCCAGGAATGTCACTCATGCTAACACACTCCCTGAGCTCCAGGTACCTTCTCACCTCTCCCTCGGCCTTCCCAGCTGCTGGAAGAGGTGAAGCTGGAGGTGCCTGTTTACTCCTCCCCCAGCTGGGGCAGTGGCAGCCCTCTGGTATTGGAACAGAAGCTGGCAGAGGCAGGAAGACCCGAGAAACGGTTTATTGACTGCTGGTGGGGCTGCAGCGGGGCAGTGGCATGTCACAGCCTGTGTGCCAGAGGGACACCTGGCTCCTGGCATCTGTGGCCACGAGGGTCTGCAGGGGAAGGGGCCTTTGTGCCTGGGGGCTACTGCAAAACACCAGAGCCTCCTGTCCTGCCTGGCTGGCACGGGGCTGAGCTCAGCTCAGGGCTAACAGCACAGCTGGGCACAGCTCCTGAGGCTGGCACCTCCAGGTGAGCCATGCTGGGCTGCAACCTGCTCTTCTCTCTGTCCCCAGCACGGGTTCTGGGCTGTGCCTCAGTTTCCCCTTGCTGTCAGGCATTGCCCACCCTCTTCCTGGAGCCTGTCTCATTTGTCAATCCTGGGAACTGCTGAGTACAGAAGGAGCAGAGGGCAAGCTCCTGGGTTCCAGCTCCAGGGCGTTTGGCTCATCCCGGCGCTGGCAGGACCCGGGGCACAGCCATGTGCTGTGAGCCATTCCCCAGGCAATGAGGAGATGCCAGCTGGGCTTCGTGCTTCTCGGAGAACAAACCGGGCCACGCAGCTCTGCTCACCATCCGGCTTGGCTGAAGCTGCCCGCTGCATCCCTCGGGGCCCCGGGGCTGGACCTGCCCCGTTGGGAATGCCATGGGGAGCCGGGCACTCGGGGGCTGGGGCAGATGGGACTCGCACCGTGCTCAGCCGCAGCTCCGGGACGAGCATCCCGCGGGAGCCCGGCAGCGCGTCCCAGCCCCGGGGCGGCGGGAGGATGGTGCTGCTGATGACGATGATGATGATGATGCTCAGCGGGGGATGAAGCTCCCGCCGCGGCTGCAGGCTCCCCCTGGCGGCCCCGCCCCGCCCGGAGACGGGCAGGGATGGCATCTCCCATCGGAGGCATTCCCACCAGCAGCATTCCCATCAGCAGCGTGCCCACCGACAGCATCCCCACCGACAGCATCATTCACTGGCTGCATCCCGCACCGACAGCATCCCGCACCAACAGCATCCCACACCGGCTGCATCCCGCACTGACAGCATCCCTCACCGGCTGCATCCTGCACCAACAGCATCCTTCACTGGCTGCATCTCGCACCGACAGCATCCTGCACCGACAGCATCCTTCACTGGCTGCATCTCGCACCGACAGCATCCCGCACCGACAGCATCCCTCATCGACAGCATCCTGCACCGACAGCATCCTGCACCGACAGCATCATTCACCGGCTGCATCCCGCACCAACAGCATCCCACACCGGCTGCATCCCGCACTGACAGCATCCCGCACCGACAGCATCATTCACCGGCTGCATCCCGCACCGACAGCATCCTGCACCGACAGCATCCCGCACCGACAGCATCATTCACTGGCTGCATCCCGCACCGACAGCATCCTTCACTGGCTGCATCCCGCACCGACAGCATCCTGCACCGGCTGCATCATTCACTGGCTGCATCCCGCACCAACAGCATCCTTCACTGGCTGCATCCCGCACCGACAGCATCCCGCACCGACAGCATCCCGCACCGACAGCATCCTGCACCGGCTGCATCATTCACTGGCTGCATCCCGCACCGACAGCATCCCGCACCGACAGCATCCCGCACCGGCTGCATCCCACAGCAGCAGCATTCCCTTTTGCCAGCGTCCCACACTGGCCACATCCCACACCGGCAGCGTCCCCGGGTCCCCCAGGCACCAGCTGCCCTCTGTGCTGCCCCGAGCCGGGAGCAGCCCCTTGCAGAATTCCCCCTCCCCCCAGCCCATCTCCACCCAGCTTAAGCCCATCTTAATTATATTTCAAAGAGAGGGGTAATGAAGGGGTTCGCACCTGAGCCCTTCCCAGCATCCTGAGGGATCTGGCACACCAACCAGGAGGGGCTCGCCTCCCCCCGTCTTTGGGTTGGAAGGGACCTTTAAAGGTCATTTAGTCCCTGCAGCCCGTGTCAGTGTGTGCCCCTGATATGGGCTGTGAACTCCCCACCACCCCGAGCACCAGGACAGCCCCTCCATTGCACCCCCACAGCTTTTATAGCCCTCAAATTCAGCCCCATCCCCTGCAGAGACCCCCTGAACACCCAGCTCCCACTCCAGGCCCCCGCCCATTTACGAGGGTTTTTGCCTCCACCAGAATAAATCCAACAGCAGTCAGGGAAGGGGGGCAGGACGGGAGGGGGAAGAGGCACTATTTGCTTTTTCCAATTTGATCTTATTAAAACTTCATTCAAAGAAATAGACTTTTCATCTCAAATCTCATGCAAGTTTCATAGCACTGCAGATGGCGGAGTGGGAAAACGCCCGTCACAGAGTTTAATAACAGCACCCAGCCCTTAAACTGCTCCCTCGCTGTGCCAAAACGTCCCCACTGTAAACCCTGAGCACACCCCACGCTGCCCAGCATTTTAAGGACCATCCCCCCTCATCCCCTAATGGCTTTGCTCGCGTTGTCGCCAGTTAAATCTGCAGCCCTCTCGCACGAATAAATCCCCCTGGATGTGCCAGATGCAGGCACGAGCCCGCTGCCCCGCTGCCCATCAGATCAGCGCGGCCAGGCCGTGTCCTTCTGTCACCCCTCGCCGCCCGCCGTGCCTCAGTTTCCCCAGCTCCGGAGCAGAGCTCACGCTGTGGCTCCGCAGGGAGCGGAGGCAGCGAGCCGTGTGCCAGGCGGAGCGGCAGCAGCGGCGGTGACATCGCTCCCGTGGGACCCGGCTACCAGCGCGCTAAATGCTGCGGGTGCCTGGGTGCCTCAGATGTCCCCCGAGGACAGAGGAGCCGCTTCCCCCCCTGCGGCTGCCTCTCGGGCTCCGTGGCAGCAGTGACTAAACTGCATCCCCAATACAGTCATTAATAAACATCGATGCCGCCCGGGCGCTGTCGCCTCCGCGCCGAGAGGAGCCCGGCTCAGCATCCAGAGAGGTGCTGATTCATCACGGGAGCCAGCTGCCCTCGGCTCCCCGGGCGGGCACGGGGCTCACAGAGGCTGCTCAGAGCCTGCTCTGGGGCAGGGGAGCCTGTGGAGGCCTCCTCTTCATGCCCGCCTGCTGCAGCAGCAGCCACAAACGTCAGCAGGCAGCTGCAAAGCATTTCGCTCCCTTTTCCCCGTGTGAGAGGGAAGCCCTGGCTCCGACCAGCTCGGAGAGGGGCCAGGACTCGGCTCCTGGCCGTGTCACACGCACAGCTGTGAATTCAGGGTCACCCACCACGAACGGGCTCTCCATCACTCACATCCCTGTGCCCGCACCGCGATCGAGGGCTGTTCACACGGAGCCTGCCCGCATGGACGGGGAGCAGAGGGAGCCGGTGCTGGGTGCCCTGGAGCAGCACCCCCTGTGAGGTGAGGGGCAAACTGCGGGAGCTGCAGAGCTTGGAGCTCTGCCGAGCCCTTCCAGGCACGCCTGTGGTCACAGGAAGGGCAAACCCAGCTCCGGTTCTCCGCAGCCTGGCGGGTGATAACCGCACACCCAGAGCATCGTCTGGAAGATAGCAGCGCATCCAGAGCCTTCTCCGGCAGCTCCCCGCACCAGCCCGAGCCTCCTGCCACAAGGGGGAACTCCTGGGCTGGAGAAATTCATCCAGAGGTGCTCCACGGCTTTGCACCCTCAGCCCTCCCAGGAGGGTTTTTCCCCAGGGAAGGATGTGCTCTGCCCTCGCTCAGCACAAAGGGTCACGGACCCCTTCGCTTGCCCCAAACCACCTGAGGGCACCTCCCATCACCCTGCCCCAGGGGAGGGGTTGGGTTTATGGGATTCCTGTCTCTGACCTCCTTTCTCCAGCTGATCCAATCCAAGGGATGAAGGCCAGGCAGGACACACCACTCACAAAGGGGGCGGGAGTTGAACTGAATGAAGGAGCCTAGCAGGGCAACGTTTCTGAGACATCGCTGAGAGTACCACAAAAAAACCCTCACATATTCTGCGTGGGTGGCTCGGTCAAGCAAGGACAGCCTGGACACTTGTATTGTCACTGGGAAGGAAAGCCAACAGGACTTCCAGGAAAAATGTCACTGGTCTGGCTCCCACTGCTGTCCTGTAGCACCCACACAGGTACAGAGGGAGCAGGATTTGCATCCCAGCTGGAATTGCCACACTCTGGAGTGAGCCCAGAGTCCTTCACTGGGGCAGAGGTAAAACTGAGCCTGGTTCCACGTCTGGCTGGTGCCATCCAGCTTTGTATTTCCACAGCCAGGTTTTGTGGCCACTGCTCTCCCACATGGACATTCACTTTCTCTTCCACCTCCTCAAGGGCTCCAAACCCCCCCACAGCCAGCAGCAGAGGTGTTTGTCTTGGCCACGTGGCTCTCCAAACAGCAGGGTGGTTCCAAGATAAAATTTCCTGTGGTGCTGCTCACACAGAGCCCACGGGAGTGTCTGTTTGGGGGAAAGTATCGGATAAATTCCAGGCTGGGTGGGATCCAGCACTGAGCAGAAGCCAGGGGGGTCTGAGCCCATTGCCTGAGCCCAAACCCCACCTGTGGGAGATGCAGGAGCATCGATGACATTGGAGACAGGCACACCTGGAAGGGAGCTGCAATGCTGCATCACGTGAAGAAGTAGCACCAAGGGGGGCAGAGAGGCAAATGGAGGTGATGAGAGCTGCAGTGGGGTTGGGAAGTCTATCCAAAACCTTGGGGTGACAAGATGTCCCCACAGATCTCCCTATAGCTGCACAGGGACACTTTCAGGAGAAAGGAAAACATTCCTTGGCAGACAAATGTATTGGGAAGAGGGTGGGGGATGCTGAGGAGTTTGACTGGATGGAATACCAGGAGCAAGGGAGAGACACAAAACAGAAAGGGGAAGAAAGATGCCAGGAGGGTGGAACAGGGAGGCATGGGCCAGCAGGATTAGCAATGATAAACTTGCAGCTAAACTGGGCTTATGTCAGCCTGTATTACCCGGGAGTGACAGCAATGATGGGCTTGCTCATCTGCCATTTATAAGTGGCAAATTCTCCCTCCATCCTGTTTACTATGAATTAGCTGGCATATGTCTAATCGTCTTTGCAAGCACCACTCGACTGGCAGAGATTAAGGCCCTGCTCCTCCTCCAAACCCACTGCACTCCACCGCAAGGCAGCAGGACACTGCTTCCACCAGGCTGCCCAGGGAGGGACCAAGGATGGCACTCAGTGACACAAAGCAATCCCCCCTGCCTCACAGCTCTCCAGAAAGTCCCAAAGTCCTAAAGCAGCCAGGCCCCAGACCAAGAATACCTGCTCCTCCAAGGGAGCATGAGCAGCTCTCTTCATGAGAGAAGCCCTCCTCTGGGACTGCTTCAGACCCAAAGGTGTGGGGTGCCATCACCTGGATAAGCCATCAGGTAGATGGGACAGGGAAATAAGCACCAAGAGGAACTCGAGAGACCAACAAGTGTTACTTTGTTTTTTTTTAAACTAGCACTAAATCCCTGACTCCTTCCCAAGCAACTGCTGCACTTGAGCACATTGCCAATGCAGAAAGCAACTGGTTTCCATCAAAGCCATGAAAACCAGCTTTATCCAGGGATTCACGTGGAGAAGAGCTGGGATGGTGAAACCCAAGGCACTTATTAAACAATGAAGCAGTGCAAGAGGTGTGTGCGTGTGTGGGGGTGTCTGCATGGCCAGCTGCCTGCCCCGGGCCGTGTGTTGTTTGGCCAGCAAGGTGCTGCTTGGGTGGTGGGAGACCCTTGGCTGACACTGGACTGTTAGTCAGGCATGTCAAAACAACCTTGGAGGGCTTGGAAAATCCAGCTTGCAGACAAGGCTGCCCCAGCAGAGCAGCAGGAGCCCTCGGAGCCAGGGTAAACAGTGACTCAGGAAGGGAAGGAGCACAGGGGATCACAGGGAGATGGGTCTGCAGGGAGCCAGTGAGGGGCACTGCCAAAGGAGCCCGCTCTCACCTGCACAGGCTGGATTTGAAGAGCCTCCTGCCATGGTGCTGAGGAAGCAGAGCAGCTCCTTCTGCCCCAGGGCATGAGCAGCCTGAGATCAGGACTGCGGGAGCCCTGAGCTTTGCAGAACATCCTCACTGTCCTGAAGCAAATGTTTTTCCCTCTATGTTCCTCATTGTCTTTCAAGAACAGAGATAAATTCGACAGAGCCTTATCTCTAACAGTTATTAGGCTGTGCACCAGAGTCTGCATGGGACCAGGACAGAGAGGAAGCCTCCCCTTCCCACTGACAGCCCCACACCCCAGCGGAGGAAAGGGAGTTGTATCCACCTTTTCCAGGCAGCCCCAGCCTGGGAAGCAGGGCTTGCTGTTCTCAGTAGTGCTGAGACCTGAGCTGGGTCAGCAGCCCGAGCACCCACCCTGCCACTCCCGAGCTGGTGCCACCCCCTTGGCAAGGGCACAGTCAGTGTGACGTGCAATGACCAGCTGGCCTGGGTTTGCTGGGGGCTGTGGCAGGGCAGTGAGGACTTGGCTGTGAACAGGAGATGTGCAGCACACCACAGGCTGCCCGGGGGCTGCCCTGGGCCAGCCAGATGTTTGCTGGGCAGGGAGAGGAAAGCCCTGCTCACACCAACCACACACCACAGCTGCCTCTGCACTGGGGAACCTCAGCTTCCAGCAGGCTGGGGCTCTGGAGGGTGCTGGAGCCAGGCTGGCAGTGCTGCTCCGTGCTGGAAGGACAAAGAGAGAAGGTCCTGGTTGGGGACACCTGCTTCAAGGCCACCTCTAATTAGTATTGCTGTCTTCTCCATGCCTGCACCAGCACAGGGTAAGGGAGCTCAGCTCGGGGATGTCCCCAGGGATGTGGCTGCTCCAGGTCAGGAGAAATGAGCGTGCAGCTTGGAGGCAGCTGCAGGGAGCTCTGAGCAGGCCCCGTGCTGTGCTGCAGGACGAGCAGGCAGCTGTGGCCCTGTCCCTGGGGGTTAGCTGGCTCCTCTGTGTAGCTGTCACCCCAGCACGCTGCTGCAGGCAGCCCTGAGGAATGCAGGCGTTCCCCACGTCCCAGGCTCTGCTGCTGGACCCTGTTTATTCAGCAGGAAGGTTTCCAAGCATGGCCAGTCCCCAGTGCTCGCTGCCTGCCCTGCTGACCACAGACATGAGAGCCCTTGAGCACAAAATATCCCGAGAATACTGCCTCTAATTAGAGGGTAGAGTTAAAAATACCCATGGTCCATAAAGAGAGGGAGGCAGACAGAGAAAAGGCACATGCCAGTGTGACTGACGCCCCGGGAGGGAGACGAGATTAGGAGCCACTCAGCCTCACACATACAAATGATTCAAAATAGATGAGCATATGCCTGAGCAATGAACTAGGGGGAAATGATGGGACTGGTGTAGGAGTGGGGTCATGGTCTGTGACACCAGGGAATCAACAGCTTGTCTAGACTCCAGCAGACAAAAAAAGAGATGCTGTCTTCAGCTAGGAGTGAGAGGCACTGTAGCCTCCACACGGAGGCCATCCGTAAAAAGCTGCCCGAGCAGCAGGAGGGGTGTGAAAAAGGGATGGACACAGGCCAGACACCTGCATCTCTCCCCAGAGCTGCTGGGAACGATCTGGGGTAAATGGCTCCTGAGATCAGGAGTGATGTGCACAAACACATACCTGCAGAGCCTAAACTGACCCTAGAAAGCCTCCGGGACAAGGCAGGACTTTCCTTCCAAACACCCTACCCAGGGTGGGTAGGACTGAGAGGTCCTGTCCCACCAAGGGAACCAGGCCTGTTGTGGACAGGCTTAGGAAGAAAGCTTTAAAATAACAAAAAAGGAGGCTGGTTGATTAAAAAAAAAAATAAGCCTGGTTATTACAGAACAAACAACTGGAAGCAAAGCCTCCGGCGAGTCCGGAGACTGTTTCAACAATTTAGTAACTAAATAATTGTAATCTAGGGGTGTTTCCAGGGAAACTGGCTCCAAGGAAAGATGCGGGTGTCAGACACCCCAGGCCTTTTAAAGTCTCTCTGTAACCAGCGGATTGGAGCGCCCAAGATCCGCGCTGTGACATTTTCTAGTCCCTTGGCTTATAACTTGGGTCATCCCAGACCAATCATTCTGCCATTCTTGTTGTTCATTGGGCAGTCTCTCCTCCAATCTTGGCTCGAGTTGTGGCCATGCCTCATGATGTGATGTATTCTGGAACTTTCTCTGTCATTTTATGAAGATTGCCACCCCATCTCCTCCCTGGATCCACCCCCCTTGCACATGTACAATCACACTTGGCTGTTAGTATAACTATTCCCACATTTGTTACCTGTATCTATAGCATTCAAGCCTAGTTGCAACTTTTTACTTGTACATACTACACCCAAGCTTAATCACAATTTTTTTACTTGTATTAACAACATTTAACCTTGCATACATTGTTAACTACCTTCCCCAAAAGTTTAAATTTTATTTGTCCTGTTCAGCCAAGGCTGGGATACATCTCCTGCTCACTCCAGTGCAGCTCCAGGGAGACTTTTCCTCTCTGGTGGCCATTCTGCCACCAGTTACACATCACCTGTGACCTTCCATCTGTCACATGCAAAGGTGGCTCTAGAGACACTTCAGACCATCCAACAAAATCACATCTGCTGGTATTTTCCTCTTTTGTGTAATGTTTTTTCTTTAACAGAACAGATTCCCCCCAGTGCTGCTTCTCCCACCTCTGAGAGCAGCCAAACCCTCTCTCTGGTGGAGCAGTCTGCCAGGACCTCCCTCATCCCAGGCCAGCAGAGGCCTGCCACAATCACAGCATCGAAGTTAAAGAGGTCTGGAGAGAAGCTGCTGCCTGGGAAGGGTCCAGATGGACAGCCCTGAGGGCTCAGACAGGCTGCTCCTCCTCACACAAGGTATGGCACGGCTCGCTGGCAGAGCCCTGGGAGCCCCGGTGCCTGGGATAATCACATTCCTGCCTGCCATGTGGACTGCTGCTGAAAAGCCATCGTGACAGGCGCAGCCTGTTATTACAGGTTTGAGCAGCTTCTTCCCAGCAGGGCTTGAAACTCAGTTTGGGCCTCCAGGCACTGCAAGCATCAAAAGGATCCACTTTCTCTGAGTCGCCTTCAGATCCCAAACACCTGATGTACCACACGCTCCATACAACCTTCAGAAATCCCTAAGGGATTTTTTTTTCCCCAGTTTAGTCCTTGTTCACCCTCCCTCTGTTGTTACAAGAGCTAGGAGTGAGGCTCCACTGCCTTATCCCACATTTTGTTCTCCATCACTCCCCACACAGGCTGTTCTGGAGCTCGGGAAGGCTCCCTGGCAGGACCTGTGCTCCCTTCCTATCATCCTGCAGATTCCTCTTCTTCTTTGGAGCATGGATTGGAAAACCCATCAAACAACAAGGAAATCATAGGAAGAGGTCCCTCATTCCTGAATACAACCCTGTGCCACACAGGGCTGCCCTCAGCATGAATTTTATTCTAGTTACTTGTTTCAACATTAAATAAGGAAAAGGGAGCTCCATCAGTGTGTGAAAATCAATGTTTTACACAGCAGTGCTTTGCCGTCCCAGGCTGATGGGCGCTACAATTCCTGTATAATATTTATTGTGACTCCTTGAGCTTGTTGAGTTTCACATTTCATAGGGCTCCTCACAGGCGATGGCAGCTGAAAAGGCAGGACCTGGCTGCCGTGAGAGCACAGGGGCAGCACAAAGAGAAGAGCTGGCACCGGTTGTATCAGCCTGAGACAGCAATTGGCACATCCCTCAGGTGCAGCATGGATGTCTGAGATGATCCCCGAGGCTTCATGCCCTGGTGTTATCCATGAAGGTGATATCTGCTCTGCCAGTTGACTCCAAACCCAGCCTCTGCCTGCATTGATTACTCACAAGCACACTCTCAGGGCATGCCTAGGCTGAGCTCCAGCAGCCTGGCAAAGGGAATCAAGGCTTAGGAGAGCTCCTCAGAGCAGATCCAGCTCCCCCTTGAGTGGCCCAGATGGCCTGGGGGAGCCAACACACCTCGGCACAGTCCTGTGCCTGTCCAGCATGGCTCATCCCCAGCCACAGCAGCACAGAATGGTTTGGGTAGGAAGGGACCTCAAAAGTCATCCAGTTCCACCCCCTGCCACAGGCAGGGACACTTTCCACCAGACCAGGTTGCTCCAAGCATCACCCAAACCGAAATAATTTTCTTTTTTTTCCCTGCAGTGCAGCTAGAGACCTCCCATCCTTCTTTGTCTTTTCTGTCTCATCTCCTCTCTGCCCTGATCAAGCTGCTGCTGGAAGCTAAAGAGGATCCTGACACTTCAGTGATTGCACTTTATCGCTGATTATATTCACTGTCATCACATTTTACTTCTCCTGTCAGAGCAGCCCAAACGGACTGTGTTAAAATGATTCCTTACTCGACAGGGACCCAGCCCAAAGACTGCCAGAGTCAGGTTTTAAGCCATACAGCCTTATTAGGCAATTCCTTCCCCCTCCTCCTCAGGGAAATGTCCCATCTGGCCATCAGACTTGATGAGACTCCCTGTATTAATTTCACCGGGCTCAGATCAGCCCTTTAAATCTACTCATTAGCATCTCGAGTTAGATCTGCTACATTATCAGGTTAAATACATTTTTACATCCCTTAACTTCTGCCAGCTCTGCCGAGCTGGTTTACAGAGCAGAGGAGAGCTCTGGCTTTCTTTCCATCTGCTTGATCTTCAACAGCTTCTTAATTACATCCTCATCAGACTCTGCTGGCAGTGGCGCAAGAGCCAGCATTAACACAGAACTCACTCTATTCGGGGTCACTGTCCCACGCCGATAATTTCTGTTGCTTTCTGTTAATCAAAGAAAAAGATCCTGAGGCACTTTTGAGGATCACACAGCAGCTCGGGATGCTCTCTGTGCAAAGCCATTTTTCAGGGCAAAATCACTAAAACAAACATTTGGCTGTGTCAGAAAGGATTTGGTCCAGCACGAGGGCTGGGGGAAGGTGTCCCTGCCCATGGGGGTTGGAACTAAATGATCTTTAAGATCCCTCCCAGCCCAAACCAGTCTGTGATTCTATAGCTCAGGAAGTTCCTCAAGAGCATCATTCTCTGCCCAGGTGCTTGTTTATGTTTCTTGCTTACTTTAAGCTGTTGAAAGTTTATAGTGAAATTCACAGATCAATGAGAGTTAGCTTTTTAGGGCAAATTCTCAGCGATATTTCTTCTTAGGGGACCTTGTTAAATACAAGGGGGAAACACTTCCTTTAGAGCAAAATTGTAACCACAATGTTGCTAATATCCTGGCTCAAAAACATTAAAGTCCTCCCGGCGCTTTACTCGGGGTGAGTTTCCTTCTCTCCGCAGAGCTTAACCAGCGGTTGGGACCGGCCCCTCTCAGCACCACTGCCGGGACCATCCCCTCTCCCCACCCGCGGGGGTCCCACTGCCGGGACCATCCCCTCTCCCCACCCGCGGGGGTCCCACTGCCAGGATCTCCCTCTCTCCCGACCTGCTGGGGATTCCACGGGCAGGACCGGCCTCTCTTCCCTCCCGTCACGGTCCCACTGCCAGGATCAGCCCCTCTTCCCACCCATGGGGGTCCCAAGAGTGGGATCACTCTTTCTCCCCGCCGGCTGGGGGTTCCACTAGCGGGACCGCCCCTCTCCCCACTCGCCGGGGGTCTCACTATCGGGATCTCCATCTCTCCCATCCGGCGGGGGTCCCACGGGGAGGAATGGCCCCTCTTCTCACCATCCGGACATCCCAGTGCCGGGACCATCCCCTCTCCCCACCCGCGGGGATCCCACTGCCGGGACCATCCCCTCTCCCCACCCGCGGGGATCCCACTGCCGGGACCATCCCCTCTCCCCACCCGCGGGGATCCCACTGCCGGGACCATCCCCTCTCCCCACCCGCGGGGATCCCACTGCCGGGACCATCCCCTCTCCCCACCCGCGGGGATCCCACTGCCGGGACCATCCCCTCTCCCCACCCGCGGGGATCCCACTGCCGGGACCATCCCCTCTCCCCACCCGCGGGGATCCCACTGCCGGGACCATGTCCCCTCCTCATTCACGGGGGTCTCACTGCCGAGACCATCCCCTCTTTCCATTCACGGGGGTCCCACTGCCAGGATCATCCCCTCTCTACACCCACAAGGGGAGACCACTGCCGGGACCATCCTCTCTCCCCATTCACGGGGGTCCCACTGCCGAGACTATCTCCTCTTCCACGCGGCGAGCCCGGGGCGCGCCCTGCCCGGGGGTGCGGTGCTTGCCCCCTCCCCTCCCGTGCCGTGCCGTGCCGGGCCCGCCCCCCGGCCGGTGCCCCCGCGGAGCCGGGACCGGGCTGGCGGCACCCCCGCCCCCGGGCCGGCGCCGCCCGGGCAGTGCGCAGGCTCGGCTCGGCTCCGCACACCCCATCATGGCGCTGCGGCGGCCGGAGCTGCTCCGGCTCCTGCTCCTGCCCCTGCTCGGTGAGTACCGGCCGGCAGCGCCCGCACCGCCCCGCACCGCCCGCCGCCGGCCCCGCCACCCGGGGACCGCGATGCGCTGACCCCGTCCGGATCCCGGAGTCAGGGAGGGAGGAGGGATGCGGTGTCCCTGTCCCGATCCCGGAGTCAGGGAGGGAGGAGGGATGCGGTGTCCCTGTCCCGATCCCGGAGTCAGGGAGGGAGGAGGGATGCGGTGTCCCTGTCCCGGTCCCGGAGAGAGAGGAGGAGGAGGGATGCGCCGCCCCGGTTGCGATCCCAGGAAAAGGGGGAGATGCGCTGGCCGGTCGGGATGCCGGGGCAGGGAAGGAGGAGGGATGCGCTGCCCCCGTCCCCATCCTGGAGTGAGAGAAGGAGGAGGGTTGCGCTGCCCCGGTTGGGATCCCAGGGAAAGGGGGAGATGCGCTGTCCCAGTCACCATCCCGGGGAAGGGCAGGGATTCCCCTGCTCCTGTCCCTATCCCTGCCCCTGCCCCTGCCCCGGCAGGGATGCGCTGCCGCGACCCTCGCCCCGGGGAAGGGAGGGGAGGGATGCGCTGGCCGAGCGCGGGGGGATGCGGGGACAGCGTGGGAGCCGCCGGGATGGGGGACGGGCCAGCACACGGGTCCGGGGCCGGCCGGCAGCAAGGACCCGCCGGATGCTGCAGGGAGCGTGGGACACGCACAGGACGGGGGGAAACATCCCAAAACCCAGCTCAGCAAGGAGCGGGTCCAGGGCTGAGGGTGCCAGGAATGTGCAGGCTCGGCAGGCAGGCAGGGCGGACACTAGTGCCTATTCAAGACCAGGCACAGGCGCCTATTGTTCGGGGGGCCCCGCATGAATGTTTGCAGTTTTAATTGCAAAAACATTTGCTAATTCCGCTCAGGAATGAATTTGGGCTCATTTGTTGTCTGGCTATTAATAGCTGGGGGGATGAGGAGGGGGACAGCAGCCGGTGGGCTCGCGTTGTCCTCCCCCCCTCTGCCCAGATGGCAGGAGGAGAAGATGGGGTGGAGTGGGGTTAGGCTGACAACCAGCCTACAGCTGAGTACCAAAATACACGGGGCTGAGTGTGTACACACTCACCAGTCACTGTTTTGGGTCAACATTCAAAGAAGTGAATGGAAATATTCCAAACAGTTTATCTAAGGACAAAAAACAGTCCTCCAGTGACTCCAGAGAACTCGCAGAGTCGCTTTGGGTCTCAAATAAAGTGAGATTTGGGCATTATTCACCCAGTCAGTCAGCGGAGGGGTGTGAAGATTACTCTGACACTCATCCCCGACAAGCAGAGGGTTGTCACGCGCTCCAGGCTCTGGTGTTCACTTGCTTTGCTGTGGTTTGGAGCAGAAACAGCTTCAGCAGGAGAAATCAGGAGTGCCTGATCCCGGAGCATCACACGGTCTGCCCGGTGCTAACTCTGGATTCAGCTGCTCCCTTTGAATGGGAAAACCCATGGATTTAACACGACTTTCCCTGGCAGTGGGGCTGCAGGGTAGAGAGGTGCCCCATTTCCTTCCTGTGTTACATGAGCAAAGGCCAAGTGTCCTGTTGAATCTGGCCTAAAAGATAGGAGGAATGGAAACAAACTCTATGATATTTCTCTGTTTCTTCAGACAGGGAATAGTTGCTAAAAGCAGCCAAACCCCACTGGTTTCACACCTCTGCCTGAGAACATTTACCTGGTGAGTGAACCCAGTGGAACCAGGCTTTGCTTTCCTTTAAATTCAAAGTCAAAGTGCCTCATCCTGTGTTGATTTCCAGTGATGTTTAAATTTGGGGTCACAAGCCCAAAGGATGGGGCAGAGTGAGGTTGAGGATAAAAAGGTTTCTTCCACCATGCCTGACTTGAGGTACTGGGGGGCACCCCACTAAAATAGGGTTATGCTGCCAGCTGTACATAAAATTAGACATGTACTGAAGCCTGCAGGGCTGGTGCTGGATAGTGGGATGGGAGTGTGACTGGAAGGATGTGTTTGTGCCAACTGATAACTCTTAGGGGAGAAAAAAAAAAAAAAAAAAAAAAAAAAAAAAAAAAAAAAAAAAGCATGAAAAGAAGGAGACAAAGCTCCCAAGATGTGAGATCCCAAGTCTGACCTGCTCTAGCTGGGCTTGCCTCCTGCTGTGTGTTACTGCCAGAACAACCCCTGTTCTTGGTGGTGGCCTTAAAACATTGCCCTGGAAGGGGAGCCAGTGAAGCATGGAGTGTTCAGTGCATTCCCAGCTCCAGGCACTGAAAGCCTCTGAAGATTCTGCACATCAGGGAAATGCCATGGCCATGATTAAAGCAGCGGAGGCTCTCGGCGGCGCTGATGGAGAGCGGGGCTCACGGCTGACATCACTTCTACCTCCAGCTCTCTCCTTGCCAGCTTCCCCGTGGAAACAAATATTTGGATTTTAGAGGATTTCACATGCTGGGCTGAGGGCAGAGCTGTGGAGACCCTCCCAAAACTCTGAAGTGTTTCCTGTTGAAAATAGAACACGCTGATACCTTGTAGTCCTTGATGGGGAGATACGGGCAAGTCCCAGGCACATTTCAGTTTTAAAGCTCATTATATTCAAATCTCCTTTTGATTTAATTCCGAGGGCTTGGTAATAGGTTGGATTTCGCAAAAGGCTTTTTAAAATCTACGGAGTAGAAGTTCTCATTTCCTTTTTTTTTTTTTTTTTTTTTTTTAATATATGAAGTCCATCTGTCCCAGCTACCAACAACTGTTCTGAGTCAGCTGTCAGTGCCAAAAACCACTCGGTGGAAATGTTGTTAGCTCTCTTGCAGTGATGATAAGTTGCTTGTTGGTATTTTCTGATGGGAAGTATTTGTAGTATTGCTTTCTTTTCAACAGGCAGTAAAAAACCGGGACAAACGGCTTTGAGAGCCCTGCCAAAATCAGATGCTTAATAACATCTTCCAAAAAATTCCTAGGAAGGGCTTGGTGTTCCTTTTTGGGTAAGCAGGGTCTGGCATCGCCACCAAAGAGTGGTTGGATGCACATCTCCTTTACAGCTGTTGACAAAGAACGTGACACCAGCACATTCCCTCTTGCCCTGAATGCTTCTGAGAATTTCTTGGTTGCTGAAACACGAGGAGATCCAAAGAGTAAAATGTGTTTGCTTTAGTCTGTGGACTGCGATGTTGCTCTGCTTTGTGAGCTTGGGCTCTTTCAGTATTTATTTTCCCTGTACAAGTTGAATTCTGGGTCTCTTGGCCTGCTGCAGTTGTTTTTCAATTATCTGTCCACACACGGAGGATTTGCACCAGGGACACGCTTGGAGCTGCCAAAAAATCACCTAAACAAGTAAATAAAGCAGAATGAGCTGCTGCATTTAGCTCCACCAACAAGGACAAAAGCTGTGGGTGGCCTCCTGCCAGTTTGCCCCTAACTTTAGCCATCTCCAAAGGGCAAAGCAATGGTCAGTCCCCACTTGCTCCTGCTTTCCTTGCAGCTTGCTTGGATTATTAGTGAAGTTTCTCTTGCAAATTGGGCTGGCTGCTCGCTCATCCTCTGCTGTTTGTGCTCATCCTCTGAGTGTTTGTGTGTTGAAGCAGAACTGGCCTCCCAGTTGTATATTTAGAGCTAATGCCTCACAGTTGATTGCATCAAGCCCTGATGATCCGGAGAAGGTTCGTGAACTCCTTACGGAGCCAGCCTGAAGTGGTGGGAGGGAGTTAGCAAAGGCAAAGATTTCCACAGGCCAGCAGGATCCTGAGTCCTCAAGAGTCCTTGTCTGCACAACAAGTGCTTGTGTTGCCAACACGCCCCTCAACAAGATAAAACCACTGCTCTGTGCAAAAAGAAAGCCGGTGGCCTGCTTGGAAACTGCTGTTTGTGCAAAAGGAGATGAGTTCCAGATATAAAATTAATTAGGATAATTACATTCTCAATCTGGCTTCTCTATCGACGGGAATTTGAGCTGCAGCGTCTCCTCCGGATTGATAAGGGCTGGTTGCCTTCCCTCAGAACCCCCAGGGAGTATCATGTTTTTATGAGACAGCTCAAGCCCCATCTAAACACTAAACATCACTCCTGGGTGCTGGAGGAGTTCAGGGCGTGTGCAACAAACCCCAGTCCCTCGCTGAGTCAGGACATGGCCTCAGAACCAGCTAATGGCTTTAATTGCACTAATGAATGTTCTGGACACGGCCTGAAATTTCCCCCAAAGGGGCTGGATTGGTGTTTGGGTGCAGTTCTGGCAATAGCTGTGCTTGGGGCAGAGGAAATACCTGCTGGGTCACAGCGCTCCAGCTCCCTGCTGGAAATCAGAGGTTTCACTTTTCAGAAGAATAAATAATAACATAAAAACTGGACTTTTTTTTGGCTGGAAAGCTCAGGCCTTTGTTTGCTTGCGACCCTCCAGAGCACCACCAGGAATAACCTGAGGGGAGAGGAGTGGTTTGGAGAGTTTCAATTGTTTTTTTGTTGGGACTTAGCAAAATAAATCTGTGGGGAGCAGGACAGCGGGGGGTTCATGGAGCCCATTTCTTGGCTTTCACCAAAATAAATCTGTGGGGAGCAGGACAGCAGGGGGGTTCATGGAGTCCATTCCTTGGCTTTCACCAAAATAAATCTGTGGGGAGCAGGACAGCAAGGGGTTCATGGAGTCCATTCCTTGGCCTTCACCAGAATGCTGCTCTCAGGGATTATCAACTTCTCACAAACTCCTGCTTCTCATTTCAGGGGTCAGGCAGCTTCCTTGGGGGATAAACGTTGAGGGAGGTGGATTTTAAAGGTGTTTTCTGCTCAGGGACAGCCAGCTGAGGTCCTGCTGTCGCTTTGGTGGCCTTGCTGCCCCTCGAAGGAAGCTTTGTGTGGCTCCTGGGCAGGACTTCAGCTGTCCAGCACAGGGAGGGCAGCACCAAGACAGCTGCAAATGGAGCTGGAGTCCTGTTCTTCAGAGCAACATCCTCAGCCAGGCCTTCAAATGTCTTAGGAAAAACCCCCAATATGTAAAAAGTGAGGTTTGGAGGGAGAGTTCCTCTGCAGTTCCTCAGTGTCTTGTCAGAGGTGCTTCTCTGCTGTGCTGGAGATTGGAGAGAATTGCTTTAGGTGCATGTTCCAGACAAGAAAACAGGCAGAGAAAAGAGCAGCAGAGGCAGGAGCAAAATTTATAAATGGGAGTTGACCAAAAAAGAACCCCAAAACAAAAAAAATGCACCCAAACCAACAAAAAAACGAACAAACAAACAAAAAAAAACCAAAACAAAAAACCAATCCAAAACCAAAAAAGAAACCCAAAAAAAAAAACCCCAAAAAACCAAACAAACAAACAAAAAAAAAAAGGGCAAAACAGAAAAACTCCAACTCCCCCCTGCCCAAAAAAAAAAAAAAAAATCCTCCAAAACAACAAATATTTCAGAAATTTCTCCAGCTCCTGAGAGCGCAGTTGGGTTGGATTCCCATGAACTCACCTGTAAAATGCTGAGACCTGTCAGGTGAGAGTCCAGTCAGTTCTGGGCTGGCATTGGCTAATCAAAGAGAAACTGAGCCACATACGTGTTGTAACCTGACAGCCCACAGGTACTTCAGATAAGCTCGAAAAATTAATGGGAATTGTTCTGTCATGCAAGAATTGCTTGTCAGTATAAATAATCCCAGGTATTGGGCTCTGTGGTGCCCCTCGTGGGCTGGAGCACACGGCTTAAGACTCAGTTACAAGGGGAAATGAAGGTTTTTCAGAGCACCAATAGATGAAGTAGATGAAATTAAATTGTGTTCAGATAATGCTTAAGGTTTTCTTTCTTTTTTTTTTTTAAGTCATAAATCCTAGGGATTTCAGAGCTAAAGTCAGAACACGCTGGAACCTACTCCCTTCAGTGTACCTGATTATTACAACACAAATGTGAGATCAGCAGGTTTTTTAAGAGTCCTCTTAATTCGTTTGGGCACAGCTGGCTCATTTGAAGACACTGAGCTTTAAAACTGCAGCATGCCAGGGACTTTATCTTTGGCATGTGGCTAAAAGGCAGCAGTGGACAATGTTTAGCAGTATTTCAAGATTTTTAATCACACTATTAAAAATATATTTCAGTGGCCTAGGTAAGATTTTCTGCTGAGCTGGAGAAATCCACTGAAATCTAAGGGGATTTTGTTCCTATTACTAGGCTGGGTTTCTAATGCCCGTGACCTCCTCTGAAAATCCCTGCCTTAATAAACTTTGGGCAATTTCTTATATAAGTGGCCAGTATTTGACAGAGAGGATGTAAATCAGGACACTTTTAGGCTCTGTTTTGAGGGGTGGGAGTAAAATGCTTCTAAAATTTGAAAGCACCTGATTTCCCTGCTCTCTCCCCTTGAGACATCTAATTACTCTTGCCCAGTAAATCTCAAGATGTACAGCCATGAGGTCCCTCAGTGCTTGCTGAAGGAGCCCATGGAAATCCCACGTATCCAAGGGAAGCTGGGAGTTGTGTTTCATTAGTGACATGGAATAAGGCTGGCAAGCAAGGTCATGGAGGAGAGCTCTTTTGAGAGCCAGACTTACCTTTGAACAGAGAAACAGAGCTCTGCACAGCGCTCCTGCTTTTTGTTCCCAGTGGAAACGTTCCTGCCACTTTCCATCCCTCCAGGGTGGCTGTGTGTTCTCTCAGACCTGGAGTGGAGGCGGCTGCACAGCAGAGAACTTAATGATTTTGTCTGTGTGTAAATGGACGAGATCTTTCAGCCCCAAAATCACCCGTGGAGACAGCATTTTTTGTTTTGCCAGGATGTTATCCTTGGAAAACAGAGGTTTGATGGATGTTGCCGCTGTTACCTGCATTACAGAACAGCTTCTGTTCACAGCTGTTTGCTGGGGGCTGACAAAAAAAAAAAAAAAAAAAGAGAAAGATAGAGCAAAAACTCACTGGAAGCTCCCCAAAAGATTAATTCATGGCGCTATCAGGCTGCCATAAAGATGAGGAGCATTCCTGGGAGTATGGGATGATAACTGGCTGTGTGAATCATGGTGCTGGAAAGAACCCCTGTGTCCACAGCAGCTTTTCCCACGTACCCCAGGGTCCATTAAGGAGATTGCTGCCTGCTAATGGACTTCCTCCTGAGGCTCTGGCTGCTGACACTCTCCTGAATGATTTCCGGCAGCTCACACGGCAGGGAAGGTGTTGCAAAGTCCTGCAGCTCTTGCTGCTTCTGTAAAATAGCTTTTATCCCCTCAAAGGGAACTTACCAACAGCTATTTTTAATACACACTTAAACCTTTGCTTTAATCTTTTTCTTCCGGACTGATCTTCAGCAAAAGCTTGAAGATAAATATTTCTTCATGCCCACCACGTTGTTTGGAGCTGGTTATTTTTAGAGCCTGGAAAACATCCGCTCTGTGCTAGGGAGCTCCTGGGCATCTTGGAAAGGGAAGTCCCAGCTCTGTGCTCTGGAACTCTGCTCTAGCCCAGCCTCTGGGAGCCCTTGGAAGAAGGGGTTGTTGAGGCATCCAGGTACCAGCAGAGTGGAAGGAGTAAGGCACCCCTATTAGTGTGATTGCTCCATGCTTTGCTGTTGGGATTGGAGACATGAGCCATGGAACAGGTTGGCTTCACCCACCACGGATCTCCTTGCTGATCTAGAGGCTCCTACACAGCACAGGAGGTGCTGGTTTCCCTCCCTCTTTGCTTTTAGCTGCTCTGCTGAGGTTGCAGGTAGTGGATGTGGATGGGGCTGCTCTGATTTCCCAGGGAGGCGATGCCTTATCTCCTTCAGAGCTGATGGAGTTGCCTTTGAACTGGCAGAGTGCCTTGTAATCGCCTACTGAGCCTCGTGGGCTCTCCCTCAAGCAGAACTGGCTGTTTGAGTTGGTAAACATCCTTCTGAAGCTGGTGTTTTCCCTTCATTTTGGCCAGTTTTCAGCATCCCATAAATCTCAGGGCAGCACGGAGCTCTGCCTGCTGGAGCTGCCTGGCGTGTGCTGGAGGAGAGCTTACACCAGGTACCAACCCCAAATGCTCTGGTGGGCCTGGCCAACACACAGCTGTCCTCTCCCACACAGCAGGGCGAGACGAGCCCTTTGAAGTCCGTGCTGGGGCTGGCAGCAGCTCCCGAGGCACGCCGGTACCCCCCTCTCCCACTGCCAACTGCTCCCTGGCTTCTCCGAGCCAACAGCTGAGCTGCCACCAGGGCTGATCGTCCTGCAGGGCTGGGGCTTTGCCAGGGGGCAGAGGGGACTCCAGATTCCAATTTATTCCTGGGCATGGGAGGATTTGAGGGCTCTTTGCCCACGTCCCAAGGCGTGATCATTGCCCACCAGCATCCTGCTGCTGGTCCACAATAGGGATTGTTCTCCCTGCTTGGGCTGTTCTCCTGCTGTTCTGCTGCAGGCTCCTTGATCCTCCTCTTTCTGCAAATATTTGGAACAGATCCTTTTTGGCTGTTTTGACAGTTTGACTCAGCTATTAAATGACAAAAGCAAGCTGGAGCCAGGTTCACTGTGGTTACAAGCAGCTCTACAAAGAGGGGAGCTGAGGGTCAAATTCAGACACGGGGCTGTGTGGGAGAGGTCCTGGCCTTGAGGCTTGGTCCTGGAGCAGGGTTGGATGCAGCAGCTCTGCCTGCAGCGTGCAAGGGCATCCCTAAGCTTTGCTGGCCGTGACACTGCGCAGTTTTGCAGTGACAAATAAGCCATGATTCTGGCTGCTTCCATATTTCCCAAGAGCTTTTCAATTCCTGGCTCATCCTCGGTCACTTCTGAGGCACACATGCCGTAGGTCTCACATCTGTCACTCAGCTCCATGTCCTGGACATGAGGCAAAGACTCTTGGCTATAAAGGGTTCCCTCTTTCCTCCCTCCCAAGTTCCCTCTTGGTATCTTTGCCCCTCATTGAGAAGCAGTAGCTCCTTCAAAGACACGCAAGGAAGCCCATTTGCAGAATTTACAGCTGCTACCCCAGGCTTGAGTGTCCTGCTCTTTAAGAGCAAGCTTTTAAGCGTGTTCTTAAGTGGGAAGATAAGTGGTGTTAGGATCCTTTCATCTCCTGGCTCAGAGCAGGCTGGAGATAACTGATAAGGGGATGACAGTGAGGAAGATGCATAGGCACCTTTGGATTTAATTCCTACTTTGCAAGGCACATCTTGGGTGGGAAGAGAGGCTGGTAAAATAAAGCTGGGCCTTCCCTTCTCAGCATATGTCTTTTCCTCATGTCTCTGAGGCAGATCCTCCGTGTGTGCCAGCAGACTGAGCTGGGTTCTCCATTTCTGAGCCCTCCTTCTGCTGCTGACATTCGAGGGACTTGGCTGGGGTTGTCTCTAGACACTGTTTCGGCTGGTGATTTCATTTGCACATTCCTTTTTTTTTTTTTTTTTTTTTTTTTTGCAGCAGTCCTTTGCACATTTGGGCTGCGCTTTAAACAGCGCCGCGCTCGCAGCCTCGCACGTGATGGGCTGAGCTGCATTCCTGTGCCAGGGGCTGCGAGACAGCACCCTCAGCCCCACGTGGGTGGGAGTCCCCAGAGCCCTCCTGAACAGACTCTGCATTCAGCTCCAGAATTCCTGCCTTAGCCCCTCGTCTGCTGCCTGGAACAGGTGGCAAGCACATGCCTGTGAGGGTCTGTGCTGGGGGTGGTCTTCAGGGTCAGCTGTGTCCAGCCCACATTCCTGCTACATCCCCCTGCTTCACCTTCTGGCCCAGCTGGCCCTTGGCCACCCAGCCCAGAGGTTGCTGGCCACATCCACGCGCTGCTTGTGGAGAACAAACCACTTGAAAGTGGGGTGTCTGTGGGCCAAGCCTGCCCCAGCCTGCTGCCTGCTCCTCCGAGGGAATGGGGGAAAAGTAGCTGGGGCAGAACGTGTCAGATGCTCCCCAGCGCCTCAGGGCACACACGCTGCCTGTGCCACGTCCTGGGGATGGCTCCTGTGCAGCTGCACAGGTGCAGCTCCACAGCAGGACACTGCACAGGCTCTGCTGGGAGCAGTGGAGCTGCCGAGCTCCCAGCCATGCCAGACCTACAGAACAGAGGTAAAAGTGGAGCCACTTGAGCCAGGGAGTTCCTTGGCAGGGTTTTGGCACAGTTTGCAGGCGAGCACGATCCAGAGGAGGCAGTGCCCTGAGAAGCCCAGATCCAGGTGCTGCTGTTGATTTTCCAAATGCCTCCTCCTGTTGTGTTATCAGGGACTTCTGCTCCCAGCTCTCTGCGTGGTGCCAAGTCTCTCCAGATGAGGCTACAAACGTTCCCACAGCAAGCCCCGTGTCCCTGCCCCTCAGGCTCTCTCTGGGGAGCTGCTGCAGCTGGGCAGGGCTGGCTCTGCCACCCTGGACTTGCATCCCAGCCCCAAGTGTGAGCAGCAGCTGCAGCTCCCTCTCGGATCAGCCCCCAGTGCCTCTGCACCTCGCTGTTACTCAGCACTTTTCCCTGACAGGGAATTAAGTAGGATTTCTAGGTCATTGTGGGGCTGTCAGGAGGAATCGTCTCCTGCAGACCTCATTATCAAGGCTCTTTCTGCAATGCCAGACTTCAGAACAATTGCAGCCTGGTTCCCTAAACACTGACTAATGAGACAGAGCTGTTAGCAGCAGTTTGCTAAATAAAGGCTGTTTCTGCCTGAGACAGAATAGAGCCAGACGGGATTTTCTTAGCTGTCTCTCACACAGGAGATATTTCAAAGGACCCTGATTAAAATAATGAGATAGATGTTGCTCTCGTGGTGGCTGCGTGGGGTCAGTGCTCGATGCCAGTGCCAGGTGCTTCCCCACAGCAGGGACTTCTACTAACTTGTGCTCAGGAAACCTGAAATTCTCTCCTTGGTTTCAAGGTATCCTGAGCAGCTCCCTGAGCTCCCGTGCCTTTGTCCTGCTGTGACACTGACTCGGTGGACGAGCTGGGTGCTGACCTCCCTTTCCTTGGGTGTCACAGGAAGATATTCTGTGATCCCCAGCTTGCAGCAAAGCTGGCCCAGCACTCACACACGCGGCTTTGGGAAGGCAGCTGAGCAGAAGGGACAAGTGTGACAAGTGTGTGGCAGCTTTTGAGAGGAGCTGGGGGTTGCAGCCTGCCCAGAGGAGACAGGTGAGATCTCAGCTTGTATCTGGGCACTGAGCAGAAGGGATGCAGCCCCCACCTGGGTAGTGGGACGCCAGGTGACTTCTCTTGATGTGCCTGTAATGAGATTTTTCATCCTACTTCTCTTCCTGTTGTCAGAAGGGCCTGGATTAAAGATAAACTCTAGAGCATGATGGGATGAGTCCTTGCCTCTGGCTGGAGCAGGCACAGGAGGGCTGGGGAGTATTCCCCGGCCAGTTTGCAGTTTTGTTTGAAGAGGTGCTTTGATGTGGCGATGGGAGTCCATGGAAGGCAAGCGATGTCTAGACAGGTTTTTCTCACTCTCTGTTGTTATCTCTGAAGCAGCAGGAGTGGTGCCAAACAGGCTGAATGGCTCCAGAAGCAGGGCTATTTCTAGAAAGATGGAAGATGGTTCTTCAGGAGAATCCAGGACAGCTCTCACCAGACCCTGGTTGAACCTCTTGCAGGTGGAACCCGGATCACTTAATTACAGGTAGATGCTCCTAAGAGTGAGCAAGAGAGGCCCAGGAGGTGGCCAGTGTGTTTCCAGTGAGCTGGCAGGGCAGAGAGGTCCAGGAGAGCTCCATGACCAGTGCTGTGGCCAGCGGGTTGGGAATCCAGGGCGACCCAGTCGATTCTGGCAGCAGCAGAGTGCTGAGAGAAGACTCCCTTGGTCTGGCTAGCTGGAGGGAGGCAGGACTTGCCCAGCAGAGCCGGCCTGGGTGCCCAGTGACCGCTGCAGCGGTGGATGGGGTGTGGGAGGGCAGGGAAGGCAGGCTGGGATCTGGAGAGACTTGTGGCTGGCTGGCCAGCGCTGCTCTCAGTGCTGTCTCTGATATGCCATCTCCCCGGGCTGTTTGGGAGGGAAAGTGGAGACTGGATTCAAATGCCTATTGTCTGTCCTTCAGCTGGGAGCAGAGCCAGGAGAGAGAGAGGTGCTGGCAGCATCTGATACAGGGGCAGATGCAAGGGGAAGCACACTGATCCGTGAAATGCTGGCACTGGGGTTTTCAAAGGAGCCTCAAAGGTTAAGTGCCATGTGCTGGAACGCGTACAGGAAGGCCAGGAGAGAAATCTGGGGCTCCTGGGATTCCTGCAGGGCTGGGGGAAGCTTTTTGCAGGCAGCTCTTGCCACAGGGACGAGGCCCTGT
Source organism: Vidua chalybeata (assembly GCF_026979565.1). Lineage (NCBI taxonomy): Eukaryota > Metazoa > Chordata > Aves > Passeriformes > Viduidae > Vidua > Vidua chalybeata. Next base: position 4,149,618 of record NC_071552.1, on the reverse strand, counting down.
GCAGCATCTGCGTGCTGTCTGGGCTCCTGCTGCCCTGGGCCCCAGTTGTTTCAGCATGGCCATGAGGAGAGCAAAGCCACTCTGTGCCAGGTTTGGTGTCACCTGGGAAGCCTCAGAGCAGCACAGGTGAGCTCAGCCTGGCTCCCCTGTCCTGCAGCTGCCAGGTTCTGTGAGCTGAGCGTTCCCTGACCCTGCCTGTCCTCTCCCCCTGCCAGAGCAGGCTCGGCCACAGGTTTCGAGCAGAGCTGGAAACTTGGCACCGAGGCACGGAGCAGCCAAGGGCCCAGCTTGCTCCTCTGTGTCAGGGCTGGCTTCTGTACTGCTGTGGGGAGTGCAAATATGTTCCCAATCTGTTTGCTTCGCTGACATGACTCCAAGACACACAGGGAACAGATACACTGACCAAGAAGGGGCCATTGTTACAGGGACCTTCCTGACTGTGCCTCTGCTGTGCTTCATCCCCAGCATCCACAGAGCTCAGTCCTCCCGAGTCCCCCAGCCTGAGCTGCTCATTAGCACAGACAAGGCAGGGTTTGCTCCTGCTTTACTCAATTTGTCCATCCGTGTGCCCTGATCTGGCCCTTTGATTTCCATGCTGATCTCTGGCAGGCAGGTATTAAATCAAGCTGTAGATAAAAGCAGTTCCAAGCGTTGCCTCCCTGAGAAGCAGCCCAGACATCCAGTGACACATTGCTAATTGCAGCCAGGCAGACAGATAGCAGTGCTGGAGGCTGAGCAGCCAGGAGCCAGGGGCTGATGGGCTGATGGACAGCTTGGGGTCTTGGCCAAGGAAGAATGAAGGCCCCAAGAAAAGCAGAGAAGAGGAAGGGAGTTACCTCATTTGTTTTCAGCAGGGTTGTCCTCTGAGAGGTATTTCCTTAAGCTTTATACAGTCCGAATTTAGTCGCAACTTTTATGAACAATAAAGGCTTCCATGGTTTCCCTCGGAGGAACTGGAACGAATCCAAACAGATTTTAGTCCTGAGAAGCAGATCCTGTTATTAATGGCAGCCTAATAATTTCTTTCGATCTCCTTCCCACCTTTTTTGCCATTCATGCTGATAAAGCCTCCAGGCAAGTTACCAAGTCCACTCTACCCCTTTTAGCTGTTTCTGACTTTGTAGCCTCTCCTGTTTTTTTGAGGCTGTTTAATACGCCTGCCCCAGGCTGGGGTGGGGACTGTCCCCATGCCTCAGGAGAGAGCTGGCAGTGTGACACACGAAGCCCAGAGATGGCAGGACAGTGGCACAGAGCTGAGCTGAACCAGGGGCCAGCACGTGCTGCTGGGGCCGTGTCTCCCTGGGAAAAGGGCCTCTGACCAGCACTCCGCTGGGAGCATTCGGCTGAGAAAATTCTCTGCTAAAAATAGCAGCAGATGATGTTTAAGGAGAAAAACAAGTCAGGGTCTGGGAGAAGTTGGTTCTCAGATATGTGGCTAATTCAACTCCCCCAGGACAAGTGATCTTTTAACCCCTCTGTGCCAAGGCTCGTTTCTGCTCTGTTAAACAGACTTGCCCTGGTCAGGAATCCAGGCTGGGATGAGCCAGGATGGGTTTTGTCCTCTCTGCTCTGACACAGCATTACTCCCTTCCCTCTCCCCCTGCTCATTTATGCTGGCATCTTCCTAATAGCTCTGTGTGTCACGCTTTTCATCTTTATCTGTCTGTGACTTCACTTGGGCTCCCTTTAATTCCTAAGAAAATAATCTCCCCTGAACCCTGCGGCGCTTCTCCCCGAGCAGGTTGGCAGCCTGTGCTTGCTCAGGCTGATGTTAACAAGGGAAGTCTTTTCAGATCTGCTCCTGTGATCCAGGGCTGCCCCTAAAATCACATCTCTGGGCCTGCACACGGCTCGCTGAGCGCTTTTCCCCCCTTGTGGGGCTGCGTCCTTTGTTCTGACGGATTCGCTGCAAAGCTTCAAAGCTGCCTGGCGGAGGCCGGCCCCAGCTCTCCCGCCTGGAATGACGGCAGTGGGATCTCTGTGAGCTCTTGGTGTGCTCACAGGCAGCTGGGGATGTTCCCCGGGTGCCTGCAGCAGGCTCCTGCAGCGTTCATTTGTGCGTGTTTCGTTAGCGAGACAACTGTGGTTTGTACCCGAGGCTAGAATTATACGCACGCGGGGAAAAAAAAAGGCAAAAATTACACTGTAAAATTGGAGGAAATGTTCTTAAAATGAGAGCTGCTTTCAGTCTTGTCATAAATGATTTCTCTGTGTGCTTGCTCACGCCCTCTCCTGTTCCCTTCTCCAGCCTACTCCCGGCTCTTGGCTCGGATGACTGCTGCTCTCTTCCCAACTCCCATTTTCCACAGGAAGATGACATGGTTGGTCTTCAATAAGCAGAACTTGGATCCGTGTTTTGCTGGTCAAGCTCTAGGCTGGAGGAGAAGGGAGGATCAGGAGATTAGAGTCACAGACAGAGGAATAGAGGATTATAGGCTAAACCCCTGCAAGTCTCTGTATTGATGGTTGGGACACAGCCAGACACTAAGGAGCACTGCAAAGCCTGGTGCTGATAGCATATCCGCTTATTTCCTGTCTTTGCATTGCAGGCAGCTTCTGAGATGTGTGTCCTCATCAAAAGCCAGGGTCAGGCAGGTACCGAGCATCCCAGCTCCCAGGGAAGTCAAATACCTGCTGAGATCAAGTCTGTGCCTCAGCTGGCGCTCAGCCTGGAAAATGTCACCGTGGCTTCTGAGATTCTCAGCAATCCTTGAGTCAAATTCCCACATGAGCCAGAAATAAAGGAACTTGCCCCTTTTCCCATTGCAGTTCATTCCCTCTTCCTGACACTGGTCATAGATCCCTGTCACATCTCGGTGACCCCTCTCTGTCCTGGATTTCATCCCTCAGCATCTGTCTGCTGCCAGGAGAGTCCTACTGGGAGGAAGGGCGAGGACAGCAGGAGCACCATTGCCCCTGGCTTTTGTGGTAGTTATCTGCTGGTTCCCTCCTACTTTGCACTAATTTGGTACCAGCATCTGCCACTTTGGGGAGGAAGGGGACTTGCTGAAGTGAGAAATAACGTAGGATGTGCCTGCATGGCAGTTCCTAGGGCTGGCTGAGGAAACAATGGAAGGCAAGTGGGAATAGGCAGGAAGGGTTGGTTTCAAATCTGCCCTGTGCAAAGTTCCCACTGCTCTCCAGTGCTCACCATCTCTGTTCCTGGGATTTGCTGCTGCAAGGCTTTCTCATCTGGTAAACAGGTCACAGAGTGGCATATCCACTGCTGCCTGAGATAGCGTGTGCCTTGGCTCTTCCTGTGATTTCCATTCCTCATTTTTTTCCTCCAGTGAACTGGAACTGTACATCCTTACTGAGTTAAGGGGACGCTGAATGTGGAGGGACTGAGGCTCAGCAGAGAAATGTACAGCACTTGGGCAGATGGAAACGATGGGGGGAAGCACTGCATGGGAGACCCTCAGGCTTCCTCGGGGTTCCGGGGCCTGGCCAGGATCCCTGGGGTTTTCATGCCCTAAACAGAGATGGGGATGAGCTGCCCTCCTGGCATCCCCTCATGTCCCATTTTTTGCACTGATTTCCCTGGTGTTGGCTATGAGCCAGCCCAGTTTGAAGGTGTAATTAGGCTGCCCATTTGTTAATGAAAATGGCAAGACCAGCACTGAGCACATCCTGGCTGGTTTGATACATTCCTGGCGAAGTGATCCGGGATTTCTCCTCTGTTGTTTTGCCAAAACCTTGGTGCAGCTGTAAGGAGAAGCTCTCCTGCCTCAGAACCACACAGCAAGGCCACCTGCCCTGTTTTTCCCTCCTGGAGACTCAGCCGAACACTGGAAGCTCAAAGCATCTGTGAAGGGCTTGACCCCAGAGGCAGGCAGCAAGGCAGAGAGGTGGTCTGGGCAGGACTCAGTCCCCTGGCAGAAGCTCCATGCCCTGTTCCCTGTTGCTCACACAAGGGAAATAAGACTTCCAGTTCAGCCTCAGGTTTGTTGGGAAGGAAGAAGCAATTCAGGAATGCAGGGAATGGTAATAACAGCGTTCCTGTTCACGTTGCCTTTCTGCTCCCCTTGCACTTCCCTTCATCCCTGATTTTGAGGGGCAAATTCCGACTCTTTCCATCTTCTCTCTGAGCTGAAGTTGGCCTGAAGTATATTCCAGAAAGAGATGCAATCTGACATGCTGGAAGCTCTCGAGCCCTTGCTGCT